>NC_090933.1:757210735-757824853 GCF_040938575.1 Ambystoma mexicanum
AGTACTTTATGATCTACCAGATCAAAAGCGGCTGACAGATCTAGGAGTAGAAGAATGGAGGTGTTTCCTCTAGCTTTACGCTCATCTAGTTGGTTCTTGAGATCAAGGAGTGCTGTCTTGGTTCCATGTCTCGATCTGAATCCAGATTGTCTGGTACCCAGTAAGTTATTAGTCTCCAAGTATGATTGAATCTGTAGATAGGCAGCTTTATCTAAGATTTTAAGGAGAAATGGAACTGTTGTTATGGGTCGGTAATTCGTTGGGACACTAGGATCTAGGTTGGCTTTTTTTTAAGAGGGGTAGTATCCAGGCATCTTTAAGGTTGATAGGGACAGATTAGAATTTAAAGAATGAGTTGATGAAGGAGGTGACGAATGGAGCTAGGTCATGTGCAGCTTCTTTGATAATGGGGGCTGGGCAGGTATCGCCAAGGTAACAAGAAGGTTTAAGAGATGTAATGATATTCTTAGCTTCTGCAATGGAGATGGACCTAAAGTTGAATTGGTTGAGTGGCTTGGTTTGGTTGATGGCGAGTTCTTGTAAGATGGCTTCTTGTGTGGAGAGCGCAGTGTTCTGTAGGGAGGTTCTTTTGGCTTATATTTTGTCTTAAAGCATGGTGATTTTATTGCATAAGGCATTTTGAATGTTAGTGCACCAGGCTTCATCTTTGGTGCATGAGTCTACAGGTGCGATGGGGGAATTCTAATTCTCTAAGAATAGAAAAGATTTCCCTAGTGTTTGAGTTTGCTTTTTTGATTCTGTCGTTGAAGGTTTCTTTTTTAGCCTGAATGATTTGCTTCTTGTAATTGTTAGTAAGGGCATTGAGGAGATTTTTATTTGGGGGCAAATTATTTTTTTCCAGCGGGCTTCTGATTGCCTTTTTTCTTTACACAGGGCTTTTAGACTTGGTGTAAACCATGTGTTAAGATGGGCAAGAGGTTTAGATTTGCTCAGTTTCAAAGGCGCAATGGCGTCTATAGCTGAGTTGATCGTGTTATTGTACAGGTCAACCAGGTCGTTAGGGTTGGTGATCAGGTTGGCGTGATTGTTGGTGATGGGCTGAATCAGAGGAAGGAGATTCGTGACTGCTATGTTTTTTATACAGCGGGTGAGGGCTGGTGATGCCGATAGTTTATTTGTCTTGGTTTAAGGTAGGTCTGCGGTGGTAAGCGAGAACAAGTAATGATCCGTCCATATGCTAGGTTCAATGGCAGTTATGAGGGACGTACAGTTGATATCTGCCACCCAGTCCAGGATACGATCTTTGGAGTGGGTAGGGCCGTTGTTACTGATGGTGAGGCCAGCTTCCATAATCGTGTTAGCTAGGATAGCGGCATTAGTGTCTTTAGGGTCATTAAGGCCTAAGTTGAAATCGCCAAATAGGATCATTTGGGTTTCAGGTTTGGCATTAGTATTCAGAAGGGTAGTTAGGTCTTCTTCAAAAGTTCCTAGTGGGCCAGGAGGTCTATAGATTAGGTGCACCATAATAGTGTGTGAGGCGGAGATTCCTAGTTTTAGCGACAGTAGTTCTGCTGATGGCATAGTCATATGTTCTTTTTTAAAAAAAAAAATTATTGGTTTATTCAAACCTTTAAAAGACAACAAAATAACATTTTTCCCTCCCTCCTCTTCTCATTAACAGTCCTGGAATCATAGTCATATATCGTGATCAGATAATGGGTCAAATGCCTCCTACATCAGGTTTCTCAACATTACTTGGACCCAGGTTTACTTTTTGATCGTCCAAACAGCCTTTTAGCACTCGAAGAAAGTTTGTTAGTGCAAATAGTACTGCTCTGTTAGGCCCCTCAAAGAGTGCGTTCCACCAATCTTCAGCACACATGAACTGGTGCTCGATGATCATTTGCCCAAAATGGATTCCTCTTTGTTGTTCGAATGCACATAAGATCAATGTCGGCTTGCTTCGCCCAGGTACCTAGTCGCTCTTTCGTTGCTAGCATGTTTAGTCTAAAGCGCATGTACAGGGATCTTGCATGTTGGTCCGGCAGGCGAGTTAGATAAGTATGTCGCTGTCCATATGCTTTGGCTTCTCCTGGGACCTTGTACATCCGTTTTGATTTTGCTCTTAGATCGCAGGTGTTTATCCAGTCTGCTCTCCAGATTTTCGTCTTTGCCAGATCTGGATTCTCTGTTAGCGTTAGGAGGGTGATGTCATACTCATTTAAAAGAGCTTGGCAGCGGAGATTCCATTCGAACAGGATGGTGTGTGCTTTGGCGCTGTCGGGCTTGTGCAACATTTGGAATTGGGCCACAGGAGCTTTCACCGTCGTTTTTCTAAACAAGCTCACTAGGTTCCAGGTGACTCTAGCCTGGATTGAGATAAGGCCCAATTCATACTGTAGGCAAACAGTTGAGGTGCCCTTGGGAAGCTGTAGAACTTGAGTCCAGAATATGTTTTCAAGTGAGTTCCACAAAACGCTTCAACAGCCAAACGTGTTTTCCTCACCGTAGATCAGGGTTGGAACAACTTTTTGCTGGAAAAACGTGATGGTTGGTTTCAATGAAAATTTCCCACATTTTTTATTGATCAACGATGCTTGGCATGCCATCTGCCGGCACTTGCTTTTCACAACTTCAACCCATGACACATCGGTTCTGCTGGCGCTGATCCTCATGCCTAGGCGTATAGAGTTCTTTACGGTCTGCAGTTGATCGTTAGCAAGGCACCAACAGAACTTCTGTTTTCGTCCGCTGGTTCCTTGTAATTTCTCGAGAATTAAGATTTCACATTTTTGTTTGTTGATGTGGAGTCCATTGGATGTTGTATAGGTGTCAAGACAATTCAGTTTGCGCTGGAGACCTATAGGGGTCATGTCTACCAAAATAAGATCGTCCGCGTAGACCAGGTAGTCAATGGGCGAACCATGAAGTTTGGGATGAAACGTGGCTGCACCGTTGAATGCCTTATTTATATCGGATATGAAAAGATTGAAAATAATGGCTGCCAAAGGACAGCCTTGTTTCACACCCTTGTATGTACTGATAGGGGCAGACAATGTGCCTTTCTCATCCAAACGGATCTTGATGGAAGTGTCCGTGTGTAGTTCACAAATTGTGTCCACTATACTTTGGGGGCAGTTCCATCTGGTAAATTTTTCCCACAGCATCTCCCTGTTTATGCTGTCAAATGCTTGTGACAGGTATATCAGGGCCAGGTAGATCTTAGAGTTGGATCTAATTGCTTCCATCTTTAGTCGGTTCAACAGTAGCAAATTTAGACCTCATCTGACCCCTTTTATAAACCCAGCTTGTCTAGGGTCTACGTGGTTGGATTCTGTAGCCCATTTCGAAAGTTTTTGTTGTAGGAGAGTGTCGTAAATCTTCCCCAAAACGTCAAGGAGCGCTATGGGTCTGTAGTTTTTTGGATTAGTTCGGTCCCCTTTTTTGAAGATTGGGACCACCACTGCGCTTTTCCAAGACTTTGGGGTTGAACGACTCTTAATGACTCTATCAAACAGGGTTACGCAGAAGTCTGTCCAAAGTTCTGGGTTTTTCTTGAGCGTATAGTTTGTTAAGCCATCAGGCCCAGGAGCTCTGGATTCACACACGTTTTTAATTGCGTGTAGTATGTCGACTCGCTCAAACACCAAGTCCCATTCGTTTAGCACTATGGGTTCCCAAGCTGTAGACGATGCGTCTCTACAAAATAGGTTTGTATAGAACTTGGCCCATTTTGCTTCTGTGACTGCGTTGGCCTGTAACGCGTGTTGCAGAGCCATGATGTTGTTTATCAGTCTCCATTAGTCGGCAGAGTTTTTGCAAGCCATTTTTTGCAGCATGTCTTCTGAGTCGTTTTGCAGCATAGTGGCTGCATGTGTTTTGAGCCAGTTCCGGTATTTTTGTTTGATCACCCTTTTGCACTCTCGCGTGGAGGTAGTACTTGATCCTTTAAGTTTCCTTAGTTCTTGTCGCATAGCTCTTTTCCATTGGAGAACGGACACATCGAATTTATGTTTTGGCCGGAACTCCATGTGTTTCAAGTTGTGTTTGCGTTCTTCAAAGTTGGACAGGAGGTGTTGGTATTCCAGGGACTCCGAAGTTTGTTGGAAGTTACTTGTAATAGCAGCTACTTCCATGTCCAAGAGATTTAGTCGGATCCTAGCGGACCCCGTGCTCACCGCAAACGACCAACATGCCTGAGCACACAAGGTAAGGTAGTCATTTGAAAGTTGGACCATGTCGTGGTCGCTGTGCTTCATTTTGGCGACTTCTAATTTCATCGTCTGCTTATGGATGTTTTCAGATACAAATATGTAGTCGAGAACCGATTTTTGGTCAGATCGCCTCCACGTAGGGCATGCCGGAATGTCGCGTGCCGTGTGGCCGTTGAGGATTGTCAACCCTCAGAGGTCCATTTCCAAGCACCATTGGGACGCTGCTTGTTCGTGTTTGCTCATGCTCCTGTTTAGTTTAGTTTAGTTTATTATTTGGAAAGCGCCGCCTGGCCCTGGGGCATCCAGGTGCTGTGATTGAAAACAAACATTACAGAGTAGTACAGTACATTATAGATTTGATACATTCAGCAGGTAAGTACAGATAAATGCAGAGTATGGCTGTTGTTATCAACATTTTGTTCTGTGTTTGGAATACAGACGATGTTTAGGTCTCCACATAAAATTAGGTCCAACGCTTGCTCCTTTATGAGTAATTCGTCGATCAGCGCTGTTACTTGGTCGATAAAGAACAGATCGTCTTAAGCCAAGTGATTCCAATATATATTGATGATGTACAAGCATGTTTCCTTGTTGGTATCATTCCGTGGGACACTAATGGTAGAGACCTAAATGAATGGAGATGGGTTGCAGGAATTCAGGATCCGAAGTCCAGACTCTTTCCTTACAGCCAAGAGAAGACCAGCCATAGGTCTGCCCTTTGTTTGCTTTAACGCTGGATTAATTGCTACTTCAAAACCTTCCAAGAGGGGACTTTGCGTGAGCCAAGTTTCTTGAAGGCACAGGATGTCTAAGCCTGTGGCCCATGTTGTTTCAAACAGGTGCATAAAGCCTTGGGTGTTCCAAGAACCCACGATGCAGACGATGTTTCTCCCCGGTTCCTGGTGTTACTTCTTCGGTTCTGTCTTTAGGGTCGCAGCCAGCCAGGACCAGTCGTCGGCTTTGTAGGTTGTGATTTCAGGGGTCTTTGCGTCATCTCGTGAGATGGATGGGCTCACCATTCCGTTGACTGTTATTGTTATCGGGTCGCCCATATGAGGTGCCTCTGCAAGGTCAGAGTCTTGATGGGGTCCAGACACAAGAACCTAATTTTTGTCTGTGACTGGTCTGGTCTCTGTTTCCTCTGTTAGGTTTCGACTCGCGCCAAGGACTGTTTTGCTGCAGGCCCTCTCTTTAGGAGATTCAGGTTGGACACCTCCTTCAGCTTTAGCTATGTCAAACCCCAGAGACATCAGCACTGGTCCAGCATCCATCAACGCATGTGCTATGAGCTTGGACTGTAGGTGTAAAATCACAGCATCATTTTCTTTTCGTAGAGAAATTCCACAATTTTCAGGTCTTCCGATTCAATCACTCTTAAACTGGGGATCAAATGACACAGCCAAAGCACATTGTGTCGATTTAGAATTAAGTCGTCAGAAGATTCTATTCGTTCTAGTATCAGGCAATGGGGAGCCTGTAGCATGAGTGGCATGAGTGGTTGTGGTTTTCTCCCTTTCTTGATTGTGTTTTGGGAGTGTGTGTTTGTGCTGTTCTGCTGCTCTGTTTGGTTCTTTGGATAATTCACTGCGGTAGAAGGATAATTCACTGCGGTAGAAGGAAGTTTATTCTCTGTTTTTCGCTCTAGGTACAGGATGTACCTCTCGCTTAGCGGCTTGCAGCATGTTGTTGTCAAGCATGAGCTTGGTGGCAACTTCCGCGCTTGGCAGAGGACCCCTTGTATGGAGCTTGGCGGTGAGCATCAGTCGTTTAGCATCCAGAGTCAAGAAGAGATGCTCCTGCTGACCTTTCTCTGTTTGGGGCAAGGGCAGAGGTTGAATCAGTTGACAGGTTCTGGAAGTTTTCTCAGAAGGGATCACATTGTTATGCTCCTGTTCGCGGGCCTGCGGAGGTGTAGCAGGTAAGGTCGTACCAGTGACCTGTGCTGGTCTGTTGATCACTTGTAGAGCTTTCTGCGAGGACAAAGTAGGAGACGACTTGGATGTGCCCTTAATGGGTGCCGCTGGCAAGTCCGTGGCAGTGAGTTCTTCGTCGTCATATACTGAAACGTTCATTAGGTCATCCGAGCCGTCACTGATACAGGTGTGTGTCTCCTCGAGTTCTATTAAGACAGGTTTAACCATAGTCGCAGCCTGCTTTTTTTTCAGTGATTTTCTCTTTAATAATGGAGCCGTTAAGTTGCGTTGACTGTTTTGATGTTGCGCAAAAATTTTCTGGAATCATTTCACTTTCCTTGATGGTTGGTTTTTAGTTTTTTTTTAGCTAGTCTACTCGTTGATTGAGACTTAGCTGAGGTAGCCTTTGGGCATCCGCAGGATCCTTAAAGATGTCGTATACAGCAGGCGGAGGGTGGCCGGCACCTTGGATGACGTTGATGGCGTTCGGTGACAAGGTGATTCTTGGTTGGTGAGTGTCTTTGAAGTTGAAGGCAGCTGTGGATTTTGTAGTGCCAAGTGCGATTCAGCCTGACTCTCCTTGAGGCCGCTAGGCTGACTTGCGTCCAGAGGTTGGACGTTTGCATGCTGATTGGCTAGGGGACTCCCGTCCTTCTCAGTGGACATGGGCAGCAAGACAAGGTCTGAAGGTTTAGGTGGAGGCAGGTGAGGCGCGTCGGTCTCTGGGATTTCTGCACTCCGAGACGTGAGTGCTGTTTGCACATGGGGGGATCCACTTGGTTTAGTATGAACAGCTGTGCTGCTAGATCGTCTTGGCTCGCTCTCGAATGTATTAGACGTGGCCAGCACCCTTGAACTCCTAGATGGCACTGGCGTGACGGGAGGAGCCATTGGTTGGAGCACTACTCAGGTGATGTCCTCCACTGGGCAAACATGCTCTTTTCTTTGCTGTTGAAAGATGCCCAGTGCATCTTTGGCTACTTCTGCTAGTAGTTTTTTATCCAGGTTTGCATTTTTGGCATGTTCGGACAGGGCTTCAAAGGCCCAGTGTGCCTTTTTGTGTATCTCGTGGAGCACTTCCCTGCAGTGAAAGTTTTTGTTTTCCATGCTCAACAGTTTGTTGTTCATAGCAATGACCACCGATGAGAGCTCTTTTATGTTCTCATTAAGGTTCTCGTACATTTTGATGAATGTCGCGGTTGATATAGCCATGGACGAAATTATAGTTGCTTGTAGGTCTTTGGCATGCTGGACTGTTCCTAGCCCTTCCATATCTTTGCCTTCAGACCGTGGGCCTCTCCTGCCACGATATACTGGTCGTCTGATCTTCGGGTAAGGGCGTTCCATTATGGACGAATCAGTGGAAGCTTGATCTACTGAGGAGTCACTTGTAAAAGAAAGGGCTTAAGTGGCTTGCCTTGATGGTGGGTGCACAGATGGAGAGGCCAAAGAATTTTTGGGGAAGATATTAGACCTTTTGAGTTTTTTGTTCTGTGAACACCTTAAGCTAGGCGATATACTCGCATCAAGCCTCCTGCGTTTGTTTAGGGAACTTGCCCTTAGAGTTTGCACCAGAAACTGCGATGTGGAGGGCCGAAAATCAGAACAATGAGTAGCTTTCACATAGTCCTTCATGACAGGCCCTCCGTTCGGTGTACTTTTGGAGGCTCTTTCTTTGTTGAGACGAGTAAGGTCAGTTAGCAGTTTGTTGACCACGTCCAACGAGTTTCTTCTCTCGAGACCAGATGTCAATTCATGGGTGGAGGAGTTCCATGCGGAATGGGGCTGATCGCTGCCTTGATCAACGACAGGCCCCCTCCCCTCGCATAGTTGTGGGGCATAAGACTTGGCGACTTCGTTTCCACTGACGGGAGCTGCTTCATCCTCAACAATGAACACATCCTCACAGGGGAAAGCTGACATGTCATCAGAAGTGCCAATGATGTCAAGTGCACTAAAGAACCTGGTCCGTGGAGACTCCAAGTTTACGTTTGTGTTTTTATTTAGTTTTGGAGACAGATCTGGGCGTAGAAGCGTACCGCTTCGGGCAGTCAAGGCCCCGACCGCACCAAGTGCGGGTTCACTGTGATCAGACTGCAGCCGCTCGGTGGCACCTGCCGGGACGTCAAGACTCCGCCCCTCGTCCAGACCCACGGGCGAGGAGACCGCCCCTGCAACAGAAAACTTGGGGCGGCTAGAAGCCGTCTCAGCAGCGGCGAGCTCCCCGGACACAGCAGGATCAGCAGGAACAGCCTCCCCTGCCCAAGCCCCCTCCATCAGCCCCTCCATCGGTGCCAGCCGCGTTCGCCGAGAGCCCGCAGGCCCCAGCTGACTGTACGTGCACGGCGCTCGAGAGTTCAGCAAGGGAGGACGCCGCAGAACAGGTACCGTTGTTTGTGTGCAGTTCAGGACAATTCATGTGATTTATACAGTCCTCCTGCGCATTAGCACTTACTTGATGCGTGCGTGATTTTGTTGATGATGTGGGAGCGGTCGTTGTCGCTGGGGGCAACCTGTTGTGTAACGCCGCTGAACATACGGCAGAAGCCCGATCCTTGTCACACTGTGTTCGCTCCGTAGGCGATGCCGCATCCAGCTTGCGCTGGGCGTGAGTTTCACGCATTGTGAAAGCTGTCCTGCAAGATTCCGTGAGCACACAGCAGTTAGCCTGACAGGACCACTGGATCCACGGACTTCCTCGGGCTCATCAGACTCTGCCCTGACTCTGCGCCCGCTCCGCGGGGGGAATGAGTCTTTGTAGGTTAGGTAGGTTAGGCACACCCACAACAGATAGTAGACAGGGTAGACAGACTCTCCACTCCAACAGCTCCTCAGACTCTGCCTTGACTCTGATATGTTCTATTTCTTTGATAGTGAGATCGGCTCTGCAGATGAAGGCCATGCCACTTCCTTTGGAAGTTTCTCTGTCTTTTCTAAAGATGGTAACATTTGTGGGTATGGCTAGCATCGGGACTGGGCAAGCTGCTTTATGCAACCATGTTTCGGTTACTGCTAGGAAGTCAAGTTGGTTGCAGGTGATATCAGCAATTTCAGAAGCGTGGGATATCGGAGATCTAACGTTAATGAGACCTCCTTTGAGGTCATACTTTTTTTTGTGGTATCACTGGAGAGGTCATTGTGGCTAAGGTTAAGGTTTCAGGGGATTTAGTGCAGGGATTCTGATTAAGGATAAATTCTGTTTTTGAGGTGTGGCAGGTGGCTTGTGTTGGCTTCATCTTGGAACGGCCATATGAGTGGTAGTTTAGTCAGTCTAGATCCTAGTCTATAATTTCTTAGTATGGTAGGACAGTCCTGGCTGCGGTAGATCTGGGAATCTAAAGATAGTTGGGTTGAAGGCAAGGTTTGCATCTGGCTAGTCAGTTCGCTTACTGTAGGGAGTCTACAGTGGAGGGCTGCCATCGTAGATAGGGCAATGAGTGTGGTAAGGAAGACTAGAAAGCAGGTGGTTGGATTGGACGTAGGAGATGTCATATCGGTGTTAGTGGAGGAGTTTGTCTATCATATGACCAATTGCTTAAGGTATTGTCTTGGGTATATCTGGGTCCCAGGCACCGGGTTTGAGGTTTCTCTTGCCCCTTTTCTCGATTCCATGTACCTTTAGGGACTCTGCTGGTTTTTTCTCCCTTGGCTGCGTGCTGCTCTGACGTCTTGTTCGGCGTCTGCAGTGGCTCCACAGTGCTCCTTTCTGGGTGATTTCCATGTCTTGCTACAACCGCGCAGTCCAGTTACTGCTTCCACCCGGACCTCCGCTCGCTGTGTTCCTCGATCTGCCCTGGCACGGCGGACCGGATAGGGAAGCCTTGGCTCCTTCGCACGCGTCCCGCTCCACAAAAGCTCATCCTGAGAGGGTCTGATACAAAGGCAAGTACTTCCTCTCTCTTTGATATGAATGAGTGATGACGGCTAGAATGCTCATTCAAGTTCTTAGGAGTACTCTTAATTGTTCTGCACCTCCTCCTTGTCTCTCAGTACCTGTCAAGGAGATCTTCATTAAGTCATCCCTACTCTTCCACGTCTTAGTATCTGTCAAGGAGATCTTTAGTGAGTCATTCCTACATTTCCTCATCTCAGTAACTGTATGGTATTCAGTCTCACATATACAAATGTAAGTGTGTGGTATGAAAGTGAGTGAGGATCAGGTGGGCCTCATGGACTGAGGGGAGGTAAAGGTAGTGGGTGGTGGTGGTGGTGAGGGGTGTTGTACAGCGTTCTCCTGAGATCTCCTCCATTATCCCCAGAGATGGGGTTGTTAGGGTTGGCTCTTATACTTGCATGTGTGCTGAGCCAGGATTGATGTCACCATCAGAATGTAGGCTGTGAGTCTGGAGTGTGAGATTAGAATGTTTGGGGTTGAATGGGTTCTAACCCAGGCAGTTAGATTATGTGAGCCTGGGTGGTGGGAGCCAGTGGGCTCCTGTCCTTTTCCTCTTTATCTCCTAATAACTATGATGACATCTGATCCTTGTAACAGAAGGACCTTAATAAAGTAACCACTATGCGTACCTGGCCTGTGTATCCTGAGTGTCCCTTGGAGTGAACCCTATGACCAAGAGCCGGTCATAACAATTGGCGACGAGGATGGTCCAAGGTATGGTGAAGGAGGACCTTGGAGTGGACACCAAGTGAAGCAAAAGGAGATGCAGGTACCTGTGTGATGTCATGTGAGAGAGGAGAAGAGACTCTGCTGCGGGGGGTGCAGGCAAGAGGACAAGTAAATGAAAGGAGAGAGGGAGAGCCCACTACCCCCAATAGACTGGTTGCACCCACCACCCAGGGCTGTTTGAGCCAGTCCACCCAGGGCTGGAAGGGACAGCCTGTCAGAGGAGACCCCTGGGAAGAAGGTAGAGTGCCCTCTTTGAGGCCAGGAGTCATTAGAGGCTGTCCAAGAGTCTGGAGAAATGGAAATCACCCAGGGCTGGAAGGGACAGCCTGTCAGAGGAGACCCCTGGGAAGAAGGGAGAGTGCCCTGTTTGAGGCCAGGAGTCATTAGAGGCTGTCCAAGAGTCTGGAGAAATGGAAAGCACCCAGGGCTGTTTGAGTCAGCCACCAAGTACTGCTTTAGTCAGCCCCCAGGGCTGTTGCAGGCGACCACCCAGGGGTGTCAGAAGCATCCTGCCCCATGGAGCCTGGGGCAAGGATGGCCTGTTGGAGTCTGCCAGGAACAGGCCCCCTGGTACATGAGGAGACATTGGCAGGGTTGCATGAGGCTGCCCAAGTGTGTCACCATTTCCTGAGTGACTATGCCAGCATTATTTAAAAAGGGGAAGTGTAATTTCCATGCCAAGTAAGCGTAATTGTGCCTTTTATGCACCTGGAGGCTAAAGGTTTTAATGAGAATAGACGCTATGCTGATTTGGTCTGAGGTGGGGACCATGCAATGAGAAAATGGTTACTGTTTGGGTTTGGGTATGATAGTAGTTTTTGGGGATGATTAGTTTATGCTTGCAGAAGAAATTTTGGAGTTTCATTTAAAAGTAAAATGTCATAATGGATTGAGCAACGATGTGGCAAGCAGTGACTGAAGAGTACTGTTGTGCATTAGTAGTGAATTACCATGAGAAGTATTAGTGAGAATGATGTTGCACTTAGAATAGGAGATGCATTTTATTTTAGATGTAACCATTTTGAGGCATTGCAGGTTGGTTTTAGAGTTGGCCCCAGTTGGCAACATGGACGTTTAGGTCTCATTTAAAGTTGGTTTCCACATTTGTGTTGTGACAGGGGTTGTATGTGAGTGGCACATATGAGGTTGATTGAGGTGGACAATCAAAGGGTGTTGATCCTATTATGCTTAGTATAACGTTTTGAGGCATTTTAGCATATTAGGTTACCTGTTTAATGGCGACATGGACTTTTAGAAAATGTGACTTGGATGTACTATGTTTCAATGTTCTGATCATCCTAAGACTATGTTTTGCTTGTGTGTGTGTGGTGTGAGATTTGTGATCTTAAAGCACAATAAGAGTGATGTTGGTCATTAATGGTTACCACAATCTTTGAGTCATTTCAGCATTTAGAGTTGCCCATGCTTTGGCAACATGGACTTTTAGGAAATGAGATCTGCAATTTATAATGTGATTATTGATATGTCATTGCAATGCTTACTATAACCATTTTTGAGGCATTGTAGGCGTGATGTTCTGTTTGTGCGTGTATGGATGTGCAACCCATGATGACTGCCAGAGTGACTGCAGCGCTCCTTAGCAGTTAACATTCTATGCCGGGGTTGTCTGTATTTTGAACATCCTGTGTTTGTGTGTGTGTTGTAGCAGTATGTGAATGTTTTAGTGTTGGTGCATGACCAGTGTTGGGTTTTGAAATCTTTTATTGTTTTTGGAATATGTTTTAATTGATGTACATGACCAGGGTTGGTCAGGGGACTCTGCGGAGTTGGAGGTGTTTGGTGTTTTGAGGCCCTGTGGGGTTAGTGATGTTACTAGTGGTAGGCTAGTATCCTGAGTGTCCCTTGGAGTGAACCCTATGACCAAGAGCCGGTCATAACAGGGGTCTCTCCCGATGAGATCCTCCCGCTGAGTAACAACCCCAGGGAGACTATCGGGTAGTGGCCTCACCTCCATGGGCTCATGAGATGGGGCTTCACCTTGGGTAAAAGTAACGACATCTCGGGATTCGTCACAATGCCTTCTGATCTTAAAGCCCTCTATCTCCTCACTACTACTCCTTTGTCCCTGTTTTCCTCCTTTGGCTGACTCCACCCACCTTCTCTCATCCCCACATCCTTCTCCTCTGCCTCTTTGATGTTCATACCTTCCTACCACTCTCCCTTCTCCCTTCTCTACACTCCCACTCCTCTTCATGCACTAACCTTACCACTACTACTACCGTTCTCTACTACTGCTATTCTCACAATGACTGCTTTGACTATTAGCCCTTGCCGCCACCATTTCATGCCACTGCTCCATTAGACCAACTACTACCGCACCCTCTGTGCTACTACTGCTCTCCTCTCCTCCAAACCAAGGTAATGATGCCCTGCTCACCATTAAACTGTACCCATGCTCCTTACTCTCACATCCTCCCCAATATTCTACTTGGCCCACTTGCATCCCCCTCTCTACTAGCCTCACCCTCTCGTAACACTCACCCCCTCCCACACTAACTGCTGCAGGTCCCCCACTTCAGCCATCCTCATAGAGGGGTGAGGGCAGGAGCCCCCCCAGCCCAGAAGAGGATCCAAGCACCGAGCGTGCTGCAAGGCAAGTTGCTGCCTCGACGGAGTAGGGCCTGCCTGACCCTGTCCCCATACTGTGCCTGACATGCTCATGCCGGGCGCTGAGCGGCACGATAACGAGGCTGAACCTCGTTTTGATCCGAAAACATCCGCCGGCAGGCAGAGTCGCCGGCGGCCAGCCCGAAGGCCATACAAAGGCCATGTTTAGCGCCCTGTTCGGCGCATGGAAGGCGCAGCGTGGCCTACTTCCTTGATCCTGCTCCCTGAAGTTTGTTGCAAGGTCCCTGCCCACTGCCATGATGGACTCACATAACCACGGTAAGCCTTGGGGCTTTTTCTTGCACCTTTAGAAGGAAAACTATAAAACTTGACATTTGAGACTTATCTTTCACTCACCAACAAAAAGCCACCACTCAACACTTGCTGCACTTCGGCAGTTGTGCCGATTAGCCCCTGCCCCCACCTTGTAGCTTGTAGCTACCCCTTGCCTAGCCAATGCCTTGAGTAACCGGCAAGCCTATGCTGAACGTTGCCCACTGTACCCTGCGTACACTAGTCACTGCAACCCACTGTGCCTTTGTGCTACTTAGTCATTGCCTATACCGATCTATACCCACTGTATGCTGATCTATGCCCACTGTGCCCTGTGCATATTACTACGGTAACCCACTGTTACAATTACAGTGCTACAAACACTGTAGCCCAATATTTGTTTGCCGCTGTAGCCCAGTACTTGACTGCTGCTTTTAGCCTAGTATTTGATTGCTGCATTTAGCCCAGTATTTGATTGCTGCCTTTAGCCCAGTATTTGATCGCTGTTCTTAGGCCAGTACTTGACTGCTGCTTTTAGCCTAGTATTTGATTGCTGCATTTAGCCCAGTATTTGATTGCTGCCTTTAGCCCAATATTTGTTTGCCGCTGTAGCCCAGTACTTGACTGCTGCTTTTAGCCTAGTATTTGATTGCTGCATTTAGCCCAGTATTTGATTGCTGCCTTTAGCCCAGTATTTGATCGCTGGTCTTAGCCCAGTACTTGACGGCTGCTTTTAGCCCAGTATTTGACTGCTGCTTTTAGCCTAGTATTTGATTGCTGCTTTTAGCCTAGTATTTGATTGCTGCCTTTAGCCCAGTATTTGATCGCTGTTCTTAGGCCAGTACTTGACTGCTGCTTTTAGCCTAGTGTTTGATTGCTGCATTTAGCCCAGTATTTGATTGCTGCCTTTAGCCCAGTATTTAATCGCTGTTCTTAGGCCAGTACTTGACTGCTGCTTTTAGCCTAGTATTTGATTGCTGCATTTAGCCCAGTATTTGATTGCTGCTTTTAGCCTAGTATTTGATTGCTGCTTTTAGCCCAGTATATGTTTTGCCGCATTCAGCCCATCCTGCCTAGTATTTGATCGCTGTACTTAGCCTACTCTGTCCAGTATCCAACCACAGCATTTAAGCCCAGTTTCCCTAGCTCAACTAGTAGTAACACCATGTACTCCTACCTGCCTAACCTAGTCCACCAAGCATCACTCACCAACCTGATATTTATACTCACCACCACCGTCTTTATGACCATGCCAGCATTTCTGTCCATAGAGGGCCTAGGAGCCCACATACAATTTATCTCCAAACCTTGCAACCCAGCACAGAGGAACCTTAGACTCCGGGCTCGACTACCCAAAAAATTCGAACCTATCATTAAATATAACATCAACATGGATCACCTTCGACCAAAACTACTTCCACCATTGGAAACCATCGCCCCTCCCAGACGCAAACTCTACCCTAACATTAATAAACCTATGGCCAACCTGCCTCTCACAGTGCAGCTAGAACCTGAATTAAAAGCTGCATTGCCAGATCATTAGTCGCTCATGCTACTGACATAGCAGGTGTCATACGGGAAAATGACCTTGACTTCATCGCCATTACTGAATCATGGCTCCACAAGGCAGCAGGTCCTGCACTCACTCTGGCAGTCCCAGAAAATTATACCATCCTCAGAGCTGGCAGACCAGACGCACGAAGTGGAGGAATAGCAATTATCGCGAAATCTAATCTCTCTATGAGAATCACTTCCACACCTTACCTTAAATCCTGTGAGCTTCTTTCTATCAAACTACCCACCGCCAATTCTCAAACACTAAATATCTACCTCCTCTATATGAAGATACCACCACCGAGAAGCTAAAAAATTCCTCTCAAACCTTAGCGCTAGGAGACTTCAACCTAGGGTACAACGATATCAATGACCACCAGGCCACCACCGTAGCCAATACCTTGTCAGAACTAGGTTTCATGCAGATCGTGAATACTCCCACCCATACCAAAGGGAGAGCTCTTGACTGGATTGCCAGTCACAACTGTAACCCCTCTATAACAGCCATTGCCCCCCAAATATGGACAGACCATCACCTTATCTCCTTCACCCTCAACACTCAAAGACCCATAGCTTTAACATCCACTCCCGCCATACCCACTTTAACCAGAAATAAGAAAAATATAACAGCGGATAATATTCTGCCCCACATCCTACCCAAACTTAATTCTCTACCAGACCATACCGACCCAGGCATCCTAGTGGAGGAATTCAATAATGCTATGTCCATTGCCCTCGACGGAGTTGCTCCGCTTAAACTTAGGAACAGCAAACCAAAAAAGCACCTGAACTCCTGGTTTACACCCCACTTAAAAAACCTAAGACTACAGAAGAGAAAATGCGAAACGGCATGGAACCGACATCCTACCGTTGAAAATAAAACTAACCTAATAACCATCTCTTCGCAATACAAAAAAGATATCATCCTGGCCAAACAAGAAACTTATAACAACAGGATCACCCAAGCCAACTCCAGTATGAAGGAGCTCTTCTCCATCCTAACAGAATTGGAAACTCCTATTGCAGTACAGGATGACTCCATTAAAGATAAAACCTGGTGTACAGACATACAACTGGCACTAACCAACAAAGTGACCAACCTCCAAACTAAAATTGCCCTAAAGAAAGCCTCATTACCTACCCAACCTCCTTTTGACAAAATTCCCACACCCAAACCCAAAGAATCTACCCAATTCCATTTCTCCAAGGTCTCAGTGATTGAGGTAGAGAAGACTATTCTGACTCTTAAACCGTCTATCTGCAAAGGTGACCAATGCCCCGCCCATTGATCAAGGATGCCCCCTTCATCACAAAACTTATTAATGCCTCCTTCACTACGGGCACCATCCCACGCAACCTAAAGGAATCCTGGGTACTCCCCCTTCTGAAAAAACAAACATTGGACCCCAACATTCCCACAAATTATAGACCCATCACCACGGTGCCTTTCTTACTAAAAATATTAGACAAGGTAGCGTACACCCAAATCCAGAACTTCCTTGAGATGAACCATCTCCTTGGCACCTGCCAATCCGGTTTCCGACCGCAACATGGCACAGAGACTGCCCTTATTGACTTAAAGGCCCAAATAGACTCACTCAGAGACGAGGGCAAATTAGCTCTCCTCCTCCTTCTAGACCTCTCAGCCGCTTTTGACTTGGTGGACCATAGAGTCCTATGTAATCACTTGGACTCGGTGGCCCACTTCTCAGGAGAGGCTATAGTCTGGATACAGTCATTCTTTAGTGACAGAACCATGAGGGTGTTCTCCCCCGCAGCGGCAGCAGACCCGATACCTATCACCTGCGGAGTGCCCCAGGGATCCTGTGTCTCGCCAACACTTTATAATATCTTCACCAAGCCACTCTTTGATGATCTTGACAATCTGGGTATCACCTATACCAACTAGGCAGACGATACCCAGATTCTCCTGCCACTTACTGGGGATTACGTTGAAGATCTGGCTTTGGTGAACAGTCTCTATAGCATCGTTCAAGTATGGATGGCTAACCATGGCCTATGCTTGAAAGATGACAAAACAGAGCTCATCATCCTGGGCACCACAGCCCGCATCTCCAAACTCAACCAAAACTACTCAACCTTCATCATCGATGGCAACACTATCAAGGTCGCCAGAGAAGTAAAAACCCTTGGTTTTTACCTTGATTCGACACTATCCTTAACCAAACAGGTGAACTCACTGGCCTCATCCACGGCCTATACATGTAAATTAATACGAGCCAGGAAACAATTCTTATCAGATGACAGCTGTCTTATCCTAGCCAGAGCCCTCATCTTATCAAGATTAGACTATTGTAACGCCCTTTACATAGGGACAACTAAACAAATCATCAATAGAATTCAAGTGCTCCAAAATAATGCACTTAGAGCGGCCCTAAGTATCCCTAGAAGAGCACATATCTCAGAAATAAGACGTAAACACAAATGGCTCTCCACCCAAGAAAAAATCAACCTTAAATCTGCCTCCCTCATCCACAAATGCTTAAATAACAAAGCCCCCCGCTACCTTACAGAATGTTTTAACAAAAAAAATCCCACTAAACCTACAAGGACAGTCAGCCCTAACTGCCTCATAGTGCCCAGATTTAAACTAACCACTATTGGAGGATCCAGCTTCCCAGTCAAGGCAGCTCAATTATGGAACACCCTACCTCATGCACTTAGATCCGACCAAACGTTCAACAACTTCAGAAAGAATACCATAAAATGGCTCACCGAGAATGCGATATAAATGGCACTCTCCCCCTCGCACCTCCACTCTTACTTCACCTGACACGCAATGACCTGCTTTTTTGTAAACGCTAGTCATAGATTCGACTGCTTGGCTGCGCCTTATCTGCACTTGTACTTGTCTCACCTTGCAGAGTCAAGAAATGTCCTCTTTGCCTGCTTTGTAACTTGTAACGTCTGTAACCAAGCTGTAAACCTCCTTGTCTTTTGCGTCCTGCTACCTCAGGGTCCGGTGCGCACAATAAACAAACAAACAAACAAACAAACAGTACAGCTATCTCCCACACTATTTTCTACCTTTCTCTCTCACTCTCAACTTCTAAACCCCCCATCCCCAAATTCTATAATACACACCTTATACTATTCACCACTCTCAAATACCTCACCTTTTCTAAAATCTGCCACGAACTCAACACTCCGCTTTGGCGTGCATCCTCCACTTTATACGTGTTTTATATTAACTTAGAATAGGTTTTAACTTTCAACATTGGTTTTGACAAAAATTAACCAAAAATGTCCTAGCAACTACTCTAGATTTTACAAGTAGTTGGCAAACACTTAAATGAGATGCAATTTGGTACACTAGTGCTGATTAGTTATGCAGTCTTTTAGTCAATTATTCTTAAAATAAAAAAATAAAAAGTCATTTCAGTTAGTCTGCAATCTCAGTGAAATCCGCTCCCAAACATGTAGTACTGCATCCACTGTGACCAGAGACTTTGCCGAATAGATGGTGAACCAAAACTGATCTGAATGGAAACTCTCTAGTGAGGAGCAGAAGTGGCCATATCCCTTTTCATAATAGGCATTCAGAGTTTCACAATAGGTAAGTATGTGTCTGCTAGTCTCCACTCAGAGCCTACAAAGTTTTTGGTCATGAGGGATGTTGGCCCACACTCCAGTATACTTCAAAACTGGGACCAGATTTAATCGCAGATGTAATATGAAGCAACTTGGAGTCTGGCTGCAGAGTTTTGTTAAAGAACTGCATCGTTTAATTGGTGTGAATCCCTGCTTGACATATTCCAAATAATGTCTTTTC
This sequence comes from Ambystoma mexicanum, assembly GCF_040938575.1. Classification (NCBI taxonomy): domain Eukaryota; kingdom Metazoa; phylum Chordata; class Amphibia; order Caudata; family Ambystomatidae; genus Ambystoma; species Ambystoma mexicanum. Next base: position 757,229,696 of record NC_090933.1, read on the forward strand.
GTTGCTAATGTGTTTACTGACATTACTCGTTTTTAGCTTTTGGAAAAAGCAGCCAGGATTTTCCAAGTTACAAAGGTGTAGTCCAATGTTGACTAAGTGGGCTTGGACTGTTTTAACCAAGTACAGATGTGCAGCATTGCCAGCCCTCTGGCAGTGATGTTCTGCAGACTGAGCAAGTATTGTACCAGGGGAAGATGAGAATCCTGCTTGAATGATCTTTGGCAAAAATCTACAGAAGGCCATCTTCCACAGTGTAGAAAGCAATGTCACGCCCAATTCCAGCCTAAGAGCTGCCACTGGAACTGACTTTGGGAGCCAAAGGAGTGATCTTAGTATCTTCCCCTCAAGGATGTTCATCCAAATGACAAATTTCTCTGGAAGTGTCTCTAGGCCATAAAGTATTCATGGTATGATAGACTTGGTGTATTACTCCAGGTAGCCTTCAATCGAGCCACCCCCCACGCTGCTGATGAAACCCTTGATAACCAGCCACTTACGAGTGGCTTTTAAAGATATGCAAGTCCTATAGTATGAAGTGTTAGGGGCACCAAGAAAGGGCAGTCCCAGATACAAGTAGCAGTCCACGATTTCCTGTCTGGCCCCACCCATATGCCAATGATGGACGGTGGCTAATCCTCTTTCATGAATCTGCAAGATCTTAGTTTTGCTTTGGTTCATTTTCAACCGGTTCTCTAGGGCATACATGGAGATGGCGTCCAGGTATCGCAGAAGCCTCAAAGAGGTTGGGTCCAGCAGGACTGTGTCATCCGTGTATGAGACCCAAGCCGTGGTAACTCCTCCAATAGGCTGTGGGAAGTTACGACACTGCTTCATGGCTACGTCCATGTCTGCCACATAAAGGTTAAAAAATAGGGGTGTGAAAATGCACCCATGTTTAAGTCCCTTATTGGTGGCCATAGCGGCTGAGATGGTTCCATCTTGAGAAAGTCTCACTGTGATAGAAGTGTTGATGTAGAGCAGCTTGATGTAATGGAGAAGTGTTTGTTAATTCCTCAACGTTCCAGCTTCTCCAATAGAAAGGCCCGAGATACGCAGTCAAAAGCTGCCATATAATCTACAAGGCAGCGGTATTGTGAGAAAGCTGAAGGTATTCTCACTCCTAGTCCCCTTAGGTCCTCTACGCAGGTGGCCAGGGAAAGGCCACCACTTTTGAATCCTGACCCTGAGGGTGGACAAGCAAGGGAGGATCGACTGAGTTGAAGGTCCTTTGGGAATGGGAGGAGGGTACCCGTGGGCTAGACATGGAATAACCCTTTTCCTATTGACGATCAACCCAACCCCTCCCTAACCTTCATGGGTTATTGTGAGTCATTTCCCCTCATTCCTTATCATATGACAATTGACAGTACTGGGATGAGGAAGAGACAACCAAGAGCAATGAGAACTAGGCTCTTTTTCCACTCCAGTATTGGGATGAGGAAGATGCCTGTAAGGGTCAGACATGTCTCTTTAATTGTGGTCAGGCAGGGCTAATTGAACATTCGCACCTGCAGTCTGTCAACGGGCTGCAGGTGTATAAAAGGAGCACAATTCAAGGAAAGAAGGAGAACTGGGAAATGGAGTCGAAGCAGCAGCAGAGGTGCCAAAAGAAGCATGGCACCGTGCTGAAGAGGCATGCTGAGATGCTGAGGGAGCCAACCTATGGGAGCGTGGCGTGGAAACTGGGCTGCATGGAGCAGATCAAACATTGGGACGGGAGCCATGTGGAGAGGCTATCCCTTTTAATTGAACTCGAAGTGCTTGTTTCCCCTATATTCAGACGGTGCCACAGGGGCAGGAATTGAAACCCTGACATGGAAAGCAGAGGGCCAAGCGATCTGCGCTGCTGGGACACCTTTAAACACAACTGGTGAGTTTCTACCAAACGAGAAACCCGGTATGCGAGTGTTTAAATGTTCCTAGAGGAATAAACTGTATTGGAGTGGTCGCGTGTGGGAGGAATCATGTTCTCGAAAGTCTCTGAGCATCGTACATTTAATTTGAAGATATTTAAAGAAGTATGAGCAAGCTGAATAGCAAGTGTGTTTTGAGTGCAACCCCTGCCTATTGAACACCGAACTAGGTGGAAACTTACACCACGGGTTAAAAGGGAAGGTGTGTTCTGAATACAACTCATGCCTAATGAATACTAAACTAAAAGAAATCTTAACAAGTACAATTTAACATCTATGGAATGCCAAACAGAGTGAAAACTTTACTAAAGAGTAAACTTATTACATATTGAGTTCGTAAGTAAAACAGAACATTAAAACCAAGAGAAACTATTAAGTGTTGAACTCTAAGGTGAATTTAAAATCTTGGTGAAGCCAAAAACTGCATATCACAGAGAATTACATTTGTAGCCGAACTAATCAAGACTTTGAAGTTGCTTTTGAATGTAACTCCAAATTATGCATGAACCACCAACCATAAAGAGAAAGCCCCCCGAAGCAAAGACCTTTATTGAGACAAAAGACATTTTTGTGTTGCTGAACTTAAGTCTTGGGGAAGGGAGCCCTAAGACTTGAATCATTTTTTGTGGATGAAGTCTCAAGACTCGTGGTGCTTGGATTTGTTTTATTTGGAACATGGGGGAGGGAACTCCGAGCGCTGGTTAAAGCTACATTATACTGAACTCAAGAGAAGTAACTTTGAGACTTTTGCTAGAACTGTTTTTATACTTGGGGGAGGGAGCTGAAAGGAAGCTGTGACCTGGAAGCGGCTCAGACGGAACTTTATGTTGGACACTGTTTCTGTTGGTTGCTGACATCCCTGCACATTGTATAGATTAGTTGTGAGGGCGAGTATAGGTTTTGGACGCAGACAGATTCTTCAGTTGACCTCTTTGACTCTGGCTTTCCTTAGTTTAGGTTAGGTTGGGAAATCCCACCTTAGAATAGGGTAAGTTAGGCCTTTCTTCATCCTGACATTTAAGTTAATAAAAGTGTTTGTTTTTGAATTCTGAATCTGTTGTCTCTGTCCTTCTTCATGATGTCTGCACGCTATATAGCACTATGCCCTCCGCTTTGTACATCAGCTGCTAACAACTGAAATGCCCCCATGGCGTAAGTCGTGGATCATCCCCTCCTGAACCCTAGTTGTTGGGGCTTGAGTAGTTTGTTTTCAGCCCTGCTTGCCAGTGCCCACAGCAGAACAGTGGAGAAAATCTTACTACTCGTGTCCAGCATCGCCAGAAGTCAGAAACTGATGAGTTCAGTGTAAGCAATCTTCTTGTGTATGGCAATGAGTGTAGAACTCTGCCAATTGTTAGGTATGACACCATTGCAGATAATATTAATAAACATGATGTGTAACAGTTTTGCCCAGTATACTGGATTTCTTTTTAACACAACATTTGCCATTCCATCGGGGCCAGGGGCACTGGATGCCTTAAGCTTGACAATGATCTCTAGTATGTCAACCTCATTCATTTCCACCTTGAGAAGAAGTTACCAGAGTTGTCTGCTCCATGAAGGTCCAAACAGGTTTCCCCTTGCTCATGCCAGAACCATCAAGGATAACATTGGCTCTCTTGCCCCTGCACTCGCTGATTTCTGCAACCACTCTTTTGCCACGGGATCTTACTTCTCCTCCCTCAAGCATCCCTTGTGCGCCCCCTCCTGAATAAATCTTCAGTGGACCCAACCTGTCCAGCCAAATACCACCATATTTCCATCACCCCCTTCCTGGGGAAACTGCTGGAGAAGTTGACCTTGCCCCAACTCAACTCGAGCACTGAACTTGTTGTTGGTCTCAACGACCATCAATCTGGATTCCGAGCATCCAGAGATACGGAAACTGCTCTTCTGAACACCCGTGAAGAACTCCTCGCATCTCTGGACTCCAACTTCCCAGCAGTCCTCATCCTACTCGATCTCTCCTCTGTCTTTGACCATTCCATCCTCATACAAAGGCGCCATGACACTCTGGTATCTCGGAACGGGCACTGGACTGGCAGACCTCTTTCCTAACTGACCGCTCTTCCCAAGTCATCCTGGGCAACTTCTCCTCTCCTCCTTCCTTTTCCACCTGTGGTCTCTCCCATTGTTCTATCCTCTCCCCTTTGCTTTTTAAGATCTGCCTTGCTCAGCTGGCACTCCTCATCTCCTCCTTCTCTCCCAACTTTCGGTGTTACGCACACGACACTCTGCAGCTGAGACTACCTTGCATGGGTTTTTGCGGGTCGAGATCTGAGGAGTCTAGGCTGACTATGCGTAGATCCAAGGCAGCAGATAATCCCCACAGCTGTGTAGGAATCCAGTCGAATCACTTTGGTAATCGTATCTGTTGGACAACCAGACATTGGGCCTCATTCCAGGTTTGGAGCTAACCATGGAGTAATTAGCTCCATGGTTGCCTCCGAAACCGTCACAAATCCGGCATGGTGAATGGAGTAATTACTGGTCCATTCCAGGGTTGGAGGGACCGGTAATTCCCCATTCACCTTTTGCCCTTCCCCATTCCCATTTCTGCCCCATAGGGCTCAATGGGAATAGGGAAGGAGGTAATTACGGCACCGTAAATTACGGTACCGTAATTACCTCCGAAGTACCTTTGCGGGTCCCGTACTTAATTCCTGCTAAAAGCAGGAGGTAAGGAAGGACCCGCAAAGGGACCTCGGAATACGGAGTTAAGGGATTACCGGCATCGGCACCCTTACCGGTGCCAGTAATTCCTTACCGAATGACCCCCATAGTCTAGCAGCAAATCAACTTCTTTCCCAACTAAGTGGCAGTGACATTAGGTTGTTGTCTAACTTGAATGTTAACCAAATTGAACACTGTCAGAAACGGCTAAAGGTCATAATGGGTTCTTATCCCACGCAACATCTGATAGTAGCAGATAAATATGTTAACGATTTCGATTCTTCTATTCGAGATTCGAAAAGGGAAATGAGAAGGAGGCTGAGATCTCTACGGACTGCCGGTGGTGCACAAAGCGGGCTGAATCAATTAACAAAGGTGATCAAGGGTGAATATAAACATTGGCTAAAGCGCTGGAGATTATTGATTAAGAATAGGCAAAATAGTGTCTGTGTTCTCAAAAGTGGTGACACTAGAAATATATGATCAACTATAATGCGGGCCAAGAGCGAGAGCAAAAAGCAGACCTTAAATCCCATTAAGGAACAGGTGTGGCTGGATTACTTGAATGACAAAGATGACAATTTCACTCACGAGATGAGGCTGCAACCTTGCCCGGGGGGGGGGTGGCTGTTTATTATTACACAGTGACATTGTGGCCACAATTCTGAAGCTCACGTGCTCCAGACCTTGGCCCAAATGGACTAGCCAGTGTAGTTTTGAAACAAGACTCAAGTGGTTGGGCCAAGATTCTAGAGATCCTATTTGAAAAAGTATGCCAATCACAGATGATTCCGGCTTCATGGTAGCAATCAATGTTGCGTCCAGTTTACAAAAATGGAGATTGATGCCAAAAAATTATAGATTACTCTTCCCTCTTGGATGTGATGGGTAAAATGTTCTCTTTGTTCTCTTTGTTCGTCCCGAGGAACTTACAGTCCTCGGTTGATGAATCCCATCTACTCCAATTCGTCCAGACAGGTTTCTGCCCGGCTAGTTCTACCGCTCATAACCAGATTTTAGACACATTGTTTTCCAGGGTAGTAGCTCAGCGAGGGGCACCATTATATGTAATCTTTGTTGACTTCCGGGCAGCTTTCAACAGTGTTAAAAGAGCAAAGCTCTGGAGCAAAATGGAGGACCAGGACTCTCCAATGTGGTTGATATCCATATTAAAGGGACTGTACCACAATATAGGGGGACAAGTGAGATTGGACGACGTAGGTAATATGTCAGCAAGGATTTCGATCAGCATGGGGGTCAAGCAAAGATGTGTTTTGGCTCCCCTGCTGTTTAACCTGTGTCTGGCTGACCTTACCCGCAAATACCCAATAATTGTTGGATGCTGCCCTAGAATTGGGGGTGTACTTATCCCTAGTATGCTTTACACTGATGACTTAGTGAATTTAAACCATACCTATTGTGGACACAGGGTTGGTTCCAGAAATGGTGGAGGGGAATTTAAACTCGTAATCGAGAAATGTTACCACAACATAAACTGGTACCCTAACTTTGATTGGGGCCCAAAGTTCGACACCCTGAAAGCCCTATTTACCAGGAAATTGGAGCGATGGGATTGGACTAATAATTCTACATAATTATCATCGTTGAGAACCTATGAATATGTTTCAAAAGTTATGCATACATTTTTAAAAAACACAAAGCTATTTGAAGCAGAATCCAAGTCTGGCAGTGTGAAAATGAATGCTAAGATTGCGCACCAATCAGCTCCTGCTCTTAGTTTTCTAGGGTGCCCTTAGCCCAAAGGACATGTTGGGTTTGTAACTTACCAGGAATAATAGAGACTCCCAGACATTTATTTATGGAATGTAAAGCACTGGGGTCAGCATACATGACTATATTGGGTAAATATGTGCACCACTAGATTCAATAAAGAGTGATGCGTTTTGGGACTACTGCCTGAACAGTGACTATGGTATCACTATGTTAAACTTTTAATGCTAAATCATGTTGACCTATTGAAGGCATTGTTTCAAATTTTGAGTGGTTCGTAGTATCTTAGAATTTGTATTACAGTCGTTCGCTAGTTTTTATTGAATTCTCTTTTTACTTATTTAAATATAGATACTTCAGTGATGATATTTTATGAAGAACAGGGAGATTATCGGCAGTACTGAATAATGATTGATTCATTGACTGTTTTAAATTGAATTGATTGTTTTAGAATGTTTGTAAACTGATTATTGTTGAATTATTGCTGTTAAAGTTTGTAAAGGTTCTCGAAGAATCAAAATAAATACATAAGTAATAATAATTTAAATTAAAAATGTATTGTGATTTGTTTCAAGCGTTGTCTATGGTGCCACATCTGTTCCAACAGCACTTGGCGGTCATCCATTGCACCTGTGTAACAACTCTACAGGGGAGCAGGAATTCATCATTACCAGCGTGCTGATCTTATCAATGTTTGATTCTGTCCAGATGATTCTGTTCTCCTACAGGGTAGTAGTGGCCTCTGCCAGTATCACGATTTTCTTAGTCTGCTTTTTTATACTAAAAGTAGCCGCACATTATCGCGTGGTCACTAAGTGGGGCTTATGTAATTTCATATTTCAGATCCAGCTTCTGCAGAGTCTGACACACCAATAAACTGCCATGACAGGAAGAGCTATCCCCACTATGCCTCATAACTCCAAGCAGGTTATCACATTGTAGTTTAGCATGGTCTCAGTCCATGTACGTCCCTTTTCAATCATATCTAAGGTATATCTGTTGCATGAGACAGTGTGTTTCACAGGTAACTTCATGCGAAAATCAAGCATCAACTCATCCGTCACACTGATTCAATGTGCTTTGAAATCACCTGCAACATGAATCCCCCACCCCCAGGATGTTTTAACTGCAATGCCTATATGATCCTTTTTACTCTAATGCACAGCATCTTAGTATGCAAACCATCAGGGGGGCGGTGGTTATTGAGAACCAAAGTACACTAATTTTTGATTGGGAAATTACTAATCTTGATGCCTAAACAGTATACGCGTTCCCGTCCCAGATCAAGGTATTGTGCATCTAAGTGACACCTCACACCAGTGCACAAGCCACCCTTGAGATATCCCACAACAGTTTTAGTGGCGGCCCGGGTGAATATCTTGTAACAATCGAGTGACATGTTTGTAAGTAACCAAGTCTCCTGAAGTAGGAATAAAACCACAAACCATAATGCATTAAGCTTTGACCACTGTGGCTGACCCCCGGAACCTCAGTGCTGGGGGCCCTCCTGTACCGAGGTCCAGTTGACAGCAGAATGTGCTTGAGGCCTATCATATACCTTCCCCTTACTCGCAGCCTGCTTGTGATGGACAAAAAGTTCTCTCTGCAAATTGTTGTCCCTTTCCCCTCCCTACTATACAAAGGGGTGAGGAAATGATCATTGTGGACATTAAATGGTGGTTTGATGTATATGGATGCCAAAGCCCATGTTCCTAAACTATTTGACAAAACACACTAGCCTTTCTAGGATCACAAGCGATACAAATGTAACCACCACCCAGTTATTTATATTGATTCATTGTTTATTTATTATGCACTTATACACAAGTGTTTCAAAGCGCAACCATGTATGGGAGGGGAAGACAAGACAAGCAATCTTACTAGGCATGGCACATTCAGATCATGCATGTGTACAGAAAAGGAAGTGTGTGGGGGGTTGGGGGGGCAATAGGGACCAAGTGCACTCAGTCCCATCAGAACATGGGTCAAGTGCAGAGATACCACTCTCATGGGTAGTAACCAAAGTGCAGTTGTGCTGCGGCAAGTGCAGGAGACTGGTGAGGAGAGCTTGCGTCCTGTGAGGCTCTGAAGGTACACCAGGCAGCCAGTCAGCAAAACGGAGCAGAAGTAGAGGAGAGAGAGTGACAGAGCAGAAAGAGATGGTTAGCAGGGAAGAGGGAGAGAGAAGGAGGAGGTGAAGAGGAAAGTCTTGAGGAGTTTCCGGAATTTAAGGAGATCTGGCTCTAGAAGGAGGTAGGCTGTTCCAGAGGGAGGCACCTGCAGTGGATAAGGATCTACCCCCAAGTCTCTGCTTGGAGAAGCGGCTCAGCCGCAGAGAGTTGGAGGAAGATGAGTGGTGGGCTCGGGGAACAAGAGTATTTAGGAAGAGAGTGTTGCAGCTAGAGCGGGCCCAGACCCCAGAAAGCGTTGTGGACAAGGCAAAGTGTCTTGCACTTAATCCTGCTGCCACGGGGAGCCAGTGAAGAGATTTCAGTGCCGGAGAGATACAGTCCCTGGGCTTGAGGCCAAGGATAAGTCTTGCGGTTCTGTTCCTATTTGAGTTGGAGAGGACAGAGGGTAGAAGAGAGAAGGTTGAGAAAGAGGCTGTTGCAGTAGTCTATGATGTCCGTGATGTGAGACGGGAAGGAGATATTGGAGTCAAAGATGACCCCCAGATTTTTTGCCTCGTTGGTAGGTGGAGATGCAGGGCCAAGGGATAAATGAAGTGGTAGTTCAACACTCTCAATGTCCTGTGGAGTCATAATCCTTAATTCATGTACTTGATGGAAAAACTGCATTAGGTTACCTTGGTTGAGGAATGGGCTACTATTAGTTGGGGATATCTCCTCAATACGTACACTGCAACATCTGGTACTAAGGTGCTGAGGCACTTGTTGGCTAACTTCAAGCGCGGTATAGACAGAAGGATGCCATTGAATAGATGTGTCGGTAAGATGTGAAATCATCGGCACTGGATGTATAGATTGCACCATCGTGAAAATGGAATCCCTCACTAACTCAGGCCAACTATCTCTCGCAGGTGAACAGATGATCTGTGGTGGACAAAGTATGGGCATATTTGGTAGGGGCAAGCACTGCACCCTAACACTGTGCATCAGAGAGTGAAGCTTAATACCAGATGATACTTCGGTGCTCCTTAGCTCCTGCAAGTTTGCATTCTCAAGTGATGAAGTCATAGCCAACGGTTTCCAGAAACTGCAGCCATTTGTCCAGGGGTCGGCCTTATTTGGTTTGGTTTTATGGTGGTGGTCGCCCTATGGTGGGCCATACTATCTGGCTGTACGTTTCAGCTAGACGTCTCTTCCAGTGAGCCCGCTTTAGCAGGCGGCCTAGACGTGACATTGGACATTGAACTACCTACCCTGTCCATCTTCTGTTGATCATTCAGTCTTCTTCACTTTCGTTGTGTTATTTTCCTGGACTTAGGTGGTGGTGTCCCAGATGTTTTTCTGTCAGACAAGAGGTGGCAGGCACCATAGCTAGATGGATGCTGATTTGTCTTGGCAGCAGCCTGTCTAGGTCTAGGTGTGTCAATGGAGGGGGGGGGGTTAAGCATACTTGACTCATTAGCAGTGTCATCCTCAGCTATAGTTATACTTTCTTCCACAATCGCCAGTATCCCCGCCGTTTCATGCTTACACTACTAGACAAGATAACATCTACAACCCTGGCTAAGATGTGTTTGATGGATCTCTGCTCATTAGCCAGAGTAGAGCACAAGCCAAAGATTGCAACCACAGTTACCGCAATCGTATTAAGGCTTGATGTGAAGGAGGTCTTGTGTGGGTCCAAGTTGTCATTCATCATAAACCCAGTTGAGTCCATACTGAGGGATTCCGATTTTCCAACCGAGATAGCAGCAATACATTCCAAATCTGGGCTAGCTGACAAGTTCGTGTTTGGTAAAGTCAACAGTAGTTCTGCAGTTGTAATTTGACCACCTAGTGACTCTCTCCATAAATTAAGACACATATTTAGGAGAGAGTTGTTATCAATTGTATTTGTTGACATGGGAGAGCTTGCCAGTGCTGGGACCCTAAAGCGGTGGCGATCACAACCGGTGGGAAGAAATCGGTGGGCACTCAGTTTCCGACGCACATTAATGGCAACTCTTGTTACCAAACCAGACTCCATGTTCTTCTGTGTGCAAGCCACCGGTGGCAGGGTATGAGCCTTCTGCCTGCGAGTAACCGTTACATGTCACTTAAATATTTAGAGTTGATTAACGTAGTGAGATTGTCTCCAGTGCTTAATATTATGTGAACTTCATCTTGTAATAGCAAAGATATGGCAAAGTTCAAAGGCATAGCAGACCATGGCAGCTCTCCATGCAATTTTTTATGTTTTATATGGTAGCTGCAGAGCTCTTGCTCTGTATCTCATTCTCGGCAGCAATGGAAAAGATACTGAAAACGGCAGAATAATGCTTCTCAGCCATGGCATAGCACTCTGCCCCACCACCTCCTCAACACCTAGGCCATCATGTCGCCGCTCGTGCCACCTGATTCGCTAAACGCCCTTCCACCACTCTCCTCGCCGCCACCCGGTACAGCTGTACCCTTTTTCTGTGCCCCTCTGTATCCTACCCCCGCTGTATATCTGTTCTGTTACCACTGAAAAGCACCCTGTTATGCATCTGTAATGTCGTACACCTATGTAAAGCCTTCCGTTATGTATCTCTATTGGCATAGATCTCTGTGAAGTGCTCATTTGCTTGTCGAAGCTAGGTCCATGCTCAATAAATACCATAATAATAATACAAATAATAACTGCCCAGCGCTCCATGTGAGTTTGAATATTTTATATGGTAGCTGCAGAGCTTCTGCTCTATGTCCCCTCCTTATCAGCTGCAACGGAAAAGACCCTTCAAACAGCAGAATAATATTCATCAGCCATGGTAGACCAACCTGCCTTTCCACTCCACGTCATAGTGTACATACCATTGTGTACAACTATATCAAATATATCTTGTTGGAATTATTTTTGGATATAGTATTTTATTTTGAAAAAATACAAGTCTTGGTCACTAGTGCTGTGATCTGTGCTTGGAGGTTCACTGAAAAATTGAATTGTACAGTTATGCAATTTTTTCTTTTTGAATGCATTAAATAGGGACATTACAAATGTCGATTACCACACAGTTTTAAATCATCTGGCTTGCATCCCAGTGATTGAAAACCTCAGGACTTCCGATTACTGTATACCAGAACTTTGTTCATACCACCACTGTTCTGGATGTATTGTTTTCGCAACAAAGGCTATTGCGCTAATTGTACCAGACCGCCAAACATTTATGTTATGAATAGTGTCTGTTGTAGAGACATGTGGATATCACTGACCAATACCATTGGTGGGTCTAATTTAGTGTATGAACTCTGAATTAGACATTTCTATACCTTTTAGGAAAATATATTTAGGCAATAATCATTTGGTATACCATCTCGTACAACCCATACCAGCTGGTACAGTCCGAAAGCCAAAGATAATGGCCCAAGAGCAGTACGCACCTTTACCAAACACACCAGCTCTGTTGCCAGTGTGTACAGCCCACCACCCACGTGATTATCATGATTAATGGCCAGGACTCGAAGTGTACAAAATAAGTAGTGGTACTATGGTCCCTGCTGGCTGACCCCACTCACCCTCACGCCCCATGCCCACACTGCCAAAACAAACCCTATACCTGTCTTTCCTCCACACCACCCCCCAACACTTTGGTATGCTACTGTGCTACTAAGACTGAGAGAAACATAGTGAAAGAAAATACATCTTAAACGAGCACCATTATTTTCAGTCTTTTCTCCCAGGATTAAGAGATATGGCAAAGACTAAAGCCACCCCTGCCACCCAGCGAGTACCTAAACACACAGTTGGGCCTGCAGCAATTTCACATTAATCGGTTACTGCAGAAGCAAACGCAGATTACTGCAGGACCAGGGCAATGAGGGGGGGCTGTGGAATGGGCTTTATGGTCCAAGCAGTTGTGGTAGGTCAGACAGAGGAGGCAGACATGGAGGCATAGTTCAACGCTAATTTACTAAGTAAAGAACCCACCTGTTCTAGTGCCTACTTCCAAGATGAGTTCTCTATAAAATAACAACAAGGTGTTCATTAGGATGTCTCGCAAACTAAAGTCAGTCCTCTGTCCCTATGCTAACTTAACACTTTTCTGTTCTATGAAAAAGAAGATGGAACAAAGGATTCTAAGCTTTGGCTTAGTTAAGGGTTGCTTCACCCTGGGAACTAGTGGTGGCTGGTTTCTGACCTTCACCCCAGAGTTCAGAGAGACTTGTGTTGCTCAAAAGCAAAGAATGTTTTCAAAAGAAAAATGTCTGCCAAAGTTTCTTCAAAACAGTGTCCTCATCTAACCATCAGATTTTATTCCTGCTCCACGGATCTACAGATTTACCGTGGGAGTCTCGGTACTTCCATTAATATTTGTTCCTGTGCCCTCCTGATGCCCTTGGGTTCTCTGTTTCTTTACCATTCAGTGGTTTGATACTTTTCTCAGGCCTGGGTGGGGCCTGGGTGGCTCTGGCCCATTCGGTTTTGTTCACCCCTTCCTTGGGTGTACTCGTTGCTGGCCCCTCATGGGCTACAGGCTTCTTGAAATAAATACTGAGGCAGAGGTAAGCGAGAGGAGCTTTATTTAACGGCCCCCGGAGACAGGGGCAGTCGGAAGGGAAATGCTAACAGTGTTCCAAGTGGAATGGGGAGGAGAGAACATTCTGCCGTTCCGTGTGGAACGGAGTGACATATAACTTCACAACATCTCCTTATCTATGTGAAAAGAGGGTTGGGAGGAGGGGGGGAAAGAAACGGGGAAGAGGGAACGGGAAGGGTGGTTGGAGAGCTAGGCAGGTTGGCAGTGGTTGATCAATAGTAGACGAAATCATTGCTGAAATTCCGGATGATCTTGCGATTCCTCTTCGACAGGCTGCCAGCGGAAATTTCTTTATCATCGGGACGGTGTTCGCTGCTTCTTGTATTTTTGGTGTGCTATGTCCCTTTAGGAATGAGTTTGTTTCTTGACCCTGCACCATCATGGTATGTCTCTTTAGGATTGAGTTTGTTTCTTGACCCTGCACGATCATGTGAGTTTGTGGAAGTACTGGCTCTGCATGTGTCGTTGGTTATTTTCACGAGATCATCGTGGGACCATCTCTTTCCATCATCTAACGTGACAGATTTTTGGTGGCAGTGTATGATTTTTTGTGGAGGTCTGAACTTGGATTCACCCTTGAGTATTTTCTTGGGTTCTCTGACACAAACCCAATCTCCCTCTTGAAGGATCATTTGTTTTGTCCCATTCTTCTGGTTGTAGTATGTTTTATACTTCTTTTGTTTCTCCTTTATGGTGTTGTGGACTTGTTCCATATCTACTCTTGGTTCCGATTTCATTCTTCCCTCACCAGTATCGAAGAAGATCCATGCTGGTCTCAGTTGGTTGGTCGCAGTTCTGCCCCGCATTAAGGTGAAGGGCTCTAATTTGGTGGTGGAGTGTGGCGTTGTTCTGTATGCGTATATAGCTTCCTTGAGGGTTTCTATCCATGGTAGAGCATTCGCTGGAGCTATTCATTCTTTCTACCAATCCATTGGACATTGGATGGTACAGTGATGTGGTGATGTGATGGATAGATTTGTTTTTTAGGAACTCTTTGAATTCTGACGAAGTGTACTGGGACCCGTTGTCTGATACCATTTCTCTGGGGTCACCTTCCCTGTTGAATATTTCGGTGAGAAAGTCGATGACGTTCTTAGTGGTTACACTGCCTTCCACCACACCCCATTCAGTCCATTTGGATGTGTAGTCAACAATTACGATGATGAATATTTTTACTGCCTCTAGGTTTTCGAAGGGGCCCATGATGTCTATTGCCAACTTTGACCATACATGTTCAGGGGTTTCCACAGGCTGAAGTGGTGTTTTCCTTAAGATTTTAGATTTGTCACTGGAAGCGCAGGCATAGCAGTTTTTGACTGTCTCTTCCGCCTCTTTCCACATGTTGGGCCACAAGTAGTTGTTTCTCAGTCTATTCTTCGTCAAACTGCTTCCCAGATGCCCTTCATGGGCTAGATCAAGCAGTTTCCTTCTGAGTGCCACGGCTGGAATAACTCTATTTCCCCTAAAGATGTGATTTTCGTTCATGGATATTTCATCTTTAAAAGCTGAAAAGTTTGCCAATTCTTCATTAACATCAACCCAGTCGTTCATCACAGCTCTTCTGATTTCTTGTTGTTCTGTGTCGGCCTTGGTGATGCATGCCCATTCCTCGGAGGGGATGGCAGGGTTTATGGTGGCTATGATGTCTTCATATAGGTCTTCGTTTTCAATGTCTTGCTTGTCTTGGATGGTGGGTAACCTGGAGAGGCAATCGGCTACTTGGTTCTGTGGGCCAGGAGTGTAACAAACTTGAAGATTGTATTGCATAATGTCTAGGAACCAGCGCCTTATTCTCGGCGATATAAGGTGCGGCGTTTTCGATTGCAAGATGTTGACGAGAGGTGTTTGATCAGTCTTTAGAAGGATGGGTAGGCCCCAGATCAGGTTCCTGAAATGTTGTAAGGCCCACTTGACAGCTAAAGCCTCTCTTTCGATGGTGGAATAGTTCAGTTCAGCACTCCTAAGTACTCTCGATGCAAATGCGATGGTCACGATATTGCCTTTCTGTTGCTGTTCTAATACTGCACCAAGGCCGATCTTGCTGGCATCTACTGACACCATTGTTTTGGCTTTATAATCAAACATGCTTAGGGCTGGAGCTTGGTTGATATCGGACTTGAGGTTTTCAAATTCGTTTTTGCATTCTGTGGACCACTCAAATCTGTTGGTTTTGTTCATGAGTTTCCTCATGTTTTCCGTCCTGTTGGCATAATTGCTCACAAATTTGGAGTAGTACTCCGTCATCCCTAAAAAGCTTTTCAATTGATCCTTGTTGGTGGGTTCGGTTAAACTCAGTATTGT
Organism: Ambystoma mexicanum; assembly: GCF_040938575.1. NCBI lineage: Eukaryota > Metazoa > Chordata > Amphibia > Caudata > Ambystomatidae > Ambystoma > Ambystoma mexicanum. The sequence continues at coordinate 757,244,999 of NC_090933.1, forward strand.
GTCCAGGAGTTTTTTTTTGGGACGGATGCCTATAGCGTCAATGGAATGGCCAAGATAGGAGACCTGGCTGCACTTTATGTTGCATTTCTCTAATTTGAGAGTGAGTCCGCTTTTTTGGATTATTCGTAATACGCCCATTAGCTTGGCATCGTGTTCTTCCTCAGTTTTGGCTGATATGAGAATGTCATCTTGGAAGCATTGTACTCCATTGAGACCTCCGAAAAGATGTGACATGAGTCTCTGGAACACTGCTGCGGCCAAATGGCATTCTGTTGAACATGTATGCTCCCAGCGGTGTAACAAAGGACGTGAGGGCTTTCGAGCTGTCGTCTAAGGCAATCTGGTGGTATGCTGATGAGAGATCTAAGGTGCTAAAAAAACTTGCCGGTTCCATGGTAGAGAGAAGTTTGGATATGTTAGGAAGTGGGTGTCTGTCGACCCATATGTTTTTGTTTAGATCTCTTAGGTCAACACACATTCGTATGGAATTGTCGGGTTTCTTTACTAGGACAATGGTAGCAAGCCATTCAGAACTCTCTATGGCTTGTATGATGTTCTCCTTGCACAGACGTGTGAGTTCATCCTTAAGTGCTGCTTTGGTCCCAAAAGGTACTCAACGCACTCGATGGACCACAGGGATAGCACCTCTTTTCAATATGATTCTGTGTTGGAAGCCCTTAAGCAATCCTATTTCATTGCGGAACACTTTGGGAAAAAGTTCAGCCAAGCTAGCTTTGATGTTAGTAGTGTTTTTGAACACACTCAGTACGGGGATATCCTCCCCGGGATGAATTCTTACTTGGAGGGCTGCTTGCTCTTCCCATCCTACTACCGAGGATCCATTTTTGGCTACAAACAATTTGCAGTAAGTTTGTCTGTCATGAAACTTGAGCTTGATCCACGTGTACCCCATGATGTCAATGGGTGTCTTTCCATATCCTGTGGCTCTCACCGAGGAGCTTCGTAGATCGTGGAGCTTGCCCGAAAGCACTTTCACGAAGGTTTCAAGATCCACCATAGTATAGGGGGACCCTGTGTCCACCATCACTTTCAATGGTATGTCGTTGATATACATGTCAACCCATGGGCCACTCGATTCTTGGAAGGAGGTGACTGTGAGGATTTGTACTCGTGGGCATGTCTCATTCACAGACAGCATGCTGTCTGACCTTTGGTCGTAGTCCACTGTTTTCACGAACCCATATCTGTTGACAGGTCGTCTGTTGTTGTTGTTGTCAGATCTACGTGGTCCCCCTCGAGTGTTTCGACAGACTTTGGCAAAATGGCCCAACTGGCCACACTTGTAACATTCAACATTATTAGCTGGGCATGTTTTCCCAGCGTCGTGGCGTTTATACTATCCACACTTCTGGCAGCGCGTGGGGTTTTGGTTGTCGTAAGCTGATGCTCTTCCCCTTCTGGAGTTTCCTCTTCTATTTTGAGGAGCACTTCTTACAGCTGCTACTAACGCCCCATCCCGGTCGTGGTCAAAACCGCCTTCCACACACTTCACTTCAACGCCCTCTTTCAGGACCAGCCTCTCCTTCATGCAACGGTCCCCAAATTCCATACTTCTCACTATTTCAGTGGCTTGATCTAGTGAGGGATTCTTTGTCTGCCATAGTTTTTGCTGTATGCGGGGATCAACTACATTGAGCACTAGTTGATCTCTCAAATATTCGTCACTGACACCTGTGAATTCACACGTGGACATGAGTACTCTAAGTGAAGCAAGGTATGCATCAACTGACTCGCCCTTTGTTTGCTTTCGAGAAAAGAACTTGTACCTTTCTAGCACCACATTTGTTTTGCTGCCGAAGTGCTTAGTGAGTTTGGCCAAGGCACTCTCAAACTTTCGATTGCCATCTCCCCCTGCACCATCTGGGTCTGGAAGCGCTCTAAATATTCTCAGGCCTTCGGTTCCTATGCAGTTTAAGAGGGTTGCTTCCTTAAGGTCATCATTGAATTTACTTCCTCCGATGGCCCTGAGATATATCTGGAAGCTGTCAAGCCATTGCTCCCAAGGGCAGGTTGGGGTTCCAGGACAGGGAAGAAACTTTGTGGGGTGTGGCACGTTCTGCATGATTGGTTGGTATGAATGGTGGAAGTTCTGCGGTTCAAATTGCGCTGCCGGTGAAGGAAGACAAGGGGCAGTGATGCAATGAGCGTTATGGTGCTTGGTGAACTTTCTCAGGCAGTGTTCATAGTGTTGTGCTCCGTCGTGGCGCTGTGGATGGCTGACGGTGTGATGAGGTGTTTTTTTTTTTTGGTACACTTTCAATCCTGGGTGTCTTGGGGTTTGTGCACGGTTGTTCGTGGTCACAGTTAATTCATAATGTCACTGAGTGTAATTGTTGGATGCACGTTCAGTCCAGGGAATGTGCACTGTGCCTGGTGTCACAGTTTCACCTAACACCACTTCAATGCTGGTGTTTAATGTGGTCTTAGTTGATACTTGTGTTGATTTATAATCTTCACTTGGTGCCCCTTTAATTTGGTGGCAGTGGTTATCTTTTACTGTGTCGGGGCTGCCGAACACAGCTTGTAAGAGGATTCAATTCAACACTACAGCTAAGTCAATGCCTAGTCTGGGATACTGAATGGAAACCCTTATTGATATATCTTTATGTCCAGTTCATGCGTTCTGGATGACTACCCCTATATAACACCCCTCTCTTGGAATCCCCCTGACCCCACTGAGCCAAGAAGTAGTTCTGTTTTGCAAGTTTAAAGGTTTATTTGATAATTTAAACAATATATATATATCACACTTTATAATAAATTAATAATTGAATATCACACTTAATCTGAGCCGTAATCAATAATGGATAGTCTGGCACTAGCACACTTGTGAATAGGAACAGAAGAATAAGGTGGTAGAGAATGCTTTATATAAGTTCAGATGGATGTAATGTTGAATGAAAATGCAATACAGAAAATACTCAATATGATTTCAACAAAACAATGTAATCACTTTTCTCGGGCAATCCCCTCCCCCCTTTATGCAATGCAAGGAAATGGAAGGAAAGCACACGGTTCTCAGAAATTCAATCAAATGTAATTCAGTTCACCCCAGCAAGCTTAGACTACAGAAGTTGGAAACACAGGCCCAAAATGCTTTTATGTGTGCTGGCAATGAAGTGAAAAATATGCTAAAATGTTTTTAATTCCCTCTAGAGGTTCAGGGTGAGTGGTATCAAGTTAATATTAGTCCAGGCTCACTCTAGCAATGATTCAGGGATGGTTCTTAAGAGGCAAACGAATTTTTAGCAAGGAAACTGCTGTTTTCACACGAGGAGAAATTTGCAAATCGCGGCAAAATTCGCGAGTGCGTTTTTCGAGATTACGGCAAAAGTGTATGGAATAGGAATGTCTGGTTCTAGGTTCGTTGAAAAGCCAAGATTCTAAGCTTTCAGAGGAAAGTTAAACCAAGTTCCTAGCACAAACGGTTACGGAGTTATGAACGATTTAGTGAAGGTTGTTTTTCGGATTTGAAATTTTAAAGTTCAAAGGGACAAGTGACAGCTAGCAGCTAGAAAATGACAGGTGACAGCTTTTAGGCAGTTCTACTTAGATTAAAATAGATTGAATTATATTATTTTAACTAAGAGGTTGGTTCTGCACAGTTCTGCTGGGTACTCACAATATATTTAGAAATAGAATGGGCCTCGCCACGGATCTGGTCAGGGTTTAGACTGGACTCTGGTCTGGTCTGGGTCTCTTCACAGTGATCTGGGTCAGCTCTCTGGTTCTGCTAACAGCGGTCTGGGTCAGCTCTGCTCTGCTGGTCTAGCCTCTCAAGTCTGGATCTCTGGATGTTGTATGGTCCGGCAGCATGCTCCGCAGCAAATGGAATTGAATGTCCCTATCTGTCCCGACTGCCTGCTTTTATGTGTTTTGAAAATGGGTGGAAAGGCTAGCTTCCTAGGCCCTACCCCTCTCCACTTGTCATTGGCCACTTCATCCTCTTCCCCTTGATTGGGGGAATGAAATGAAGTGTCATCATGATGAGGTCTGTTTATGGTACAGAGAACCCACCCCTGTCAAATTACACACAATCTATATTTTGACCCAAAAGACATATTTGCACAGGTACACATTTGTTTAAAATTACATGCACCCATCACATATCACAGGAGATATACCCTGTCCAAATCTGCTCTTCCTGGGAGCTTGCATTGAGAAATGGCAACATATTTCACTTTTTGGTAAAGTTACCAATATCAGATTCTTACTCACATTTACCCAAATGTGTGCAAGGCATGCAGGCATTGATTGATGAAGTATCAGACTTTTCACATGCAGACATTTTAAGTAATACCCTCTTAACTGCTAGCTTGCCCCCAGATCATGCCACCGGTTCTAAAAACCTCTTAAAATGTGGGCAGAAAAATCACAAGAACTATGGTATCATTTAAATAATTATGACAAGTCCGTACTATGAGTTATTCATCTTTTTCTAAAACCATATTCTGGCTCCAAAGGGGTGTGGTTTCCCCCCCAGCACAAGGTTGAATTTCTGGTTTTTCCAGTTCTGCCAAGCCAGCTTGCTCTCACAGGCAGTGCTCCTCCCCTTTCCTTCCAGGAGGAAGCCACTTTTTACGGCCCCCATAATAAAACATTTGCCTGAGTCAGGACAGGGTTTTGTTCAATTTCCTGCAGAGCCCAGGTAATTCAATCAGGGAAGTGTCATATCCCTTTTGGTGGGAGCAGCAAAAGGGCAGCTAGGCCTGGGAACACAGCTGTTGTGCAAGTCTCATCTCCTGTCGGGGGTAGCTGGCGGGCAGAATTCAGTTCCTTAAGCCAGGCCCCAGCTAATGTCACTTTTAGTAACCCAGTTTTCTGCATTCAAATAAAACTAACCATTTTTACATATGCAGCTAGAATTCTGATTCTAAGTTTAAAACTATGACATTTAAACAATTGCAACCTATGTGACACTCAAAAGTAGGTCACTCATTTCTTTTAAACATTTAGATTTTTAGTGTCTTTCAGTCCAAATTTACTTAAACTGCTGAAATCCACAGCTCAGCCAGTCTTGTATAAACCTTCAAGTCACTTCAGAATATAACTTTACATTGGATCCACCTCTCAGTAAGTCTTTCTTTGGCCTGCTTTGGGTTCATTTATTCAGTTTTACACAAAAAGAGAAAAAAGTCTGGTGTTGTTTTAAAACGCCGGCTTTCTGATAGTGGTGAGTACTGGTAATGCACCCATTTTTGGGATTTAAGAAAATGAATTCCCCACAATTCTAGGTTGCTTTTGGCAATCAGCATTGCCATTCCCAATGGTTTCAGGCTACTGTGTGGGTAGTCCAATGGTGGTTTTAGGCAGTGCCCTTCTGTGCCCATAACATCGGCAAAAATGGGTGGCAGCCTATTCTTCATGCCTTTCCCTGGGCATTTTCTGGGAAGCTCTGGCCATCATGATGTTTTCCATGTCAGTACTGCACAGTTTTGAGGTAGGGCTTGGATGCGTGGATAAAAACATCCCACAAGCTGATGACTGATTATGGCGTTGTCGCCGTGGAAACAATGATCGGGCCTGCCAAAATGGCCGCACGTACGGCACGTATAGAGGTTCTTTCCTCTAATTGTCGTTGGTCGGCGTTTCGAATGATGCGCGCTGGCGCAATGTTCAATAATGGCATGTGGGGATTTTGGCCGATAAATGAATGTAGAGGGATCGTACCTCTGTCAGCGTTGCTGCATCTGTGCTGTTTGCGGCTCGGCTCCTTCCTCCCCCCCTTTGGGGCAGCAGGGTGGGGGGCGGGCGGGGGCGGCAGTGGGAGAGAGCCGCAGAGGAGCCGCCGGGTCCGCTGTCATGCCGGAGGATGGCAGAGATGCTGGCGGGGAGCTCTGGGGGCCGGATGTCGCTCACTCATCCCATCCTCGTCGCCAAATGAAATAAATACTGAGGCAGAGGTAAGCGAGAGGAGCTTTATTTAACGGCCCCCGGAGACAGGGGCAGTCGGAAGGGAAATGCTAACAGTGTTCCAAGTGAAATGGGGAGGAGAGAACATTCTGCCGTTCCGTGTGGAACGGAGTGACATATATCTTCACAACACTTCTCTGGCCCATCTACATGTTCGGTATCGATCACCCACCCTGGGTTATGTTCTCAGTTTGCCGCTTGCAGGTTCTGGGATTCTCTGGCCTTTCTGCTTGTTCGGTTTAGTTCAACCTTTCCTGGCTATGCTTGTGGTTGGACCCTCGCTGGCTATGGTCTTCTTTTGCCCTTTCGTTTGTTCGGTTTCGTTCACCCCATCTTGTGGTATGCTCTTGGTTGGCCCCTCAGTTGGCTTCAGGCTTCTCTGGCCCGTTTGGTGGGGTTGCTCCAAGCGGTCTTATCCTGCTCGAAGCATTGGCGCATGTGCTCCTGGACGCCGGTACCTCTCGCCTTCAGTGTTGGGGGCACTTTGTGCATCAGCTGCCCCTCTCTGGCTCGAAGGTTTTCATACATGCCAGCCCTCCCGATTTAGGGGGGAGACTCTCGACTTTTCCTGAAAAAATATTGCTATTTTTCAAATTCTCCCACCTAAAATACTCCTAGCCCCAATGCATCCCTATAGGAAAATGTGCGACTCCCGATTTCTCTGATTAAATCTCCCTCCCAGGTGAGTCGGAATGTTGGTATGTCTGCGTTCTACCTCTCACAAAGCTGTAGCATTCTCTGCACTGTCTTGGGTTCCACCCACCATGGCGTCTGCTTTGTACCAGCTCCTCCTCCGAGTGGCTCTGCAAGCCTGTGTTCCTCGCTGTACGAAAGATGCTCTCGTCCTATTCAGCAGTCTTTAAGTTACTCCCTGGAACAGAGGAAGACATTTGAGTGGTGTTGGCTTCCACAAGAAGGGTGACGACAAAGACGGGTCAGGAACCAAGCCGTCCACATTAAAGAGGCCATGCACATAAGTGCCCTGTTCACTTACAATGTAACCAATAAACATACTTATGGGAAAGGGAAATGGGTTGTTATCCTTCTTTGGGCATTCCTTGTCCCCAGCGCGGGTCTAACCTAATGGGATCCTCTTTGCTTTGTCCCCCAAGGAGGGTGTTGCGTAGCGGGCTCACCTCCCTATTCCCAAAGGGGGTGGCTCCCCCTAGGGGAGAATTGACAAATTCTTTGGCTTCTTCTCACACTCTTCTGAAATAAACAACAGCAAGCCCATTGGCGATGTGAGCAGATAAAGCCAGTCAGAAGTTTGAAAGCCCAGTAATAGGGAAGCAAAAAACAAACTAGCCCCTTGTCTGCCATTCTTCAATTGTTCTCAGCTGACAAAAAGTAAGTGAAGGATGGCTGATTTTACCAGAAAGCAGACGAACGTTGTATCCTTTAGTTCCCTACTACTTTGACCTCTGTTAGTATCCCGGCAGAGATTTCTGGGTGCTATTTTTTTAATGGACATTCATGAAAAGACACTCGTGGGCGAGAAAAAGGCACAAAAAATTAGCTCAATTTCTTTTATGGCGAAGATGGAGTCCACCAGCAGAGCAGAATAGACGAGAAAGTAAGGATTCTTTTGTTGTTCATTGATCAACCGGGTGACAAATGAGCAGGAGGAGCTAGATGAGCGGTCAGGAGAGTGGGAGGGAATTTCACTGTTTGTCTGAGCTCCGAATGGAAGTGTTATAATAGCTGCCCCAGTAGGTGCTACTGTTACTTCACAAGTACTAGATAGTTATGTAATTGACTATATAAAGTGAACCTGTATGTTTTTAACTGCATTCTATCCCCATGTTACAAGGCCATCCACCCATTGGAAAAGCAGGAATGTCAACGGCATAACGATGATGTAATTATTAGTTATGAACTGGTCAGACATCAAGTTAGTTCAGTAAATATTGTCCGGCCTTGCTGGCCTTAAAAAGCTACCTTTCAGCACACACTTTGTTCGTCCCTTGTGAGTGGTACGCTGAAAAACATGTGTTCATTGTTTTGTTTCCTTCAGGCATGAGCAGACTAGTCTCATGACAGAGAAGATGGCGGCCATGGAGGACATGCACACCAGGTTAAGGACCAACATCGAATCCATTCACTTGTTAAATGAGCAGGTATGGAAGGCATGCAAGCAGCGAAACAGAGCGAAGCCTGTCTGTGCTATTTACATAAATGTATTATGAAGCTTTCAAATGTTGGTGAATATGCTTCAGTCGAAAACAAATCACTCAAAAGCTAATGTATTGACTCAAAACTCGGAGCCCTTGGTTGGTGTAATGTCTCTATTCCCTAGAAATAGCTTCCGAGGGCATCAAAAGAAATAGCGCACAATATCTGACAACTACAAAGTGCTCTGTGTTTGTTGCTCTGCCAATGGATTTCATGAATTCTTGCAAAGCTACCAGAAATAAAAATAGAAGTTCGTGTTTCTTCCTGCAAACTTTTAAATGCTGTATTCCCTGAAGCCAGGATCAAAAGAATATCCATTACTTATTTTCTTATTTCGCTTAATGCACAGATGTAATTCCCATGCGACGTCTAAATGAATAACTAAGTGTTCTGTTCCATAATTTACAGTGTCTATTTAGTCTGCTTTGAATACCACCTGATATCGTTGGGCAGGATGAATACATTTTGTGCGTTAACCAAAAAAAAAAAACAGAATGATAATCATGGCGGTGCGAGACAGCGATTGTGTTGTAGGGAGCGGTCATCTTTCTTAGGAAAAAAAAGAAAGCTAATAGAAGAGCGAGCACCGGCGATAGCGACTGATCATAAAAAGAAACCCCAGGAGCATAGAGCCGCTATAAAAAGCTCTAGGAGGAAGTCATTATGCCGTTGAGGGAGTAAGAAAGTTAAGTCAGAGAGTTGTGAAATGTTCTCATTATAGGTCATCCCGGTAATTATCTGACATCTACAGATGGAGTCACTTCTTAATCAAAAGAATGAATCATTACTGATATTGATTCAGACCAAGATGTTTGAAATAATGAGTGTAGTAACTCAAGGATAAATTTAGAGGTAATCTCGGCAACTTCTCCGGTGAAGTTCCAGACTTAATAATAATGAAATATCTTAGTTCATTTCATATTAATGAAAAGAAAATGGCAGTGGCAGCGTGAACTAAATTGTCCCTGCATAATGTACAAGGACGGGTCCTGCTTGTATAAAAAATGAGGTCACCTATGTTTACTATCTCATTGACACTCGAGTCTAATTACCGTGTCCTGGTGCTGAATGGAAAAGTAATGTCTCAATAGACTAATGCGCAGTGCCAGGGGTTGTGCAGGGATCTTGTTCTTAGAAAAGCAGCACAATTAAAATAGAGAGCATTCGTAATATTTTGAATGTCGTTTTTAGACTGCAGAAAAGTCCTTGGTGATGCAGCTATAGACTTACTGTTATCCCAGCATTTTCTTTCATCTTTGAAGAATAAGGGCCTATTCGCATAGCTCTCAACTTACATGCTTTTGGCGAATGTTACCCGCCTTGCAATCAGCTGACTCATCCGCCAAGGTCCCTATACGCCCATTCACTTCAATGGGCTCTCAACCGCCACAAAAAAAGTCGGGTGTTTTTATCCGCCTTGGCAACACAAAAGGCTGAGCGCTATGTATACCTGCTCTATAAGAAATACGTTTTATTAATAGGGGAGTGTTTGTCTATTAAGATGAATACCAGTGCTGGTCATTGGGCCGGCTCTCGGCGGATCCGAGATCCAGCACCAGATATGTAGCCGGATCTCGGGATACGGCCAGAGTCGGCCGCCCAAGCCCATGAACTGCACTAGAATACTTAAAAAACAAAAAAAGAAAAAAAAGTGCCTGCGATGGCACACACCAGTGCTAAGGCTGCAGTAAAAGGCAATGCTGCCGTCGTAGGTGCTTTTTTTCCTTCTTTAAAAAAAAAAAAAGTTTTCCAACATTGCTGGATGTCCACTACGAGCCCCTCCCTCTCTAGACGACGCCCCTTGGCCACCCCCCCAACTCATCCCCCACCCCGGCTCTTGTGTTGTGGGATCCCCCACCTTATTTTTTCCATTTCCACCACTGATGAATACCTTTTCAAAACAGAAATCTATATACATACAATAGTTTGCCATCGTTGGTACATTACACAAATGTTATCCATCACAGAGATGGGGGGGTCATTACGAGTTTGGAGGTAGCCATGTTGCTATTAGCGCATGGCTGCCTCCAAACTCGTGTCCGGGTTCCCTGAATGGGGATTTACCGGGTCATTCCAATTGGAGGACCTGGTAAGTCCCCATTCAAAATACCCATCCCCATTCGAGCCCCCATAAGGCTCATTGAGAATGGGGAGGGAGCTAATAACGGGCCCGTAAAAACGGGCCCGTTATTAGTTCCCTGGCCCCTTAGCGTTAACCCCTTACCGCCGCACTCATAATGATCCCCATGGTCTGTTTTATAAAAATCACAAGGCCACTGGGTGATGTTTTGTACCTGCAAAGAGCTTCCTGGTGCCAATATCCTTAACACGTATTTGATGATGGCATATTATTCTGTATAATAGCTAAGCGTTGATGGGTATTATCACTTTGAAGCAGGCAATAGTGTGTACCTCGATGTTAGGCAAATGTTACACTATTTAGAAGACCTAGCTTGTGTTTTTTCAAAGTGCAGTTGTTAGAGAGTTAATGCAGGTGCTGCTTTTCCTCAGAACAGAAGGGATGGCCTTCGATGGCTGAAACCATCTCCCAAGAACATTGCTTCACCTCAGTTGGTTTTCACCTATATCACAACCCAGAGGATTAAAATAAAGTCAGCCAATGTTATGTCACCAAATTAGAGGGTTATAATATAACCAGCCAGTGTGATGCTCCAACCACAGGTTAATAATGTTGCCAGCTAGTGGGATGGCACAACTATAGGACTATAATAGGACTATAATAGATTTATCCTTTGTGAAGTCACAACTAGAGGATAATAGTCACCCTATTGTGAAGCATAACCACAGGGTCACACGCATTGTATAGACCTATATATGCTCTGGGTTGTGGCAATAAATATAGAAAAGTGACATAGTCCCTTTTCTTTTAACTATGGTGGTGGCCATCTTGTTTTTTTTTTTTTACTGGCGATTGAGCATATGCCAACGCTCATAGCCTATCTCCTATCTAAAAAAAAACAAAAAACAAGCATTTGAACTTTTTGCTCCCTGGACTAAGCCCTCAGGTACGCATAGTTATCACCCACTTGTTCGGGGCGTAAACGGCTGTTAAGGTCCCTGAGCACCCTTGCTTTGCTTGCACCTATCTAAGCTCAGGCTGGCAGGTCGTTATGACCCTGTAAGCCCCTGCACACAGGAATTATTGCTATAATAACAGTGCCATGGCAAGAGGCCTGCAAACATCTACATGTATTCATCTTATTGTAATGAGTCGTGAATCACAGTGTGGCTGTGACATGAATCAATTAAGTGAGTCGCTCATGCCAAGTTATTACATGCACAGAGCTGTCAACTGACGCACAGCTCGCCAGTTTGTCCTGAAAAAAGGGGCAGTCTGCAAAAAATGGTCATCACTTACTGAAGTGATGATCCTTTTACATGCAAAGCCTTTCATCTCTGTACAATGGCTTTACTAAGGTCTGCATCTGCCAGTGACAGAGCTTTGACCTCCTGTGACCTCATAAAGCTAGCAGATTTCGCAACCCAGACGTGTATAGCCTTACTGTCACAAGGGGGCAGCAAGGCTATACCATAGCAGGTGCGTTACTAAAAAAAACACAAAAATATAAAGTGTTCTTTCAAAATATAGAAGTGTCTTAAAAAATTACATACAAAATCTATACAGTGCACTTTATTAAAACAACTGTTTTAAAAGACCTTACTTGTAAGACTAACTGTCAGGGGTGTCTCAAGGTCTTTACTGCTGCTTCCGGGTTCTCCTTTCCTCCTGCGCTCTTCAGTGGTAGTTTTTATGGGTGACAGTAGGCACTGTCGGGCAGCAACATGGTGTATGGGTCTCAAAGTGTTTGTATAGGCTGGCAGTATGCAGCAGCAGTGTGTGTGGGCCTCAAAGTCTTTGTATGGGCTGGGCTGCATATGCTAGATGCAGCCCAGCACTCAGAGGAAACGTGGGGGGCCCCACACTACTCGCTCCACCTGAGCCACGTCTGCCAGGTGTAGCCGTAAGGAAGGTAGCCCTTATCATTAAATTAAGCCCCAGAAGAACTAGTACACATTTAAGGTGCTCTCCAACTATGGGGAGCACCAGTAATTTAATATATGTTCCGCAGGCCCCATCAGAGCAACAGCAGCGAGGGGCAGCAAAAATATCCAAAGCGCTTCCCTAATGAGGAGAGCACCAGCATGGATGCCCGGGTTGCGTCGGTCACACAGGCGCTGGATGGAGCGCCTATCACCCTGTTCAAGGATTTCTCCAACTGTCACCGGTGCTCCCCTCACGGCAGTGACTGTTTTTTTTTTCTTTTCAGGGTAAAGGGACCATCGCCTGCACACGCATGAGGGTCTCTTACTCTAAGATTTTTTTTAATTACCCGATTCCTGGTGTGACTCTCGCAGTGGGGATCCAATAGTTGTTTATTATCTGGATCCCCGGAGCGACTTCACGCACCTGGGGTCTTTTCTTTGATTCCCCCCTGACCGGGGGTTACATGCTCCCTGCCCTTTGGACTATCCTCAGCTCTGAGAATAGTTTTGGCCTGGTCAATGAATGTATCCAGCCATGATTTTGGACTGGCCACCAGTCGCCCCCCAGTACCTTGAATCTCGGGCACCTGCCAAAGTACCCCTGAACTCCTAGGAACCTGCTCTAAGGAAGGAGGTACGGAAGACTGAGAGGAATGGACTGGAACCTCACATTGGACCCGTGGTGTATCATATGTTAATTTCATAACAGGTCTGCTCTCCCTGGTGGTATGACAGAGAGCAGCCGGGCCTCATGTAGGCTTTCCTCAGGACTTGGCAGAGTATTCCAGTGGAAAAATGGGTAACGGTTCCTCTACCACATCCACCGTGGCAGGGACGATAGGAGCACTGGCCTCCGGCTGACCTTCTGATCTCTTGGCCTCACCAGCTGGAGAAGCTTCCTGGGATTGAGTCTTCGAAAGATCTTCTTTGGGCCTTTCAGCGTGGAGTTATTGCTGTCTTGTCACCTGCCCTTTGGCTGGTTCTTCATCTGTCACCTCCGGTGTCAGCTCATCCTCATCCCGACTGGGAGCAGGTGGTTCCGGTGCAAGGCCTTGATGTTCCTTGGCCGTCCTTCCTCTCGCAGTCGGTAGATGGGGAGCTCTCCGAGTTGATGTTCTATGATGAAAGGCTGAGGCTCCCACTTGTCACCTAGCTTGTTACGACCCCTCTTTCCCAGGCTGCGGATCAACACACAATCACCAGGTTGAAGAGAGTGAAACCTGACCATGGGATCGTAGCAGCGTTTGTTCCCTTCTGCCGTCTTAACCGCAGCAGTCTGGTCGAGCTGATAGGATTGCTCCAGTTGACGATTGAGCTGTTTAACATAGCTGTTGTAGTTCTCGCTAACGGTTCCATCTGCGGACTCTCCAAAACACAGGTCTACAGGCAGCCGTGCATCCCTGCCAATCATCAAGAAATATGGTGTAAACACGGTGGCATCATTCTTCGTGCAGCTGTACGCATGGGTCAGGGTGGCCACATGCTGACTCTATCTGTTCTTCTCCTCTGGCTTCAGGGTGCCCAACACAGCCAAAATGGTACGATTAAACCTCACCACTTGGGCACCCCCCCTGAGGGCAATATGGAGTTGTATGGGTCTTCTTGATGCCAACCAGCTCCAGCATCTACTTTATCAGTGTCGATTCAAAGTCTGGTACCTGGTCGGAATGAATCCTGGCCGGCCAGCCGTAGTGCACAAAGTATTTTTCCCACAACACACGGGGCAAAAGTGATGGCACGCTGAACTTGTTGGGAAATGCCTGCGCATACCGAATGAAGGGGTCTGTCACCACCAGGATGTTCTGTACTCCTCGCCTATCCATCTCCGGCTTGACGAAGTCTGCAGATGGTGCAAGACTCCATGGGCCTGGAACTCTGCAGATGGTGCAGATAGGCTGCAGGATGAGCTGTGGTCTTCCTGGTGACACACCTGGTGCAGTGCTGGCAATAATACTTGACTTCTCTCACTTGTGTGGGCCAGAAAAACCTTGAGCGGACCAACTCGAAGGTTCTGTCGCTGCCAAGAAGTCTCTGCTGGTCGTGGAGTACATACAATACAGCTTGGCGGAATCTCTGTGTCAAAAGCAGGCTATATAGTAGCCGGTCTCCAACTTTGCTTTCCTTGTACAGGATTCCACCCTTCTGCATGAGCTTCTTTCACTCCTTCAGCATTGCAGCTTGCTCTGGACACATCCACTCCTATGGTCTTTGCTTTCAGGAACTGAGCGATGCCAGAATCCGCTAGCTGTGACATACAGATCTCATCTCGGGTCAAATGCGGGATGTGGTAAACTAAGCCTCCTTCACAGAACAGGAATACTAGAAGGTAGGTAGTTTACATGTAGGCTTATTCTGTGTAGTTATAAGGTAGAGAAAGCATCCAGCCCAGCACATTAGGTCCAACTGACATCAGTAGAACCCAGCAATCCAAACATCCATCAACACTCCACATGGAATGTTCGTGACATCACCACACCAACAGTCCACATAGAATGTCAGTGACATCACCACACCATCATACCACACATAGCCATAATCAGGCCCAAGCACAGGCCCAAGCACAGATTATGACACGGTACCTCAGATTCCTCCACACTGGTGATATTGCAGTAGACGGCGGGTACAGCCTCAGCTGAGGATCCCAAATATTCCACACTCTTGGCTCTGTCTGGCTCCTGCTTACTTAGCCTGGCACATAGCTCTGATGCCTGCTGTATCATCTGGCTGAGCGTGAGGCCTCCGAGAGAGGGCATTGAGGTTAGTGCACCCAGGTCTGTACTGTAGACGTACGTAAGGGGTTTGTTGTCTGTCCTCACCGTAAAGGTGGCACAGTAGAGGTAATCCTGGAACTTCTCTGTAACGCCCCACTTCAATACCAAAAATTACAACTTGTGGACTGAGTAATTCCTTTCTCCTGCATGCAGGCTTCGGCTGGTGAAGTGACCGGTGTTGTCTCACCGTTGGTATCCTGGTAGAGAACTGCTCCCAATTCCTCCAGACTCGCATCCACATGCAGGATGTAAGGTAACTGCAGATCCGCGTAGGACAGTGCCAGTGCCAGTGCTGGTGCTGTGGTGAGGGTCCGCTTGAGCTCCTCAAAGGACTGCTGGCATCGGTCAGTCCACCCACCAAAGGGCTCCCGTGGATGATATAAATGGTCTGCAGAGTTGGCAGTGTTCTTCCGGCTCCTCTGGGTAGGTGGGTATACCCTTTGGTGAGGTCCACAAGTGGTCCGGCAATGTTGGCGTATCCTGCGACCAACCTCCTGTAGTAATTACAGAATCCCAGGAAACTCTGTAACTCCTTGAGGGTTTGAGGTCTTGGCCAGGTGAGGAGGGCATCCATCTTTGCTGGAACCACGGTGATGCCATTCGCAGAGACTATGTGCCCGATGTACTTGACACTTGTCCGGCAAAACTGGCAATAGTCCACACTGACCTTTTAGCCCTTGCTCCTGCAGGTGATCCAGCACCTTCATGAGCCTCCTGTTGTGTTCCTCCAGGGTCCACCCAAACACAATGATGTCATCTAGGTACACTAGTACCTCCAGGAGGTTCATGTCGCCAACGGTCTTCTCCATAAGGTGTTCGAAAGTCGCTAGCACACCAGAGATCCCATGAGGCATCCTGACAAACTCGTAAATACCCATGGGACAGATGAAAGCAGCCTTCTCACGATACGTCGTATGCATCGGGATCTGGTAGTAGCCACTCCGCAAGTCCAGGACCGAAAACCACTTACTCTCAGTCAGGCAGTAAAGTGCCTTGTCCACCCGTTGGGGTGGTGTACTGGTCCGGAATAGTGTTGTGGGTGTTGAGTCGACGGTAGTTGATGCACATCCGGACATTTTTCTTCCGGGAAACACCAATGGGAGACGCATAGGGGCTCCTGGACTCCTGGATAATCCGTGCCTGCAGAAGATCATCCAGATGGCGGCGTACAACCTCCAAGTCACAACCACTACCTTAAGTGCATGGGCCTTGCCAATGTCCCAGGAGCTTGTGGAAAATGCCTCGGCGCACAGGGCGGGCTGCTCCCGCAGGTGGTCCTTGTCCCTCTCAGAGATCGGGTAGTTTCCAAAGTCCAAGATCTTCCGATCCAATGCTATCTCAGATGAGCTGATGGTGACACTCTCTGGAGCTACAGATGCAGTCAGGTGGAACTGTGTGATCCTGGTACACGGATGGTCCTATTGGTCACATTAATGACCGGTACCTTGATAGTCTTCAGGTCCGTTACATTCATTGACACCATGGTCCACTGTACCAGTAAACCCTATGGGAGCTCTCCACGTTCTGGTACCTCCATCACCAGACGTCTTGGTTGTTGCTCCCCACTGAGTCGCACTCTGCAAGGAACCAACACAATAGCGTTTGCCCGTGAGCTTAGAGCCCTTTGGGTAACATGCATGCAATGCAATGGATGGGATGCATAATAGCTCTGACACCAAATAATTGAACCAACTCAGGAAGATGGCAAAGTTTTGCTGTTTTATTTTCAATTGTCTAAAACAGGGAGTTACAACGGTCATCAACAGACGTTCGCTCGAGTTCTCGTAAATTTCACATGAAAACACATTTATATACAAAAAATTCATCATACGTGACATCACACTACATGGCAAATGAGAAAAACCTACAAAGGGTTGTGATAGGCTCAAGGGGAACATCCAAGTATACTCTCTATAAGCATTGGGATTGGGATTGGATGTCTACTGTCAGGTGGACAACTCATGCCTACCTCTAAAACATGTCATCTTCAGCACTATTAAGTACACAATATATTATTGGGTCTCAAACTATAAGGCCCTTCGTTATGTGGCCCTCTATAATTGGTTGGTATGCTTGTGCCATGTCTGGAACAATCGGTTCACTTAGCAGCATGTGAGCTCAGACCCAGGTGCCAGGAGCTAATTCTTGCTGCAAAACAGTTCTCAGCCTTTCTCTCTATGGGCCCGGGCTTACTAAATTCACTGATGTACAGCTTCTATACAATGGAGGCTTCACCTGCAGTCTATTCACTACATATAGCCAGCTTGTAAGATTACTTAGTCTACTTGCGTTGCTGCATCTGTACAGTTGTTGAAAGGCTTGCATTTTCTGCAGTGCGTTACACACATGCAATCTTCTTTTCTCATATGAAAGTTAACGAGATTCTTTACTTCGTCATCAATTTTTATAGGGTCCATGCATCCTCTTCAGCCAGTCTTCTCAGGCCATCACGTTTGTCTCTCGTGACGTCACCAGCTCCTCTTCCTCTCATTTGTCATATTCCTTCTGGAAGTTCCGCCCGCAGATTGTCGGGCCTTCGGGGAAACATCTGATATGGTTTTCTCAGTGGGTACCTAGTTTTGAAATTTCCTTGTGGTATGGTCAAAGCTGCTGGTGTCAAGCATGCCACAATCTCAGGCTTCCAACATACAGGAGCTAGGGGGCCAGGACCTCCTGCAAAGGCATGCAGCTGCTTCTTAACGTTACCCCCTCTGGTCGAGTCATTGACCACCTCTTCACCAGTTTCCACATCTTGATATTTTCTCTTGAAGTGTTTCTTTGGAGTCCAGATCTTCATCACCACCCTCAGGGTGCCGGCTGATTTGACATGTTCATCCACACTCCAGGTCATATAGCTGCACTGTCCATTCTGATTACAATAGAACCACCATCCCACACACTTCTTGTGATTCTTTGGATACAGGAACTTTGTTCCTTCAGGTTCTAGGATGCTGGCCTCTATGTAGTTTCTTACATCTTCATCACTCTATTGCTTCAGTCCAAACCCTGATTCGGCATCGATCATGCTCTTCATTCCTACTGCCTTCTTTGCTGTCTTCTTACATTGGGCAATTATTATCCTGATCACACAGCATCCAAACATCACCATCACCGGTATTGGTCCAAGAAACTTGAAGATATTTGCCATCCACTGCGGCATCCATGAGAATATAGAAGCAAACCAACTGTCATCTGCAATGTCCTCAGTCTCGTCTTCCATCTGGTTATGCAGGTTCGTCAACAGCATTATGGCCTCTGTCAAAGTCCCATTCTCTTTATCATGAGAAGGTATGAATGTGCCACATGGTGGTCCGATTTTGGCGCAAACTCCTCCTTCCATCGCTGTGATCATGTCAAGGACATATCTGTTCTGAAGGGTCATTAGTCATATGGCCCTCAGCTCTTCCTTGATAGCATTGAATCCCTTTATAGTGGTGTTGATTGCAGGAGCTCCCATCTGGTAATTTGCAACCATTTGGCATTGGCAATCATCTGGATCCCAGGCATGAAGATGGTTGTGAATATTGAAGCAGTCTTGCTGAACAACCTGTGTTCATACGGAATGGATTAAAAGGCTTCTATGGACTTGGCTGAAAAGTAATTCTTTCTTCTGGTTCGATTGAGAAATTCAAGCTCTTTTCTCTTTCTCAAATGGGCATCTACTTTTGGAAATTCTCCAATGTTCAGGTCCCTCTGCGGGACCACTAATGCTGGAATATGGAAGAGTGCCAAGGAACATGTTCCTCCCCAATCTTTGGTCAGCTTCATGTAGACCCTAGGCCCACAAGCCCAATATCGATCCATCAGGACTGTTGTCTCTGCTCCCATTCTGGAAACATCAACTGTAGTTTTGCAGCCTATGTTATCTCCCACATGATTTCTTCCTTCACTTCAGAAGCACAATGTCACATTTGCCAATGGGACCCCAATCATTGGACCTGATTCATTGTCTACCCATGTCAGTAGTTTGACATGCTTCGTCCATGACTTCAAACACCCATCGTTCACTCTCTGTACCTCTTGCACATATTCTGACTTCAATAGATGAGCTGCACAGGACATCAGTCCTCCTTTCTTGGACTTCTCTTGTCCATAGACTAAGACATGAGTTTGTTCCCAACATCCAGGCGATCCAGCTATCTCTGTTATATCAGGGCATTCCATTCTCTTCATGTCTTTCATGAACACCTCCTCCTGTCCTTCTACAGGATACACAAGCATATTGCTCTCCCATCCATGTTGCTTTTCCATCTGTGAAGTCTAGATATATTCATCCTGGAATGGAAACAACTATTTCTATCTCCATCGCAAAGTAGCCCAACGTCCCTGAAATTGTCCTCTGGTCATTGAGTATGCAAGATGAACGAGGCATCTGGCATCGTGTTCTGGAACTCCTCTGGAGATGGAAGTTCACACTGTATTCATGGCATGGGGTATGAGAGCACAGACGTAGGAACTCTCCCTTGATTTCTTCTCTCCCACCTTTCTCATGTGCTAATACCACATGTTATTACCCAAGTGTGCTGCATTGTCTAGATAGGTATTTATCCCCTCATTATCTTCCTCTGCATTTCTTTGATGTCTTCCAAATGCAAAGGTTGTATAATACTCATGAAGCAAATCCATAAGCAGTTTTCCTAATGGTGGGGACCTTAGCGACCTCTGTGTCAGTGGAAGTAAATAAACTAAAAGCAGTTCCCGTACTGGGGAGAACCATAATGGCCTCTACCTCAGTGTGAGTACTAATGTGATAGAGACTGTGAAAGAGGAGAAACAGAAAGACAAAGGGTGTAATCATGCAGGCATATAATATGCACCAAAACATAGACAACCACCTTTTGCACCACCCTGGTACTAGTTGTTCATTCTCTAGAACTGTGCCAGCTTCCAAATTTCTCATCTCTAATACAATTTATCAACCTTCTTTACACCTGCAATTGTAAGATATGTTCAATGATCGCAATTAGCAGCCTTCTTATCAAAGGGCAATTTTTAGGATCCTGTTAGAAAGTGCGAATATCAACGTCTCTTCTGACAAAAGCAGAATAAGCTTGAAGTATAAATTCAAAAACAGCAAGCACAAGCATACGCACATCACTATCAGTGAGTACTATAGGGTTAACTTCTTAGAAGAGGTATGCACCACAAAATGAATCTGGAGACTGATCTTGTTTCCAATTTCTGATCAAGAACTGATGTTTAGAAACACATTGAAGAATCAAAGTTATTCCTCAAGTTCATTTTTGGCCTACTAAAACTCACTGCAAGTCTTTGTACTCCTGCTAAAATTTCTATAAAGAATATCACCTGAGTTTTAGTCCAAACTAAATCTGCATCATTCACAAGTTGTTTTGTTGTCCTTCATCTTTGTTGCTGAAATTCATCTTCGTGTCTTGCTTCTGGATCGGCAACGGTGGAAGGGAAGGTGTCGCCTTTATAGACCTTCATGTTTCCCAAGTGAAGCCAATATCATCTTCCTTGGACCTTTACAGCTGAAGGGGTTATATTTTCAATGCAAAAGGGGCCATTAAAGCGTGGTACATGCCACTTTCAGTTAAAGATTTTAATCAGGATAAAATCACCAACATACAACTTGGGTTCGGTTGTGCTGGTTGTTGAATTGTCCTCATCTGTGTTCTGAGACTGACCCCCCTGATGCTTGAGTTGATCTGAAATGAGAGAGATGCTAGAGGTCATATATGTCAAATGTTCATGCAATTCATCACCTAACGTTTTAGCACCACTCTGGGCATCACTTCTACTTCTAGACAGAGGTGTAAATGGCGGTCTCATTCGCCGCCCTGTCACTAACTTGTGAGGGGTGAGATGATGGTCTTAACCAGACTGACGGAACTCCAGTGCAGCACGCGTCCAATAAGGACGCGTGCTGCACTGGAGTTCCGTCAGCAAAGAGGTAACCCCTCCATTTCCAATCCGCTAGTCCTGCGTGTACGGTTGACATTACATAGGCGGAGTCACTGTACACCATCACTTCCTGCCCTTAGTGTTTCTCGAGTGCGACAATAAGTGATACCAATTCTGCTGCTTGCGCTGAAAAGTGAGACAATAGTCTTGCACTTGCTACAACTTCAAATTCTCCATTTTATCCGTGCCTCACTACCGCTGCGGCTGAATGCCTTTCCCCACTAGACTGATCAATTTTCGAACAACCATCAATAAAGAGAATTTCACCTCCTTCTAGAGCATTTTCCTTCACACAGGGTATACCATCATAAAAATCAACATAATTTGCATAGTAATGCACATGATCACCATCTTCTATTGGCTCAGCTATAAACGTGCAGGATTCACTATTTTACATCTTTCAATTTAAATCGTTTTGTTCGAAATCATTACCTCATAAACTGAAGCTCTTTGGGGTGTCAATGTGCCTTTGGGTTTCTCTAAAATGGCAAATAGAGCATGCGCCATAAAAAGAGTCATAGAGCAGCCCATTAAAATACTTGTAGACTTCTCAATTGCAAATGCAGCGGCTGCCAATGATTGTTCGCAAGGGAAGTGTCCTCTCATAACTTGGTCTAGAATCCCACTCTAATATACTAAAGGCTTGTTCCCCAATGTAGTCCTCTGTGTAAGCACTGCTGTCATGACTGTCCCATTTGTGTGTGAAAACAGATACCATTCCTCAGCATAGCTGGGAATTCCCAAAACAGAGGATGTACAAATTGCTTTTCTTAGCTCCTCAAATCCTTCCTCCAGTACTTCAGTCTACTCTATTTCTACTTTAGCCAATTTTGCTTTATTTAATGCTTGCAAAATGGGTCATGTGTACAAACTGTAATCAAACACTGAAGCTCTAACATAGTTAGCTGCATTGCCTCAAAAACTGTTGCATCTGTTTCATTGCATTTGGCTTTGCAGTTTTCATAATCGCCTCAGCTCTTTCAGGTGTCACCTTCTTCCTTCATGCGAAATCAACTGCCCTATATAGAACACCTCTTCTTGACAGTATTGTAACTTCTCTTTGTCTACCTTATATCCCTTATCTGCTGGAATAGTCAACAACTGAATAGAATATTGTCTGCACTCAGCTTTCGTAGTGCTACAAATTAGAATGTCATCTATGTATTGTATCACCGCACTCTTAAGAACAATATTGCCAAAATCCATTTGTAGGACTATGTTAAAGATCGATGGGGACTTGCAGTACCCCTGGGACAAACGAGTATGTTTCAGCCGAGCTTGGTGAAACGTAAAGGAAGTCAAGTTTTGTGAATCCCTGTGCAATGGGATCGAGAAAAACGCATTTTTCAAATCGATCACTGTGAAATATCAAGCTTCCACCGGGATACTGCACAGTATCATCACCGAATTAGGAACTAAAGGAAACTCTGCATCTACAATCTGGTTAATCAGTCTGATATCTTGTATAAATCTCCATGACCCTCCTTTAGATTTTTTGATCGGATACACCGCATTGTTACATGACGATTCCAATGGCACCAGAATTCCTTGTTTCATTAATGCCGAGATAGTCTGAAATATTCCCTCATCAGCCTCTCGAGACATGGGTTACTGTCTTGCTCGAGGTAAAATTGCTCCTGGCTTCAACTTTATTTTAACTTCCCCTTAGTCCCTTTAATAAACCTACGTCATAAGGGCCTGTGGTCCAAAGGACAGTTGGCACCTTCTCCAAGTCTTCCTGAAAATTTGCTGAATGTTGCCGCATTATCGCCATTTGCTGTGGGACTTCCCTCTTCTCTATTCCTATCCAGAGTGTGATGCTCATAAAGAACACCAATTCATCGTCTGGCCTTCCCTAAACATGTCATCATCAGTAATGTCAGTCAATCTGAGAGCTATTACTGTTCTCCATGGTCTACCTTCATCTACTCCTTCGAGCATTGCCATTTCCCGTCATACTATGACTGCTTCTAATTCTATAAGGATGGTCTGTCCCCCCTCTTCGTCCATAGGTATTCGCGGTCTAAACAAAAACTCATCAGATATCCTCACAATCTTTCCCACTAAGCCAGGTAGCCATGTTAATAGAATGCTCTCTCCATAAAGAAAAACCTCTGGATATACTGGAATGCCTCACAGAGCCACTTGCCCTGTGAATGCCAGTATAAATTCGCTCACGTATGAATGTATTCCTTGTGTGGAAAACACTATTCCTTGATCATTGAAGGAAATCGTCATGTTACGCTTTGTCATCAAATCTCTTTCCAAAATTTTAACTGGTGTCTGTCGTGAATATTTATTTGTATTTTATTTATATTTTTTACATTTGTATAGCACACAGGGTGTCAGTCTAGAAAAATAGATACCTCTCATGATTGACGGCACACGTATTTTGGTGGCTGTGGGCCAACCGTCTCATGCACGATATGAAAGAAGTACAGGTTTCCGAGTTTACCAATGAACGGCCATTTTGATGTAACAAGGATCGCCATTTTGTGTTCTAACAATTGCTCATTGTTTTCTGTTCTTATTGCTTCGCAGCACATTTTCTGCTTACACTGCTCGACTGTTAATATTGTCTGAATCTGAAAGGACAAGGCCGCAGAGTTCGTTGAAACACAACGTAGGCAGTGCCGGGAAGGAATGCCCGGCTCCCTCCCGAATGTAGCCTTGAAGCAGAGCTGCAGGGCATTTAATCATTTCACAGCTGCCAGCCAGTCTCGTTATATGGTAGAATATGTTAGAATAAAGCAGCTAAAGACTTGAATTATGCTCCTCTTACGGCCCCCCTTTACCGAGCCCTGTAGAGCGTATGGGCTCCCAGGACATGAATAGCACCTCATAGATAGCAAGGTTGGAATGTGACTATACCCCCGTATGTAGCTCGCTTCCAAGAACAGAAGCACTGTGTTCTGTTCAACAACTAAAAGATGCCTCCGCACTTGCAAAATTGCATATTGTTATTAGAATAGATATTTGAAGGTGTCATAAGTGTCATAATTGTCGAAAGTGTCCATCATCACACCAAGTTCAAAGAAACCCAATAAAGGGGGGTGTTAAACATCTCATAGCTGATAGTATGATATGCATTTTGTATATATGTAACTGATGTACGTAATTCACTCTTGCTTGCGCCCCTCGAGGTCTAGAGATACACGTTGCGGGGCGTGAGACCGAGTTGGCCAACTGACACTATTTGCTTTGCAATAAACCCTAGCTTTGGGAATACAACCTCGCGTCTGACGTATCTATCGTGTGTGGTGACTTGCCTTGTTTCCATAGACGTCAGGGACCCCAAGGGGCCCCTTTCAAGGGCAGCCCCTAGGTATCGCAGCGCTGTTACTTGAAGTTACAACTTAGTTACAGGAACAGTACATTACATTTATGCATTTAGGTGAAGCAAAAGGAACAGACATTTCACACTCTCTTATAGAGACTGGTAATTCATTAGTAAAAGGAACTTGACTCAGAGCTCCAGCGAACCCTTGAGCATTCATAGCATTTCCTGACATTGGATATTTTCCCTCTCATATACATGAGCAAGTAGCCCCAGTGTCTACTAGAAATTACAAATATTTGCCTCCTATCATCCCATCCACTCTTGGTTCCTCTTGGGGGTCTGGTGTCACAGATAGTACTGAACACATCAAGTCACCTTGTAAGCTGTCCTATTGTGGATACAGGCTCATCTCTCTCCCTGTGAAATTATTTCGTCCTACCACAGTGACACCTCCTATTCTGGGTGTTAACACTTGTCCCGTGTTTGCATACCGCTGTGTCTGCATAGGGTCTTGTTGTGTCTGCCCTTGTGGTGGATACATTTGCACTCGCTCTTGCTGCTGTACCTGCTGCACCCGCGGCGCTTGTGTCTGATATACTGTCTGATCTTGGGCAAACCCGTCCCTAGTTTGTGTCCTATATGGTGGAGGATATGCTGTCCCCCCTCTTGAAAATCATCCATTCTGTACATTCACTTGGTTCCCACATACGCGTGCAATGTGCCCTGTCATCCCACAGGTCTAACATACTGGGAGTGCTTATCTAACAAGTCCCGCTTGGTTAAATCCTCCCTGAGTGCTCTGATTCTCATTCTGTGTATTTTGAAACCCACCTTGATTATTTTGGAATCCTCCTGTTCCTCAATAGCCCATACTTCTTCCTCGTGGCACAAACTCATATCCACCTTGGCCCATTGGGTGCTGATTATTCGTCTACAATGTACCTATCGCTTCCTGCATGCCCAATCCTTCTCTGCTTGTCAATACTGCAATACAGCCCTTTCTATGGCAAATTTTGACAATTTCTTCTGAACTAACTTGGCTTCCTTGTTTTCTCTTGTAACAACCGACAGTGATGCACTATCATCAACTGTATCACAGCCCAGAGGCTTCACATCTATTCCCATGTGTTTCTTCAGTTGTCTCTGTACTGGCTCAGGCAACCCTGACATAAAATGTGCTAAAATAATGCCACAGTTTTTTCCCATGGATCTCGAGTTTCAAGCTGCCATTTCTCCTGAATGTCCTGAATGTAAGCAATAGGGTCTTCCTCTTCCTTCATCTTGCATGTCATAATTGCACCCATATCTGATATATCGGGATACTGTACCCCGAGAGCCCTCCACACATCCGCTCTACAGTTATTAAACAGTGCTCCATCATGCGCTGTGTTTTGTGCTGTTCCACATGAATATCCTGCTCTCCTCCTTATCATCAGCCCTTTCTCCAAGGATAGCTGCCAAGAGAACTTTTATTTTCCGTATGGCGAGAGTATTTCCTCCTGTCATTTTCTCTAACTCGCAATATCCATTTCCCGGCACCCAAAGTCAAACTCAGGAGCTTACACCTTAAATTATCCTTATCCATCTGCAACCATAGAATATACTGTGGCCTTGCTCCCCCTTTTTCCAATAAGAGAAACTGCATAAACCCCAACCCGCAGTCGGTTCCCATCGTTGGTCTATCCATGGCAGGGACAAGTGTCCCTGTCCGTCTCCTTGCCAGTAGTGACCTTAATCTGCTCACATATGGCGCCGATTCTCTCTTCTCACTATACGATCATCCTCAGGGACGTTCTTGCTATGCTATGGGGTCTGGTGTCCTATCCTTGGGTTGTTCCACATCCGACCATCTTGCTTCTTTATCTAATTGCAGGCTTCCTTCGTGGGCGCACACGTTCCCTCCTCCTGCCTCGAGGATGGACTCTTTCTTCATCTGACGTGTTTTGTCCCCAACTAGTGTGACTATCATCCCCTTCACTTTTGTCTAGGTTCAGTCTGCTTAAGGACAATGCTGTATGTTCGTGACTGAACAGATCTTAGCTTTGTGGTTAAAATGCTAGGGATTGATCCTCCTTGCATCGACTTCCATAGTTGCTACCTTCCTTTAATTCTTGATATACCCTATCCTTTCCCCAATGCTTCCCGCATCAAAGTTTTCTTCTTCCAATACTACTCTAGATGCCTCTGACGTTGCTTCCTTCATCGGAAGGAACTCTTCTTTTCTATCCCATCGTATTGCTGGGCTTGGCCCTACTTGTTCCGTACAAACAACACCGGTATCAAGAGCCCGCTGTCTTCTCCCTCGTTCTTTTTCGGCATCTAATTCTCTTCGCTTTCTCTCCTCGCTTCTAAATCTTGCTTTCTCTTGCCTTCGTTCTTCTCTCCTTACTCCTTCCCTTCTTTCCTCTTCTTCCCTTCGTCTCTGTATTCTGTTGCCCTTTAATGTTTGCGCTTCCTCCTCTTCTCTCTTCCTTTCTCTTCTATCGCTCTGTCTATTGTCATACTTTCTTTGCCCTTCTGCCCGTTCTTCTTTTCTTTCTTGCTCCTCTTGATACATTTGTTATTGTCGCTCCCTGTTCTTCCTTTTCTGCTCACCTTATTTCAATCTCTTTTCTTGTTCTTTCTCTTCTTTCTTGTTCGTCCTTATTGTCTCTTTGCCTAACTTCCTCAATGCTTTTCCCATCAATTTTGAGTAATATCTGTCCTCCCATCCACTCATTCGGCACAAGCACTATCTTGTCAGCTTTATCCATCTCTTAATTTACCTTTCTATTTCTGTCAATATATTCGACCACTAACTCTTTTCTTCTTTATCTTGCATGATCTTACAGATCTCTTCTTTTCTCTTATTCTCCTCTGGACTATCATCACTGCTATATGCGGGCCGTTCGTATATCGGATTACTATACCCTGTCGCCGCTTTTAGTTCCTTTAAAGGATAGAACCCTATTTCTTCTGCATTAGCGTATTTTACTTCGGGCGAGGTAAGGGGAGCAGAAGGCTCAACACTTTCCTCCTTATGCTGACTAAGCATCAACTCCTCAGGTGGTGGATCCTTTCTCTTCCTGGTACATTTTCCAGAGCTCTAGAATAGCTAACCTTTTCTCTAATTTCTTCACCATGTATGCAGCATGCAAGTATGTGGTCATGTGTTGCAATACTGCTTTTGCAGTGATCCCACTTGTGGCCACGGCATGAACATCTTATCTGCCGTGCCTTTCACCCATTCCACACTATACTTTTTGAGCTCGGGCATATGCTTTGGAAGTTTCTTGCATAAATGCAACAAAGGTGTATCTACCATAATGACAAGTCTCAATTAACTGAATTGAAGAATGGGAGAGGGTGCACAGCTTGTTTCTTTGGTTTTGATTGAATTAGTATCTGTTGAGTATACTCTTAGATTTACTTCGAAGGGTGCAGCCCATTATACTGTGTCACTGTGTGGGACACACTTTATGTGCTGAAGGAGAAAGGACCTAGGCTAGTTAGGCATCGGTGTGGGCCGCACACCTAAATTTCCCCAATAGGGTTAAAACATTTGATTTAGATTGTAAACAACAGTAAAGCCATCTTCAATAAAGTTGCTTCAAAGTGCTTTTATTTTGCAAGTTATTACTTTGTTCAAACTTTCCTTTAGTTAATGAATGGTTAAACTTCACCAATTCGTTATGTGCTGATGCGATGGCAAAGGAAATTAACCTATGGCTAATGCATTTCGGAAAGGTAACTTTCCTTCTTCAGAGCCAGGTTAAATGTACAAAAACATATACAAAAAAATCTTTCTGTTAGAACATTTGAAAAAACATCAGATATATATGCATTCAGAAAAACAGGGTTCTTCGCTGAAATGGAGCATGGAGTGAAAGAATGTGATCCAACAGAATTTGTCGAGTTCAAACCAAAAAGCACATTCATTCCACCCATCAGCGTACCTGCAATTGATATATTCGAGAAAATGGTAATCGCAGATCTGAAAAAAATCAAATATGGAACACCACAAAAGAAGAATTTGAGCAGAGGAGAGATGTCAATGATACGCAATCTATTTTCTGACGATAGTATCACCATAAGACCAGCAGATAAGGGGGGAGCATTGATGATACAGGACACACAAGACTATGAAAAAGAATGCAAAAGACATTTGGATGACCAAACAGTCTACTTAAGAATTGAACATGATCCAACCAAAGACATCAGCAACAACTTGTCAATCCTTTTAGACAAGGCGGAAGAGAGAGAAATGATCACAAAGAAAACAAGAGCATTTCTACAGACATCCAGACCAACCATCCCACACTTTTATCTTTTACCAAAGATACATAAAGGATTGACAAACCCACCAGGGAGACCAATAGTGGCAGCCACAGGTGGCATCTTACAACCACTAGGAACTTATATCGACTACTTTCTCAATCCCTTAATACAAAAAACACAAACTTATGTCAAGGACAGTACACACTTCCTTAATATTTTGGAAAGGATACAACTATCTGAGCAAGACATTCTATTCACCATCGATGTGGCAAGTCTCTATACGAGCATTCCCCACAACATGGGTCAAGAAGCGGTTGAATGGCTCCTTCTACAAGAAGGCGAAATAGGGGCAGCTAAAGAATTTATTTTGTCCCTCCTGATTTTCATCTCAACGAATTCCTACTTCAGATACAAGAATGACTACTATATTCAAACTTCAGGCACAGCCATGGGCGCAACTATGGCACCATCATATGCCAATGCTTTCATGTATTGCTTCGAAATGACAAGCATCTTAGAAAAAGCGGAGTGGAAAGACAAGCTCAAAGTGTGGGTACGGTATATCGACGATATTTTCGGTATATGGCAGGACACAAGAGAAACATTAAATGAATTTCTACAATACATCAATAGCATTGATCACCGGATACAATTTACCTCTGAGATAGGGAACCCTGGGATACATTATCTGGACATTCAAGTCAAAGTACATAATCAGCAGATCACTACAACTCTATTCTCCAAACCTACAGATAGGAACAATTTACTGCACCGGATGAGCTTTCACCTTCAGAATACCTTACGAAATGTACCCTATGGACAAATGCTTCGCCTCAAGAGGAATATCAGTGACCAGAGAGAGTTTGAGCAAGAACTAGCTAAACTAAGTAAGAGTTTGGAAGACCGTGGGTATCCCGAAGAGGATATCAAGATGGCAACAGAGTAGGTAGCAACTAAAACAAGAGAAAGCACCCTGACTCCTAAAGATACCAATACATCACCATCTTTGGTATACGTGTCCAAATGTTCAACCCAGAGCATGCAAATCAAAAGGTGCATTAACAAACATTGGCAAATCCTGACCAAAAATGAAAGAACCAAAGAATTGTTCACCGATCCACCTACATTTGCTTATCAGAGATTCAATAACCTAAGAGACCTGCTCGTCAACACACGCGATGATAAGAAGTCCAACCAAGAAATTTGGCACGTACCCGTGCCTTAATTGCAGTAATTGCAACAACATCATAAAAGGAGCTTTTGTGTTGCATCCGTATACAGGAGAAAAAAACTGAAATAAAATGCCACGCCACATGTAACACGGAGAACTGCGTATATTGCATACGCTGTCCCTGCGGACTGTACTACGTGGGGGAAACAGGACCGAAAGTGCGTATTCGCCTCAATGAACACAAGTCATGCATTCGCAATAAGAACACTAACTCAGCAGTAGCTAAACACTTTAATGAAAAGAGGCACAATATCTCACAGATCAAATTCCAGGTATTAGAAGTCATTGAAAATACCTGCATGGACACTAAGAAGAAGAGACAGCAAAGAGAATCCTTCTGGATTGATAGACTGGAATCGTTGTCACCTCGAGGAACGAACGATGAGTTTGATCTTAACTGTTTCATATAATCTTATTTGTTTTTACAACACATCCAACTTACCTGTGTTTCAGACATGTCACTCTTGAGAATGTAAGCACCTGTAAATACTGTATTCATTTATTACTATAAGTCACAAATAAGAACATGGTTTGATCTCTAACTACCCTATGTAATTTACAGGACTATATTTAATTTGCTTCACAGGCATTAGTACCAACAGCTTGACACATTCTATGACAAGGCACGGTTTTGTTTAAGTTCAGCATAATTATTCACCATATTGTATTTATTCATGTTAATCTACATAGTTACCCGTTATATACTTCACAGACTTTAAGTGTTTTACATAGCTTTCTCTTTTCAAATAGTTATGACCTTATAAGCGCACTAAGTTTCCCTTCAGAAGGGTCATCTTCGCATATACGGTACCACTTCTTCGTTTTTCAACACTTGTATTATTACAGGTTATCATCAAGCGTTAGACATGCAACAACCAATTAGAGTAGAGAGCATCCCGGTATCATTTGTACCATCTCGCGAGTTCATGCAACTGAGTTGCCATACATTAGTACTAACACATTCTTAACTTCTTTTAATTGCCCACTCCAGTATGGCCGCTTCATGCACCCGCGATCCGCCATTTTGAGATTCACATCACCATGACAACACAACATATACACACGCAGACGCGAGTAAAGCTTTCTTGCTACCCGCCGTCGGAGGTTACTTCGCTCGAGTGAGCTATACATTCACAAGGTAAGCGCTCTGCTTCTATATAGACAAGCACACATTAGAAGTGACCACGAGCGATCGTGACTAAACGCAGCATGCTATTTTATTTTGCAGCGTTCTGAGAAGGAACGTTTGAACTGCATGCACTGAAGCCACCAGTTTCAGGTCAGTGATAACACAGCTTGAAGTAGTTTAATGCATGTGGCACTACTGGCATAGGAGTTAGTTTCATCTCCCAGAATACTTTACCACAAGAGATTAAGTGGAGCATTAATCAGAACTAATGTAAACTTTCACTGAAGTACAACTTGATTTTCGGGTTATACCAGGCTTCACAAAACTAAATTATATACCGTATACGTGCAATATTATGTTTACAAATCACTGACAATGTCCTCTTCTCTCTGTCTACATGTACGTGTTTGTCAATTGTGGGTACCCTGTTTTTCTGAATGCATATATATCTGATGTTTTTGTACATTTAACCTGGCTCTAAAGAAGGAAAGTTACCTTTCCAAAATGCATTAGCCCTAGGTTAATTTCCTTTGCCATCGCATCAGCACATAACGAATTGGTGAAGTTTAACCATTCGTAACTAAAGGAAAGTTTGAACAAAGTAATAACTTGCAAAATAAAAGCACTTTGAAGCAACTTTATTGAAGATGGCTTTACTGTCATTTACAATCTAAATCAAATGTTTTAACCCTATTGGGGAAATTTAGGTGTGCGGCCCACACCGATGGCTAACTAGCCTAGGTCCTTTCTCCTTAAGTCTCAATTAACTGTCAATACTTAACAGATTTATAAAATAGCCAGTATATCTTTGCGTAAATCACCTCTTTTTCAATGCCTTTTAAAACAACAAATATGAGCACACCATCAATTGCCGTTCAAGCCTCTAATTTCTCGATTAGCTATATCTACCTTTGGATTGGTACCAACCACTTTGCTAGGGTAGGTACTACAGCTTCTCAACTTTTTGCAATTCTTTCACAATTTCTATCGCTCTTCGATATTTTTATTCAACAAACAGCATGCAGACTAGTCGACTTTACACATTAATAAAACACTGGGATCACCTTTTTTCTCTCTCGCCTTTACTTATACAGGGTTTGAAACATCAACTTACGCAAACATGTTTGCGTGTTATATATTTCTATTCTACTCCCGTTGGGATTTGCTACGTCTCCTTCTGAACTCCCTTGAGTTAGGACTCTAGGTGCTTATCTTCTCACACAATATTTCCTGTTACTCAAAAAATGATCACAACCCCATCCCCTTCATTTGCCATTCCCCTCAGTCTACTCATCATTTGTTGATTAATCTACTCGAGGCCTTCGGTATCGACTCCTCCTCCAACCGACCACTTCACCTTCTGTCCGCAGAGCACCCGTGAAAACCAGGCCGGGATTTCATGAAAGGAGGACCTGCCCACAATCTCAGTTCTTCTTGCAAGTTTATTTCTATTCGGCCGCCCTCCACAGGAAACCCTGCGAACTTCTGGCTAATGGTGGAGGATACTCGATCGTCCAAAATTCTGGAGACAAACTAGTTAGGATATTGAACCATCCTCTACTATCACGTGAGCTTAGAGCCCTTTGGGTAACCTGCTTGCAATGGATGGGATGCAGAATAACTCCAACACCAAATAATTAAAATAACTCAGGAAGATGGCAAAGTTTTGCTGTGTTATTATCAATTGACTAAAACAGGGAGTGACAACGGACGTTCGCTCGAGCTCTCGTAAATTTCACATAATAACACATTTCTATACTAACAATTCATCATACGTGACGTCACACTAAATGGCAAATGAGGAAAACCTACGAAGGGTTGTTATAGGCTCAAGTGGAACATCTAAGTATACTTTCTATAAGGAGTGAGATTGTGATTGCATGTCTTCTGTCAGGTGGACAACTCATGCCTACCTCTAAAACATTTGTCACACAGTCAAATCTCAGGTAGCTCATTCATCATAATTTACCTTTTTATCGTTACCAAATGTGTAATTCCTACCTATCTTGTCCTCCTACCAATCTAAACTAAACCCTTGTCTGTTATTCTACCTCTAGGTTGCTCTGATGACCTGCTTATCTAGGGTGAGGGGATAGGTCAAGAAGCTCGCCCTGTCGCTTATCTTCACAACTACTGAAATAAACTTAAAAGACACATGTTAGAAATAGCTTGAAAACTGTGTCGTCAGCTTTACAAAGGAAATAACTTCAACTTTATTTGTTTTCTTTGCAAAACAGATATTTAAGAAATCTGCTAAAATTGTTACCTATCTTTGTGTATTTCACAACATCACCATAACATAACATCACCATAAGAAAGGACCGTGATAGCTCAGTGTTTTACCCCACACACTACACCAGAGTCCTACTTCTTTCAGACTCCTTTTGTAGTGTTTGTGGAGTACATTTCCATCCTTTCTGTTACTAGGGAAAGGATAATTTGGCGACCTTTCACCATACTAATGGTCGATATCTTTTAGCAAAGGTCGGATCGGACCTACCGGTTTCAGTGGTCTGTATTTAATTTTACCACTTTCTTCAGGGCTAAATTTCACAGCACTGTGTGGTGTGGTGTTCCACAATTGCTTGCAGCATAGACTTTTTTGTTGTTAAAGTACCCCACCTGCAGATAGAGGAAACAGGATACGGGGTAAATGGGAAGAGACACACATTTTTTGTTTAGTGTAAACTTCTGTGTCTGTACTGCTCTTAATAGCACTCAAAATTACGATTGGGAGCAGTGATTCTTACCCTCATTTTGTCAATCCCATCACCAGCTCCTCTTCCTCTCGGCTTTCATATTACTTTGGGGAGTTCCTCCCTCAGATTGTTGTCTCTTCAGGGATGAATCTGGTATGGTTTTCTGAGTGGGTTCCTCTTTTCGAATATTCGCCGTTGTATGGCCACAACTGCTGTTGTCAATCATGGCACAATCTCAGGCTTCCAACATACAGGAGGTAGGTAGGCGGGACTTCCTGCAGAGGCATGCAGCTAATTCTCTACACTGGGATTGTGATCTGCCCGATCCGGGTTGTGCGAACATCTCCAATGGGTCCATCAGGTGAAGCTCTAGAAAGGATCTCTCTCTGCAAGTATGCCTGTTGGCACAATGGGTGCATGGACAACGTGCTGGTATGTCGTGGTCCAGCCATCTCCTGACATAATGCCACCAGTGCAATGAACATCGAGGAATTAGTTTCAATCACAACCATTGTTGCCGGATCTTCACTCTGACTGCTGTAGACCACAGCCAGTGTGTTGATATGGGCGCTGACTCTAGCTACATTGCATGGAAACTGCAGTCTGACCTGGATGTACCCCAGATATTTGCAAGGGTTGTCTCCCACGCTAAGACGGTTCAGCCCATCCAAGGTGTTTTTTGTAGAAAAGCTTATAAACAATGGTCACCTGTGAGCCGCTATCCAGAAGCGCTTGTGCCTGTCGATCAGCGATGGCAATTGTTACAGTGGCGGATGGTCCTACGAGCCTATCGGTTATCCCCCATGATGTTTGGGTGCTGTGCTTGCTGGTATTTTGACTACAGGTGATCTTCCTCTATGGTGGACTTGCTGATCTGGGAGGAGGCTGGTTCCCAGATGGTTTGCCCACCAGTGGTGTCACTGCAGCCTCGTGCCCGTCTGGTGGCGCATGCTTGTTGGTTTCTGTCTCTGTTCGGTTGGAGTATTGCGGATTCAGGTGCTCCGCTTTTTGGTATTCGCTGGACTTTGCCACCATCGCGTGTGTTGTACTATTCAAGACCAAGAACCTTGCTGCAACTTGGTTGTAATCCAGTGGATTCATGCACATACATAAGGTGTGGCCCGCCTGTCCACACCTATGGCAGAACTGCCAAGGCTGGAGCGGTGCAGTATACCGTTGGTTTACCTGGGGCTGCCGTGGCTCTTGAGCGTGCCGGAAGAGCTGCTGTTCTCTCTCTCGGGATGGCGGTGTAGAGCTTCTCCCACGCTCTGGTGGCCTGGATGTCATTACAGGCGGTGACTTGGCCTGCACCCTCTGCAGCTGCATTGCCTGGATGGTTTGGCGCAACTCCTCTACTTGATGTCACAGATCATACTGCGGGGCAGTGTATGGAAACACCAGTTGACTCAGTAAACTGTACACTGTGTCCTCCATCTCGCCCTCCAGAGTATGCACCTCTTAGACCAGTTCATCAAAGGGTGGTAGTCTCTGAGTCCGTTCTCTGAGTCGTAGCTACAGAAGTGACAGCAGCAGAGATTTTCCTCTGTGCATGACCTGTTGCAGCCTGACCAGGTTTAGGCTGTTTGGCTCAATCCCCTTCTGTTGCAAAGCCAGCTGAAGAATCTGCTTGGTCCTCGTCACATATTCAGAGACGCTCACCCTGTTGGAAGCATGTGGTGTAGTACTTCACCATGTGCTTCGCACCACACTCAGTGGCTCCAAACACTCCATCCAGGGTGTACATGATGTCCTTCACTGTGGGGTCTGGATGTGTGGCACGGAGTGCCTGGATAACTCTCAAAGCAGGACCGCGCAGACTCTCAATGAAGCAACGCCTTTTCTCCTAGTCTGTAGATCTTCAGTCGTGTATCTTCTGGTGGTCTGGCCTAACCAAAGTTGGTATTCCTCTTCACCCCTCAGGGTTGGTTTTTTCCCATAGAAGGGTCTCAGGCGGACATGGGGACCATGCGCTGATGGTGTCGCAATTGCCTCATCTAACACGTCCTTGAAAGCAACTGCCATGGAGGAAGCAATCAGATATCTTTCAGATGACCAATGTCCACCAATACCACAAACAAGTCCTGGCCCCTGTCTTTCTGAGCCTTTTGAGCTGCCTGCATCGTAGTGGTCCCAGTGCCGAGGCTGCGCATGAGATCGCTTCAGTTGCTCCTTCGTTGCCAGTTGTTGCAGTTTCAGAGCCACATGTCAGACCTTCTACAGGTCTCGGACCTGGTGGCTCAGGATCTTGTGTGGTGGGCCTTGAGAGACAACTTGCTGAAGGGTGACTTTTTTTAGTGAATCCTGGTCCCAAGTGATGGTGGTCACAGAGATATCTCTGACAGGTTGGCGCACTCACTGTGGTCCCCCTCACAGTCTCAGGAGCATATCAATATTCTGGCGGTGATGAAGATGGCCCTGGTCACCTTCCTTCCCTCCATGAGCCAAACGCAAGAACATGCTGATCCTGATGGACAACATGGTGCCCATACACTACCACAACAAGCAAGGTGGTGTGGGGTAATTGCTGCTATACAGAGAAGCAATGCAACTGTAGTTCTGGGCTCTAGCGAACAGTCTCTCTCTGATGGCAACCCATCTGGCAAGAAGAGAGAATTTAGAGGATGCCTTGAGCAGGCAGACTTCAGCCTCCCACACAAATGAGAGTTCTGCCAGGAAGTTCTGGAAGAGATTATCTCCTTTTGGGGAACTCCTCAAGTAGACTTCATCACATCCACTGTGAACAGAAAGTGAGTTTTTATGCTTCAGGGAATTTCCTTGTCTGGCATCTCTGGGGACGCGCTGACTGTTGAGCAGACTTTCAACCTTCTTTATGTATTCCCGTCGGTACCTGTCATTCTGCCGGTACTCAGGAGATTGTGCCTGTTCGGAACCACGTTCTGAAGCAAAACAAACATTGTCCAGAAAACCTATGCTAGTGTGGATTCTGTCCTTACCATTTTGAACACAAAGAAAATATAACATAAAGACTGGAATGTTTCTTCCCCAACCAAGTAATGGTGACTATCTTCTGACCCCTTCTGAGCACTTTGCCAAAACGTTTGCATCAGTCTTTGGTTAACAAACCAGCTTGGGCTGATGTCCCATTCACTATTCATTGCCTGGTATTTTCACACATAGGAGTCATGTTCAGCTCTATCCAATATTGGTTATACTTATCAGAGTTGTCCGGTTTCTCAGGTCAGCTTGGCCGTTGATCTCTGGTGCCCGGTCTTGGGACTGGGTTGTTTTCATACACACTCACTCTTTCAGTTCTTGCACCCACCCCCCATCCCCTGGGGTTTGATTTCTCTTTCCCCACCCGGGCCTGTTGTTATTCTCGCCCCTCCTTGGAGTCATCTATCTGGTACCCTGACTCAGGCTATAGTTTCTCTCACCCCTCCTTGGGGTATACGCATTGCCACCAAGTCTCGGGGTATGTTGTCTGGCACCCACCTTGGTGTATGGTTTCTAGTGGCATGCCTTGGGCTGTGACTTATCTCACCCCAGTTTGGGGTATATGAGGTCTCACGCCACTGTGAGATACATTTTCTGGAACCCGCCCTGTGGTATGGTTGGCATTCCCCATCCACGTCTCCTGGAGCCATTGCATACCTTGTTCTCTGTTGTGGTCCTCCTCGGGCAGATGGGGAGCTTTGGGGTTTGTGTCCTTGGCTCTTCAGCTGCTTCTATCCTCTCAGTCATGATCAGCATTGGGTGCGCCCTTGGTATTCTGTGGTTCTTGTATCTTGGCCTACTGTTGATTTCCCAGGTGAAGACCCTCTAGATATCCCCAACCTCTTCCTCTGTCAGTGTCTTGGTGTTCTGCAGGCCTCTCCGCTTGCTTGAACACCACACCAAGCATTTATCCTTCTCCTTGGGGTACTCCTCCCAGGAGGAGGTCGTTCCGCCCCTGCCTCTCCACAGGCAACTCAATCTCCCTTGCTCAGTCTAGACCACACCTTTTTGTTCCATCCCAAAAAAGGGCTTGTTTGTTCTCTACGCTTTACCTTTAGGCACAGACAGTGTCTGAAAGGGGTCAGAAGACAAGTCAACCAGTTTTGTGTGCATTTGTGAGTCAGTACACCATTCAATTCCTATATAACCCACAAAGGTTCTATCTTCTTGGGATAGGGGAGGATAACAAATATCCCTATCTTGGGATTGTAAGGGTCATCGCCAGTGAGATCCTGCTTGCTCTGTCCATAGGGGAGTTAAGCGGAGCAGGCTCACCTCCCTAGTCTCAAAAGGGGTGACCCACCCCTGGCGAGAAGGGATGAACTCCCTGGATTCGTCACACCCTTCACTTGGCCAAAATTGGCTGGTCATTCCAGTGGATAAGCTATTTCCGGTGGACTTCTCCCTTCAAATGATTCACAAAGTGCATTCTTTGGATAGTACCTGAGGTAGGTCAATATGCGTATGTGCTGACACTAATAAAGTCCTTCATATGGTGATAATCTGTGTGGCGAAATATATTCTTGAATGGGAGGTTCATAATGATTTAAATCTTCTCAAGTCATGGAGTTCGAACATCACTGTCCGTGATCATTTTTTGTTGTTGAAATTGTTGGTACTGACGTGGTTGATTGGCTGTCAGAGCACCTTTTTGTACCAGCACTGGAAATTTAGAGAATGGCAATAACAGAGGGAAGGCATCAACTTCATTGCTGCTCTGTCTTCTGCAGATTTGAGCAGGGGGTATATTTCTAACTTCTTTATCAGTTCGAATTAAGGTGGCCAGTGGATCAATCTCTTGTAGACGTTATTGAAGTGCTGGCCTTAGGAATGATGGAGTAAGAGATGTTGAAGAGGGCAACTGTGAAAAGGGTCCCTCCTTCCACATGCATAGCGTACAATCTGTTTCACCATCTGGTAAGGACAATCGTTCTACCAATCTGAAAGATATTCAGGTCTCTTCAATTTGTCTAATGATACATTTTTTGCAATGTGCTCCAAAGAAAGTTGTAATCATTGAGGAGTAAATGCAGACTGTTTTTCGCTCAACTTCACTTCCCGCTCGTGACCCGGATTCCCAGTTCCAATGCAGGGCTACTTTGCTCTATCCGTGTTGAGACAATCTCATGCCATAACCTTTTAGTCATAATCCTATGGCATGTTTTCCGGTAGTTAATAACAGAGGCGCAAGAGGTTATTCTTCAGCTCATTATTTTTATTTTCCTCATTGATGTTTTCCACTTCTCAGCAGGAGCCCTGCCATGGATTCACATGCTCATGAATATTCCTCATCATCAGGCTGCAAGGCATAAAATAAGCGGCGACGCATAGCAATTTGCTATGCAATTCTGTCAATTTGCTAATCAAATGGACACATGTGTGGGAGTGCTAGGCAATAATTTATTTTTCAAATAATTGCAAACCAGAAATAATCCGGATGCTATTTTTAATAAGCTTTCTATATGCTGTCTGGCAAAGACCAGTATGTGTCAACTTTATCTTTTTTTTTAAAAGACAGTCCTGCAATTCCATTCCTAAAATGTAGGTTGTTACATAAGGCATGATTAGAGTATTGATACTGTAAAACACTGCATCATCTTTATGCTTTACAGTAAAGTTTAGGGTAGTGTATCTAAATTTCATTGTCAACTATATTTCATTTTGTAGGGGAAGAGGCATCATATTGATAAGTGAATACTTTTGAAAATGTGCATGATCACATGATCAAATGCTTTTGAGGGCAAGCCTAGTTCTGTAACCTGCAGGTTGCATGCATCTTGCAACTGGTGCTCAACCCATGCACGAACCATACTCCTTTATATACTCCTTGATATTCTATATTATCACCCGGTTGCTTTATACCAGGTACCCTGAAATTGAGATAGCCACCAAACGACAATATTCCGTCTATTTTCTAGTTTACCCAGTTCTCAGCCTGCTACGCAATCCACTCTAAGTCTTTCTTTCCTCATACATAATGAATAAACAAAGCAAACTAAATGCTTACGCAAAGTAATAATCAATGGTTCCATCCAATCTGTACATTTACAGATCTATTGCAATACCAAACACTGTAGTTGGCCTCCAGAGCTCGCTTTGCTTTAGGATGACTATATTATATATTACCAGCAGACAGCTGGCCAAGCTGTTTTCAGAGCCTTTTTATCATATCTATTTGTGTCCATGCAGCTAACCTTTTACATTTTATGGACACTCAGTTGTGGCTCACAGTCTTTACGCACGCTTGCATAGTCGTGTACATTTTATGACGGGCCAGTAGTATTTGCAAGAGATGTTTGAAACGTTTATGTAACATTTACTTGGTTTACTGTAAATGTCAAAGAAAAGATTCACTGTGCATGGCGGGCCTCTGGGTGGCATCGGTGTGCCAATCAAAGCGGGTTTGTAGTGCCATGCACCATTGTACACTAATCACATTTTAAATGTGTTGTCCTCTATTGCTTTGGGTCGAGTGCATTTCTCTTAGGTTAAATGGGGAAACTAAGTTACTCAACCTGCAGGTCTAGCTGAGTTTTAAAGAATTTGCAAGGCCGGACTCCTCTAGCTAATGTCTTATTTCAGCTGACTGCACAATTGCTAATCAAATGGGTCTGTTTGCTAATCAAAAAAATGTTAATTAGCAAACCCTGCTCATCAATTTTTCAAAACGAATTCATGCCTTGGGGTGGGAATACTCAGTAAAAAGAAAAGCAGTTTTGTTTTAGCCTGAAACTGCATTTCTCCTCTAAGCCAATCACTGTCCTTTGGGTCATACTGCCCTCATCCAATGACAGTCTCCTCCCTGAGCTCCACCCTTGGTGGCCATCTTCAGATTTTTACCACACATTTCAGTGTTGGGAATCATCTCGGTTTGCTCTTCGAGTTTATTGGACTATTTTGAGATTTTCAGATACATTTGTTAATTTTTTCTCTGATTGTTCCTCGGTCAATCGTTGATCGACTACCGGCAGGGGGGACACAATGTTGGCAACGATTTGTTTATTGCCAGTTCTTTCTTCAAGTTTTGGAGGAAACCCAGGCTTGGGCCTACTTTGTGCCTTCTACGATGTCTGAAGAGGAGATGTGCGTGATATGTGGGCAACGCATTGTATATGTCAAGGATCGGCACCGCAAGTGCCTGTATTCCCTGCATCTGGACCACCATGAGGACGGATGCGAGATTTGCTGTGGTTTTTCGAAAGAAGACAAGGAATGACCGTTACAGCAGGTTGGCGGCGTGGCTCAAGTTGGGGAAGTCCTCTGATTCAGCCTCCGGCTGCAGTCATACCTCATCCAGGACCGGCTGATCCCATGAGCATGCTCCCTCTGAGAAGGTCTTTTTGAGGATGCTCTTA
The DNA here is from genome assembly GCF_040938575.1 of Ambystoma mexicanum. NCBI lineage: Eukaryota > Metazoa > Chordata > Amphibia > Caudata > Ambystomatidae > Ambystoma > Ambystoma mexicanum. The sequence continues at coordinate 757,285,712 of NC_090933.1, forward strand.
CACAGGGGCTCCAAAAGAAGGTTAAGCAGCATGCAACAGATCCTTCAATGTTCACGGCGGCTGCAGGACCCAGTTCGGAATGTGTCCCCGTCTATGTCCACAGTGATCCTGCCAGTTAGGCTCCTCCTTTCGAGAGGAAGTCTCTGACCCCGGAAGCTTTGATTGCCATCCTCAGACAAGCATGCAAGGGATAAGTCCTTGGGTGGCTCCTCTCATTCACAGTCAATGATGTCTTCATCAACTAAGACCAGGGCACCATCTTCTAGGGCATCTACCCGTCGACGGCACAACCCCATCGTCGACATCACCTGCATCACGTTCGTCAACGACCTAGTCATCGGCTTTGTCAGCGGCCATCACTACGTCATCAGAAGGAGGCCTTTCTACTTCCATAGTCTCTGCCACCAAGACGACAGTGATCCTGCGAGTGTTGTTGCCTCCATGGCGTACAGCTTCAGCAGCGACCCCGCTGACAACCATGGCTGGCCCGCCTGGTCAGGCTCCCATTATCTTTTCATTCCTGATGGAGGCGGGAAGGGCAAGGGGGCCTCCACCTCCTGCAGAATTTCCCCCCAGGCAATGGTGGTTGTCTACGAAGATGCTGTGGGATTCCCCAAAGGGTTCTGCGCGCTTCTGTACGAGCTCAGACAAAGATGATTATTTGCCCCAGAGCTACTACTTGGACCACTAAGGGGGAGCCTAGGGTCTGTGTCGATGGAGGGATCTCTGTCTAGCCCAAGAAGGTGCTCCAGTACAAGGGCACTGCCTGTAGCGCCACTCATGCCTCAACCAGCACCCAGGGACATGCAGTTGGATATCCTTACTCCATACTTTGGTGTCAGAGATACAGCTGGGGTTGCCTGCTACCCCTGTGCATGTCACGGACCAGAGTCCCCCAAGGCCACTGGACAGAAGCCCTTCCAGGCCAATGTGCAAGGCGAAGGACTCTTCAGGTCAAGATGTCAGCCGACGCCACCGCTGGTGCTACCACTGCACCCGCCTGTGACCGCTATGATGGAGGATCTGCCACACACCAACGGCAGTACGGATATGGCCGCTACTATGACACATACCGATGAGTCTGATGAGTATATACTGGCAAACAAGGAGCCACTGGGTGCCGACGAGCCCACCAAGGACTCACCACCAGATGCGATCAGTTGCATGCCATGATCTCAAGGGCATCCGCGTTCTTCAATTTGGTACTATAAGAGACGAAGGAGGAGGAATTTCTCTTCCGATGCCGGGAGTCCAGACGGAAGGCCGCCATGTCGATTCCTCTGCTGGCTGATGTCTGGGAGCAAGGTTTGGCCTTGCTGAAGACGCCAAGTACCCCCTCCCGCCACCAAGAGGGACAGGCTGGAGAAGTAGTACAGGGTCCCAGACTCGGCCACCGGGTGCTTGAGATCGCAGCCCTCTCCTGACTCCGTGGTGTTGGCCGCCGCCAGTAAGCACTCGTCAAACTCGTCCTCTTCGGTCATGGTGCCTCCAGACCAGGAGGGGAAGAATCTTGATGCAATGGGGAAATGCATAATTTACACCGCAGCCTTAACCGTCAAGACCACTAATGCCCTGGCCATCTTATTCCGCTACGACAGGGAGCTATGGCAGCTATGGTAACAGCGCCACGACGGCCAAGGGCTGCCTTGTGCGCTTTATAAATGTAAAAAATAAATAAGCTTGGGCCCGTTTTGGACTTCCTGCCGGGAGACGAGAAGGTTGGGGCACTGGCCCTGTTCCAGGAAGGAGAGGTGGCGTCCTCACTTCTTTCCCCAACATATCCTCCCCCTAGGTGGCCAGGGAAAGGCTGTCAGTTTTGGATCCTGACCCTGGGGTGGATATGCGAGGGAGGAGTACCTGACGACTGGGAATTTTCATGCGCATGTGAATCCTTGCCAGACCCATGCTTGTTCCTTCCTTCTGATGACCAGTTCAGGGTTTTGAAAAAAAGGAGAAACTCTCCATATTGAGTTAATCAACCATTCATGTTTCCCTCTCACAATATAGTCACAGAAATACTTAATGACAGAAAAGTTTATTATTTTTTAATTCTGATATTTTTGCGTGGCTTTGCTTCTTTAAATGGCACGTTATGGCTCTTAGTCAAATTGCTCCATTTTTAATTCAGTAGTTATTGCCAGTGCAAAATAAATCATCTCTATGAGTGCAACATAAAATAGTGATTTTGTTCTTGGGAAATCTTCATTGTTTAAAATTTACGAGCACACTGAGGCTGTGGCGCCCAATCGGGATGCAGGGAATGCAGCCATTATCTGCCCGGACGAGCCAACTATCCCCATGTTCTATTTCATGCGGCGTGCCTGGTGCCATTTTCCCCTCTCACCTCCAATTATCTCGGGCATGTTGCTCTTCCTCCCCTTGATCCCAATGACTCCACTGATGCCTCCTCCACCTACCTCTACTCTCCTTTCTAATACCCTTTACACTAGCCTTCTGAGTCTCACTCCTGCTCCTCTTTTCTCCACTCACCCATGCTGCAGCATACTCCCAGTTTACCTCTTCCCATTTATTTCATAGTACTTTGACATTTCGCCAGCACTGACTTGTTCTAATGGAGATAATGATTTTTCTAGGTGGGCTGTACCATTGTAGTAATGGACCACTACCCATCAGTCATTCCCTCGCTCACTGCATTACTGACTTGCTGCTGTTTCCACAGGGCACAGCCCACCTGCAAGGGCATTATAGCTTCATTAGAACATGTTTTCTTCTCTTTAGAAAATTCGAAAGTCTGGAAAAGAGACTCTAGCCACAGTAGAAAGCCACTTTCTATGTTTATGCTTTGTTGTTCTCACTGCTTCCAGCTGTCTAGTAATCGTCAAGCTGGAATGGATGCTCTATCCACCTGTAAAGGCTGCCATCCAAGCTTCCCTTTGTGATGTGTACACACTGACCACTGGTCGAGTAAGCCGTGGACAAGCTGTGTCCAAGGAAGCCCCAGGTGAGGCTGCCTTTCCCCCTGCACAAGCTCTAATGGCGTTAGGGCCCTTACCATCGGGTTCTATTGTGTGCTCGGTGACCTTCACCCTTGCTGGTGGCCCTCACCTTTTGGCTTGGGTGGCAGTCACCTACCACACAATAGAGCCCTTTGAATTTGGAAAGTCTTAGATTGATGATTTTAAGTTTTTTCTCCGATGTATGGAGATAAAAATAAATGAGTATTTATCAATGGACATTTAATAGTTTCTTAGTCTTTGTGAGAGTGTTTCAGATATAGAACTTTAAAAGGTGGGCTGCTGGTGATCAGCCTCACAGGATCCTTTCCAATGCAGTTACAAAGATTGTTTTTCTAACACCTTTTTATGATTATCAAACCTTGTTTTGTTTGGAATTTGTAAAGGTGTTCTCCTCCTAAAGGTCGCCTCAGATTAACAACTAGATAATTACTATGATATGCTTAAATGATTGTTGATTATAATTGTTCGATGCCTTTCCCTGATGAAAAAATATTAAAAGTCTGAGCACATTAAATTATATTTGTATTATTATTATTATTATTATGAGCTGAAGTAAGATAGTGACTGCAGCTCAGTGCCATTTTTCATGCTCAGACCTTTTGGTTGGGCTTTACCCTAGGGATGGAAATGCAGACACTGGAATTGTGGGCATGGGTAATGAGTGAATGATCACAGGGAATGACACTTTTTTTTTTAGTACACCCTGATGTGTTTGCACTGCTGCCTACTACAGGATGTATTTTTTGTTTACTATCATTGTTTTTATTAGCTTCACACGTCCAAACACGTCAGTGCTTGTTGACTTGAGATATGCATTCTGAAACACATTTGTGTATGTTAAATATTTCTGGCCATCATTTCGTTTGTCTGATGAACCCTATGTGCCCAACGGCTCATCCAAGGATGGGCGTTATTTCGAGATTTTGCTTGTATCTGTTTTTTTCCGTTCCTTATTCTACTGCAGGCCGCCATAGAAGTTTGTTCTATGTTTGTTTTGGTGACCATTGCAATGATATTGCTTAATATTAGCCAAAGGTAAGCTTCATTACCTGAAAATGTTACCTTCTTCACACTGTTAAGCGTTAAATAAGAAAACAAATGTGTCTGTGATTCTAACGCCTGTTTGAAAGAGGTATGCCTTAGGCTAAGTGGTTCAGTCCTAACAAATGTGATCCATAATGGGGAATAACATGTACTCATAATAATGATGGCATTAGCACTTCTAATTCGGCCCAACTCATAATGAAGTGCCTAGTCTTATCAATGTGTGCCTTTATTTGCCTTAAATATGCTTTGTGCCACATTTCTTGAAAATGTCCATATTAAGTCTATGGCACTGCTTTCCCATTAAATATATGCAACCAAACAGACATCTGCTTTATGTCTCAAAGTACACAGAAGAAAAATAATACAATTGTTAATTGCCATTTTCTTTCTCCAGTTGAATACGTTGAGCAATGAAAATGTTCAGCTGAAACAAAGATGGGAAGATGAGAGGCGCCAATGTCAGCAACTGGACCTGCAGCTGAAGACCTGTAGTCGTACTATCTCAAACCTTCAAATTCAACTTGAAGATGGAAGACGGGATGCTGGGCTGATGACTAACGAGCATAGAGATGCTCCCGCTTGTACTCTGGGCTCCTCTTCCGCTTTGTGTTCAGGGGCTGAATCAGAACCTACAGGGCTCCTCAGGGCATTCCAGATGGATGCCTTGACACAGCAAGACTTGGAGCAAACCAGAGGGGAGGCCTCAATGGACAAATCCTACTGGATACAACGTGTTGGGGAGCTCTCCACAGAGCTACAGGAAAGCACGGAATACTGGACAGGGAGAATGAATCAACTTACACATGGCATCCAGCACAGCCGCTTAGCTTCCCCCAAAAAATAATTATAGGCAGCTGTTATTGGGATAATGGAGATCCGACCTATCTATATTCCGGACAGTGTATTGATGTGGCTTCTCCACTCAGCCTACTCTTCCTACATGATTTGAATACAACATGCTCAGTGTATCGGGGAATCCCGAATGGTTTTGCCTCTTTCCTTGATAAGCCTCTCACAAAAGCACTGAAGAATTAGAGCGAACCCCAAAATAGGTATCATGAAGCCTGCAAAAAGGACTATAGTTTCATAGAAAGAGTAGCATGATGCCAAACTGCTTTCTGCTCAAAATTGTAAACTCACAGCTTTCTTCCAAGTCGTCTTTGCAAGCTTTCCCCAAGACTGAAACAAATGGTATTCTCTTCTTAAGTAAATGTTGGTGCTTAGCCTTTCCCCACTGGGATTTGAATGGAGATTGTCCTTCGTTAATAGCGTGAGGGCACAGCGATAGTAAAGTAATTAGCTGTCACCGACAGCCAGACATAAAGGGCTGCAGTGTACTTAATATTGGCCATGCAGGTAGGTCATGTAATAGTCATTCCCAACGCCACCCTCTGCCCACATATTATGGCTGCTGTAGTGGAACAAAGGGGTTTGGGGACTTGCAACCAAAGCTTTGAGTGAAGATTTAAGAGTTCCCTTGTAATGATGCTCAGATTCAAATCTCATTGCAAAATGTGAAAATACAAAGGCATCCAATAATTTAAACTGTGAGAATCATACCCTACATCATCATAATGTAATTATTATGTACATATTTGCAATTAACAGCTCTTTTGAGCATGCGCTACTTTCATAAAACATGTTTTTTAAAAATTGCCATTTTGCAAATTTGGTGTTATTCCTTTCATGTTTTCATGAGCTGTCGGTACTCTGGTGAGTAGTATTGTGACTTTGAATCCCTCACTCTTCTGCGTGTCACCATTTTAAGGAACTTTTATTAATTGAACACATTATTTTCAGACTTTTTTGCCATCCATGTATTTGTTGACTCTGCACCTGCACTAGCCTTGTGAGTGTTTGCTTGGCTGCAATGGAATTGTGTTCACTACGTTAACGTGCATCCCTGAGAAGTCTGGAGAAAATCAACATTCCTCAATGTGCAATGCTGGGTGCACCCAGAATTGCAAAGAACAGCACCTCTTGTTTTAAGAAATAGGCTCGCATCCCCGGTGCAGAGCGCTTATGTGTTCTCAGCCCTTGCATGGGCACCCTATCCAGTCCTAGCATTATGCTTTGCATTATGGTATTTATAGTATGTTTGCTCACTTTAAATGCACGACAACATTTCTCGGAATGCAAAGAAAAGCACAAGACTGAGCCCGACATGTACGTAACGTAAGCCTGACAAAAGGTCGACTGTTGCAGTCATTTTAAGCATTTCAACAACTGACCCCCAAATAGCACATCTTCCCCTTTCACTGCCCCTCTCTCCATATGTGTGTCTAAATATATATATATATCTCCTTCGCCTTTTTTTGTACAGCACTGCATTACTTTCTAGCGAGGTTCACAGTATATACACATCGCATACACGCATGCAAGCCTGAATCTATTCCAACTTGGGGGATGCTTCATCACTTACGTGGTGACCACTATAAATAACAATACGTTCAATGAAAGCATCCCAAGAATCAAAATGATGCCATCCCTGTAGCCCTGGTAAATTCCATATTTGAGTTTTCCTTTCCACGTTGCCATTTTGGACACCTTACTAGCTTCAGTAACCCTCCCCATTACTCTACAATTATGGCAGGTGCAGCCCCTTACTTACAAACTATGCATCTATCACCAATATGGGGATCAGCTTTTCTGCCAAAGGGTATGGAGGATTCCGAGAGGGCATCACCATTAGAAACGATCCCAGAGCAGTGGCAGGTTTGCATTTTATTTCCATTTCAGGTATGTTAATATGTCCCCGAATTAACACATGAGACCAAGAGACTGATTTTTTATGGAAAAGTGCGCATTTCTCCCACAATTGCCATACGCCAAGAAAAACACTGTACGAGCCTGCACGCAGAATAATAATGCATGCTCTGGTTATTCATGGAATGTACTACGGAATGTAACCGTATTTGCAAGACACGCCTGGAACGCCCCCAACGCGCCGCCGCGCAAAGCAAAACAGCCAGAAATAGCTACTTTTGCATGATTACTGGGTACGAATACATGCACCCAGAAAACAGTGCGTGGGGTCACTAGAAGCAGGCCTGTATCTTGGGGACCCTGTGCGGGGTCCCCTGTAACTGTTACTGGCACCCCGATGACATGCGTACAATTTTTTGTAACTCGGAAAGTCTGCATGCACACCCCCGTAAACCATTCCTGCACCCTGCTAGACTGCGTATGCACACCCCCAAGTGAGATCAGAACCCCAGTTGTGTACACGCACCCCTAAATCTGACATGCAAACCCACCTACGTGCGATTCCTATGCGCAAGTGTCTTTACGCCTGTCTTTGGGTGGTGTAGAGATCAAGGGATTTGCGCTGCCATTTCTATGCCAAGAGGTTGCGCGGAAGGTTCCATAAATATGTGTAATTCTCCAGCATGGGGTCTGGCATGGATTCACATGCTCATGAATATTCCCCATCATCAGGCTGGGAGTCCTCGGTAAAGAAAAAATCAGTTTGTTTCGTTTCTGAACTGTCTTTCTCCTAATAACCAACACTGGTCTCTGGGTCACACTGCCCCCAGCCAATGACTGCCCTCTACCTAAGCCCCTGCTCTGGCAGCCATCTTCAGATTTTTACCGCACGTTCAAGTGTTGGGAGTCCTCGTGCTATAGCTCTTGAGCGTTTGCTGCGTTTTGCGATTTTTCAAAGAGTTTAATCTAATTTTTCGGTCAATCGAGCCTCAAGATCCACCGTTTCTACTTCCGATCAACAGGGACCCATTTTGGAAATTTCTACGCCCCTCAAGGGCGAAGTTTCGTCGAGTTCCACTTCTTGGAGGATTCCAGAAGATCTGAGGCCTACTCCGCGTGGACATGGCCTAGGACAAGGGAAGCACGACGCACGGATCCAAGCTGTTCAGGAACTGCCCTGGATGTGGATTGCAGAATGTCTTCAAGGAGGACGAGCATTCTAGATGTCTTTACTGCCTTCACGCAGACAAAGCACGTGGAGAAGGACTGTGCGTTTTGCAAGAACATGTCGGAGCGGACCATGAAGGATCGGCGTATCCGCCTCACCAACTGGCTGGAGGGAAGAGCCCAGCAGCAGGTGAGAAGAAGAAGAGGTCTCAGCGGTCTTCTAAGTCCTTTGAAGGAGCTCCGGCGACGGGGGCCCAACAAAAGGCAAAGCTATGTCCATCCTGCGTGGCATGCAGGGGCGCGTAGATACCTGTTACTTCACTGGTTTGAAGGTACTGGAGGAGTTCCGGAGGAATATTTACTCCGGGGTTTATAAAGTTCAAAGAGTTCAATATGTCCGATGTTCACTCCTGTTCCATTCCCTTGTTGAATTGCAGCTGGTCCAAAAGAATATTGCCTGGAGGCAGCTGATGGCGTTCAGGTAAGAGTCTGTATTACCCAACACTGTCAGGTAAAAGTTGCATGAGTTTAACTTGTTGTTTTCTCTTCCTTTATAGGTGCGGCATATGAAGATGAGGCGTATTAAAGGGTAATGCCTCCGGTGGTAAATCAGGTAAGCCTATGGTGGTAAGAGATTGTATTTGTCGGCTCTCTTGGCCCACCTTTTGTTTTCCCCCAGGTGCTGGAGTTCGACGAAGAAAATGATGGAGGCAGCGCCGAGTTGAAAGATGCTGTGGACTGGTGAGTATGACGCGGCGCTGCTGCTGGCGACGCGTGCTGGAATAATGTCCTTTCCAGGCTCGGAGACGTGCTGGATCCGGAATCAGGTAAGGAATTAAAATAGTGTCTGTGATCTAACCTTTTCTCCTTCTTTCCCCTTTTTCTAGGAGCTCCTGATTCGAGGTGGGCGTGGCAGAAGACTGGATGCTGACTTGCAGGCACAGTGAGCATTACGCTGCAGGATGCAGAATAACGCGAAGCGTGTGCTGCTGTTCGGGCGTGGTTTAAATAGCCTCCAAAGTAGTTCCAGGTAAGAAGTTACCCAGAACCACGCCCGAGTAAAAAATAGTTCCTGTAATAAAATAGTCCCATCCAGGCCTCACGTTGGCTTGGATTCATTTGGAGCATGGTCTGCATGAGGTAAGTAATGTCTATGAGCCTGGCGCCTATGGCACCAGGACTGGTTTCTAAGATGAGCCTGGTGCCCAAGGCGCCAGGACTGAACCCAAACAGCCCCCAGCCGAGGCTGCTGGGGTTTTAACAAGTATCTGGATGCCTGCTCCCGGCGCTGATGGACTCGATCCGGATGCCCGGGGGTAGGCATCATGACACACGGATACAGCCTCTGAAGAGGAGCTGGCTGGAGTCGTGAAGATCCTGAACAAAAAGTTCGAGGAAGTCCGGTCCCACGGGAGGGATCCCGACGAGGCGGACGAAGAGAGAGATGGAGGTGCCGATGAGGTTCCCGTGGAGGCGGAGGATTTCACTCCCCAACCGTCACGCCCATCACAGCCGGTGCCTGGACCACAGGACAACTCGGGAGCTATCTTGATGGCGATCTAGGCCTGATGTACGGAGATAAGGATGAGGTTGCCCTTACCCCCAACGGATAATCCAGTGGAGCTTGGCCCGTCGGGGAGCCCTCCAAACAAGCGGAGGAGAGTTCATCCCCCCGCCCTTCCAGCCTTCGCAGCCCTCACAGCCACCATCTCCTTCCCCTGATCCTAGGGAGGACACTGGAACAGAAACGGCCACAACGGGGACAGATGACGATGGGATGGGCCTTCCATCACCACCTCCTCGGGTCTCCCCGCCCAACGAAATTGGCTCCTTCCACGCCATGATCGCCAAGGCATTCGAGCTCTTCCAGCTCTGCCCCGAAGAACAGAAGAAGGAAGGTTTCCTCTATCAACGGCGTGAGGCCAAGAGGAAGACATTCTTCGAGGTCCCATTACTTGACGACATCTGGGACGAGGGACTGGCGCTCCTGAAGAACCCGTCCACAACCCCTGCCAAGAGAGACTGGTATGAGAAGAAGTACCGGGTCCCGGATTCCGCCCCCGTGTGCCTTAGGGCGCTGCCGACCCCGGATTCGGTCGCCTCGGCAGTGACCAAGAAGAAAGCGGCGGGGGCGACGCCTTCAACTTCAACTTCCCCGCCAGACGGCGAGGGGAAGAAACTGGATGCCATGGGACGACGGGTCATCTCGTCGGCAGTGACGACGATCAAAGCGGCCACGTCCCTTGCGATTGTGGGCCGCTACGACAGGGAGCTGTGGTTTAAGATGGCTCCTCTGCTGGACTTCCTCCCGGACGACAAGAGGGCTGAGGCCCTGGAGATACTGCACGAAGGCGAGGTGGCGTCGGACCACGCCATAACGGTGGCCACGGACATTGCTGGCACCGGTTTCTGACAGTTGGCCAACGGTGTTTGCCTTCGACGGCGCGGTTGGCTCAAGGCAACCGATTTCCGCCTGGACGTGCAAACCAGAGTTTTGGACATGCCCTTCAACTGGAACAACCTGTTTGGCAAGACAGTGAATGAGTCACTGCAGGCCATCAAGGCCGACACGGAGATGGCTCGGGCCTTGGGAGTTTTGCAGCAACGACGGCTGCCCTTTCGGAACTCCGGAGTCAAGCAAGGTGCCTCCAAAGGATTCAGCGGCGGCTCCTCGATGTAGAGGATGCAGCAAGGCAGGAGGATCTCGTCGACGTTGCCAAGGAGGCCAAGGCGGCAAGGCTGCTGCCAAGCAGGACTGAACCGGCCATAGCTTCAGGTCCCCACCTGAGCACCCCGGTGGGAGGCCGGCTGGCGAAGTTCGTCAGCGTGTGGGAGTCCATCTCCACCGACCGATAGTTGCTGGATGCCCTGGCCCACGGACACACTCTTGAGTTTCTAAAAAAAGTGCCCCCGCATTCCTCCCGTGGCCAGGAAGGAAAACCACGTCCCTCAACTGCTGCTGGAAGTAAGGGTGATGCTAAAGAAAGGTGCCATTGAGCTTGTCCTAAAGAGGCTACGGGGCTCCGGAGTGTACTCATGATATGTCCTCGTACATCAAGGCCCAGAAATTCCAGATGGTCACCCTCCAGCACGTGCTGGGGCAGCTGGAGGAGGGCGACTTCCTATCGTCGCTGAACTTGGAGGATGCCTACTTTCACATCCCCATACTAAAAGGACATCAAAGGTTTCTCAGAGTCGTAGTCCAAGGGCGGCACTACCAGTTCAAGGCCCTTCCTTTCGGATTGAAGTCGGTGCCCAGGGTATTCACCAAGTGCCTAGCACCAGTGGCGGCGCGGCTGCGCCGGCAGGGGATCCACGTCTACCCCTACCTGGACGATTGGCTCATCCGAGCAAGGACAAAATAACTCGCCGTCGGACACACGGCAAAGACCATCCAACTGCTCACGGATCTGGGATTTTCCATCAACTTCGCGAAATCCCACTTGGTTCCGTCGCAAGTCGCACTGTTTCTGGGAGCCAGGCTCAACACAGTGGCGCGATTGGCCTCCCCATCGGAGGAAAGGACGAAGGCCATCCTGGGCAAGGTGCAACGGCTGTCGACCATGGATGAGGCCAGGGTAAGGTCCATCAAGTCCCTCCTCAGCATGATGTCCTCATGCATCTACCTCATGCGCCTGTGCAGGCTGCGGATGCGTCCACTACAAGAGTTCCTCGACGCCCGTTGGATGCAAGCGGCGGGCAGCTTCGAAGACAGGATCTTGCTCAACGAGACCTTTCACCAAGCGATCCGGTGGTGGGGCACCCACGTGCATCTCGCGGCGGGTGTGGACTTCCAGACCCCGGCACATCAGGAGACGGTGATGACGGATCCCTCCCTGGAGGGATGGGGAGCGCACACCAGAGATATCCATGAAAGAGGCCTTTGGCTCCCGGAGGTGAGGCCACTTCACATCAACATCCTGGAGCTCTGAGCCGTGTTCTGGGCCCTCAGGTCCTTCCTTCCAACCTTCAAGGGCAAGGTCGTGAGGATCTTCACCGACAACACCACCACGATGTTCTACATCCTGAAGCAGGGAGGCACCAGATTCCCAGCCCTATCCAAGGAGGCCCAGGATCTGTGGCACTGGGCCGTCGCCCAGGGGATGTTTCTGGTACCCTTCCACCTGGCAGGAATAAAGAACACCATTGCCGACTCACTCAGCAGGAAGCTGCGCTCGTGCCATGAGTGGGAGCTGTGACAGGATCAAGTGGATCTGCTATTCCAACGATGGGGCAATCCCCAGATCGAGTTATTCGCAACGGCGACGAACACCAAGTGCCGGAGGTTCGCCGACAGGTTTCCCAGCCGGGGAGCATGGGCGATGCCTTCTTATTCCCCTGGGACGGCCTGTTCCTCTATGCATTCCCGCCGTTACCGTTGCTGCTGCGACTCATCAACCAACTGAGGCGGTTCTGGTGCAGGATGATTCTCGTCGCACCGGCGTGGCTGAGACAGATCTGGTTTCCGGACCTTCTGGACATGTCAGCATCCTCCTCAGTCAAATTGCCGACTGACGCGGATCTCCTCTCCAGAGAAGGAGGCGCCATCCTCCACCACGACCCGGGGTCGCTGATCTTGCTATCGCTGGCCAAGGTGGGGCTGGCCCATGCCTCCATCAAGATCCATCTGGCAGCTATCTCCCGCTAGACCAGAACTCCGGGGCACTCATCCCTGTGGTCCCATCGTCTGGTGAAGGAGTTCATGAAGGGACTGTTCCGATCGGTCCCGCCGGTGAAGGCTCTGGCGTGGGAGCTCAACGTGGTGCTGGCCAGCCTCATGGGGCCGCCATTCGAGCCTCTACATTCGGGAACCGTTGAAGTTCCTGTCGTGGAAAACTGCGTTTCTTGTGGGCATCACCTCCGCACGAGTGGGAGAGATCCAGGCCCTTTCCTGCAAGCCCCCATACCTGACTTTCCACAAGACGAGGGTGGTGCTGAGGATGCACCCCTCCTTCATGCCCAAGGTGCCGTCGGACTTCCATCTCAATGAGCCCTTGGTGTTACCTGTTTTCTTTCCATCGCCTTTGTCGCCGGCCGAGAGGATTTTGCACTTGCTGGACATAGCTAGAGCGCTGAAATTCTACGTGGACCGAGCAAAGAGTTTTCGGAAGACATCACAGCTGTTTGTGAACTTTGGACCTGTGAACCAAGGAAATGCCCTCTCGAAGGCTTCCATTTCCAGATGGCTCTCCGGCTGCATCATGCTCTTTCACCGGTTGGCAAACCGACCATTGCCCGGCCGTCCGAGAGCCCATTCGACCAGAGCGATCGCTGCTTCCACGGCGTTCCTATCTGGTGTACCCAAGCTGGACATCTGCAGGGCTGCTACGTGGAGGTCGACACACACCTTCACGAGATTCTACTGCGTCGACCGGGATTCCAGGAAGGAGACCAGAGTCGGCCAGGCAGTGCTGCACAACCTGTTCGCATGAAGGGGGGCCTGGTGAGGAGGTAAGAGATGCTTAATGTTGAGTTGATGAAATGCTGAAAGTTGAGCCTTGCCACCTCACGTGGTTGTGCATGTGTGTACTGCTATGTATTCTTATATTCATGAGCATCTGAATCCATGCCAGACCCCATGCTGGAGAAGGAACAAGTTACTTACCTGTAACTGTTGTTCTCCAGCATGGGTCTGGCATGGATTCACATGCAAACCCTCCCGCCTTCCCCTCTGTGGCTCTTCACTTGGTCCTACTGCCACTTTACGTGCTACCAAATCCGAAGATGGCTGCCAGAGGAGGTGCTTAGGTAGAGGGCAGTCATTGGCTGGGGGCAGTATGACCCAGAGACCAGTGATTGGTTATTAGGAGAAAGACAGTTCAGAAACAAAACTGAAACTGATTTTTTCTTTACCGAGGATTCCAAGCCTGACGACGGGGAATATTCATTAGCATGTGAATCCATGCCAGACCCATGCTTGAGAACAACAGTTACAGGTAAGTAACGTGTTCCTTTGGTACAATGGTGGGCATGCGAGGGACTGCCTGCGGGCTGTCTATCGGAACGCCCACTTTTTCGCATGTTCTTCCCCATTTTCTGTGTTCCACTCCTTCCCAGGCCTCTGCACAAGCCGTGCCCACTTTCTGCATGGTGTCTGGCGTAATGCGCTCAACGGCTCGCAGAGATGTGTTGAGCCTACACAGACTCCACACAAGTCCTGGAAAAGTCCAGCACATTCGATTCCATAAATAGACGAATGGGATTTTGCACGTAGTTTGGCACACAAATTCCCTATTTTCCGTGCATATAATTCCATGAATCGCCCCCTTAGTGTAGCAAAGGTGCCTGCAGCAACGCAGGGTGTAATGTAATGTGGTCCTTTATAGTTCCCTTCTGCCATTTTTGTTGGTCTTACTTTGTGTGGCTCTGTAAGATTCAAGGGTCGCGGGTTGTTAGTGGGAGAACAGGAGTGGCAGATGTGAACCTGCAGTGTTAATGGCTGCAGTCATGAATCCTAGAGTGTAGATCGCCTTCTATGGTTTTAGAGGAGATTGTTTGGAATATGTCAACCAAAAGGGTGAAACCAAGGTCTGATAGATTGAAGTGTTTTGGGTATTACCTGCTGACCTGGTGGAGTGTGACGAGACTACAGAGGAGAGCTTTCTCATACCTGGAAAATTGTCCATGTGTTAACCACTACAGCTATGACAGCTGTCTGTGATCGCTTTGTGTATGGTAGTGTTAGGTGGTAGGAGATTTTGGAGGGGGAGTCAGTCTGAAGGGAGCAGGAGTGTAGGCATCAGTCGGCTTACTTGTTGGTGACTATCTTAAATGCCAGTACTACCACTGTAAAACACATATAGACACCCAGGGAAGCAATATTAGCCAGTGAGGTGGCTGGAACAACGGCGAGAATATACATTCTCTGCCCGCTGTTCCAGCCGCCCAAAGCCCTTCCCTGGGTGGCGCCATCTTTTATTTATTCCCAAATGTGGGGAGGCAACAGGGGAGCCTCTTCCAGTTGCCTCCCCAACTATCCAACCCCCCACATCACCGGTGAACCTCTTCTTAATCCCCTATATTGCTCCCCACTTACCTGCCGGACCAGAGATTTATGTTCTGGTCCGGTGCACCTCTCGCTCCGGTCACCGCAATAGAAATGGCAGCGGACATCTTTTTTCTTTTGTCCTCTGGAGATTGGCGTTGCTTTCGCCGCCAATCACTGGAGCAAGAAAAAAAACATACTCACCCTGTGGTTCAAATGGCTTTCATCCCCACTGTGGGGGATGGCCATGGCTGGTAATGGCCCACAGCCCTCTCAAGGTTCTTGCTTCGCTCGAGGTTACCTAGGCTCGGGCTGGTGGGCCATTACCGGCCAAGGTCGCCTCACACAGCAGGGTTGAAAGCCATATGCTGATGTCCGATATATTCCAACATTGCCATGTAAAACATATTTGCGCTTCCTGTACTCATTTTATGCTAGTCTTGCCAATGTAAAAAGCTTTCATCATGGTGCACACAATATATAACAGCCTAGCCACTGTAAATTACATGTTCATGATTTTTGTTACTACAATGTATACTGGCATTTCCCTGTAAAATCATTCCATGCTTCATGTGCTCAAATGTATGCTCGTATTTCACCTGTAAACTGCTTCCATGATGATGCCCACAATATATACCAGCATCAAACTATAATTCACAATGATGTGCTGGTGCAGGCCCTCACATATTGGTTGCCAGTGAGCCCAAAACCCCCACAGCTATGCACACACACAAACACTAGCATGTAAACAGACTCACTCAGACCCGTGCGCAAATGTATAAAAACAGTCTTTTGCACGCAAACGCACACACATATACACAAACACACAGAGCATTTGTAACACAAACACTTCTTCTAATGCATCTCTTCCTCAGATTCTTCCTCTTAGAAATTCATTCTGGCTCATCATTCAGGCTCCTGGAATTTTTCAGCCACCAGCTCTGCATTGGCTATACTTGTCGTTGGCTTCCATGAATGTGGATTCAACCTCTTGGGTGGCATATACGGAGCCAGCTGTGCCCCATGATTCTTCAGAACACACCACAGCTCCTTAGCATTTTCCGAAACTGCTTAATGTGTCCTTCAAAGGTCTATAGCTTTTAGCCCTTTCCAGATTGTGGTAAGCATAAATCTCGGTCAGACCCCCACAAGCCTGGCCTTTGTTACTTTTGTTCCAACCACGGCACATCATGCTGAACTATGCACCACAAGGCTCTCCAGTAATGTGTGGCAGTACACCATGTCAGTCCTCCGCTTCAGTGAGGCCATCTGCTTTTAAAGGACGTCGCAGCCGGTTTACAAACTGAAAAGCCTGATGGCATCTCGCTCCGGCGAGGCTAGCAACATAAAAGACAGAAGAAGTATTAAAGGAGATCCTGCTTCTCAAATAATTCCCCGAAGTGCCACACTTCTTCCACAATGAGTTGTTACCAGTCCTGCTTCTCAGATTTGCACTACCACAGAAGAATCATCACCTATGCTGGTACAGGTTCATTTCGCCTCCAGCTCTTCCACCTGGAAGCAATGGGAGACGTTCAAGTGTAAAAAACTTGAATTTGTTACCAAATACCCAATGCTAGTGGCTTTGGCACCATTGGTAAAGCCAGGACCCACCATGCCTTTTAAAACGGTAAGAGAGACCTTCCTGCCTGCATACTTGCAAGCTCATTTCAGGCCCTCATGTGAGAGACCAATCCTCACCCATTTCCCTCAGCTCTGCCTTTTGGTGCCCTGGCTGCAAAACCTGCTGTCGCAACTTTGTTCTTGACACGACACCACTTTTAAGATGCAGTAAAGCCACAGATTCACTCTGGACTCCAAGAGCTCCTCCCAAAGATTGTACAAATCTTGGATGAGGAGGGTGACTTCATCCCTTACTAATTGGAGTCAATGGAAGGGAAGGTATTATGTGTTTCATCCAAGAGTTCTATGGTGAGAGTGAAACTGTTGCCACCTTTGCTTATGATCTGTATCACCAATATCACCAGCTGCATGGACACCTCACCAGAATTCAAGTTCCATCAGACTTTGGTGTACAGGAAATCCAGCCTGTTTTTTAAAAAAAAAACATCAAAATGGCCTTTGCGATGATGGGTTTGTATGCTCCTTTTGTGTCCGAGATCCAATATAACCTCAAAGATATTTTGGATCAGGGTCTTCTGAGTGAGACACGTTTCCCTTGTAATGCCAATGTCACGGCACGCCGGTAGTCTTTGTGGCACCAATGGAAATGGGTACATGTCTGTGTGCCACGATGTTCTTTCCAGCAACAGACAGTGCCGGTCTAGTTGTATGTCCAACATGGTGTCCACGTGGCCTATTTGTTTTCATCAGATGCTGCTGCTTCGAGTAAGATGCTTGTGTATTTCCTCAGCTCTCCCCTTACTTTCCCAGCCCTTGCTCTTTCTTCCACCCCTGTGCTCTGTCTCCTTGCTTGCTTATCTACTTGCTCACTCCTTTTCATGCTGCCAACCTCTTTTTGGGACCAGATGCCTTTGGCTCTCTCACCCGACCAGAGTTCTGCTGTTATTCTATTCATAGTGACTAGTCTTCCTACCAAAGTCACCTGCTTAGTACTGCCAAAGGACTATTCAGATATCATTCACTGCTCAACAACCATTGGGGGTTTTGTGCCAGGAGTTGGCTTTTCCCCCGGAAGGCTTTCCATTCATGTTTTCACCTTGTCAAGCGCTGTGCTTCATACGGGTGGCATCGTGGTAGGAATAGACCTTATCTCTTCGAGGAGTCCTAATCTGCAAAACACAAGTAGGGAAGATGATCAAGAGCAAGCATCACAGAAATAGAAAGGTGAGACCGATTCAGATAGACCTGAGAGTTTGCAACGCCCAGAAAAGAATATAAAGATGAAGCAGATCCAGGAGTTAGTTACCACTGTACAAGGTCTCAACTGGAGGTTCAGCATCTGAAGGCTGAAAATGCTGCTTTTAGGCAGATGGTAACCACAAGAGATGCTCAAGTTACGGATATACCTGCACTCAGGTTGGCTTCAGGAAAATTCAATGGGCCACCCCAAATAGTGTGTGAATTTATAGATTCCTGTGTGGTTCACTTCATACTCCGCACTACCTCCTTTGTCTCTGACAGATCCAAGGTTTTCAAAAGGGATAGATGAATGTGGCCCTCGTTGCTATGGTCCCTCCCACATCCCAAGGATACAGAAATGACATGTATAGATCATTCCTGGCCCCCTCCTCTCCATCACCACTACACCGTAGATGTGAGAAATGCTTTTCACTCAGACAACCATTTGGACCCTATCCTGATGAAGTCATAGAGGAGATAAACTTGCAGACAATGGAGCAAGTGGACTGACAGTGATGGCGCAGAGAGCCGGATACATCACGACTAAGACCAAGACGTAGATGCTTTAGACATGAAGCACATCGGCATCCCTGCACGAAGCTACACAGACACTTGTTGACCCACTTAGATAGAGGATGTACACTCTTCTATGCTGTGACACACAAGACTAAGACATGAAGCGTGCTTAATGCTGAATGCAGTTAACATAGGTAGCCATGAAAATCAAAATGGTAGATGCAGCCACCTTGAAATGAATGGGAAGCATGGAGAAGGCTCGGGAATGCAGGGAGAGGCCTGACTTGCTGATTTAGCAGGAAAGCGCAGACCAGACGGTTTATGCAACCTGTGTACGTGTTCCAACCAAAGCTATCAAGGGAGTGTGTTTCACATCGACACTCAAGGATACAGACAAAGGCAGACATTAGAAACAGTCTTGTTAGATTGGACACCGGCAGCCATAAATGCTAAAAATCCTTGTTAATGTGGAGCAGAAAATCCAAGTCAGTAGTCTCTCCACATGTGATCTGAGACTGGGGCACAAAGCCTATTCATTCGAGCCTGATAGAGACATTTGATCCCAGCCTGCTCAGGACAGGCAATACAAAATAATACCAGGATGAAAGCTAAATGTACTAAGCTCAAGGCCTAGAGTATCAGAGATGGTAACCTTATTGGTACAGATAGCACCTTTGGGGCTGTTCGCATCACCTTGAATTGTTGCTCATGGGCTGGTAACCGTCCAATGTGCCAATGGTGAGAAGACCCTCACTGACCAATCCCTACCCACCTTCTGCACCAGTTCATACTTCGGTGCACTAATCAATTATAATGCACTAACCTGACATGCCTTCACTTGCAACATTTAGGAGGTGGTCACAGGTGGAGCCACCAGGTTACATATATCTAATCAGAGCACTAACCCCATATAGATACCTACCATATATAGTTTGTCCCACTAACCAATCCCAGCCTACCTTAGGTTTTTGTAGAATAATGTGACTTATGACGTCACAACCCATTAAAAGATGTTGATATGTCAGTAACTAGTTGATAGAGCATTGGAAATCCTGTTATATCCATTTCTGTGCCTCTTTACAGGATCTCTTAATAAACAGTTGGTTTTGTCACATTTTTGGACTTTTCCGTTTCTTGGGCATGGGGATTTCCCCCAAATCAGACCTCTTGCTATTATATTTGGGGGGTTGTTCCTGCCCCCTCCACTTCATTTGGATTTATGCTATCCAACATGACTGGAAACGCCCTGTCCAGGGCTACCCATTAGTAACTAAAGCTAGTTTTTTTTTTAATTTCACAGGCTTTGTTCAAGCATTGAAAGATATATTTGAACAGCCAGAATTAACATTTTCGGCTTATGAATCCCTCCTTGATATACAACAGGAATCTTCTGATGCTCTTGCCCACATAACTTCTTTAAAGAGAATAACAACCGAAGCTGGATGGCCTGAGACTGCTCAATACACTATTTTCAGAAGAGGCCTGAACAATGACATTCAGGGCGAATTAGCCTGAGTACCTCGCCCTGTTAATTTCTATGAATGGATTTCCATGGTATTGCAGATCGATTACCGTTTGGCTGAATGCAAGGATGAACGGAGAAAGAACCGAGGGAGCAGCACCTGATTTCATCTGTTTTCTTTTGCTTCTCCAAAGGAGACTTCCTTAACTGAAGAATGAATGCAAATCAGAGCAACCCAGCGGTCCCATATCAGCCTCTGAAAGGAACAGAAGAAGGGATCAAGGCATATGTCTATACTGCGATTCTAAAGGACATCTATTGAGAGACTGTCCAGAGGTTCCTCCAGAATGGTAGGGAAACGTCAAACCCTGATCCTAGAAAGGATGATGATTCAGTGGTGCTTACTGTTAGGAAAGATTTCCATTTATGTGTCATTTTCCCTCCAGTTGTGTACCCCCCAACTTTTTGCTGCTGTTTAACACCAAAGTTTGACTCTGCCGGGGTAGCACAGCCTTCTGCTGCACTGCTCTGGGCTTTTTCGCTCACTTTTTCTGTGGAAACTGACATGCCCTTAAGACGGTCCGTACTGGGAGACTTTGTTTCCCTTAGTCCTTTTCCAATGTTGCAACATTTCTGCAACATATAACAAGTGTGCAATGTACCTTCCAGTACAGCACACTTGGGTCTCTTAGTCATTTCCAAAGGCCCTAGATACTCTCGAAGGATTTTTTAGGAGATATGCAGATGTGTCACGAACAGGGCTGGTGTCAGCTTATCTTTTCATATAATTTAACCCTTTCCTGCCACGTAAACCGTGATTAGTGCGTTTGGCACGAATAGGCCCTAAACAATCATATCATGTCGATCTCTGGAGTTCTCACTGAACGAAGGATAGGATCCAAGTATCCTGAAACTAAGAAGCTGAGTCGAGGAACCGCTGGTGACCCGCTGCAAGGTTTGGCACCCTGAGCCCGCTGTCGTCCCCTGGGCCCCCTCTGCATCTTCATGTAACAGCGCCACGATGCCCCCAGACTGACGTGCGATTTAAATGAATGTGAATAAATAAATAAAATCTGGTCATCCTAGAAGGTCTGCGAAGATGCTTTGACCCATTGTAATAGTGGGACCAACTATTCTCGGCACCTTCACCAAAACCTGCAAGTAAGCCTTCTCGGAAGTGTCCCTGGGCCAACCAGTGGGCTGACCAGCTTACACAGGACTTTTCCTGTCTCTGCTGCTGTTTCGAGCAGGCCCTTCAAACTTGGTATACTGCCAGCTCTGTTTCCACTGCACACTCACACCGAATTTCGTACACTTGGCTTTCCCAGGTCTGAAGAGAGATGAGTGTGCCAGGACCAGAGCCGACACGGTTACCATGTTGCCCAGCCGCGGCAACGATCTTTGCCGTGCACTGCATTTGTGCCCATCTTGTCCCTAAAGCCTGCTGCAGTGAAACTGGCCTGATCCATCCATCAGGAGCAGAGAAATCACCACTGTCCTGTTTGGGAAATCATCACTGTATCTTCCGAACTGAAAGCCGCAGATCCTTTAGATTGCTGCATTTGAACCTGCAACCGAAGTGGACTCGACTGGCGAAGTTTGGTCCAGAGTGCACCAGGGTTCAGTGAGTAATCGCAACCCTAGCCAGTGCCCGCTAGCACCTCCATCCATTTTTACGCACAAGTGCCCCCTGGGGGCCCCTTTCCTTTCCACTGCTAGTGCGAACGAGCAAACTATTCCCGACTCTTGGAATCGACTCTGCCCTCAAGTGGAAACCCTCCTTGAATAGTGGTAACTTATTCTTCATCGCCCCACCCACCTTCCTGAGCTGCTAGAGACCCCTGAAGAGACCCCGTTTTGCCCATTGGAACAACCTTGTGTGCTTGCATTGCATGTGCTATTGAGCATTAGGCTCCTCTCTTTTTAGGGATTGAACTGCCTCTTAGGTGTGTGTTTTATGCCGAAGGGGACTAAAGACTATCTGCACTGTTTCCTTCCCTTATAGGTTGTGGACATATTTCGTGCCTTTAACCCTTTAGATCCCATTGATCTTGTATATCTTGCATTGATAGTGTTGTGTTGGTTTGGTAGCATTGCTATGATTCTTTTACTGCGTTACAAAGGCCTTGCAATAAATGTGTTTATATTTTTGATATATAAACACCTGTCTGGGAGTGATTTGTAAGTGTCCTTGCTCTGTGTGCTCGTTGAGGTCTTTCAGTCACCCTCACCCCTTCTGAGACCTAGTCTTGACTGCCGAACATAGCTACCTTGATTGGTCTGGCTTGTCCAGAAGGTTACCCTGTTCCAAGAAACTAGGCTGGCCTTCTGAACCTCTGCCCACCAGGTCAGAGTTCAGAAATCCATCTTAACACTTACAGTCCCTTTATTGTAATGAATCTTCCTCCCAAATTCTTTGACTCCAGACTTATGGTATTGCGAGTCCGACTGCAGCTGATGCATAGAAGTCAAATTGAGGATCTGGCCCTCCTTGACTGTGGTGCCACAAATATCTTCATGGACACACTATGGGAGGACCAAGAAAAAATACCCAAGAAAGACCAGGAAGATACTGAACCTGAAGAAGCAGTCAATAGTAGGCCTTAGAGCTTTAGGCCTATTATGCAGAGGTAGGTTCAGATGTCAGTTGACATACAAGATCACCATGAAACCTTGTCATTTGATCTTATCTGCGCTGCATATTTCCATATCATTTTGGGAATATTTTGGCTCAGAAAATACAATCCCCAAATAGACTGGACTAACAATAAGGTGCAGTTATTATCGCCTTATTGTACCGCCCATTGCTTTAATGGAGCATCAAAGGAACAACTACATGTTGCAAACGTTCAAGAGCATGCTTCTATCATTGGAGTCCACAGTATTCCTTTCAGCTATCAGGACTTTCAAGATGTATTTGAAGACATGGTTCCCAAAGAATTGCCTCCAACCCAACAAGAAGATTGTGCAATTGATCTTCTCCCAGATTCTGCTGTACCGTTTGGTAGAATGTATACCCTCTCAATACCAAAAAAGAAGAGCCTCAAGGAGTATTTGGAGAGTAACCTTCAGAATGGTCTTATCAGAGAATCAAAATCTTCTGCAGGTGCTTCACTTTATTTTGTCCCCAAGAAGGATATGAATGCCCTGCATTGATTGCTGTGGTCTGAATAGAGTAACAATCAGAGACAGGTATCCCATGCCATCAAGGGGTGGTGGTATTCACTAAACTGTATCTTTGCAGAGTGTACCATCTTCTCTGGATCCGCCAAGGCGATGAATAGAAGACAGCCTTCAGAAAACCATATGGCCATTATGAATACTATGTGATGCCTTTTGGTTTGGTGAATGTACTTGCTGTCTTGTAGAGATTTATGGACAGGATATTCTCCAATTTACTGTTCCATTCCGTGATCGTCTACTTAGATGATATCCTGGTTTATTCCACCACCAAGGAACTGCATCATCGACATCTAAGGAAAGTTCTACGCCAGTTACTCAGGCATAAACCTCTAGTTAAGCCCGGAAAATAGGCATTTGAGGTACAGTCAGTATCCCGTTGGCTTAATGCTATCTTACCATGTCATCGAGATGGACCCCCGAAAAACCACTGCCATTCTTCAAGGGTCCTCTTCTTCTTTAGTGGAGGACGTTCAACTTTTTAGGGTTGGTGAGCTTTTACCGTCGGTTCATCCAAACATTTTTGACAATTGTTCTACCCATCACAGCATTTCTTAAGAAGGATGTGTGTTTTGTGTGGGGTAAAGAGGCAGAGCAAGCGTTTCAACAATTTCATTCCATCTTCTCTACTGCAGCTGTTCTGCTTCCGCCTGAACAAACCCTTCCTTTCATCGTTGAAACAAATGCATCCTTTAGTGCCATTGGAGCTGTTCTAGAACAAGTTGGTAACAATGAACAAGAACATCTGGTAGCATACTACTCCAGAACGCTTAATGCCAGTGAAAACTAACTACTCTGTTATTGAGAAAGAATTACTGGCTATTCAGCAGGTCTGCACAGCATGGCGGCACCTCCTGCTAGAGGTTGCACACTCCTTTGAAGTGTGGACTGATCATAAAAATCTTAAGGTCCTTCAAGAGATGAAGTGCTCCAACAGTCACCAGGACCGATTGGCATACTTCTTTTCTCAATTTGACTTTTCTGTTACCTATCTACCTGGGGGTCAAAATGTTATTGCGGATAGTCTTTTGTGAAGTCTGAATATTGAAAGAGATGGCCTCTGCCTCTGAAAGATCCTAGTGGATAAACAATTTGTGTTTACGATCAGAACCTTCCTATCAGACATCAAGAAGGTGTCCGCTGGGTATGAAGTTCCATTAAGAGCACTTATTGATCAATCCATAAAGAACATTGATGGCTTGTTGTTCTTTGGAGACCTTTTGGTGGTACCTGACATCACATCTCAGTGACTGGTTATGTCCTGGTTTCATGATACCAAGGCTGCAGGACATAAGGATATCATGGCTACTATTGATCTTATTTCTCTGACCTTTTGGTGCCCATCAGTCAAAGATTGAACTACCTGCCTGGTTTGTTCCTGAAGTAAATATTCTTCATCTAACCCCCTGCTCCCACTGCTAATATTTCCACAAATTTCATCATCGACCTTCCACCTTCTTGGGGATGCTGTCATAATGGTGATTATAGACTCATTCAGTAAAATGGCTCATTTCACTCCACTGCACGGAGTAGCCTCAGCTTCTCAAATGGCTAAGGTGTTCCCGAAGGAGATCTTCAGACTAAATGGCCTACCCATGACAATACTGTTCAGTAGAGGATCCCAATATACTTCTCAATTTTGGAAAGTTGTGTCTCATCAGCTAGGCATCGAGAGAGCACGGTCTACTGGCTACCATCTGCAGACCAATGGTCAGATGGAAAGAGTCAACTGCACCATGGAACAGTGCTTTCATTGTTTCACTACAACTAGTCAAGGAAACTGGTTGGAACTTTTAACAACTGCAGAATTCACCTATGATACCACCATCCATACAGCCATGAGGATGGGTCCTTTTTCTGTGCCACAAGTGTTCTATCATTTATCTACCCACAAAACTATCTTCTGTGGATTCTCTTTTGGATACCATTGCAAATGCCTATGTTAAACTAGAGCAAAGCAAGAAGGCCAATATGTTTTATGCCAACAAGCACAGAAGGTCTGATCCTGATAGGGAAGTTGGTTCTAAGGTCTGGTTATACACAAAGCATTTACCCCATTGGATTCGCCCTTCAAAACTGTCACCCCATTTTGCAGGTCCGTTTGAAGTACTCGCCAAAATCAACCCAGTGGCCTTTAAACTACGTCATCCAATAAATTGGGGACGCATTCACCTGGTTTTTTATTCTTCACTTTTGTAGACGTACCTTCCTGACATATTCTTGAGAAAGAAGTCTCCCTACATGAGTCCTCCCTTAGAAGTACCTGAAGAATATGAGGTCCCCAGAATATGCGACTCTTGCTATTACTGAGGCTCTTTGCAATATCTAGTACACTGGAAGGGATACTCCTCTACAGAAAGAGCTTGGGAACTGTAATCCCACATACATGCCCATCATTGGAAACCAGCACCCCCCTCGGCCAAGAAGGGGGAATACTGTCACGGCACACCACGGGTCCTTGTGGCACCAATGGAAATGGTTACACGTCTGTGTGCCGTAGTGTTCTTTCCAGCAACAGACAATGCCAGACTAGTTGATTTCCAGCCGGGCAGCTGTGCATCCTATTTGTTTTCATTGGACATGCAGCTTCCTTGCCACCCTTCGCTGCTTCTATTGGTAAGGTGCTAGTGTGTTTTCTCGGCTCACACCTTGCTTTCCCAGCCCTTGCTCTTTCTTCCATCCATGTGCTCTGTCTCCCTGCTTCCTTATCTACTGGTTTGCTCCTTTTCATGCTTTAAACCTCTTTTCTGCACCAGATGCTTTCGGCTCTCTCACCTGAACCAGAGTTCTGCTGGCATTCTATAGTGAACCCGTTTCCATCGCTAACACAAGAACCACCTGCGTGCCGTGGCAGCCATCCCTTGCAGATCCTCCTCTATCGCCTAACCTTCTTGGCCAAAAACCACTGCCTTTCCCCCTTCTAGCCCATCCTTTCTCTAATTCACCTCACTTTGGGAGCCTGCTTATCCACACGTCTACTGCAGGATCAATATTCACTACATTTCTGCCTTTATTGCCAGAGAGAGCAAAACCTTGGTACCCAGTTGCATTAAGTTTTCACATCTGGTCACCTGGCCCTTTGGGTTGCGGCTGTGATGTGTACAGGACAATGATACTGCCACACATTATGGAATGTTGCATAGTTTTTGCTTTCTGAACTGAAATTTGGTTTCTCTGACTCAGTGACTGTTGGGATATCAGCTTGCTACGCAGATCCTTCAATCATGTCTTAACACTTTAGGCTATGTGGCCAACTTAATATGTTCGCAGACTGTCCTCTGGAGGCATTCCTGGATGCAGACATCTTAGTTTGCTCCAGATGTGCAGGCAAAACATCAGTGGCAAAATTTGTTACAGCACAAAAGCGGACAAGTCGTTTAAAAAATTTAAGTTGTCTAAGGCAATGACCATATCCGTTGGGCTGGTGATCCAGGAGGGTGCTTCCCTTTCTGCCAAAGGACATTGTTTCCATCAATACCTTTTTTTTGTCAATCGCTGTAGTGGTCAAGTGCCATCTGGTAGCAGCAGCAAAGCCATTTCATCATCAAGGAAGGGAATACACAAAGAGGCAATGTCTCTTCCCTCAATGCCATCTTCTCTGTCTTGGAGTCGGCATATAATTGGGTTACGTGAATGCATGATCTAAAGCCCAGGGTTTTTCCAAACTAACTATTGGAATGGATTGTGTCCTCCCACGTATTCCTCATCTTGTGATAATTTGTTTTTGCCAGCTTCGCTGCTTCGGAATTTTTTTTTTCGGCAGAGGGCACTGTGCTCGAGGTTGTGACTCGAGCCGCACCCGTTGGCTTCAGTTCCGTTTTTCAGATTGCTTTGCTCTTGTGAACGGCGCGCTTCGAGATTTTCTGTCAAGAAATGTCTTCTTCATCGACCACTTCGACTCCCAAAACTGGGTTTAAGAAGTGTAACGACTGCGGGTCGAAGATGTCTATCATGATCCTCACCATATCTGTCTTTGGTGTCTGGGCTCAGACCATCTAACCGGCGACTGTGGATCCTATCAGTCAATGACGGAGAAGGCCCTCCGTGAGAGAAAAATTAATTTAGCGGTGGGGCGGGAGGCGTCGAAGGGCTCTTCGAAAGCCTGGTCTAAAAAACATAAGAAATCGTCAGACTCAAAGGAATCGGAACGTCATAAAAAACATTCGAAGAGATCCCGATCTCGTAGCAGGTCGAGACGATCTTCTTCGTCTCCTCCTAAAAAGCTCAAAAGGAGAAATAGATCTCCATCCTCACCGTCCATTTCATCAACGGAATTGGTTTGATGTTCGACTAAATCGGATTCCCCTTCAAAATGGGAAAGCTTTAGGAGAAAAATGATGCAGGTCTTTGAGAACGCGGCCTTGACCCCCTCAAAGAAACCTCAGAAAAGCCAGACCCCGGTTGCTCCATTGGACGATGCAGGGAAGTCGGGAACTACGACGGTTAAGCCTAGTAGTACCAATAAATCTCGAGTCGACAAATCGTCGAGAGACCCTCGAGGATCGAGTGTTTCTCCGATCCCCTATAAAAAACAAAAGTTGTCGAAGTCGAGCGCAACTTCGTCGACGCCATTGGCGCCGACAGCTCCGGCGACGAAGCCTATATTATCCTCGATGCCTTTGTCGAAGTCTTCGTCGAGTGTGTCGAAGGTTCCTTCGACCCCCTCGAAGAAAACACTGATTTCTTCGACAAAAAATCAGGAGGAAGAGAGAAGGTTTACACCTTTACCAAAATCTGAGTTTTTTTAAGTCCATGTCTTCAATTTTTGAAGAATCTGGCTGAGATGATGAAGAGGTCACGCCTTTTGGAGTAAAATATGGCACGAGACAGGTTCCAGAGGAACTGATAAATCCTGAGACAAAAATGAGAGACCTATCTGAAACTCTGCATTCTGCTAGTGGTGTGGACACATCACCCGAATTGGAGTTTGCGGCACCTGATCCTGCAGAACATGCAGACTCCGGGTATAGGAATTTGATGAGTAGGGTGATTGAATATATGGGTTGGGGAAGAGCCTCCCCTACGTTTGAACAAGACGATATGACAGACATTATAGTCCGGGGACCCCGGAAAGACCCAGTTCTCCCTTTCCATAGGGCGCTCCAAAGGACAGTTGAAAAGAACTGGGAAAAACCTTATAGCATTGCTGCAGTAGACAGCAATCTCCCAAAAAAGTACAGAACTTCTACTTCTGATCCAGAATAACTGAGTAGACACCCTACACCAAAAAGTCTGGTTATTCAGGCCGCTACTACTTCCAGGCAGACAGCATACCCAACTATACCTCCGGACAGGGAGGACAAAAAGGTTTATGCCTGGGTTCGTAAAGTGTTTACTTCGGGTAGCATGGCCTTGAAACCGACCAATGTCACCTGTACCCTGGCCAGGTTCACACATACCCTGTGGGAATGCATCTCGACGGCAGCTCAACATATTCCAGAAAGCGAGAAAAGGCAAGGCTTCCTGAATATAGTCAATGACGGGAAGGAGGCAATGGGGGAATGTCTCCAGTCTGGACTGGATACTGCTGATAGTATTAGCAGATCCATGGCATCAAACACAGTGCTACGCAGATTTGCGTGGTTGAGAAAGTCGGGGTTTGCACCAGATGTACAGACCAGACTTCTCAACATGCCCTTTGATGGCTCGAGGCTGTTTGATAGTAAGGCAGATGAGAGCCTAGAAAAACTACAGACGTCGAAAGCAGCAGCCAAATCTCTTATTGCCTTCATGCGACTGCCTCAGAAACCCTACTCGGGCTCATTTTCCTGGAGGGGTCGTCCTTTTCGATACTACTCCTCTGTTGGTAGAGGAAGAGGACAGGCTTTTCAAAGGGGCAAGAGGCATGTCACTCGTGGTGGACGAGCAAAGACCACAAAGCCATCTTCAGGAACGGCATCTATGCCCTCAGCCGCTCCTGCAGCCGCCTCCAAATCTCTCTGAGGTCTTATCATACAAAACACCAGTGGGAGGCAGAATCTCTCAGTATCGGAAAGAATGGCGGGGCATTACTTCAGATGCTTGGGCACTGGAAACAGTAGCTCAAGGTTACTGCGTTCCCTTCCTAAAAAGACTTCACAATCATCCACCAGGAGCCAGCTCTACCAAAATTCCAGATCTGCTCCTTTGGCAGGAAATTATAACCCTGCTAGAGAAAGGTGCAATAGAACATGTACCTGTAGTGGAGAACAACAGGGGCTGGTACTCCCCCTATTTTCTCATCCCCAAAAAGGACGGAGGATTGAGACCCATCTTGGACTTGAGAAAATTAAACAAATTCCTCAGGAAAGACAAGTTCAAGATGGTAACCCTTTCTCAGATCCTTCATGCTCTCCGACTCCAAGGCTGGTTGGTATCATTAGACCTTCAGGATGCTTATGTTCATGTGCCAATCCATCCCAGAAAATACCTGAGGTTCGCAGTTGGCGGTTCTCACTATCAGTTTCGAGTTCTGCCATTCGGGATAACCTCCGCTCCGAGGGTTTTCACCAAGCTGATGGCGGTAGTGGCAGCGTGTCTCAGGAGAGGGGAGATTCATGTTTACCCCTACCTGGATGACTGGCTAATCAGAGCACATTCTCCAGAACAAGCTCAGGAACACCTGTCGATCACCTGCCACTTCCTCCACAACCTGGGCTTCTCCCTCAATTTCAAGAAGTCCCACATGATGACATCCCAACAACTCCAGTTTATCGGAGCAGTGTTTGACACTTCCTCGGGCAAAGCCTCACCGCCCGAGGTGAGAGCTCTCCACATCCAGCAGATGGTAACAAGATTCCAGAAAGCCCAACATCTGCCGACCTTCGATTTCCTGAGGTTGCTCGGCCTCATGGCATGCTGCATATTTCTTGTGCCAGAGGCCAGACTGAGAATGAGATCCCTCCAATGGGCCCTCAGAACTCAGTGGTCCCAATTCTCGGGGAATATGTCAGATCTTCTGCAAGTCCCGAGTGCAGTTGCTCAGGATCTATCATGGTGAGCTTGCAACGACAACATCCTCAAGGGAGAATCTTTTTGGCAACCATGGCCAGAGATAACAGTAGTGATGGACGCCTCACTCACGGGGTGGGGAGCTGACACCAACGATCTGACAATCAATGGACGTTGGTCTCCATCGGAGTCCAAACTACACATCAACCTATTGGAGCTGAGGGCAATCAGACTAGCGCTGAACAGAGAAAGAATGTCCTGATAATGACGGACAACACAGTGGCCATGTATTACCTCAACAAAAGAGGAGGTGTAGGATCACTTCCTCTGTGCAGAGAGGGAATGCAGCTCTGGTTCTGGGCAATACAAGAAGGAATCTCTCTATCGGCAGTTCACCTAGCCGGAGAGCAGAACACGGCAGCAGACGCTTTGAGCAGGCAGAGCACAGTCTCCCATGAGTGGGAGTTAGCTCAGGAAGTCCTTCTGGAGACCTTCACCCTTTGGGGAACACCTCAAGTGGATCTGTTCGCAACCACGGTAAACCGGAAGTGCGATCAGTATTGCTCAAGGGAATTTCCCCCAAGAGGAGCTCTAGCAGACGCGTTTGTAGTGGATTGGGCTTTTCCCCTGCTGTACGCGTTTCCTCCAGTCCCCGTGATTCCTCAAGTAATCAGGAGGTTGAGAAAGTTCGAAAACCATGATCCTAATTGCCCCGGATTGGGCCAGGAGGATGTGGTACCCGGACCTTCTGGACATGTCCATCTGCCCTCCAGTACGTCTTCCACAAAGAGAGGATCTTCTCTCGCAAGAGGAAGGTCGCGTTCTCCATCCAGAGGTCAACACACTCAACCTTCATGCATGGTTTCTGAGAAGTTGAGATACAAGGATTGGGATCTTCCGGATGACGTAATGGAGATTTTGCTTTTGGCCAGGAGGCCAGCAACAAAATCCTTGTACCGGTGTTGTTGGAATAAGTTAAGTAACTGGTGCAAAGATAGAGATGTGGACCCTTTTCAATGTAGCACAACAATGGTGCTTTCTTTTCTATTACATCTAGCCAATATGGGGCTCCAGATCGGAACAATCAAAGGATATCTTGCTTCGCTGTCCATTTTTAAGCGCTCCTCGGAAGAGGTTTCTTACTTTAAAATACCATTAATAATACAGTTCCTGAAAGGACTTACAAATGTATATCCACCAATACCATTTCATGTTCCAACTTGGGATTTAAATTGAGTTCTTAAATTCCTAACATGTATACCATTTGAGCCTCTGCACTCCTGTCCATTGAGACTTTTAACACTAAAGACCGTTCTTCTTGTGGCATTAACATCAGCCTGCAGGGTTAGTGAACTACAGACTCTCTCATGTAAACCTCCATACACCACCTTTTACAAGGACAAGGTAGTTCTGAAAGTTAAACCAACTTTCTTACCGAAAGTAGTTTCCGACTTCCATTTGTCGCAGAACATTGTTTTACCAACATTGTGACATTTCTACCCATGTCCATAATTAAGAGCAAACTATTATGCAGATATTTAATTCTCTGTATATCTTGGACACATTGTGTGCTGGCTTTTGTTTCTGCATCTGTCGAAAGAAATATTGGCCCCCGAGGAATAAAAGCCTTTTCCTATTGGTCATACAT
The DNA here is from genome assembly GCF_040938575.1 of Ambystoma mexicanum. Classification (NCBI taxonomy): domain Eukaryota; kingdom Metazoa; phylum Chordata; class Amphibia; order Caudata; family Ambystomatidae; genus Ambystoma; species Ambystoma mexicanum. The sequence goes on from NC_090933.1 coordinate 757,317,154, forward strand.
TCTTTTCGCATCAAAGAGACCACAACACTGACAGCAATTGCAAGTCCTACTTTTTTATGATACTGCTTTCACAGATATAGCAATTTGAGGTTGTTTATTTTGACCATAGTGTTCTGAATATGCCTGCATCTAGATGTGTTGTGGTTTCCTTCCAAAAAAACGAAAATTGTAAAACGAAACGTGCCTGGAGTCAACGGAATCCATACAGTGTTCTTGAAGAGAACAACATGTGTGCATTCAAAAGTTCATGGCTTTTATAAGGACACATTTCAGCAACTGTTTCAACACGTTCGTATGTCACCACTAGTAGGACACTCAGAATTTCTAATATATTCCTTCCTCACCTCCTCATATTAGATACGTTTTTTCCAGCACCAGCTGTCTTCTGAAAGTTTTTAGTCAAAGGGAGCACTATGCATCTCTGGGTCACCCCATCAGGAGCAGTATTTATGTAGCCATTAGTGCCCCATGAACTCATTCGCATTGTCTTGAACACTCTGTACCTTGCTCAGGAACGACCCTGGCATCTCCTCCAAACTCTCTGCTTCATGTCGAATACCAAGGAATGTGCTTCAAGCCCCATATGGCCTTCCTGAGACAGATGTCCATCACTGACACCCACCTGGTTTGCCTCTTCTGCTTGAGTGTGGATCCCGATATGCAAGACTGTGCTTTGTGCCAGTCCATGCACGGAAAGGCCCTCCCAGGCCACTCAGTTGTAATCCTGCCGAAGAGAAGCCAAGAATTGAATCTCTGGAGTTTTGTGGGTAGAAGGAGCCACTCACCAGCACACCAATGAACAAAATAAAGACACGAAATCAGGACCCGACAACACATTTATAACGGGAAATACAGGGCAAAATGAACTGGAAATATAGGCTTGGAAAGATGGTCACATTTCTCAATTCAGTCTGACCTTCCTATGAAAACACCTCAAATATGTATCAATTGTGGAAATGCACCAGTAAATGATAATGATAATTAGAGCACTTAACATAGAACATATTTACATACAATTATTACCCAAACGAAGTTCGTACTGATTTAATGATCTTGGAAGGATGACAAGCTGAGTTGGGCTTGCCGGGATTCAAGGCTGGGACCTGCAGATCACACACAGATCACAGCAGCCAGTTCTCAACCCCCTGAGCTATTTTACTGGCATAAATGAGACTATATAACCTGAGGCAGCAGGACGACCCTAATGGTAATGGCCCGCCGCCCGTGTTAAGGGACCCGCCGTTTAGGGTTGTACTGCCATTGGCACCAGCGTAGCTCATAATCTGGTGCTAAGGGTGTGTTTCAATAAAATAATGTGATATCTTGCTGTCCAGTGCCACGCAGTATTTCAGAAGTGCGTTTTCTTTGTTAATGACCATGACGTCATTAACAATGAAAAGAGACTTTGAAAACGCAGAGTGGCGTTGGGCAACAAGGTAATATTTTATTTTTAACTGTGACACACCCTTAGCACCGATATATGAGGTTCCCACTTATTATGAGGTGAAGGAGGAGAGCGCAATGGGGAGTAGGTGGAGCAGCACTCTGGCTGCTCAGAGCGCAGGCATATATCAGTGAATACAGCCTGCGTTTTGAACTTCCTGATTAGCTAGGGCCTCCTTCCAAGGTGCTAAGGAACTTAAGTCTCACCAAAATCTTACATTATTTATGATCATACTTTAATCCATTGACAATCACACGTTGGAACACAGTGAAAAGCAAGTTGTTTGAAGTAGAGAAACATTATACAGGCTTAGCTTGGGCGATAAAATTAAATTGCACACTGACAAAAGTATTGGAATGAAAATAAATTGCCATCAGAAAGTAGATGCTTTCAACAGGGCAAACTGGTTTACTGGCCAGTCCTTGACAACGGTTCCAGTTTGGTTTAAAGTGTCAAGAATTGTCTCGTAGGTTGTAGGCGACACAATGAAAGTAGTGGGCGAAGAGAAGCTTGAAGAAAATGATGGTGCATATTTGTTGCTTGTGAAATCTCTGTATTAAGCTGTGCATGCAAGCAACTGTTTTTTCTCTTCTGTTGGTTAGTAGAGACTCCATAAACCCACAGGCAGGTGGCAATTAGGATCTCCTTGCATCAGGATAGTACCACTACTGAAGATTTGGGAAAGAATCCATGTTGCCTGCGCTTCAGCTAACATGAGTCACCTACTGCCATGCATCAACTTGGTGCTGCAGGCTAGCTTCCAGCAATTCCCCTTTAACACCAGACAAATCTGCCTGCTAGCAAGACATCTTTATAAATGGTGATGTGTGACATAAAAGCAGAGTAACATAACATAACACAGAATAAATAGCACATAAAAGTCTATAAGATTACATTTTAAAAGTCAAAACGCAGCCCAAATCTATCAGTAAAAGTGTGAATCGTGGAAGTACGAAAATTGACATTAAAAGCTGGGCAATGTAACATAACATGAGCAGCACACAGAACCTTGTAAGATGACATTTTAGATTTCTCCAAGTAGCCCCTCAGTATCAATTTAGTATAACAATTAGGAAGAACAAGTTAAAAGTGTGATTCAGTGAAGTTTGAAATGTCTTTTGCAATGGTTTCTATGGAATATATTTACTTTTCTAGTAATTGATTGGTGTATGGAGAAATATTTGTGAACTAATCTCCCCACCACAACAATCACACCTTACAGGCTGTTTGTAATCTGAATATTTTGTTTTATTCAAAATAATAAATGAAGAAATTAAATACAGGAAGCTTGTTTATAGTATGGAAAACACAACTTGCCTGTTGTCCTCTCACTAATGTTTTCATTACATTTGCTCAAACATCCATACATAGAATAAAACATATGGCTGTCGTAGGCAGAATCCTAGACTGATAATTTGCTTGATAAATAGCAATTATCACTGATTTTCCTAACAGTCCATTCACACAATCTACAGCATGGAATTATAATTGTCTCGGTTATAATGTGCTTTGTTGGTATGGGATGATATCTGGGAGAAAGGGAGATGTGTTGTATTGTGCTAGAGGGTGAATGTAGAAGCATGTGATGTAAGATGGAATGTTATGTGTGCGTGAGGGAATGCTTGTGGTGAGGGTTCTAAACCTGTGCAGTTGGACAGCCCCTGCCTGGGTGATGGGAGCCATTGTCTGTTCCTAGTATCTTTTCCTATTGAGTTTACCCAATGTAACCTGAGTATGTATAATAATGTAACTGGAACTTAACCTGCGAGACTAAGGAAGTCACATTACTTCAGTCTCCAACCCACAACCCTCTTGATTTCAAAAGATGAAGCAGTTCTGAGAATGAATTTGGAACAAATTGATTCAATTAGTTTTCTCCAAAACCATTGATGAAGGTTGGCATCAGACAAAAATATTGACTCAACAAAAGGTTGACATATACTTTTGCTAATACAGATCTAACATGGTGGACACTATCTGTGACCATTTGAGTTCCCTGTGCCGTACAGGTATGTGGTAGCCCTCCTCTCAGGAATGTGAAATCAAAATTGGACTCAAAGTTGTATTTTTCTTCCTGGTATGGACATGTAGTGTTAATCAAAATTATACATTCAGATTCATAAGACTATACTGAATCCAGAGACATCCTTTCTTCTTGTGACTGCATGCATAAGAGGTATGAAATTAAATGTATTAATAAATCTGACATTGCAATATATCATTTGCATACACACTTGATCTGCATTTTTCCACAGAAATTAAATCTGTATTTGCCCTTGAATGTCCGTTATTCTAGCATCATGTATATGTGGAATGCTCCCTTACATCAGTCAATCAGCATATAGAAGTGCAGTTAAGATTACTCAGAGGTTAAATTCTGCCATGCCATCAGCCCCACATTTGCCAAAGCTCATACTAGAAAGGCCATAAACATATAGCTCTTTTAGGGTCATTTTCAATTCCTTCTTCCCTTTCTCTTATCGTGATTCCCCATATTCACCTTTATGTTTTAAAAACGCTGTCAATCCTTGGCTTTGCCCCTTCTGACAGTTGGCTTTGTATTCCCTGATTCTATACCTCTAATTTTCACTGGGTACCTAAAAGGTGCTGCCTGAAAATGATAACCAACACAGTTCAAGGGCATCTCTGGCACATCACACAATGATAATTCCAATAGTTCTAGTAGTTTTCCCAAGATACTAGAAACTACTGGGAAATATTTGTTAAGAGCTCTCTCATTTTCCCTGTTTCTAGGTAAGTATTCCATCAGATCCACTGACTACCATAATAGGTGCACCCCTAATTATAAAACCACATTCCCTCTACATGAATTCCATCATATCTTCCTAACTTCTATCCATTCCGAACCTTACACAAATTCCTGTTTCTACCTGCTTCTTTCTCAGTTTTCTTTGAATTATTCCCGTGCTGGGGCAAATATGCCATTTTCTCGGACCAGCAGCACAAGACCTTTATTGTGGTGACTAGCACAGTTTAGACGTTTTATACCATAACATAAATCTGAATTGGGGAGTGGAGTGGGACACTTGTAGGGATACAGGAAAGGGCTGCCCCTACCTCACAGAGAGGAATGCTCATGTTTGGCTTTCTGTCTTTAATGGAACATTCCTACACAGAGTGGCACAGGTTGCATAGAAGTAGAATAATATTTAGTGGAAGCCAAGTAGGGAAGCGTCATTGGTGACTGAGCCTTGCTTGGGAAAACTTAAGTTCAGAAAAAGGCATAGCATGCTATTGTACCATGGAAAATATTGCTTCACTTCAAACCACTACCAAAGTAAGTTCAACATGGATTCTGCATTTCGTGTTCCAGCATCCCTTATTTTGAAATAACTTCCAGGTAAGGCAGAATTGCGCAATGGATGTATTGAGGTGGCATGCCTTACATTTTTTGAAATCCTAATATCCTCATTGGCAACCACCACAACCCACAGCTGAGATCTCAAACGTCTATTAAAGTAATCAGTCTTGAAATATTTTGCCCTTTAGCCATGACAAACCAAATGAATCTTCTATGTCCTGGGCAACTTCAACTGAATAGTCACAGGAGTAATAATGCTGGCCACCAAAGAAAGTAACAAAATAGCATAGTAGAATATTCACTGGCAGTGACTGTGCATGCAAATATTTAGCTTACAACCAAACAATATTGCCCACAGAATACTTAAGAGATTTCCTCCAAGATTCATTTTCTATCTTTTTCATAGGACTCACTGGGCACCACAAGTGGATGGAAATCATACAACCAAAGGAAAGGAAAGGCATTACCCTCATAGGTGAATGAACAGAGTTATTATGGCAATAATGTTTTTCGGCATTGCCACGTGCATTGCAAGTGTAGTCGAGCAGAAAGGTCCTCTTCTACACTAATTTGGATTACTGGAAGAATAACAAAAAGAAAAACAAGAAAAATAGTCATGAAGGAAACAAAAAAAACAGCAAACATGGCCCTATAAAAAATAACTGTCTCTTTGCCTACAACAATTGCACCCAATAAAACGTGCATGTCGACAGCACACAACTAGTTGCAATACCACAAAATAATGTAACGTGTAAGTCTATTCACAATAAGAAAAACAGTGTACTGGCACTTTGGAAGCTTGATTACGCCAAACTAAAGATCCTAATAATAAAGAAGTTGCCATAGTCTCATTGGACTCTACTGGAGTTTTGTCATCTCGATTATTAGAACCCAATGATACCACTGGAAATGAATATGAACAGTTAGGCAATGATCTTAGCAACCACAGCACAGACACACCTAAAACTAATACAGCCTTGCCCAACATTCCTTGTCCCAGCAGGAGTCACGTTGTACCCGATGCAACACAAATTTGATACAGCCATGGAGTAAGGATGATTAAAATATCAGAACTATTCACAACAGAGGAGAGTCCGTTTCTGAATAGAGAGAACGTTTTACAGCTCCTTCGTTGTATTCCACAACTTCGCATAATTAGCATGAAGGATCTTGTACTGTGAAATTACCAGAATTATTTTGTGTGAATAACTGGCCACAGGTGCACTTTATTTCTTCTATCATTGTTGGCTACCTCCCTATCTTTCCACACATTTTGTACAATTGGGCTACAAAGTATCAATTGAACCCAGTTACAACCCAACAGAACCTTTGGCATCTACCAGAAACAGTCTTAGCGATTTAAAAATCATTTTGAATAATAATGGCAGGAAGGTTCTTCAAAGTAATGTATTGTTAGGACAGGATACATTGTCAGACATAAGGGAGGACTGGTCATGGTTGCCCATGGCTTTATTGGGCAAACAATATCAACAACCTAACCAACATAATTCTTCTAGTCTCACACTGATCTCATGGAAGACCAGATATTTTTGTTTGTTTGTGAATAATCCATAATCCATCAGGCCATAGCATCTTTAACAATAGTGATTTGTTTGCACACCAAGACACGTGCATGTGTCATGATCTACACTTAGATGGGTTTAATGTAATTTGCGGATGTACTGTGAAAAAAACTATTGATAGACCCTCTACCGGGCTTATTATTGGAGTCAAATCTAATATGCTTTTACTTGAATATTTGCCTTGTTTTACACCTCCTAATGTATTATGCGCTGCAATATATCATCCTTCAAATCCAAGTTAACCTCTTGTATTGATAATTAACATATATGACCCACCGGGGGAGATTTAAGACTATTATCATGAACGTCATCACACAAATCCTCACTGAATGGAATTGGCACAATCCTAAAACACAATTTATTATAATGGGTGATTTTAATTCCTATTGTGAAGTCGCAAAAATAGAAAGAGAGGGTGCTCCCATATTGAAGGATAGCTCAATTGCTTCCCGAATTAAGACACCTCAGTCAACTATAGGGGGCATATGGCTCTCCTTATTTGAGGACTATGGTTTAGACTATCTTGACCCTATCAACACTGAAAGTTATTTCACGAATTACACCTGGAATAATGGCAATCTGCTTAGTAGAATTGATTACATTTATGTTACTCCCTACTTAAAGGAATATAAAATGGTATCCCAGTGGGATGGATGTTGTATGCAGACGATTTGGTCATTCTTGACCAAACGCCAATCGTATTTCAGAGGAAGGTAAAGATTTTGCAGGATTATGCTAATCTTAATAGTTTAGAAATAAGCAGAGCTTTTCGAGACTTTCTGAGGGATAAGGGGGACAGATCCCTAGCAAAGTGCTTATGAAGCCAGTGCGCATGAGAGGATTTGGTTTTCCTAATATTGCTTCATACCACAGAGCCTTTTCTCTACACGCATTACACTTCTGGCTGATAGATGTTACTGCTCCATGCCAAAATTGGGTTAACATAGAACGATCCTCTGTTCATCCAATACATCTGGATTGCCTCCTTAGAATGGACAAGAAATTATCTATTGATAAGACCACTCCGTTTGTTAGACATGTTCTAAAAGACTGGAAGAAATGTTGTGAGACCTCGGGGGTAAAATACCTTCTGAGCTCGGAGTCTTCTGTTTGGGGGAACTCAGTGATTCTGCTTAACAATCGACCCTTATCTTGGCCCTGCTGGCAGTCAATGCGTACCTGGAAAATTGCTTTGATAGAACTTCTATGCTTAGTTTTGACTTCTTGAAATAAGCTAGGAATGTCAGAAGTATGTTGTTATTGCGTACATTGTGAGATTTCTGAATGGGGAATGGGAAAGAAAATTAAGAATGTGTTGACTTATATTGTTCTAATGTTGTTATTATGTTAATTCCTTATGCAGATTTTTTCTATTGTTTTCTTTTGTTTCTCCTTGAAAATGTTAATAAAAAGATATAAACAAAAAAGAAAGAAACAGAACTAAATCCGAAATCCTGGTGTTGCAGAAGCTTACAGGAGGCAAAATAATTCCTTTTTATGGTCAGTGGGACAGGAGTCGATAAGAACAATAAAAGTGGTTAGATACCTGGAAATGTGTGTGAATACCAGTGTGAACGACTCCAGATCGACAAATGAGTTAAAGGCCAAGGCAAAAACCTTGGCAGCCCAAAGACCAGTGATTCACAACAAGAACATTCTCACTAATCCTGTGCTAAACTGTTTCAAGGAGAAGGCTATTCCAGTCCTGTCATATGGGGCTGAGGCAGCATTGTGTTCATCATGGAAAATCTGGGGAGTGTTAGAAGGCATCTTCTGGATTATAGTTCTGTGTCTGCCAAATTGTACCCTGATCTTAATTATTAGATATGAACTGGGACTTCTTTTGATTAAAGCCACGGTGACCACTGTTCCATAAACTAATTGTGGAGGACAGTCCCCCACAATTCCTTGTTTTAAAAGATGAGAAGGGGGTTGCCTGCGATGGAATACTGAAAGCATGGGTGGAACAGTGCAGAGAGATATTAAGAAGTCTGGGCACAACATAAAAGTTACTAAAAACGAATCCGGACTCAGTAAAAAGAAAAATAAAAGCTAGCTGTGGTATAAAGAATGGATGGAAACAGAGTCCAGAAAAAAATTATTTTAATTTATTTATACAGCCAGACACTCCACCGAAATGTATGAATGTGCTCCCAAGATAAAATTCCCCAGTCCATATCATCAAGCATTATTTTTGTGATTTATAATTAATGTAATGCACACAAAAGAAGTCTTAAAATCTCGTAACCAAGGGGCCTTCATAGATGAATAATGCAGTTTGTGTAAAAACAAGGAGACCCTTCAGCACTTAACGCTATTCTGCCCTGTGATGAGAGATCTGAGAACAACTTACTTAGGGGATTTTATATGGTAAAACCATCCCTATATGCTGATGAATGGTGGTAGTATATGTAAGGGGGGTGAAGACTTCAAAATGACATTTGCATTAACTAAATATCTCAATGTGTTTAAAAACACATTAAGAAACAAGTAGTGATGAGCCACTGTGTAGTGCTGTGAATATCTCTGTTTTTTAGATATAATAAAAATAAGGAGGAATTAAGTGTTTTAAGAGATTTTAAACTTTGATACGATAAATTGTGTAATATGTGTTAGATTGTAATAATTTCGATTGACAAGGTAATGGATGGCAAACGTTTGAAACAAACTAAATACTAATAAGAAAATAAATTAAAACAAAATATTTCTAAATTTAATATTTTACATAAGACTCTTAGTGATCACTCCATCTTCAAACTCACAAATGGCAGCAAACATATGATAAATACACAGGGTAACATAATAATTTGGAGCAAAGTGAACATAGCTAAATGTAACTTGAAATTGGGGGAAATGTTTCATTAACTGAAAATTTCAACAAATTGAATGCAGACTCCATGATGGCTTTGATTGGCAATCTAATTACAACTGTAAGAACAACTAATGAATGGATATCAATGCTCAAAAGATGCAAATAATATATATGATGCTGCACAGCAGCAAAAGGGAGTTTAAACCTTGCACAAGATTTATCAAGTGAAAATACTTATCGTTACCAATTCAAATCCCTGTCATCCATGATAGTTAATATTTGCGCTAGGTACAACAACTGGATTACATCACATAAACATTCAATTCGAATTTTTCAATGGCAAATAGTATTTAGTTCCCCGCGCTCCAATGAAAACAAAATATGTGTTGTATAGGGCAGCGAGAAATCAATCTGATATCTGAATCCAAGTGGGTGAAATATATAAGAACTATTTTCTATAATAGTAATACAAAAGGCACCCCATTTAAAGCTGATCTCTTACAAAATCTTTATTTAAAAGTATCACCGGGGGTCGATTCCCGGAATATCTGGCAAAAATCTATCCTTCTAACAGTATACAAGAAGGGCCTGTGAGAGGATCCTTTGAACTATCGATTGCTGGCAATGGTCGATTCCTCCTGCAAGATCTTTTGTAATATTCTTTTGGAAAGCGTAAGAAAAAGCTGTGAAAAACAACAAAAAGACTTCCTCAAGGGCATGGCAACACTCCACAACATATAGTCCCTTCAATATCTAATACGTTCCACTATAAATAGCCCGGGCTCACGACTGTATCTTTGTTTCATAGATTATGTGGGACTTTTTGAAAGTGTCGATCAATGCAGACTATGGAGTAAACTGGAAAAACAGGGGTTTGACTTTCCGTTATTAAAAAAGCCTTCCAATTGGATCGTATTAAGAACTTAGAAATATTAGCTAAAAGAAAACATATTGAATATGTTAAGCAAGGCTGTCCCTTTCTTGCCCCATTTGATTATATTATCAAACTAAACAATCCGCAATTAAGAAGATTCATCATGCAATTGCATTTCAATGTGCTCCCCACACTTTCAAACATCGGACCTTGGAAAAATATCTCGTATAAATGTAGAATTTGCCGGATTTGTCATGTTTGGTTAGAAACTGCATGCCATTTATTGACTTCATACATCAAACTACAAAAAGCATATGTTGCAGGATATACAAAGTTTGCACATAACCTAACACAAATATGAACGGATCAAGTTTGGGCACATATGTTTTCAGCCAAGTCTATTAAATCGTCTGGGGCAGCATATCATACATGTTTAGGCTTTGAAAAATACTCCATTCTTCATAAAATTTGATATTACCCTGGTTTAGATAAATTCAATGTGGAAATGCATTTGAGCTATTAAAGTACACTACCCTCAAAGATGGTGCTAGATTCCGGTACCCGAGTGGAGCAGTTTCTTTCAAATCACATGATATTGCATGTGGCTATGGGGGAATGTAGGGTGCTTTATTCATGCTTTATATTGTTTGAGCAGAGAATTGGTGATTGACAAACACCTGATGAAGTCCTGTGTGAGGACAGAAAATGTGGTAGCAGTTCACAAACACGTGGGTTAATTTTTCTCTTCTGCAAATGATTTTAATCTTTTGTTACCATGTTATATTAATAATTTCTGAATAAAAGTGTTTTTTTAACTGCACTTTTGCACTTTACAGAGAATGTGTACCTGGGTATTCTGTGGCCTCAACAGCCTCTGTGAATGCAATGTGATGTTAGGTCATTGTTTTGGTTTATTTAACATGGGGCTGATTAACCTATAATCTGGAGGCACCCACCACGGAGGATTGAGCAATCTTCAAGTAGAGGCTTGGATAGTTAATATATTTTAATATGATACTTTTTAATTGTATAACTTGATAACATTTTAATTATGTATGATCATATAAAGAAGATAATTTTTCTTTAGTTTGAAAATATACACATATTTAATTGTAATACATTCATTATTATTAAAAAGAGACTGCCCATGTTTATAAATACGTTGGTTGGAGCGGAATGCGGCAGGGGATCTAACGCAATCCAAAGCGATCTCGGATACTAGACTGAAAATATATATACGGAAGGATCATTATAGAAAACAGTGACTAGACAATGATTTGAGTGTTTAAGCAACATTGAAAGTATGCAGGACCAGTATAACAGGATTGGTTATTCTGTGTGGAGTGGGATTGGAAACCAAAGACAGGACACTGTGAGGAATATACAAGGACTGCTCATTAAGGATTGAGGCGGCATCATTGAAGCTGTATAATTTAAGGGCGATAACAGCAAGTTGATCTTACCTACCATTGGTAGGGGGTGAGGATATACGATGTGGAGCAAGTGAAGCTTTGATTTCAAACAAGTTCAGAAGACAACACCCTGAAGAAGACCTTGTTGAGGAGGTCGAAACGTGTGTTGGCGGCTAAACCAGTACAAGATATATGCCTATCTGGTGTTAGACTAGTGTATCAAAAGCAATCATATTTGGGTATGGTGCAAGTTGTCCAGTACTCAAGTTTATGGATCTCTCCTTAGTAACATTGGATTGGGTTCACTATCTGGACCAGTGCTGACCAATTACCCATTATAAAGGATTGTAACTGAAGAAGCAGCTATGAGGAGTACTCACCCAACAGTTTGTTCACAACACGTTTATAAATAGGCAAGAAAGTACACATTTTAAAGTGCAGATATGTATGCTATGTTGTACAAAAAAACCTGGTTTTAATACATATTTTCTTTTTTAAAGTATGTCTTAATTGAGGATACTTTAATTTTTGGAGAAGAGTAGCAGTATTTGTTTCTCCTGCTGCAATTATTATTCCACATTTTAAGCAGCCTTAAATTAATAAGCATACTCTAGATCAATAGTTCGTAAACTTGGAAGTGACACAGAATCACCAACTTCATGTGTTATGGGAACTTTAGAAGGTATAGTTCATGTCCTTTTTCTACTGTAACATTTCCATATGTTTTCTTTTAGTTGTACTAACTAAAGTAGAACCGTTTTTTTTATTGAAGTTTCTTCAGTTGTTTATTTTTATAAACCTTTTTAAAATGTATCTGCTCATATGTATTTCACGTGCGTACTAACATAGCTGAATTTCCTAAATGATATTTGTGGGGTTTACCCCATTTAAAATGTGCTTTGCAGGTGGTGACAATTACTTGCGTAACATTTTGCACATCATATGTTTCAGGAGTTTCAAATTAGCCCCAAATCCAAGATCTTACGTTGTTGAGTGGAATTGTTCCAGAGGCGGTTATATTTTTTCAATGTTGTTTGTTGGTTGTGCTAATAACATTGCTTGAAATGCTTTTATTACTGTCAGTGGTCGGGACATTTTGTGATTTTTTTCAATAGTTGAACTTTCCGATATATAAGTTAAAGAAGTACCAGTAATGGGAAAATTATCTTTTTATTTTGTGAGCCACACTAATTTTACTTGTTCAAATACAACGACATGAAATAAAAGAAGCTCTAATTTGTTTTCTTGATGAAATTACAGGAGTTGGTATTGGCAAATCACTTGTTTTATTTTAAGGTATACAAGATGGTTTGCTTTTTGAAATGCAAGTAGTCGAATGTGCTACAATGTATTTTTTTTTTTTGGCTGAATAAAAGTACTTTTCACCATTGAAATAGTTGTAGTAGTAGTAGTAGGTATGTTGGATTAGGCCTCTCCAGGTAGGTAAGGTTAGGTTCCATGCATGAAAGCCCCTAAAGGCTCCCCTGCCCTTTCTATCCCTCGTAACGGCTTCACACAGAACTCCTGCCACAGGTTACACACAAACATTCCTGGTTGCCATGGAGAAGACACATATGCATAGCAGCAATAGATACATCACATCTCCATTTATTATTTTTGTCTTAATCTATCATCTACCAGCTAAATACAATATACATAACATTTCCATTCTACATACAGGAGTCCTGACTAAACTACGTATGCACTGAACTTTGAACATTCCATGTAAAAACAACTCTGTACACTTTGCAATGAAATAGGTGTCATACTTTAAGACATATCTCATCTCTTATCCATCACACTTTTACAACCCTCCTCAAGTTCCACAACTTTCATTACACTTTCGACTCTTTCCGGGGGACCACACCTCACCCCCTTCTTATCCCTCACAATTCCTTTTCTTATCCACACCATTGCCCCTCCCTTAATCATCTCCTTGACATGCTTTATTTTTGTCATAACGTTCCTTAGTCTTTGCTTTAAAGTGTGTCACTCTCCTCTTAATGGCTATCTCATCCAGTACCTTCGATCTTGACCTCCTCAGCCATGGCAGAAACACTTTTGTGTTAGCCTAAGTCTTCCTTTCATCAATTCAAACAGTATAACTCCATGTGCAGCATGTCTGCATCCATTGACTCTTTCCCACAATACCTCCTTACACTCATTGCCACTTAGTTCTGCCACTCTTACCCCCTCCACGAGGTACCTTTTCACCCTTTTCACCACATCATTAGTTTGTGTATGATATAGCGCCAGGCATTTGTGCCTAATCCCTTGCTGCGCTGAGTAATTCCTCATCCCATCACAAACAAATTGTGGCCCATTGTCAGTTAAAATAATGTTTGGAATCCCTCCCTTTGGAAACACATCCCCTAGAAGTTTCCCCACACTGTTCAAACTAATTTCCCTCCCTACTATTACCTCCACCCACCACGAAAAGAAATCCACCAAAACCAAGACATACTTCTCTATCTATTTGGGACCCCTTCCTCATGGGTTCTAGAATGTACATGGTCAGTTCTTAGCACACTCCCTTTGGCTGTTGTGGAATAACCGAAGGTTGCTCCCTCATCACCAGCCCTTTCACTGCATTCCACATATAACTTCAGCCTGTTCTCGACATACTTATTAGGTCCAGGCCACAAGTAGTCCATCTTTAACACTTCCTTTGTTTTTGTCACCCCAATATGCCCCTCATGAGCTATGTCAATTAACTTGTCCCTCAGCCCATAAGGAGTGAAAACCTTTCCCGAGCAATATATCAAATCATTTTCCACAGTTAACTGATTTCTAACCTCCCAAAATGTCTTTTCCTCCTCACACAGTCTACCTTTCCTGGGCCAAATCCCTCTCACATAGTTCTTCACCTTCGCGATACATGCATCATTCTCGCACTCTGCCTCCTACTCATGCCTTCCTCTGATTCCATTGTGTATGGTATACACTTGTTCATTCCACCCTACTTCTTCTCCCACAAGCTTTACTTAAACCCACACTTTAGATAACTGATCAGCAAACACATTCGGTAGCCCGGCACCACTTCTACTTTGAAGTTATGGCTTTGCATGTGTGTTACCCAACTCATTAGTCTCCTAGATACCTGTTCCATCCCCTTGTTTTCAAACATTGCTTTAAGTGGTTTGTGATTTGTCCTCATGGTAAGGTTTTGAACCCCATACAAAACTCCTAAACCTTTCCATACCCCCACACACATCCTAAGGCTTACTTTTCTATTACGGAATACCTAAACTCAAGTCCCTTTAAAACTCTTGAAAGCATGTGCAATGACCACTTCCTTTCCATCCCTTTTACCTGTGATAAAACGGCCCCCAACTCAGTGTCATGAACGTCTGTTGTGATGACTGTCTTATCTCTGGTGTTAAATTGGCCCATGGCTAAGCTACATTGATTTAATCTTTTATCGCTTTTAATTCCTTCTCACACTTGTCATTCCATACAATTTCCGTTTTGCTCCTCAACACTTCTCTCATCCCTTCCACTTTTTTTGAGAAATTCTGTATGAATTTGTTAGAATTTTACTGAACCAAGGAAAAACCTAAGCTCTCTCTTTGACTTTGATGCTTAAAACTCCTTTACATTCCCTATCAATTCTTTGTTTGGCTCCACACTCCCTTTAGAAATGTTGTGTCAGAGATATTTCACTTCATCCCTTCTGAAAACACCTTTTTCGTTTTACTTTTACAGTGAGTCCCCTTTCGCTTAATATGTTCAACACCTTTGCCAAAACTTCATTGTGATCTGTGTGAGAAACCTGAGCGCATTCTTCACAGCAGACCCAGAGAATTCCTTATTCAGGTGACCAAGAAAGGACTGACCCTCTCTTATCCCATCCTTGAAGGCAGATGAGCAGGGAAAGATCACCTGGGTAGGGGAGCTCGGGTTTATGCTCAGTAGAATACCCCAAGGGTGATGCGGTATGTTACTTAAGAAGAGGAGGGTGAAATCTCTGAGACCTTTATGGGCTGTGCCATATCTGCCCCCCTTCCTCCCATTGAATCTCTCCTACCCAACTCTAATAACCCCTCCGTACAGAACCAATCCCCTATGATCTCACACCCCATCACATTGAGAAACCATCCTTTCCAAAAACCCTGTTTTTATGTTCCCTATCTGAATACTCGTAATCATTCTTTTTCCCGTCCCTCCAGTTATTTTCCACACTCCCAGCCTGCTCAGGTAAAATACTACAGTTCCCACAATTGTCCTTGTTGATTTTGTGATCCCAGTTATTCCCGTTTGCCCCACAGACCCTACCAACCATGTTTCTCTGATTGTCACTTTCTGAAACCCCAGTCGAAAGTGACCAACAATTACAATTCCCATGATCTCTGTTCACAAACCCGATCATTTTCATCCATTTCTCAAACCTTATCCAATTCGTCCTTCTCAATCTACCAACCGACACCCATTCTATCCCGTAGGACATTCCGACACTCCAACCCCATCCCTTTTATACATGAAGACTGGTTTACAACGGACTTGTAATGAAACTGTTCACCTGACATGTCCCAACCCCACTCTTAGGCAAAGTCAGGCAATTGACTTGAATGACGCACACCTGACAGCCCTTTCCTTTCCCCATAGGGATAAAAGGTGGAGCAAAAGACGTGCAGGGCAGACAGAATGACGAGATGGCTAAGCAGGCACGGCAGTTCAAGCGAAGGAGAAATGCGGCAGGAATCGAGAGGGTGGCGAGGAGAGAAGTGACCTTGCCCTTTTCGTCCCAGACCTGTGGAATCTTCGAGGAATAGAGCCTAAGATGACGAACAATAGCACAAGTGTTTTGCAGCAGATGTCAATGGTATACGGGGCAAGCCTATGCCGATAAGCAGGAGCAAGGGAAGCTCCCATGATCGTGGTACAGGCCTTGACTCCAATGAAGCCAAAAGCCAAGTGGTTCATCACAGCCGGTGAGTCGAGGGGAGGATCGATAAGAGCCGGGCTGTGATGAGTGAGAGAATCGCAAAGTGGCAAGTTTTGAACTATGTCCAGTTTACTATGAAAGACCAGTAACCAGTGTTGGGGAGACACCAGCTGTAGAGGGAAACTGGCACCCTCAAGAGATTCTGGTCGAGCCCCATATTAGAGGGACTACAGATGCCAGAAGGCCATAGGAGAGCCAGCAGAATAGGTCAAAGTGGTCATACTGAGTATCAAGCAAAATCCCTGTAAAATCAAAAGACTTTGATCTACAAGCTCAGTGAAAGAAAGGGAAGTGAATCCAGCAGTGAGAGGAAATAAGGGAAATTAATCCCTCCATTTGAGAAAGCAAGGGAAGTGAATCCTGCAAATACATGCAAATGTGAAGTTGGTAAGGGTTCGAGCCCGATGGAGGGAGATCCAGGGGTGAAGCCATCACCCAAAAACTGTCAGTCAAGAGGGATCCGTGCCTGACGGAGGGAGATCCAGGGGTGAAGCTTTTGCCTGAAAATTCATTGAAAAAGAACAGTCACATAATTTGTGGAATGAGATATATAAGAAGGGGGGCCAAGGGGTCAAGCCATCACCCTATGTGAAACTGTGAAATACAATTGGAAGGGTCAGCACCCAGAAGAGGGGGACCCCTGGGTGAATCCATCCCCCAGTGAACATTGGAAACAAACTTTTCATTTGTTAAAGGAACTTTTTGTTTTTGGTAGTTGAAGACCTCAGGTCCTAGAAGGGAAGACACTTTCCAGTGAAACGAGACGGGTCCTCGACGGTCCTGAAAACTGCCATTAGAACTGTCATCTTGTGCTCCAAGATCCCACCTTACCCCGGCTCAAAACTTGGGGAAGGTAGACCCAGGCTACTGCATCCTGACATATTATTTCAGAACACTTCTTTCTTTTCTCGAGAACTATCCCACACCCTTTTCTGTATTAGTTGTAAGGTTTGGCAATAGGTTTCTTACTATAGACACTTTTATTTGATACACCACTAGGACTCATTTATTTTTCATTTGATGGTCGACGCTTGCTCCTATTTTATAGTTAGGTTTAGAATAGGTGTTTTTCCAACATGCATACAGAATTCATTGTTTAATAAACACTCCTCAACTGTGATCATTTGTGTCTGTCTAACTTGTTGCCACCATGAGTTCCTCACATCTGTCACATCCTTCCCACCTACCAATATGTCATCCTGGAAACGGAACACATTTTCAACATCCCTAAACAATTTTTACATTACCTTTCGAAAAACAGACACAGCCAGCAGCAATCCAAAAGGCAAATGTTAAAACTTAAACACTCCCTCATGGGATACAAATGCCATATATTCCCTTGACCTGGGATGTAACTCAGCCTGATGGAATGCAAATGTCCAGTCAAGTGAATATCTTTCCCTCTCCGATCAGACTTAATAACATACTCATATTTTCCAATGGATGTCGTTCAACTACTACACAGCTGTTCAACTATCGCAAATCCACACACATCCTCACTTCACCATTTGTCTTTTTAGGAACTACCCATGGAGACAGCTCTACAGCTATGGGATGTTGTATTTTTCCACTGTTACATTACGTTTTCAATTCCTTTCCCAGTGCCTCTCTAAGTGCTAACAACACTAACCTCTAGTGCTTCGATCACCACTGGTATAGCTCTTTCCTTCAAAACAATATTGTGCACAATCCCCTTTAATTTCACTACATCATTAGAGAACATATTAGGATATCTTAATATTTATGGGGCTAAATTACATCTTTCCATAATTGCCAACACTTGCTTGCTCATGTTAAGATCCAAACTTATTTTCAGCTTACGCTGCTCTTTGCAGCACAATAAAGCAGCTCTCTTTGGTGTCACATGGATCCTCCCAACCACCTCCCGTCCTTTGAACTCCAGCTTGGCCTGTGAAGTAAACTAGAATTTCATGTCCATGTTCTATATCTGGGTGCATAAACTCTTTCTCATCTCCTCCCAACATATTATCCCATACGTCTTTTGAGACAAGTGACACCTTGACTCCTGAATCCCAAATCATATAGGAACATGTTTACAAACACTTTTGCAATAGGACTCTCCTTATCACTATCACATTCTTCCCCAACTATGCTTATGGGGCACGCATCCGCTCCTACCACATCATCACTGTCCTCACAGTCATCCTGCGTCTGTGCACCATCATTTACTATAGTGACACTTACCTTGTACACCTTGAAGTTTTACAGTAATTCTCAAAGTGTCCCCATCTATTACACTTCTTGCACATTACTTTCCTCCCTGATTTTGGGTTCAAATGAAAGGTGTACTTTAATAACACATGGGTAGCATGTTTTTCATTGTGTTCCTTCGCTTCCCTTCCACCCACTTCCCTTTTAGGATTCCTTTGTATCCCTTCATGTTTTTTTTTGTGTGTGTGCCTGTTTCAGTCTTAGTAATTTCTTTCACATGTTCCTTCTCAGGGACTCTTGCTTTTGCAAGTTTCACCACACAGTTTAAGGAATGTTCAACACTCTTGGCTATTATAATAACTTTGTCAAGTGTGGGATCGTCCTTGAGCCACTGTTCCCCCCCTTATTTTATTTTGACTAAATTTCACCATAAATTGATCCCTTATGCGCTCATCAAACTTGCTCCCAAAGTTGCATGTGCCTGCAAATTTCCTGAGAATGGTGATGTATTCCTAAATACTCTCACCAGTCATTTGTTCCCTCATTGCAAAGTTATATTTCTTGAGTATGATGCTTACTTTAGGATTGACGTGCTTGTCTAACTTTTTAAATGCATATTCAAACTTTTTTGCACTCTCTCCAACATGACCATCGTCATCCAGCTCTGATAGTGTCATAAATTCGCTGTCCTTCATATCCTAAGAAATACATAAGTAGGGGCACCTTTCTCTCCATCCCTACATTCCCACCACACGTAGCCTTTAGATAGTAAATTAATCCTTTTTTCCAGGTCCCCCATTTTATTTATGGTGGTCCTGGATGTGCCATATGTGCAGCTGGCCCTGTTACATTTTGCATTATAGGGCATTTACAGGTATTCCCCCAATATATAGTCTAATTTCTTCCACCCTTTATTATCACGTCATGATTAACCATTCATCTGTTGTGCCTTCCTTTTCTTTATAGGGGTTGTGATGTGGTTTCCCAGGTTATGCTTGATGTTTATTAGAAGTCGCTGTGTCCTTTCCTCTAAGTTGGTGCAGCATGGATGAACACTGTTCATGGTTTTCCACTGTGTCCATGACACACACGCACTTGTTGGAAGTTAGACACTCGTCGAGATCACAAGCCCCGTTTCCCTTTTACTGGGCGTGTGCAAAAAGGGAAATATGCTCTTTAAACTTTTCTTAATGTGCATGTTTTTTGCTGTGTCCATGACATGCATGCACTCGCTGGAAGGGATGCACTCGTCGAGAATGCAAGCTCCTTACCTTTTTTCTGGGTCTGCCCACAAGGAAAATGTCCTCTTTGTTTTCATCAACACGTAAGTCGTGTCCTCTTACTGGCGTACTCCTGTTCTCCTGTGGCTGCTAGCGGTCATTGTGGTTCCTATTTGGACCCCAGGTACTCGACTCTGGTCAGAGTGTTGATGGTAGCAGGGCTTTCCTTGATCCTCATCTCCAATTTGTAGGATTAGACCTCTCCAGACAGGTAAGGTTGGTATAAAAATGCTTTTTTAAGTTGCATACATGAAAGCCCTGCTCTAGGCTCCCCTGCTCTCTTCATCCCTCCTAACTGCTTCACATAGAACCCCTGCCACAGGTTCCACATAAAAATTCCTCGTCATGGAGCAGACAGATATACATAGCAACAAAAGATACAAAAGGTACTGCATCTTTTATTGTAGCATCTATAATGTTATGTTATTGTGACTTATACTGCACACTGCTACCATTGTCATGGTCTCTAGGCTCTCTGGCGGATCCGAAAAAGGAAGGGGGTGGTTGGGAGGGCTTAGTGGGATTGAGAGGGTAAAGTGCAAGAGAGGTTTGATGTAATGTTGGTAGCTTCAGTTCGGAAAACCAGTCACTGTGCACTGGTTTGTTTTTAGTTGGTGAACGGTATGTGTTGTTTGGTGCATGAGTGTGTGAGGTGATTTGTTTTTGATTGATTTAGTTTCCTATTGGCTGTTGTGGAGTGTCTGTAGTTTGTTGAGTTTAGTTTTTTCTCTATGGCTGAAGTTTGTGATTTGTTCAGTGTTTGAAGATGACTATGCAGATTTTAAGAGAGTTTTCAGGTGGGTTAGTTGGGAGTCATCTGTGTCCTTTTGTGCAAGGTTATGTTGATCCATCAAGTTACTATTATTGGTGGTGATTTGCAGTAGAATGCTTTATTTCTTTAGGTGGCCCTGTTTTTGTGCCATCAGGTTTCCGTTGTTTTTGGTGCTACTATTGTGATGTGTTCGTGGTTTCCTTCGATGATGTTTCCTATTTAGCTCGATGAGTTAAAGAGTGAGGTTTTTAACAATTTTCTGATCTTTACATGATCTTATGTTCATATTTCCTATGGGATTGACTTCCAAAGTCTTGCCGCTATGCAGGAGAATACTGTTCCCCCAAGTGTATGAGTTGAATAGTGTTTAGGTTCGAGGAAAATTTTGTTGCTAGAGCCTAATGTTCATTTTGATTTGCAGATGGAATTTGTTCCCTGTATGAATCCTGCTACTTTACAGTGGATTGCTTTGTGTGTTATGCAGAGCATTTTTTGTAGTGTTCTCAGTGCTGGTGTGATGTGTTCTATTTTATTGTGTCTTAGGAGTATTCTTGCTGTGCATTCTTTATTCGTTGTAGCTTTTTGATAATGTATTCCGGCATTCTGAGATAGATGCTGTTGGCATAGACTATTCTATACATGACGAGACAAAATAACGGTGAGTGTTCTATGTGGGAAGGTGAAAAAGGGAAGTATCTGCTTGATTGTGTTTAGGTGGAAGAAGCATTTCTTTACTACTGTGGTTTGAGTATTAAGTCGTTGTCCATGGAATGTGGTGGAAGGTGGTTATGGTTCAGCAGGTCACTGGGGGTGATCATGATTTCAGATTTGTCCTGTTTGAGTTTAAGGTTGTTGATACTCATCCAGTGGTTTATTTCTGTAAGGCAGTTGGTAATGGTTTTCTAAAGCTTACCTAGACTCCACAGGAGCGTAATGATCTCAATGCCTGCTGAACTGTTACACTGTTGCTTTAATGGCTTCTCCCTATCGTGCAAAAAGAAATTACAAACAAAGGGGTGCTGTGACTAATAAGAAATGGGAGAACTACTAGAACTCTTGATCTGTCTTCCTCTTTAAATAATAACTCCCCTTAATTCTAAAAACACACACTCCTCACCTTTTTTTTGAGTTTAGGGAGCTCTCCATCCTGCTTTCACACAGGGGCGCGTTGATGATAGGTTCTGAAGACAAAACCGCTGAAAGCAAGTGTCTTAATATGAAAATGAGTCTCTTGACAGAACTAAACAGGAAAAAACTGATGTCTCTGTGGAATTAATGTTCTTTCAAAGTTGGAAAGAGCTCTCTTAATGATTTCTTAATTCTTCTTTTCTTTTGTAGATTCTCAGAAGAAGAAAAGACCTTCACCAGAGAGTTTTGAGTTTCAAGGGAAAGCATATCAATCCCCTTCCTGAGGTAAGTTGCAGCATTCGCTATGGGTGAAGCGCACAAAAAATGGTGAGGTCTTCAGTAACCTGATAAGGCGTTTTGACTGAGGCAAGTGTGGGCGCGTAAGTCAAGATGAAAAACGCTGCACAGCGTGAGTTCGTTTTTTAGTCAAGAAAAAATTCTATCTCCTACTGCAAAGCGGGGCTCTCAACTGTGAGGTATAACTCTATGAAGCTTCAGGTAAGTATGCGCGTATGAACTAATCATTCTATAAAGTTTGTTGTTTTAACTATTGTACCTAATATTTGCAGGTCTTAATGTTGCTGCTACTGTGAACTAAGGCTGAGTGGAACTGTGACGAAAAAATTCTTCGACTGGAATAAACTGCGGCGGTGGGAAACTTCGATCAGGTAATTCTTGTCTGTGGTCTATAGATACTTCTGTGAAGCTGTAGAATTGTTAATGTTTCTTTTTCTTTGATTTCGCAGGTTCTGGGAGAAGAAGCGCAAGTAGCATTACACTGCTATCAGCGGATCTAACGCAAAGCATGCGTTACTGCGCAGGGGGGGCTTATGTAGTCCTCCATGTCCAATGTGTAGATCACTGCTGAAACCTCCCCATGACCCACAGGGCGGCCATCTTAAGGGTATGGGTATGCTATTGAATCCCTATGGAAGTCTATGGTGAATTAATGCTGTGAATGGTGTGCATGCCATGTGTGCCAAGCTAATACCCACCTATAACCTGCTGATCCATACAATGAATCCCCCCTGGGCTGAGCACGTGAATCTAGGCTAGGAACCCGTGAGGTGATCATGACGTCAGGTTTGTACATTACTTTCGCACCATGAATCCATACTTAGAATCCTTTAGTAATGTCAGAGGTTACAAGTTCATACTGTCCCTTGTATGAACACATGAAATCTTTTGATTTACTAAAATTATACTATTTGGAATTTTTTTGTAGAAACAATCTGAAATATGCCCCTGATGAAGAGAAAGAATTTCTCAAAATGCGCTAGGCTTAAAGAATAAATACATATTGTAATTAATGAAAAACTGATTCAAAGCCATATCTGTGACATATAATTGTTGATTAGTAATAATTGAAATATGTAACAAGATTGTATTATTATTTGCCATTTAAGGACTCAATTCCTAAACAATTTGTCTTCATAATTGGGCCTAAAGACAGTGTGCTGAGGATGGGAGTTCCCCAACAGGGAACTTTTATTGGTTCCGTATCAGTTTTTCAACCCATATGCCAGGGTTGACTTTTTTTCTCCCTTGCACCTCAAATTAGATTACCACATCTTAAACACTTAATTCTTATACCTACTAGAAATTCATGCAAGTTACATTATCACCAAGGTGTGCAGGATATAACTTTGTGGATTCAATATTCTTGGAGTCCCAAGTTATGAAATATCTATATGTTGGGTGGAGAAAGCTTTATTTGTGACCCAGATAAATGCAAATGATTCCTTAGTATTAAGTTTTCACTGGTAACACTATTTCGTCTTCAAGTGTATCATAGGTATAATACCATCTGTATTGCTATATAACAACCCACAAGAATTTCAACATTGATGGGATTTTTTTAGTCCAGGGAAAAATGTTTGGAATCAACTACCATTCCCATAGAGGTGTTGTGAGACAAAATGACACTGTGGAGATCATTATTGTCAACCAATATTTAAAGGGTATCATCTTTGAAAGCTTCTAAATGGAATGGATGCAGCAAAGTCCTTCTCAATGTAGAAGAATATTTAAATTAATAAAAACATCTCAGTTCACCAAACGGGGAGTGGGGGGTAGCGGGATTCTGATCTTTGTAGACAAAGTGTATAGTCTGGTATTTCCAGAAATAATAATTTCTTCTTTTATTTGTAGTTCAGCATCTTGGGGTAGCAATTGAGCAGAACGAGATCTTTATCACTGATCATTGATATACAACAGGTCTCTTCCAATTACAATTATGGACCAAACATAGCTGTTAATAAAATCCAAATCAATTGTGAGTAGATGTTGTATATCATTCTATGGCATAACATCTCTTCTGATTCCAATTGTTATCTGCATCCTACACTTGCTAGAAATCCAGTATTTTGAATCTATGATATTAAGACCATATTCCCATTTAACCATCAGATTAAATGTGGGAATCATCTCTTCTTTTTAATTGCCTCAGCAGATTTTGACTGATAAATCTTCTTTCTTGAATAGAACAGGCGTTTGAGAGACCCAGATCCTTACCTGTAGTAATTTGAATGATGAAGAATGTGAGTTCTGCTTCCTTTGCAAAGTAGCTCAAATTCTTATTTTATCCTCTGAGCTATCCATCGGTTGACAAAGAGCCTTGCTGGAGGACCACTGTGGAAAGGAATTCAATGTATTTTCATGCAAAGTGGACAACCACTTATCAGGCTGAAGCTTTAGTTTTAAAGGTCCAGTGGTAGTTTCCTCACTATCATCTTGTTCTTCACAAATGTAATGGTGATTTCAGTGACTTCAGTATTTTGAAAAGGAATTTACACTCTCAATGCTTTTCAATCAGGTGACAAGTTCTGTTCAAACTGACATAATTGCCACTTCTTTTTAATTTGATGTGGCAGCAGGTTCTGGGGACAACACAGTGTATCAAAGGCAAACAATTTAAAGTAAACTATCACTAGAGGGCTGAGTCGATGTCATTATTTTTTGATTTCCAACTTGTTGACTCCATCTACTTTAATTTCTTTTCCATCAAAGTTGTGTAGTTCTCCAAGAAGTGAGTTGAGGGTAATGCTATGATATTCACTTTATTGGTCCAGAGCATCTTTTTGAAAAGACAAAGTCACCCAAGTCCATGTTTCTATGAGCGGCAATAATTCACACTGACCCAGGACTTGTATGGGTGCAAAAACCTCTTATCTTTCACTTCTGTTGGAATGATCATGAATATAATTTTTAATTTCACTAAGGCACACCTTCTGATTTAACATGCCCTAGTATGCAATCTCACCCCACAATTCTCCTATGAGAAACCGGCTATGTGTGGAGTTGAAACTCATTTAATTCAATCCAAACCAAGGTGATCCCCAAACATTATGCTGGGTATGATATGATATGGTATTTATAACGCGCCTATACACGAGTGTTTCAAGAGCGACGAGGCAAGGGAGGGGGAATAAAGGGAGGATAGACAACGATCCTACTAGGCCAGGTGTCATTCAGCTTGTGCAAGTAAGTGGGAAGGGGGAAGGGAAAGTGCAGTACAAGGTAATAGATAATAACAATAAGTAAAAGTAACTGCCAGAAGTGGCAAGTGCAGGGGTAAGTGCAGACATCAGGTGTCAAGTGCTGGTAGGGGGATGGTAGGGATACAGGAAAAGTCCCCAAGTGCGGGGGTTGCCAGGTAGGCAGTGCAGGTGTGTGAGACTGGCGGGGGAAGGACCTGGGCCCAAGATCAGAGGGTATCCAGGTAACCAGTGCAGTTCCGGTTACAGCCAGGAGGTCAGCAGAGGAGAAAAGGAGAAAAGGCAGAAGCAAAGAGAAAGTTTTTGAGGTGCTCCGGAACCGTAGATGGTTCTCCTCAAGTTTAAGGAAGGCAGGGAGGCTGTTCCAGAGGGAGGCCCCAGCCGAAGAAAGAGATCTACCACCAACTTGTTGCTTGGAGAAGCGACTGACCCTGAGGGAGTTGGAGGCGGAAGAGCGGAGAGCTTGAGAAGGAAGATATTTAGGAAGAGAGAGTTGAAGGTATTGGGGCCTCTGGCCCCAGAAGGCCTTGTTGACAATGCATAGGGTTTTGAACTTAATCCTCACCGGCACTGGGAGCCAGTGCATAGATTTCAGTCCTGGGGAGATACGATCCCTGGGCTTCAGGCCAAGGACAAGTCTCACTGTCCTGTTCTGTATGAGTTGCAAAGGGCGGAGAGTAGAGGCAGGCAGATTTAGAAAGATGCTGTTGGAAAAAAAAGGCTAGAGAGAACCAGAGCTCTGGAGACAGTGAGCTTCTGGGGGTAGGAGAGGAAAGGAAGAATACCTCTGAGGAGGTGCAGCTGGTAGTGTGACTTTTTAGAGATGTCAGAGATGTGCGGAGAGAAGGAGAGTGTGGAGTCGAAGACAACTCCAAGGTTTTTAGCCTTGCCGGTGGGAGCAGGAAGAGGGCCAAGAGATGTCGGCCAGAGAGCTACAGTAAAGGAGGGGGCGGGTGTCCCTATGAGGAGAATCTCAGTTTTACTGGCATTAAGGCAGAGGTCATTGGCGACACACCACTCCTGGATAGCAGACAGTCAGAGATGAGGGAAGGGGAAGAGGTGGCCGAAGGTAGCCTGAAAATGAGCTGCGTGTCATCCGCATAGCACTGGAAGTTGGGACAGAGAGCAGCAATGCGGTGGGCAAGGAGTGCCAGGTATTGGTTGAACAGCCAGGGAGAGAGGTTAGACCCCTGGGGGACACCACAGGTAGAGAAAAAGATAGCGGAGAGGAAGGACCCAAGTTGGACCTGGGAGGGTGGGTCAGAGAGGAAAGAGGTCAGCCATGCCAGGGCCAGACCATTGATACCCAGGTTATCCCGGAGACGATTGAGCAGGATGGCATTATTGACAGTGTCAAAGGCAGAAGAGAGATCAAGAATGATGAGGACGCGGAGGGTGTTAGAGTCAAGGTTGTAGAGCAAGTCTTCACGGATGTTCAGGAGAGCAGTTTCCGTGCTTCTGGCAGCTCTGAAGCCAGACTGATGGTCATGAAGACAACCAACAGATTCAGTGTGGAGATTAAGCTGGGAGATGGCCAGTTTCTCCAGGTGCTTGCCCAGGAAGGGAGTGATGGAGATTGGGTGATAGTTTGCCGGGCAAGAGGGGTCGGCAGAGGGTTTCTTAAGAAGAGGATGCACATGGGAGTGCTTCAGGGGGGGGGATGGGAAGATTCCATTGGTGAACAAGTGATTGTAGAAGTCAGCCAGGGTAGGAGCCAAGGAGTCAATGTGGTCCTAGATGGTTTTGGAGGAGCATGGGTGAACCTGATTTGACGAGACTTTCATAGATCTGACTTGTCTAGAAACCTCAACTGTGGGGAACAGGGGAAAGGCAGAGAAGGAGGAAGGAGAGGTGACTGCAGAAGGGCCAGAAGAAGAGCAATGAGTTGAGGGAGGGAGGGGAGAGGAGGAGAGTGAGGACAGGATGTCCTGAGTTTTAGAGATGAAATGAGAAGACGTGCCATGCAGAGGGCCTGGGAGGGGGCTGGAGAGGTAGAGACTGTGGCAGGATTGGCCAGTTCCTTGCAGATTTTAAAGAGTGCAGCCGAGTTGTTAGATGCTGCAGAGACGTAGGCTTGGATAGGAGCGCTCTTCTTGGTGAGGACAGAGAGCCGGTATTGCTTTTGGAACAGGCGGCAAGCCAGTTTGTCAGAGGATGCACATGAAGCACGCCATTTCCTCTCGGCCACCCTGCACTTGCGTTTTAGGGTGACGAGGTCTGAGTCGTACCAGGAGTTGCACTTGGCTTTTGGCTTAGGCAGATTCTCATGACAGGGGCAAGAATCTCAAGAGTATCAGATATAGCAGAGTGGAGAGGGTTGTGTCAGGGTGTGAGTCAGCGAAGGGGTTGAGGGGGGCGAGAAGGTGGCGGCAAAAGCCTCAACTGATAAGCGCTTCATGGGTCAGATGACCGAGAAGGTGGGTGGCAGTAATGGAAGTGGCTTGGCGTGAGGGGTAGGGAGGGTGAGATGGGAGGAGATGAGAAAGTGGTCACTCCAGGAGAGGGGAGTGGAGAGAGGGACTGAAAGGGGAAGCTCTGAGGAGATCAGAACATCCAGAGTGTGCCCTGCAGAGTGAGTCAGGCCAGGGGGGAGAATGGTGAGTGAGAGAGAGTCACAAAGGTCGCAAAAGAGTCTAGAGGCAGGACAAGAGGCATCCAGGTGGATGTTGAAGCCTCCAAGAAGGAGGAGTTGAGTGGTCGAGGCCAGGAGTGAGGTGGAGAGGTCCGCCTACTCAGAGAGGAAGGAGAAGATCTGATCAGGTGGCCGATATATAGTAGCCACAGTAAGGGAATGGCTAGGGGATAGAGAGATCCTGCATTCAAAAGAGTAGTTGGCCTGCGTAAGAGTGACAGAGGCAGGAATCCACCCGGGGAAGATCAGGGCTACACCCCCTCTGGAGCGATTGGACCTGGGCGCGGAGAGGATCTTGTAGCCGTCAGGGAGGCGCATGTCAAAGCTTGTGACAGAGCTGGCTGTGAACCATATCTCGGTGAGAATTGATTGATTGATAGGTTATTTATAACGCGCTTAATACCCAGAGGTTTCTAAGCGCGGACCCGGGGATCGAACCTGTGTTGCTCCATGACGTCTTACTTCCAAGGCGACCACGTTGCAGCTGAGCTATCCTCCTGAGACTAAACGAGGACATTGAGGTGAAGACAGTAACTTACAGGCATAAGGAGCTAGTTTACAAAAGAAAAGTAACCCGCCTATAGAATCTCACTGGTTGACATAACACATGCAATTAATTTCATGAATTAAATACTCATAGTTCTACTTATATTTCTGAAAATTAATTCTCAGTAATACAATGCAACTTCTTAGCCGTATAATATAATTTAAACTTCACATTCCTGCTTGTCGGCCAGTGTGTTTAGATACTTCACACAGCATATGCATAGGAACTAACTTTCTTTTACTGAATAACCGATTCTTAAAAACAATTTATTTTCTATAATATGAAAGACATGTGTTGGTATTGGAGAAAGGTTACATATACATCAACATCAATATAAATCACATTCAGTGTGATTTAACTTCATGTGCATATGTGGTGCTGTGGGTTTCTAACACCTGCATATAATTGAAATACAAGCTGTGTGTGACATCCAAATTTACATACTTTGGTTTCGGGAAGCTGTGCTGTCAATTTAGAACACACACAATTTTGATTTATCTTCTATACACAAGAAAACAGTTTTGAATTTTCTGACTTGTTATAAGTATCCCTCTCACTTCAATTGGCAGATTGGGCCTTACTAGAGCAACAAGCTTCCCTTTCTACGGAGCAGGATAGGTGAAGTTTGAATTCATTTAAAATTGCATTATTTTCTAAGGGAAGGGAAATGACACTACTAAGCTCTCTATAATCCCAATAGGTCTTTTTAAATAACTAGTCCTTAACAGGTCTTCATTTATAAATTCTCTGTTGGGCTATGGAGTGTTGGCAACTAGTTTACAGCCCCAATTGTTGATTATACCTGTGAAAACAAAGGGGTACATTTACTTGGCTGCAAATCTTTTTTTTTAAAGGCTGAATGTGCTGCACAAAAATGCTATGTGTCACATACTGAATCCGATTTCACTTGACTTTGAATATAGTGAAAAGGGAATGTGAATTTCACAATAAAATGTACCATATTTGGAATACGCCCCCCTTTAATTGTTTCCCCTCCTAGTCCCATCCATTCCAGAGACCAAGCAGAGAAATGATACTGGAGGGCATATACTTAATTGCATTTGGATTTTTAATACTCTGTTGTGCATACTTCTTTTAAGGCATAGCGCTAGTGTTGACTCTCTCAGCCTCATGGAAGCCTCCCCAGTCAATAAGGCCCATCCACTATCTGCCTTCTGTGCCTCAAGGAAATCAGGTCTCACTCGAGGTAATATCTGAAGCAGGCATTCTCTTGGACAAGTCACGTGGTCCCTCTCATCCCTCAAAATGTCATCCCACCTGAGCTCTAATCCAGTTAGAAAAAGGTTCTCCTTTTTGCAGACCTCAACATGCCAGATTTCTCCCAATTTCAGTTGGTTGGAACTTATAGAGACTCATTTTCCCATACTATGTGAAATTTGCATCGCATTTTCTGATTGGTCAAATCTTCCTATTAGCTGGGTTACCAGGTTGGCACTCCCAGTGAATACACACCTTAATTGTATTGGTCGATCACCTTTTAGGACATGCAACCGGGCTTGTGCTGTACAATTTGGACTCATAATAATATTTTCTTTCATATATTCCGGTAGGTAGATTTCCCATCAAAGACAAACTGGTGTTTAGATTCTGTATTACAAGTTTAAGAATTCTTAGCTAGGTTGGTCAGGTCTAACATGGCGACATTTTAGTTTCACTTCAAATTATATGAAATAAACAAATATTTGCTTTCCAAAGTTTTTCCGTGAGGTCGCATCTCAGACGGTTAGTGGTAAAGCCAAGAAAAAGAACACTCAAAAAGTATTCAAGAAAAGGAAAGAAGACCGAGAATGAGACTGCGCCCAGTTTTAAGAAAATAATATTTAATGCGTTGCGGTGCCCTTTGTGATGACACGTGTTTCGGTCCCTTAATAGACCTTTCTCAAATCAGGGCTGATTATAGTGAATATACAGTAATTAAGTGCCGAAAATAACAAAAAGACATTATGTTAGAACCCATATTGTACATTAACAAAAGAATGAACATAGAACAAAGAAACAAGTCACATATCCAATTCATATGGATGATAAATCAAAAGACAAAACAATAATGCAAAAATAAGATGACAGACAAATAGGTGGGGGATTGGGAGGGACCGGAAGGGTTCAAGAGAAGGGCATAAAAGGCTCAGTTAGTTAATGCTTTGTCCATTATCTCATAATACCTTCTTACAGTTTATGGTAAGTAATAGTTGTATTACCTCTTATTCTTTGAACTGCCCCTATTATTTTAGTTTTTGCAGAGAGTATCCGCTTCCATTAACGGGTTAGATCCCTTTGAAAAAAATGACATAAATTACAATTAACTAAAGCATTTTGCAGATGCCGCTCAGCATTGTTAGTCTAATGTAATAGGCAAAGTTTCACCAAAGGTAATGCACATCTTAAACCAGTTTCCTAGTTCCCAGTTTATGTACATAATTAGGTTTCCGTAAGGATTAGTAGATGTTGCCAGTGGCTTTTTAAGAATCCTGTGTTTAATAGTCGTGTGATCACAATATTATTTCAGTTATATGGATTAAATCTTAGTGTTCCGTCAGATTCGAGCCAGCGTGCTATTTAATGATGCAGCACACACGGTGCTCATGGCCTTTCATTACATTGAAATCGTAATGGGAGAAAGAGAAAAACCGCCGCACTTCTGAGACGGTCTCTCACCTGAAACTGCATGAATTACGTATAATCGCGCGCCGAGTGTCCAAAGGGGGCGTCCGAAGGCGTCCCCTTCGTTGTTATACTAAGAGTGAGTCGCCATAACGACGTACTCCAAGAGTAGTCCATTCTCTAACTTTGAGGCCATTGTTGTTATAGTATCGAAAGCGGCAGCCATTACTAAATGGAAGAGGTTATGTGCTTCATGTATTACTCGACATAGTCCATTTAAAGAACTAGGTCATTTAGATGCTTCTTAAAGAGTGCTAATTGTTTAGATTCAAATCATCTCAAAATCCACCATCAATTATTTGTTTATAAAAACAATCTGTATATTGTAGTAAGTCAAATTTAATTCCTTGTTCAAATACTGTCTGTGATAGTCGCTTGGGTGATGGCTGCCTACTGCAAGAAAAGGTAAATTATATGCATTTAGGTAACATTATCTCAAAATATAGTTAGTTGCCATTAGTGCTACTAGGCCAAAAGTCTCGAGCATATTTTTATTTGACAAAAGTGTGTACAGAGGTTATATCCTAAATCCTAAACAATTATCAAAAAAAACAATTATCAAAAAAGATTGCACGCATGATCACGTAGTGTTAGGGTGATACATTAGTATGATACCAAATTCTCAAACTTAGCCAATCTAGAAGTTATTACATATTTGGTGATATTTAAAGTAATCAACATGATTATATCTGGTTCCTTTTAAAGAAAGGAGACCATTTCATTGTCTGTGTTGAGGCCGAGGACTGTGGAATTAAGTTTACATATTGTTCTTGCTTCCGCTTGTCTCAACTTTTTCTCCTTATTGCCACCTCTTTTCCCCAAGGAGACTTTCTGAAGACCAATAAACTTGATGTCCGCCTTGTTGTCCATTTGCTGTCGCTCTTGCAATGGGTGGCTAATGGTAACCTTGGGTCTTGGCTCCCAATTTTGGCCAAGTGTTCTCTAATCCGAAACCTTAGTTCCCTGATAGTGCTGCCGATATAGACCCGGTTACATACACATATGATCCCATAGACCACGTATTTTGACCTACAATTGATGGGTTGCAAGATCTTCAACGTTCTGTTGTTAGTGCCAGTGAACGAGTCCGTTTTTTTGTGTGCATATTTGCACATTGTGCATGACCCACACTTCCTGAATCCATTAGTTTGTGCTTGTACTCAGGTCAAAGGTTCCTCCCTATGTAAGTCTGGGAGGTTCGAGGGACTCAGTTTATTTTTGAGAGTCGGGTTTTGATTTGATTCTGTTCAATATATATTGTAAGATCCAAGAAATCAATGCTCTCCTCATGGCATGTGCCTGTGCACTGTATTTCCATTTCATTCTGGTTGATCCTGTCCTTAAATTCAACAAATTCTGTGGTTGTACCTTTCCATACTATCAATACATCGTCAATATAACGCATCCAATGAACAAGCTGATTTTGATAGGCTTTATCTTGATATATGATTGTGTCCTCAAATAGTCCCATGAAGATGTTGGCCAGGGCCAGGGCATGTTTAGTGCCCATTGCTACGCCCTTTGTCTATAAAAGCAATTATCAAAATTAAAGATATTATATTCGAAAGTTAATTCCAACATTTCTTTTACCATTTGTATTTGCTGGTACATAGAGGCTGAGTCATTCTTAAAGGTATGATCTATTGATCTTAGAGCACAGGTATGTTGGATAGATGTATAGAGGTCTCTCACATCTAACGTTGCTAGTTGGTAACCTCTTCCGAAATCACATTTTTGAACTTTAGAATGACATCTGTCGTATCTTTTAAGTATGCTTTCAAACACATTGCTCTAGGTCTTAAGATATTGTCTAAGTATTACGAGATATTCTCATTTGCCCAGCCTATTCCACTCAGGATTGGTCTGCCCTCTGGAATTCGATCATAGTCTTTATATACTTTGGGCAGGAAATACATGATGGGTGTCGTAGGTTCTTTAATGGAAAGGTAGCTTCTCTCATTATCTGTAAGAAGGCCCTTGCAGTGCCAGTTCTTAATCTTTTCTTCCAAGTTAAGTACAATCTGTTTGGTTGGATTAGTTGGTATGATTACATAGCAGTCTGGGGTGTTCAGGTGTTTATTGGCCATTTCTAAGTAGTCTTCTCTATTCATTATCACTATGTTCCCCACCTTGTCCGCTTCTTTTATTACGATAGAGCGGTCAGATTCTAGAGTCTGGAGGGCTAGTATTTCCTCGGTGGTTAGATTCGGCTTCATTTTTAGCCGATGCCGTTTCAAATCAGTTCGGTAAAGGTCCTGTGATACCGCCTTGTAGAAGGTATCAATGATATTGTCTGCTGAAAAT
The DNA here is from genome assembly GCF_040938575.1 of Ambystoma mexicanum. Taxonomy (NCBI): domain Eukaryota; kingdom Metazoa; phylum Chordata; class Amphibia; order Caudata; family Ambystomatidae; genus Ambystoma; species Ambystoma mexicanum. The sequence continues at coordinate 757,350,560 of NC_090933.1, forward strand.
TGACGTACGAATCTCAAAGCTGGTTTGAGCTCTTTAGTTGTTAAAGTGTCTGGTTCCACATTCAGGTCCCTTAGAACTTGTGTAATATCATATTCTGCTGGCTCCGCAATTGATCTTAATAGATGTATCTCTTCTATTTCTTTAATACTCAGATCACTTGGTGTTATTTTATTTGTTTGTTGGTAAGTACCTGGTGCTTTAGTGGCAAAAAACTTCTTCAGTTTCAGTTTTCTCACAAATTTAAATAGGTCTATGTGTAAGTCTAATTCATTGTGCTTGACTGATGGGGGCAAATGACAATCCTTTGTTAAGTAGCTGGTTTTCTTCCTGGGATAAGGTTCTACTGGAAAGGTTCAGAACTAAGGTCTGCATTATTTTATTTTGTGTTTCTTTTGCGCTTGCTCTGGTAAACCTTTTGTTTGTATTTCCTTGAGTTCCTGGATTGGTTTGATCTTGTACCCCCCCCTCCTTCCTCTCCTCCTGGTGTGGTGTATTGGTCGAGGATCCTGTACTCACAGGTAGTTGAAAACGGACCTGCTTTGGTTGAAAGTTCCTATTACCTTTTTTGTATCTCTTGATTTAAGATGTGCATTATCTTGGGTGAAACTTTGCCTATTATATTAGACTAACAATGCTGAGCGGCATCTGCAAAATGCTTCAGTTAATTGTAATTTATGTCATTTTTTCAAAGGGCACTCACCCGTTAATGGAAGCGGATACTCTCTGCAAAAACTAAAATAATAGGGGCAGTTCAAAGAATAAGAGATAATACAACTATTACTTACCATAAACTGTAAGAATGTATTATGAGATAATGGACAAAGCATTAACTAACAGAGCCTTTTATGCCCTTCTCTTGAACCCTTCCGGTCCCTCCCAATCCCCCACCTGTTTTTGTCTGTCATCTTATTTTTGCATTATTGTTTTGCTTTTTGATTTATCATCCATATGAATTGGATATGTGACCTGTTTCTTTGTTCTATGTTCATTCTTTTATTAATGTACAATATGGAATCTAACATAATGGCCCTCATTACAAGTCAGGCGGTGGACCATGGTGCTATTAGCACCATGGTCCATGCCGGATTCCGCCATGGTGGATGGCGGAATTACCGCCCCATTCACCATTTGCCCTTCCCCATTCCTATTTTTGCCCCATAGGGCATAATGGGGATGGGGAAGGCGCTAATTACGGCACCGTAAATTACGGTGCCGTAATTAGCACCAAGGTCGCTTAGCGCCTTGGACTTTAACGCCTGCAAAAAGCAGGCGTTAAAGTGTGAATCAGGCGTTAAGGGTTTAACGGCGCCGACGCTCTTTACGGCACCGTTAACCCGTTCACGCCTGACTTGTAATGAGGGCCAATGTCTTTTTGTTTTTTTTGGCACTTAATTACTGTATATTCACTATAATCAGCCCTGATTTGAGAAAGGTCTATTAAGGGACCGGAACACGTGTCATCACAAAGGGCACCTCAACGCATTAAACATTATTTTCTTAAAACTGGGCGCAGTATCATTCTCGGTCTTCTTTCCTTTTCTTGAATAGATTCTTTATTAATTTCTGTTTAACTTTGCACATGAAAATCTGTGTCAGCACAGTGAAGCATTTCAGTAGCTGACAGGGGCCCTTTGTTTGAGTTTCATTAGCTAACAGATTGTGAATTGTATCAGAAGGCACAGTTCAAAGTAAAAATTTGATGTGCATTTGTTACCTTTGAAGCTTTGGTTGTAAAACTAAGAGCTGCCTACCATGTGACCATCTTATATGTTATCAGCTCGGAGGACCATAATTTGAATTTATTTGGAATGCAAAAGATGTTTTTGTAAAGCCTAAGCATGTGATATTATTCCTGGTCTGGGTTGAATGTGATTGCTGGCATATCTAGCTTTCAGATGGCCATGGTAATCCTGTGGGACCTCCAGTTTATTTAGTTTTTGTCATGCAATTTGAACTGAGGTTTACCTTGTATTAGACACGCTAAAGATCCTAAAAAACATGTTTTGGGAAAGCCAAAATGGGACACATATTTACCATCTAACACTTCAGTAGTCCTAATTCACAATATGTTGAATGCACCCACTCATTTCTGGTGTGATTTAACAAGTACGCCTTAGTTTAAAATTAAATCACAGCGATTTCTCTCCTATTATTTGTAGAGAACATTATATTGCAATGGGCACTTGTAATGCAATCATGGAAAGAAATACATTTGACATTTGACGTTATTGCACATGCTTTGAACTTAATGGGTTACAGAATAAAAACATATATTGTTCTAGGTAGCAAGCATTTTGGATTAGGGGGAGAAGTAATTTTCTCTATGAATAATTTGAAGCTGCACTCCATTTGAAAACATGACATGTTGGATTTTGAAATAAAGGTGAATTACTTTGCTTGTTGAGCTAAGTTTAAAATGCATTTTGATGGTGCAAACTGCGCTTCCTTCTGTACTTGGTAACATTTCTCATATAGTATGCAGAAACAGGCACCAGTTCTGCTGGATTTCCTCTTGCATTTAACATGCAGATTCAATAATAGAATATAGGCTTTCAGCACATCTTTCTATTATTTGACCATTTAGTATATCCGGGGTGCTTTGTACATGAATAAACAATGTGCTCGGTTTCAGTCAGTCTCTATCTTCCTTTAATTTTCTCCTACCCAATTTACAGAGAAAGTATGAATTAGTTGGCAGTTCTCAATGTATTGTTCTCATGTTTGGGGTTTCATAAAATTAACCTTGGTCTTCCACTATGTGGGAATTTTCCACAAGCTCAAGTTCAGGTGGGTTGGTTAAGGACTCGCTGGGAATGAACATACATTTTAAAATCCGAAATGGAACAGGAACTTCACCCCTGCAGACCCGAAGTTCCATGTCACTGGCTCTGCTGGGGTACGGTCTCTGCAAAAGGTTGGAGATGAAGAAATATCCTCTTTTCTCATTCTCCTGATAAGATCTATTTTATTTTCTTCCTTTTTTGGTCTCACATCTAGGGGTCTCTTGGTTAATCTCATTCTTTACTTAAATTATTTGTCACTGTTCCTTTAAGTTTTATACAGTGTTATTTTCGAGATGGCAATACCATATTTTAAAGAGAAAACTCCTAGTTCTATATCCACTGAATTCTCTTTCTTCTCAAATGAGATTGTTACATTTTGTTCTTTTTTCTCTTTTCTTACTGAACTTTACACTCTTGCTTTTATTTGATTTTACCTCAAGAAATGAGGAAGCATCATTAATGGTACCTATTTGTTTGTCAGCAAAGCCAGCTGTGTTTTCCCAGAGGATGACAGAAATATACTCTTTTCCACCATATCCCCCTTTTCTTCTTTTTTATTTTTTATTCTTTATTTACATTTTATCAAACAAAAACATAAGAAATACAAAGCATTGTAAAAGACTGAACATAGCATACAAAGGTTCATCAATAATAACATGAGGAAAGAAAAAGAAAAAAAAAACAGCATTTCACAAACATGTCAAAGAACTAGTACATATTCAAGAAAACATCACAGACCTTAGCATGTAAATGTATTTTGCCCATCATTCCATAGATCACTTTTTCAATATCCGACCAACAAATCATCTCAACAACCCAATCATCTGAATTTGGCGGGATTCGGGATTTCCATCCCTTCAAAATAATTTTCTTGCATATTGATGCTACCCTGAACAAATACTTTTTCTCAGACAAAGAAAAATCTTCGTGCAAGGCACCACAGCCGAAAACCATAGTTTTAAAGTCCAAAATCGATACTGCAATTCAGAAACCACAGAAACATAGTGCAGACCTCCTGTCATAAACCTCTTACCCAAACACAGTCCCAGAGTAAATGCTCAAAACTGCCCACCTCCACAACACAACACCAACAGACATCATAGTCTGACATGCCTCTTCTTTTGAGTCTTTCCGGGCACCAATAAACCCAGTTGAGAATTTTAATTTGCCTAGAGCGTTCGCACAAGCTAATGGAGCAGAGCTTCACATTAGCACACAACTCAAGCCATACATCAGAAGTGATCTCGCATTTCAATCTTTTACTCCATTCATCCATTAGATCATTATTCTGCTTATACTTAGCAACAATTTGACTATATACTTTGCTCGCAAGCGATTGATTGCCCAAATTGAAAAATTCCAAACACACAGACCCATTCCCATCAACCTCAACAATACATCTCTTCAATTTCCTGTAGTCTGCACCTGAAAGATTGTCAATAGTGAAAATTGTGTGTAACTCATCAAAATCAACCCACTTCCCATCCCTGTACATATCACCAATCCAATGAATACCACTGATAAACCATTCCAGCCATAATGAAGAGCTGCCACCATCTGTAATTGCTTTATTAAGCCAAATTGAGGCAGAAGGAGACTTCAAAGCAACCGAACCACACATGCTATGAATACTTTTCCATACATCCCTCAGAAATTCAGTCAGGGGAAATCTCCTACTATGCCTGCTGACTGTCGTAAGGACAGCTCAAAGGGCAGGAGGGCCCAATGCGCTCGCCTCCGCCACTGCCCATGCACTTGGAGAATCACCTAGAAAAGGAAGCAAAAACTGGCAAGAGAATGCCAGATGATACGCCTTAAAATTGGGGACCCCGAGCCCCCCCTCCCAACTGGCAACTGTAGCGTCCACAGTTTTAGTTTAGGAGTCTTTCCGTCCCAAACAAAGGATTGTAGAGTTGCATCAATTAATTTCCAATAATATGCACTAACCTTCAGAGGGAGCATACTCAAAACATAGTTGATTTTCGGGGCAGCATCCATCTTCAAGGCATTTACCTTGCCCCACAGTGATAAATGTAAAACCAACCAGCTTTAGGTGTTCATTTTCAGCTCCCGGCAGGCTTTCCCCAATCAACCAAATTCCCAAGTATTTTATTTTGTGTAAACACCATTGAAATCCATAACCAGTCACCAATGATTTAACACAACGCCTCGTGATTGGCAAAACCTCAGACTTTGACCAATTTATTTTATACCCGGCCACCTCATGGAATCGCCCAAGTGTGCTCATCAGAGATGGCAAAGATATCTCCAGGTCCCGTAAAACTAGTAAAAGGCTGTCTGCATAAAACCATATTTTCTGTTCAACCCCATTAAAGGACACACCTTTCAAACACAAATGACTTCTTAAAGCAATAGCGAGAGGTTCAATGGCTAGCACAAACAGTAATGGTGAAAGTGGGCAGCCCTGCCTGGTGCCCCTCTGAAGAATGAAAGACTCTGGCAGCAAGCCGTTCGTCTTAACATCTGCCATGGGACAGGCGTACAAAAGCGAGACCCATGAAATATATTCATCACCCAGATTCATTGCCCCCAGGACCGAAAACAAATAATGCCAATTAACTCGATCGAACGCTTTGTCAGCGTCGAGAGAGAGCACAGCTACGTCCTCATCCAAAGTCTGGGCCTCCGACATGGTCAGCAAGAGATTCCGAATATTGCTAGAAGTTCTACGATGTTTAACAAAACCCGACTGATCCGTGTGAATGCATTTTTGAATCAATTCTTCAATGCGCAAAGCAAGTATTTTAGCCAAGATCTTGTTGTCGGTATTTATTAAACTTATCGGTCGGTAACTAGAAGGTAGGACACTGTCCTTTCCTTTTTTTTAGAAAGACTGAGATGGTTGCATGATTGGTAGATATTGGAAGCAAGCCCACTTCCTTAAATTCAGTATACATATCTCTCAAGAGCCCCAATGCTGCCTCAGGAAGAATCTTCTAAAACTCAACTGGTAATCCATCAGGACCTGGTGTTTTCCCAGAATTCAATAGTCACAAAAAGGACCAGGAAACGGGTTTCTGGCCTGAGTGTACCCTTATATATTAACACAATAGAAGACTCAGGTTGATCAGTTCTATAAAAGTATTTTAATAAAAATTGTTTAATTTGTTATTTTTAAAGTTCGCCCTCAAATGAGGTACTTGGAATTTCTTAAAAAGCTGCTTCATAGATGAAAAAAGATGATTTTATTAGATTTCTCTATCCACAGGATGTTAAAAAAGGAGGACAATGCTAATAGAAGTGTTTCTATTCTCTACTTGTATTCATTTAGTTTGAAAAAGTAGCGTCCAATTGTTTCTTCCGGTTTTGCTTCAAAAATTTCCGGATTCCCATATTCTTCTTCTGTTCTGATCTTTTAACATTGTTATTTCAGAATTCAGTTTGAAAAGGTTTTTACGGAATTCCCATCTATTTGTTGGGAGATCCCAAATCAGGAAGTCCAGCAGGTTGTAGATAGATTAGTTACTAGTCTGGGACTATTCCTGATGTAGAAAGCCACAAAAAGCCTACCGGTTTCAGTGGCAAAGAGGCAACATTCATCAGGGCTGGGCAGACGTATTGAAAAGTGGATGTGTCTAGGAGGCTGGGTAGATGGTACCAGAGGATCCCACCTATAAAAAAGGGAGGGGGACGGGAAGAAGGAAAAGAGAGAGAGACAAGCACCATTATGGTATCAATAAGGTAATTTGACGGTGCTGTCATCTAGAAAATAAAAGGCTAGGTCTTACCTAGTTTAAGGGGTCCCCATAGGTGTCTATGTGGGTGGGGAAAGTAGGTATTACTACTTCCCAACAGGGGTCATTGGTCGTTTTGTCATGCCCTGGATTCTGGAAAAAAGGGATCATATTTTAGACTCTTAACCAGACGGGACGAACAAAGATTACATGATGCAAAGTAGTTAAAGATGGTGCTCAATAAGATAGGGTCATATATGAATGACCCCTGACAAATTTCTTCAAGAGAGAGACTCCAGAAAATTTTACCTAGAAAGTGTGACCAGAAAACATGTTTTGCCATGTCTTAACAGATTAGGAACATACCATATCGCGTGATATAATGGGCTATCAAAAATGATCAAAAAAGATGTAGCATGTTTACTTGCCCCTCAAAATATGCACCAAAAACCCCTGGGATGGGATGGGGGGTGGACCCATAGTTATAAACCCACAGTTATAAAGGGAGCGGAACTGTTGCTCATAGAGCTGCTGGCAGACGAAACCGCCATGCAGTACTTAGGAGATACATCGATTGTGTGTATCTCGTTCTCATTTTGAGCCTGCTCGTTGCGTAAGCTTACCTGCTCCGTATTCTATGTTGTGATCGGAGTTTCAGAAACGAAAGGTCGGCTCACCGTGGGTGATGCCGGACCAAGCGCGGGTAGTGGTGGCTGGAAGTCGGACCTGGTCGCGCTACAATGAAGTGTATGCCCTGCGTCCGAAAAATCGTGGGAAGGCCATAGACATAAAAAAAGGACTAAATGTATGTATTCCGCATCCAACAGGCTTTTGGAAGAAACATAGACATCAATGAAGGACAGGTTGCCAAAATCACCTTGTCTTGCATAGGCGTGTATATACACTTGGATCAGATAAATGAATCTGCGTGGATCCGTGACTGAATCTGACCAAAAAAGTGTTGAAGCTCAAGAAAGATCTAGCTGCCTATACCCAAGAAAAAATACATCCTTATATCACAGATGCTCACTATGAAGATCAGAGCCAGACTCCCTCCACGCCTGGCCAACTCTTTAATCAATTCAATAGGAAAAGGATACAGAATAATCGTCCCAGACCCCAAAACTGGACTTTTTCAAGCGGGAGCTCCAATGGAAGTAATAACAGCATAGCAAGCACCAGCAGCGCCGCTAATAATCAACCCAATCGTGGCTCCACTACAGCACCCCAATTTTTTCATCGGGGTCAAGGAAAGACCAGAAACAGAGGAAGAGGACAATGGCAAGCACCGTGGCAGAACCAATCACCACGGGTAACACGCAGCAGGGGACGAGGACAGACATCAATGGCCCCTTAAAAAGTGCCCTCAAGAAAAAGACAGTGACCTGGCACGATGAACATACGAACTTAGTGCACGATAGACAAGAACTACCACAGAGAGCCAGCACTAGTATACCTCAAACAGACATCGTTCAGACTCCCAATCTTCCAAGACCTCCAGAACAACTAAGGGTACAATCCCTAGTGATGAACTTTTCCAGTCATAGATTGACTAAAGACCAGCAGGACCTCCTGGAAAAAGGTCTATCGTTTGTTCCTACCCCCACACACGATCCGTTTCAAACCCGAATTGAGGTAGCACAACTGGTTCGAAAGATCAGATTGAAACAATACTTTGACGATATCACCTATACAGAATCAGAAAAAAGTGCGACCAACCTAAGGGGAAAATCTACCTTTTATCTTCCACCACACGGAATAACTTCGGAGTCCATAACCTTCGAAAAAGCATTGCTCAGGAAAATTGAAGACCTGGAGAAAGAGCAATCACTAACATTTAACAACACCTCTAAGAAAGAAAAATTGGCATTACGAGCACGGACTGATAATGAGCAATTAATGATAAAACCGGCTGATAAAGGTGGAGCTACAGTACTCCTAAATATTCAGGATTATGAACAAATGGTACGTACCCTCCTAGAGGAACGAACCAGCTATAGACAATTGGGAAAAGATCCCACGGAAGATATCAGAAACCTGATAGTACAGATTCTGGAAGAAGCCCTAGCAGAGGGCCATATCAGCACTAAAGAGTATGACTATCTGAACCCCAAAACACCAAGGAGACCAGCTTTTTACGCCCTCCCTAAAGTTCATAAAGGTATTATTCCTATTCCGGGAAGACCCATAGTGTCAGGCATTGGTTCTATTTTAGAGCCACTGTTAGAGTTTGTTGACTTCTTTCTGAGACCTAAAGTGAGCACAATGAGATCATATTTGAAGGACACTACTGCTGTCCTTCGGCTACTCAAGGACCGCCCTTTTGATATAGAAGGCCAACTACTTGTCACACTGGATATTGAACAGCTATATACCAAAATCCCACAAATGGCAATTTTGCAAGTGATCGAGAAAATCCTGAGAGATACAACCCCTCCACTCGATACACCCATCAATCTCATTATGCAGTTAGCCTAGATTGCCCTGACTACAAATTACTTCATGTATGAAACCCTATTCTTTGAACAAACATCTGGTAGAGCGATGGGCGCTACTTTTGCGCCGAGCCTGGTGAACCTATATGTGGCTGATTTTGAAGAGAAGTCCATTTACCCTGTTACTAACCTTTGGGGCACACACATAATATTGTGGAAGAGATACATTGATGACGTTCTGATGATTTTTCAAGGTAATGAACAAGAACTCATCACTTTCATGACCTGGCTTAACAAACAGAATCCTTTACTCACTTTCTCCGAAACACACAGCAATACGTCAGTGCATTTCCTAGATTTGAACCTGGAAAAAAGAAATAATCAGATCGACACCAAGGTATATAACAAAACCACAGATAGAAATTCTCTGTTGAAATATTCAAGTTACCATCCATCTTGCCTGAGAAACAACTTAGCTTTTGGACAATTCCTTAGGTACCGAAGAAATTGCTCTACTTTACAGGCATATGAACAGCAATCAGACCAACTTTTCTGTAAATTACAAGATCGTGGTTACCCAAAACGCTTAATAAAGAGAGCCAGAAAAAGAGCGAGAAACATCCCGCGAGACATTACCATGGAACAACACACGAGAGAACAGAGACAAGAAGAGAAAATCACTGCGATCTTCAGCTTCTCACCATTAACCAACAGAATCAAAAAAAAGGTGATGAGAGTGTGGCCACTCCTGAATGTGGGTGAGTCCAACCTTGAAAAACCTAGATTTGCAATCAAACGGGGGAAAAATTTTCGAGACTCTCTCATTCATACTTATAAAAAACCAAAGGAATCCGTCACAAATACCTTATGGAATCAGGCAAAACCCATAGGACATGCACCATGTGGCCTTTGCAGTGCGTGTGCAGGAACCACCAGAACCACATCTATCAACATTGGCTGGCATTACCCATGGCTACAGAAAAATTGTACAAACTGTAATAGTAAAAACGTCATTTATCTAATTACCTGCCCTTGCAATATGCGATATGTGGGTATGACTAGCCGGTGTATCAAAACCAGATTGGCCGAACATCGGACCTGTATTCGCACAAAAAAAACTCACTGCCCCTATGGTCACTCATTTCGTGCAAAATCAACATGATGTGATGGACTTCAAATGGACAATTATTGAAAAAGTGAATGGTACAAAACGAGGGGGAAACATCCATGATTTACTTTTCAAAAGAGAACAACTATGGATCTTTCGTTTGAAAACAGACAAGTTTGGCCTAAATGAACCGACAAGTTGGCAGACCCTGGCCACTTTATAGAGAAAGAACTACCCCAGCCATGCTTTGACCACCCTGATACAAGCCAGAAATCTACATCTCCTGGTTTTTTGTTGTGTAACTGAATGTTTTCTGAACTTCAGCTGGTAGTAATGTTCGTGATGTACCCTGAACTATCTGGCACCTTTCCATGGTCTAAAACAGGGGTTGTGTGACATTTGTGCACCTAGGATCACAATACATGCAATTTAGTATTACACAGTAGGTTAGTATTATTATCTCTAGAATTCCTGGTTCTCCACCTTGGTGTGCCCCCTGTCGATGACAAATATGTCCTGTGCATGACTTCAGGTTCATTGACCACGTCTCACATGCAATACGGGGACATTACACCCAGTTTCTTCACCTCTGTGCAATATTAGTAACACTCACGGATCCACGCAGATTCATTTATCTGATCCAAGTGTATATACACGCCTATGCAAGACAACGTGATTTTGGCAACCTGTCCTTCATTGATGTCTATGTTTCTTCCAAAAGCCCGTTGGATGCGGAATACATACATTTAGTCCTTTTTTTATGTCTATGGCCTTCCCACGATTTTTCGGACTCAGGGCATACACATCATTGTAGCGCGACCAGGTCCGACTTCCAGCCACCACTACCCGCGCTTGGTCCGGCATCACCCACGGTGAGCCGACCTTTCGTTTCTGAAACTCCGATCACAACATAGAATACGGAGCAGGTAAGCTTACGCGACGAGCAGGCTCAAAATGAAACTGAGTAGAGAACGAGATACACACAATCGATGTATCTCCTAAGTACTGCATGGCGGTTTCGTCTGCCAGCAGCTCTATGAGCAACAGTCCCGCTCCCTTTATAACTGTGGGTTTATAACTATGGGTCCACCCCCCATCCCAGGGGTTTTGGTGCATATTTTGAGGGGCAAGTAAGCATGCTACATCTTTTTTGATCATTTTTGATAGCCCATTATATCACGCAATATGGTATGTTCCGAATCTGTTAAGACATGGCAAAACATGTTTTCTGGTCACATTTTCTAGGTAAAATTTTCTGGCGTCTCTCTCTTGAAGAAATTTGTCAGGGGTCATTCATATATGACCCTATCTTATTGAGCACTATCTTTAACTACTTTGCATCATGTAATCTTTGTTCGTCCCGTCTGGTTAAGAGGCTAAAATATGATCCCTTTTTTCCAGAATCCAGGGCATGACAAAACGACCCATGACCCCTGTTGGGAAGTAGTAATACCTACTTTCCCCACCCACATGGACACCTATGGGGACCCCTTAAACTAGGTAAGACCTAGCCTTTTATTTTCTAGATGACAGCACCGTCAAATTACCTTATTTATACCATAATGGTGCTTGTCTCTCTCTCTTTTCCTTCTTCCCGTCCCCCTCCCTTTTATAGGTGGGATCCTCTGGTACCATCTACCCAGCCTCCTAGACGTAGACCCATCCACTTTTCAATACGTCTGCCCAGCCCTGATGAATGTGGCCTCTTTGCCACTGAAACCAGTAGGCTTTTTGTGGCTTTCTACATCAGGAATAGTCCCAGACTAGTAACTAATCTATCTACAACCTGCTGGACTTCCTGATTTGTGATCTCCCAACAAATAGATGGGAATTCCGTAAAAACCTTTTCAAACTGAATTCCGAAATAACAATGTTAAAAGATCAGAACAGAAGAAGAACATGGGAATCCGGAAATTTTTGAAGCAAAACCGGAAGAAACAATTGGACGCTACTTTTTCAAACTAAATGAATAGAAGTAGAGAATAGAAACACATCTATTAGCATTGTCCTCCTTTTTTAACATCCTGTGGATAGAGAAATCTAATAAAATCATCTTTTTTCATCTATGAAGCAGCTTTTTCAGAAATTCCAAGTACCTCACTCGAGGGCGAACTTTAAAAATAAAAAATTAAACAATTTTTATTAAAATACTTTTATAGAATTGATCAACCTGAGTCTTCCCAGAATTCAAACCATTAATAGCAGACCTAATCTCATCAATAGTCACCTGCCGATTTAGACCCGCCTTTTGTTCATCTGAAATTCTCAGAATATTCAGATTACCCAAGAAACATTCACCCCGACCTGTAATTCCAGCCTCATTCTCATATAAATTTGTGTAGAAATCTTTGAAAACTGTATTAATCTGACGTGGTTTAAAAGTGACCACTCCATTCAACCCTTTTATAGAAGTAATGGCCCCTTCTGAAACCTGTTGCCTTAGCCTGTAGGCAAGCCATCTGTCACATTTTTACCCCCGCTCGAAGTGGGCACATTTGATCCTATATAAATCTTTTTCCGCTCTAGCACCCAAAATGTCGTTCAGTTCCTTTTTCAGTTTCTTTAATTCCCTTCTCTTAAATCACTCGTCACCTCAGCAATACGGGTATCAATTTCACACCTCACCTTATCCATTTTTTTCTTTCTGCCACTGGATAAGCCTAAAGTAAGGCCCCTCATTGTACGTTTGAATGCTTCCCATGTCGTATTCTTACTAAGTTCATCACATTGGTTCTCTCTCACAAAGCATTCAGCCTCAGCCCTGATTTTCTCCAGAATAGCCTCATCATGAAGAATCGAGGTGTTCATTTTCCATTGAAAGGTTCTACAGCATTCAAAGTTCAAAGTCAGGCTAAAAAAAACAGGTGCATGGTCAGTGACCGCGATACAACCAATTCTACTATTCAAAAGATTTGCAGTCATCTCACCAGCTGTAAAAAACATATCAATCCTCGAATATGTATCATGAGACCCAGAATAAAATGTGAATTCCCTGGAGTCAGGATGTTGCAATCTCCAACAATCCTTCAAATCAAATTCGTGAACAAGTGCCCGAAACAAGCAAAAATGTGTATCCTTTCTCTGTAATGTTTTTTGCCCAGTGCGGTCTAAAGATGGATCATCAACCAGGTTAAAATCACCACCAAGAGTGATATTAGGGAGTTCAAATCAAGTATTGATTGCGCCACATCTCTAAAGAAAGACCCATCGCTCATTGAGGGAGCATAAATATTGCACAATACATGTTGAACAGTCTGTATATCCACCAAGAGAGCAACAGCTCTGCCCTCCCGGTCACAGCTATTTCAGAATTTTAACTGGAGAGTTTTTCCGTAAAAGGATCGCAACCCCCCCTACTCTTAGAGGAATAACAGGAAGCAGCAACGTCACCTAGCCATTTCTTATGCAATACACCATTATCTTCTAACAAAAGGTGAGTCTCCTGCAAAAAAGAAACATCACATTTCATATCTTCCATGCAATTCAAAATTGTCTGCCGTTTGACAGGATTATTCATTCCATTGACGTTCCAAGAAGAAACCAATAGATGAGACCCTCTATTGACAGACATTTCAAAAGTTCTGAGACAATCCAAAAAAAATAAGCACCAGTTCAAAATTCACTAAAAACAAAACAAAAAACCACACCTTATTCCCCCTGAGACAGAAGTATGACGCCAACGCCGAAAAGCACACAAAAAACCAACCCAACACCCCCGGTAACCCTCCCAAAGAATTAACTCCCGTAGCATTGAATCTTATGACACACCCCTTTGCAGAAACACAAATATATATCACAGCAAACAGAAAGAAACCATTGTATCCATTGGTGACAACGTCTGTCCATCGCCAGTCACTTCAAACCCAAAAGCCTCAAACATTGTAAACTCTTCAAATAATTAGTCATCTGAAATACTTGAGAGGGCGCGAGGGCCGACCAAGATGGCCGCTCCCCTGTAAGCTCTCGGCTACCTCCCGCATGAATCCTGTTTAATCACAGCAATCCTGAGGCGAAATCATTAAATTTGCAAGAAATATACTACCATAGCGCAGCACTTCATCCCTGCCGAAAATCCGGAGAGAATCGGTCTCGCCCTTGGTGAGAAACCCACTGCGTGGTGCGGGCCGCACTACCGCGAACTGCGTGGGCCCCTGGAACACCGGCCCGCCTAGCCACAATCCTCCGTAGACGGACAGGAGCCACCTGTGAGACCTACCGAGACCGGCAACAGCGGGAAGAGGACTCCGGAGAGCAGCACTGGAAGAATCGCTCGAGACGGTGGCGCCGCCTCACCGGCCCTGCGGAGCAGCTACTCGGCCCACAGCCGGCGGAGGGACGGTGTCGGAACGAACACCCGCAGGTGAGAGGCGGGAGGCGTGCGAAGGCACACAGAAACACACAAAACTAGCGGGACGGCAAGTCTACGCTACGCAAGAAAGAAAGGGTCGTTCTGTGGCACCCCCACCATCTTAGCCCACAACGACTTTCCGTGCGGCTGGGTCTCAGCCCCTTGCGTGGCACACAGCGGCTAAATCTGAACTTGAGACGAAGAGGGATAGACTCTAAACCCCGGCACGACTGCACTGCGGCCCTCCATCTGTGCACACCTCGACGGCGCCTTTTCTAAAACTCAAAAAGCGGACACTCCGACGCTGCTGTCTGCAGAACGGGACCACCAGCCGATCTGCGCCCATACACCCGCCAAGATCAAGATGGGGAAGCCTGACAAGTCCCAGAAAAGACTCAATTTTGACGCAGGCCCGGCGCCCAAAACGCCCAGGTCGGAACACCGCCCCGAATCCCCGAACAATCCATCGGAGGTAGAACAACTGCAACAAACGGACATTAGGGAAATCCTGATGGAACTAAAAGCTGGGATAGGCGGCCTGGACAGCAAGATAGACTCGCTCTCGTCCAAGGTGGACCTGCTGCAGCACCGTCTCGACAAACACAGTGACAGGCTCGACTCTGTCGAACAGAGTGTCAGATCTGGACAACGGCACATCAGCACTCACCTCCCGAGTCTCCACGCTTGAGGGCCAAATGAAAACCATACTGGCCAAAAATGAGGACTTGGAAGGCCGTTCCAGACGGAATAACATAAGGATATTCGGAGTCAGAGAACAACAACTACCAAACAGAATGGAGGAGCACATCAAAAAACTATGCACTGAACTATTTGGTCCCGCAGTTCTGTCACAAATATTCGTGGTGGAAAGAGCCCACAAAATCCCTGCAACAAGACCTGCTCCGGGAGCTCCTGGCCGCCCGATCATCGCCAAGCTCTTAAGCTACAAGGACAGGGAGGCGATCCTGAGAATGGCAAGAGAAAAGGGCAAACTCCACTTCGATGGGGACGACATCCAGTTTTACCCGGACTTCTCGCCGTAGGTCCAAGTCCAAAGGAGATTGTTCACCCATGTCAAACACAGATTGCGCGCCAACCAAATCACGTACTCAATGCTCTTCCCGGTGAGGCTTCGCATTCAACTTGAGGGAAATACTCACTTCTTCAACTCCCCCGACGAAGCCACACTGTTCCTCGACAGGCAGGGATATAAATCCGCAAACCAAATATCCAGAGCCACAAACAGAGAAAGAACGGGGAGAGTCCCGCCTTGATGAACAACCGTGCCACTGATCCAAAGCAAGAAGGAAACAAGCCATCAAGACAATCTTCGCAAACGGGAGGCTGGGGACTAAGCCTTGGAAGGCCTCCTGCGCCCCGTGCACAGCACACCTTGTGTTCTAGTTGGGGGGGTTCCAAAAGGACGAGTTGGGGGTTATCCGTGTAAGGAAAATTGTGTTATTGTTGTTGTGGTTCGAAACGCGTGCTATGCGCCACCGCCTATGCAGGCCTTGCCCCGGGCCTCGCCGCCGCCCTGCGCGCACCTTCCCGCCTGATGCAGTTCCCAGGCACTCCAGCCGCCCCAAATGCCGGGACACCACCGAGCGATGGTCCATCGCTTTTCCCGCAAACGGGCTCCATATAAAACATCATTGTTCCAATTCAAAGTAGCAACCTGGAACATTAGAGGCGGCAATATCCCGGCCAAGACGCGAAAGATCCTGCAATTACTTAGACGTCACAAGATCGAGGTGGCAATGATTCAAGAGACCCACATTTTACCTCAAAACGAACACCTGTGGGCCCGCAGCTGGGGATGCCACTGCTACTTCTCTTCATACTCATCCTACGCCAGGGGAGTCGCAATACTTCTTCACACTTCGCTGGGGTTTCGCTTGATCAAAACGGCAAGAGATAACGATGGAAGGGCTCTTCTGGTCCGAGGCATGGTGGAGCGAGAGGAGGTGGTTTTCGTCAACTCCTACGCCCCCAACACAGACGGTGCAAACAACATTGACTGGGTGCTGTCCCACCTTGCGCAAGTGCGAAATGCTACCATAATCTGGGGAGGCGACCTTGAATACTCATCTCGACCCACAGAAAGATAAATCACAGCCAACAACCGCGTACCCTTCCAAGGCCAGCCTACAAGTGCAGGAGATCTCTAAGGCATTTGACCTATCAGATATATGGAGAATCCAGAATTGGGAAGTCAGAGACTACATATACCACTCAAGTTTACATAATATGAACTCCCGCATCGATTATCTGCTAGTCTCCGCACACAGCAACTGGCAATGGGGCAGCTGCCAAATACTTCCTGTGAGAGGATTCAATCCAGCACTACAGCTAAGTCAATGCCTAGTCTGGGATACTGAATGGAAACCCTTATTGATATATCTTTATGTCCAGTTCATGAGTTCTGGATGACTACCCCTATATAACACCCCTCTCTTGGAATCCCCCTGACCCCACTGAGCCAAGAAGTAGTTCTGTTTTGCAAGTTAAAAGGTTTATTTGAGAATTTAAACAATATATACATATATATCACACTTTATAATAAATTAATAATCGAATATCACACTTAATCTGAGCAGTAATCAATAATGGATAGTCTGGCACTAGCACACTTCTTTATAATCAATGATGAGTGGTTATAGGATGGATAAGATAGCAACAATACTTTTATGGTTTCAAATGGATGCAAGGTGGAATGAAAATGCAGTACAGAAAATAACTTGATAGGGTTTCAGCAAAAGACAATGTAATCACTTTCTTGGACAATTCACCCCCCCTTTTATGCAATGTAAGGAGATGAAGATGACACAGTTCTTAGGAATGCAATCAAATAGAATTCAGTTCAATTCCCCCCCAGCAGCTTATACAACAGATAGGAGTTTTGAAACACAGGCAAAATGCTTTGAATATGGTTACAATGCAATGAGAAATATGCTGAAAATGCTTTTAATTTCCTTCAGGAGGTTTCAGGGTGAGTGGTATCTAGTTAATATGAGTTCAGGCTCACTCTAGCAATGATTCAGGGATGGTTCTTAAAAGCAGCTATCTTTTCACAAGTAAAGAAATCGGGCCCAATCGCAAATCGCAGCAAAATTCGCGAATGCGTGAATCGTGATTGCGGATAAAGTATAAGGAGTAGGAAGTCGGTTATATGTTTGTTGAAAATCTGGGATTCTAAGCTTTCAGAGGAAAGTTAAACCAAGTTCCTAGCACAAACGGTTACGGAGTTATGAACGATTATGTGAAGGTTGTTTTTCGGATTTGAAATTTTCAAAGTTCAAAGCGACAGGTTATAGCTTGCAGCTAGAAAATGACAGGTGACAGCTTTGCAAATGACAGGTGGCAGTTAGGAGGCAGTTCTGGTTAGATTTAAAATAGATTGAATTATATTATTTTAACTAAGAGATTGGTTCTGCACAGTTCTGCTAGGTACTCACAGTATATTTTGAAATAGGCCTCCCCACGGATCTGGTCAGGTTTTGGACTGGACTCCGGTTCTGGTCTCGGCACTTCACAGTGATCTGGGTCAGCTCTCTGGTTCTGCTAACAGCGGTCTAGCCTCTCTGGATTCTGGATACTGCTCTGCATTCTGGGTACTGCTACAGGTTCTGGAGATTGATGGATTTGGAGTCTGGATCTCTGGATGTGAAGTCGTCGGTCAGCATGCTCCGCAGAAAATGGAATTGAATGTCCTCTCTAGCTTCCAGTGGCTCTTTTTATGTCTTTTGAAAGTGGGTGTGTGTGCAGCATCACTAGCCAGCCCCTCTTTCAACTTGTCATTGGCCCAATTCTCCCCTCTCCCATGATTGGGGAAGGAACTGTGAGTCAGAGTGATGCTGTAGGTTTTATGGGTCAGAGAATCCTCCCCTGGTCAGTTTGCCCACAAATCTATATTTGACCTAAAGACATATTTCATAGATACACAGTGGTTTGAAATTGCATGCACCCATCACGTATCACATGAGGTATACTCTGTTCAAACTCTGATGTTTCTAAGAGCTTGCATTCAGAAACGGCAACATTTTGTGTTTTTTAACTGGTTTTGCAATATTGGTTTTTCATTAAAAATTATACACATAGACATGGCCTGTTCATACATACTCCAGTAAATTCCCATGTCTCTAGCTTAAACACAGAGTCTGTAGTATACATAAATAGCAGGGTTTTGCCCCAGAACATCACACAAATTGGAGTTTGGGCTTGAATCGAAGGTACATTTTTTAAATGAAGGCTCTCAAAGTTATACATTCCTGTCATTTGATTACAAAGAGTTATCAGTGTTTCTGTAAAATATATGTTTTGCTTTCAATTCAGTTCTCAGAGTGTTGGAGTCCGCCTCCAAGACTTGGGTGGGTCAGTGATCACATGTGTCTTCTGGCAGGCAGGCCTTTGTTGACAGGAAACAGTCAAAATCAACATATTCTATTCAAGTGCAAGAGCCTATTGTGTGGTCTCCAGGAGGCTCCCAGCAGGTCTGCCTTCTATCAATCAAGAGGTCATGTGAGATTCTAACTCCTGGTGTGAATCTCTGGAGGTGAGAGGTTTCCCAGCCTTTGGCCTGTTAATTAAATCAGATTGTCATCTGGGAACAGCATGTGGTTAAGATTTTAATTAACTCCCAGCCTTTGATGTAAAGGCCTCTCCTGCAACTCCTGACATGCAGTTTCCGTGTCAGAGTTTAGACCGCTAGCGCCGCCCTCAGTCAAAAGCGGGTACTGCATGCAATTATTTTTGGATCAGTCTTGAATTCAAGCATTTCAAACAAGAGATATTACATGGAAGTATATTGTCCAGGTTCAACAAATGGCATTGGTGTAGTTCTTGTCATGATCTCTGCTTCCAAAAGGTCAGGGTTTTCCCAACTCCCTTGGAAGCAGATCCATAACCCAGGTTCCGAGTGCCAACCAGTCCCAATTGGGACCTTTTGGACCCAGTCCTGGCGCCAGTGGCACCAGGCTCATAAATATGCCCAGTCCCAGCGCTGGAAGCGCCGGGCTCATAATGCTTGGGTGGACTTACCTGCAGCAGACCATGCTGCTTACTTGCCTGCCAGTTGAGCCTCTGATCCTCTTCTGTTTGGAACTACTTTTCCTGTTGGGTGGGGCTGGAGCCACTCCCTAGATTTAGAACACTGGAACTCTTCTGGAAGGCAGGAACTCTTTTCTTACCAGGAACTCTTTTCTTACTTAGGCGTGGCTGTGGAAGGAGACACCTAAGCACTACAGGAGGCTATTTAAACCACACCCGGTGGATGAATCTTGCTTTGCGTTATTCTGCACCCTCTGCAGCAGGACGCTCATCGTGTCTTCTGCATCCAGTCCTGGGCCTAAGGAAAAAGGCTTACCATCCTGAATCCAGTCTTCAGCAACACCTATAAAGACAAGAAAGAACAGGTTAGCATTCCGGCATCTGAAAGGCAAAGGCTTACCTACTCTTCGTGCGCTCCGGAGGTCTTCATACTGCATTCCGGCATCTGAAAGACAAAAGCTTACCAACTCTTCGCACGCTCCGGAGGCCTTCGGCGCTGCATCCGCATCTGAAAGACAAAACAAGGTGCGTTTAAAGACATTGGGGAACTTTAATACTCACGTGCCATTACTCCTTTCCACATCTAATCCAGTGGGTATTCCGGCACCCTGCAACCGCTCCGAACTCGTACCTGCAAAATAAAAAGACAGTTAGAGCGCATCGTGAAACAGGCAACAAGCGCTTACTCACGTGCTTCCAGGCGCTTCTATTCATCACACGGGCTCCATCTTCAACTCACTTCAGCCCGTCATCCGCCATCGCCGGAACCCTGCAAAACAAGAGACATCATTACTAAAGACTTTAAAAAGACATTTGAATGACTCGAAACTTACCGTTCGTGCAGTAAACGACGGACAGCAGTCCTCTGAAGTCAAGAGGCCTGTGCTACCTATCCAGTGAAGAAACTGGCTACAGCACCCTGCCCCGAGGCAGATGGAGAGCTCGGCATTCACTTACCTAAGGTGAGAGTGTTAACCTTTGGGGGTCTACAGGAGAGGAGAAGAGGAAAGAGATAGGGACACCCCAATAACCCCAGTTCATTAACCCCATATTTTCTATCTGCAGACATCTTACTCTACACGTCAGGCATACAGTGCACAGAGGTCCAGCCCAAAGAGCCAACCAGGTGCTACACATCACCTTTGAAGATACGGTAGTCGCCCAGTCAAGACCGGCGCCTCTGCGAGAATCAGGTGAGCGTTACAGAACGCAAAGCCTACCGCAAAACTCTCGCCCAGGCGCTATGGAAACCTCGGATACTGACCCCCTAGCCCGGTTACTTGGGGAACTAAGGGCAGAAGTGCATGCAACTCGTCAGGAAACGAATGCTCTAAGAAGGGAACTAATTATTTCCAAGGAGAGAACAGACAATCTTGCTAGACAAGTGCTACAGTCACAAGCCGGACAGACCCCGTTACCCGCATTAGGGGCAAATCTTCCTTCAACATCCTCTATGAATCCAGTGCAGATCAACCTACCTGGGAATGTACCTCTGGCCCCGCCCGAGCGATTTTCTGGTGACCCAAAGAGGTTTGCAGTATTTATCAATCAGTGCCGGTTGCACTTCTTATGCCGGCCAGCAGCCTTTCCAACTGATCAAGCTAAAGTAGCTTTTGTACTTTCGTACCTTAGTGGCAATGCGGCAGATTGGTCGATCCCTCTAGTTCATCAAGATGATCCGGTTCTCCATGATTTTCAAGCCTTTCAGCTTAGTATGGAAAAACTGTTCGCAAGACATTCACAGGGGCAGGCCTTGGACAATGAGCTTCTTTCGTTGCGACAGGGTAATCAAGACCTTTTGGCTTATATTGCATCTTTCAATAGACTAATAGTGGAAACTCAATGGCCTGAGGACAAAAGGATTACGCTGTTTTATAGAGGTCTACGTGGAGAGCTCAAAGACGTTTTAGCCCAAGTAGTGAATCCCCCACAAGACTGTTCGGATTACATAGACTTGGTCGTTCAAATAGATCACAGGCTGCAGAACAGGAAGGCCGATCGTTCCAAGTTTGATGCTCGAGTATTTTCCAAACCGCCAACTCCTTCCAAAGGAGTAGACTCCGGGGAACCCATGCAAATAGGGGGTCTGAAAGGTCCTCTAACACAACGGGAGCGGGAAAGGAGGAAACAGTTGCAATTATGCCTATATTGCGGAAACTCAGGGCACTTTCTTCGAGACTGTCCGGTGAAACCTGCCAAGAAGGCAGTAGGAGCTGCAGTTACCAAAGTTACAAACTCTGAGCAGGGAAACGACCTCGCCCGACAAGAATAGAGGTCCTCTTGCCGAGCGTAAAAACCAGTTCCGTGACCTCGCATTTCGTGATACCTATGGTCCTCATTAGCCCTGATAATCCGGATCGATTACATGCAATTGAAGCTTACGTCGACAGCGGTGCCATCGGCAATTATGTGGATCATGAAATGGTTTTGAGGATGAATCTAACTCTTTGTCCCAAGGCTGTAAAGGACGTCATTACTACGGTGGATGGTACAGAGATAGCCTCCGGGCCAGTAACGCATACCACTCAAGAAGTGACGCTAGTAAGTCAAGATGGACACCATGAGAAGATCGTGTTCGATGTGATCAAGGCCCCTCAGTTTCAGATTATTCTAGGAATACCTTGGTTAGAGAAACACAATCCTCTGATTGATTGGCGAGCAAGAACGGTCCAGTTTCCAGAATGTGTCTCTACTTGTCACCCTCCACCTGGTGTTGCACTGGCCGCAATTTCTTCAGAGACTCCCCAGTTACCTCCCGAATACCTAGAATACCAAGATGTTTTCCGGAAGGATCAGGCTAACTCTCTACTTCCTCATAGGTCTTATGACTGCCAGATAGACCTGATACCTGGATCTACTCCTCCTTGTAGTAGAATTTATGCCCTCACCGAGCCTGAGAACCTTCACCTTCGACAATACCTGGATCAATACCTGGCAAATGGGTTTATTCGTCCTTCCAAGTCCCCTGCTTCTTCAGCTTTGTTCTTCGTTCCAAAAAAGGAAGGAGACCTTAGAACTTGTATCGATTATCGCTCCCTGAACCAGATCACCGTTAAGAATAGATATCCGTTACCTTTGATCCCTGAACTCCTGGACCAAGTCAGAAAAGCATGCATATATACAAAGCTGGATCTTAGAGGAGCTTACCACTTGGTACGAGTAAAAGAGGGCGATGAATGGAAGACGGCCTTCCGCACCAAGTATGGGCTATTTGAATATCAGGTCATGCCCTTCGGACTTTGCAATGCCCCGGCCGCCTTTCAATATTTTATGAACGATGTCCTCAGAGAGCTCATAGATGTATGTGTTGTTGTTTACATTGACGACATCCTCGTTTATTCTTCATCGGAATCTGAACATCGGAAACACGTGAAAATGGTCCTCGAAAGATTGCGTCAACACAAACTTTTCGCTAAGTTGGAAAAATGTGTTTTCAACGTGACTGAAGTTGAATTCTTGGGATTCATATTATCACCTGGCGGAGTGCGTATGGATTCAAAGAAGGTCGATGCAGTTCTCAAATGGCCATCACCATCCTCCGTAAAAGGTGTGCAAAGCATGTTAGGCTTCGCTAACTTTTACCGCAGGTTTATCCCCGAGTTCTCTCGAATAGTCCAGCCCATCACTGCCTTGTTAAAGAAAAACAAACGTTTTGAATGGTCTACCGAGGCGGAACAAGCTTTCCAGGATTTGAAGACTAAATTTATCTCTGCACCAATCTTAAAACACCCTCGCCCCGAACTCCCCTACATCGTGGAAACTGATGCTTCAAGCCTTGCCATGGGGGCAGTTCTATCACAAAAGGACCCGGTAACCAATCAGTTGCATCCCGTGGCATTTTGGTCCCGCAAATTCTCGCCTCCTGAAGTCAATTACACGATTACTGACAAGGAACTTCTGGCTATCAAGTCTGCCTTTAAGGCTTGGCGGCATTATCTGCTGGGGGCCCGACACACTGTTACTGTGATTACGGATCACCGAAACCTGCAATATTTGAAAACCGCAAAAGCCCAATCCTCTAGACAACTCTGTTGGGCATTATTCTTTGCCGAGTTTGACTTCATAATTACCTATCGACCTGGTACAAAGAACGGTAAAGCCGATGCCCTTTCTCGGATGGGAGTGGAAGAACACTTGATCAACCCTAAACCTGTACCAATCATTCCCGAACAAAGAATTCTGGGTGTAATCGCCACAGAATCCATAGAGGAAGTTAAGGATAAAGCCAGGCAACTTGTAACTCCAGCAGATATACAGAATTGGCATCTGCAGGGAAAGGACTTTGCAGTAAAGGACAACTTATTGTATTTCCAAGAACGATTATACCTACCCAGCACAGATTTACAGAAAAAAGTAATCTCTTGTTTTCACGACTCTTTAATCGAAGGTCATCCCGGTATAGCCAAGACCTCAGAAAAGATCAAGCGCTACTTCTGGTGGCCGTCTTGGAAAAAAGATATCAGAGACTTTATAATGTCCTGTGGAGTATGCGCCCAAAACAAGAGTCAAAAGGAAAGACCAGCAGGCCTCTTACGCCCTATTGACATCCCACCTCGCCCTTGGCATACGCTTTCTATGGACTTCATCACCGATCTACCTCCATGCTCCGGATACAATACGATTCTAGTAATCGTGGACTTATTCTCCAAGATGGCGCATTTCATTCCGCTCAAAGGCTTGCCAACAGCAGCAACTCTGGCCCGAGAATTTCTCGAAAACATCGTCCGACTGCACGGTTTTCCTTCGGTTCTAATTTCGGATCGAGGTAGTCAATTTATTTCTCATTTTTGGCGAAGTTGCTGTCGGTCGGCTCAAATTGATGTGAGACTATCGACCAGTCACCACCCTCAGACCGACGGACAAACCGAGAGGACCAATCAAACTCTGGAACAGTATTTACGCTGCATGCTGCAACAAACTGAAAAAACTTGGAAAGATATCCTTTGGATAGCCGAGTATGCCTACAATAACTCTGTCCATTCGGGAACTGGGAAAACCCCGTTTTTTCTTTTGTACGGCAGTCACCCTCGAACCTTGGAGTTGGATCCCCTCCAAGATCTTGAAACACCAGCAGTAGACTACCTGCATTCTACAATCACCCAAGCCTTTAAGGAAGCTGTTTCTCACCTTCAAAGGGCTAAAGAACAATACAAGAAAGGAGCAGATCAACATCGGAAGGAAGCCCCACACTATCAAGTAGGGGATCAAGTCTGGTTATCCACCAAATATC
The DNA here is from genome assembly GCF_040938575.1 of Ambystoma mexicanum. NCBI lineage: Eukaryota > Metazoa > Chordata > Amphibia > Caudata > Ambystomatidae > Ambystoma > Ambystoma mexicanum. The sequence continues at coordinate 757,375,205 of NC_090933.1, forward strand.
TATCTCTAAAAGGGCCACGCACATTCAACCCAAGATACCTTGGTCCCTATTCCATCACTACCATAGTAAACCCAGTAGCGGTCAAGTTGGACTTGCCCCCGCACATGAAGATACATCCGGTCTTCCACGTCTCTCTATTAAAACCCGTGCAACCTCAAACCCGACTAACCAAATCTCCAAAACCTATCCTAGTGGATGGAGAACTCGAGTTTGAAGTCAAAAGCATTCTGGACTCCAAGATCTCCAAATCTAAACTATTCTACCTAATTGACTGGAAAGGCTACGGCCCCCAAGAGAGATCCTGGGAACCTGCTGAATATGTCCACGCTCCTCGCCTAATCAAAAGATTTCACCGAACATTTCCTGGCAAGCCAAAACCCCTGGAGAAGCCCGGTTTGGGAGGGGCCTTGAGGGGGGGTACTGTCATGATCTCTGCTTCCAAAAGGTCAGGGTTTTCCCAACTCCCTTGGAAGCAGATCCATAACCCAGGTTCCGAGTGCCAACCAGTCCCAATTGGGACCTTTTGGACCCAGTCCTGGCGCCAGTGGCACCAGGCTCATAAATATGCCCAGTCCCAGCGCTGGAAGCGCCGGGCTCGTAATGCTTGGGTGGACTTACCTGCAGCAGACCATGCTGCTTACTTGCCTGCCAGTTGAGCCTCTGATCCTCTTCTGTTTGGAACTACTTTTCCTGTTGGGTGGGGCTGGAGCCACTCCCTAGATTTAGAACACTGGAACTCTTCTGGAAGGCAGGAACTCTTTTCTTACCAGGAACTCTTTTCTTACTTAGGCGTGGCTGTGGAAGGAGACACCTAAGCACTACAGGAGGCTATTTAAACCACACCCGGTGGATGAATCTTGCTTTGCGTTATTCTGCACCCTCTGCAGCAGGACGCTCATCGTGTCTTCTGCATCCAGTCCTGGGCCTAAGGAAAAAGGCTTACCATCCTGAATCCAGTCTTCAGCAACACCTATAAAGACAAGAAAGAACAGGTTAGCATTCCGGCATCTGAAAGGCAAAGGCTTACCTACTCTTCGTGCGCTCCGGAGGTCTTCATACTGCATTCCGGCATCTGAAAGACAAAAGCTTACCAACTCTTCGCACGCTCCGGAGGCCTTCGGCGCTGCATCCGCATCTGAAAGACAAAACAAGGTGCGTTTAAAGACATTGGGGAACTTTAATACTCACGTGCCATTACTCCTTTCCACATCTAATCCAGTGGGTATTCCGGCACCCTGCAACCGCTCCGAACTCGTACCTGCAAAATAAAAAGACAGTTAGAGCGCATCGTGAAACAGGCAACAAGCGCTTACTCACGTGCTTCCAGGCGCTTCTATTCATCACACGGGCTCCATCTTCAACTCACTTCAGCCCGTCATCTGCCATCGCCGGAACCCTGCAAAACAAGAGACATCATTACTAAAGACTTTAAAAAGACATTTGAATGACTCGAAACTTACCGTTCGTGCAGTAAACGACGGACAGCAGTCCTCTGAAGTCAAGAGGCCTGTGCTACCTATCCAGTGAAGAAACTGGCTACAGCACCCTGCCCCGAGGCAGATGGAGAGCTCGGCATTCACTTACCTAAGGTGAGAGTGTTAACCTTTGGGGGTCTACAGGAGAGGAGAAGAGGAAAGAGATAGGGACACCCCAATAACCCCAGTTCATTAACCCCATATTTTCTATCTGCAGACATCTTACTCTACACGTCGGGCATACAGTGCACAGAGGTCCAGCCCAAAGAGCCAACCGGGTGCTACACATCACCTTTGAAGATATGGTAGTCGCCCAGTCAAGACCGGCGCCTCTGCGAGAATCAGGTGAGCGTTACAGTTCTGCAGTAAAATAATTTTGTGCCCATAACTTAGCCATGTTTGACCTGAAGTAAACGAATTCCCACCAGTTATGGGTTGCTTTTGGCAATCAGCATTGCCCCTTTTACAATGGTTTTAGGCTCTGTGCCCTTCTGTGCTCACAACATAGGCAAAAATGGGTGGCAGCCTATTCTTCATGCATTTCCCTGTGCATTTTCTGGGAAGTTCTGGCCATCATGATGTTTTCCATGCCAGTACTGCACAGTTTTTGTGGTAGGGCTCAGATGCATGGGTAAAAACATCCCACATTCCCAAAACCTTCTCGGACCATGCCACGGTAATACTCGAATGCTGCCTACCGACTACCAGACCACAGCCCCCCCAATGGCGCTTCAAACCCAGATCTCTTGCAGATCAAATATTTGCCACTGAACTAAGTGAATAAATCAGCACCTTTCTTGAAATCAACCATGGTACCGTCAACTCCGCCGTAGTGCTGTGGGAATCACTCAAATGCTATGTAAGGGGTGTCTGTCTAGCCAAAGAAAATGGAATCCTGAAACTTATCAGACGTGATCTAGGGACCAGCGAAACGCACCTGAAAGAACTGGAAAAGCTACCAAGATCTATACAGCGCCGGGTGCCCGGCTGATACCGAGGCGATCCGGAACTACCTCAATGACACAGAACTGTACTGGGGGGGAAAGGGAACTTCGTGAGCCGCTGAACGATCCCATAACTCTAGATGAGATCCAAGAAGCCATTAAAAGTCTACCGCCATCCAAAGCCCCGGGGCCTGATGGGTTAACTGGTGAGTTTTATAAACACTTTGCCCCTCTCATAGCCCCTCTTCTGCTAAATGTTTTCGAAGAAGCGATCGAATCTGGCATTCTCCCACAGACATTAAGAGAAGCTAACATAATACTGCTACACAAAAAAGACAAACCACCCGAAGATTGTAAATCCTATCGCCCCATATCATTAATTAATCTCGACAATAAAATCCTGGCAAAGATGCTCGCTAACAGACTTCTCTCGCTAATGCCAGCACTGGTACTCGCCGACCAGGCAGGATTCGTACCTGGCAGAAACACTACATTCGGGATACGTAGAATGTTCAGGGTTCTGACAGCCCTTGACCCCGAACAGCAGGCGGTGGCAGTGCTGCTGGATGCCGAAAAGACGTTCGACTCCGTCGAGTGGCCCTTTTTGTTTGCCATGCTGCAACAGCTCGGACTTGGGAAACAGTTTATTAAGCTGGTCTCACTTCTCTACAATCAGCCCCTATCAGCAATCACTCTTGGGTCGACTCACTCGGCATATATTAATCTCCAACATGGCACCAGGCAGGGATGCCCACTCTCTGCCATGTTATTCGCCCTTGTGATGGAGCCCTTAGCAGCGGGTCTCAGGGAATGCCAAATTCAGAGAGGGCTCAAAATAGGACCTCACCGTCTGATAATATCCCTCTATGCCGACGACATAGTCATGTACATGCAAAACCCCAGCGAAAACCTCAACCCGATCAAGCGAGAAATAATAAAGTTTGGGTGGGAATCAGGGTTAAAATCAATCTAAATCAATTGTTTTTCCCTTCAACACAATGACCAAAATAGTATAAGACGACTTCAATTTCCATTGGGAAAAAGCCCACGTCCGATATCTAGGAATCCGAATGTCCCTGAACCACCACGACATATTCAAAGACAATTACGAAAGCACACTGAAATCACTAAGAGATAAGGTGAACAGGTGGAAAACACTACCACTCACCCTCTGGCGAAGAGCCTTACTGGTAAAAATGGTAATTCTCCCCAAACTCCTGTATCTATTTTCCAACATCCCCATCCTGTTGTCTCGGCGCTTCCTGGGTAATCTGAGAAGTCTAGTTCTGGACCTCATTTGGTCAGGCAAACCCGCAAGGGTGGCATACTCGTCCCTCATACTCCCTGTCACTAAGGTTGGCCTAGCTCTACCCGATTTAGAACGGTACTACTGGGCAGCACAAGCCCAGTTCCTCACTCACTGGTACAAGCCCCAGTTCGTAAGACCATACGTACAGGTCGAACGGGCACTAGCCTCACCCAACCAGGGCCGTGATCATCAGCAAACAGGCTGTGCCTCACACAACGCTGAACATTGTACAAGCCACCTACACAATTTGGCGGAAAATGGCCCAAAAGTACAAGATACAGTTTAGATACTCTCCTCTGCTACCCGTTAAATTCATCCCCGGGATCCCACTCACCGCTGAAAAAGTGTATCAGAACTGGGCGGACAAGTGCAAAATAAATACACTAGGTGACCTCTTCATACAAGACACTTTCATAACACCGCAGCAAGCGAAGGAGAAAGGTAGCACCTCCTCCCTTGATATTTGTATGTACTTCAGAGTGCGGTACACCCTTCAGGCCATCATTCCTTCGTTCCCATAACAACCACCCACTTGGCAGCTGCTGCACGGAGTTATTCAGGCACAAGGGGAGGGCAAATTGGTCTCATCTATCTACAAAGTCCTGCTCATGGACACTCTACCATCGAACCCCCAAACGAAAACAAGATGGGAAACCACGCTACAAACACCCATTCTAGATGAAGACTGGGACTATATCTTACAACAGACTCAAAAAGTGGCACTCCCGCTTCAAACAAATCCACTTCAACTTTCTGCACCAAACCTATTATACCCCCAAAAAGAGGAACAGACATCACCCAGGGGGAAACACATCTTGTGACAGATGTGGGATCCCTGATGCTGACTTTTTGCACCTGGCGTGGAGCTGCCCAACAGTGACCAAATTCTGGTCAGATGTGCTCGATGAAACTGATGCAATAATCGGCGAGAGGGTGGAGCACTCCCCACTCGTGGCACTCCTAGTGCTAACGAGACCCCTGTCCTCGCACGTTAGAAAACTGACAAGCATGCTATTGGTACTGGCACGTAGAAGAGTGGCCATGGCGTGGGGACGTGGTACACCCCCCACACTAGCCAACTGGAGGAGAGACATCATATATTGCCAAGTAACAGGAACGGAATTTATAAGGACACTACCCCACCATGCGAGACCCCCAGTTATTTGGGGCCCGTACATCTCTCACCTCCTCTCCAACACTGTGCCAACCGAGCCAACTGATCAGCCACCACAAGCTACACCTGAGTAAATCAAAAGCAATAGAAGCCTGTTGTGTAGTGGGACTGTCGGGGGGGCGGGCGGGCAATGGGGGGGGGGCGACGGCGGCAAGTTGGTAGCCCACTATTTGGGCTTGTTTGTACACATGTCTTTCTAAAATGCAAAAATAAAGTTAAAAAAAAAATAATCTGAAATACTTCACACCATTGACCCCCCTATGCTGCTGATGACAAGATAAGAATGTCACCATATGCACATAACATGTTTGAACTTTGCCATAAGTAGCCCTTTATAGTCCAGGTAGAAGAGCAAAAGCATACCCCTTCAAAATGCCCAGTATCACAATCATCGTGAATGAAATCATAACCCATCTTTGTCCCCTCATCCTGTGTTACAATGCTGAGGCATCAACGCAATTTATATCAAACATAGAACTTAAAAGATGGTCCTGTCTCTGAAATAAACAAACGGCACCAATCAAGCCACTTAAAACACACACCCGGAGTGAAGGCTCACATAGTAAATGTGCGCAAAGCACACATCTCGTGGATATTGAACAAATGATAAAAAGGAACCCCCATTCCTCCAATGTAAAATATCAGTGCAACCCTGCCAAAATTACCATTGCCCCCAACCACACGTCCTCCCATCAAGAAAAACCAAGTGACCACAGCCATTCCACAGACAGCACACAGCACGCAAAACGAGACATCCAGCGATCCAGAGCCATATTGCACACACTTCGCCATTGCCCCCATAGCCCCGAAATATCCCAAAAAAACCACAGAATGTTCCTGAGACACAAACCAAGGACAATGCATAATGCAAGATAGTACACAGCATCACAGAAACATGCCGCAAACATTTCGCCACTGTCCCCATAACCCCCATATATCCCAAAATACCCATATCAAGATCCTGTCTCATAAACCAAACACATTGCATAATGCTGCGTTACAAAAACAGGACTCCAATCTAGGAACCCAATTCAAGAAAGCAGGGTCACCAGCCAGACAAATTCCAGGTACGGGGACAGGGGGGAAACAAACAGTAACTCAACATGAATTAAGAAATAACATTTGGTAATAAAACAGTCAGTGTTGAAGCTTCTGTCCATATTAGAACGTAAGAGAAGTTCACAATCCCAGCCAGCATTCACATTTCCCAAAACAGCTAATCACCAAACCATTGGTTATGATGAGAGCGACATGCAATTTGGTGCATTTGGATTACAGTTCGTAAGTACAGGTAAGTTGGGAAGCAATAACTAATATGGGCGAGGAAAGCTGAACGCAAACGAGTCCCGGAACCCATTGGCCAGAATAAAGGAAGCCAGCATCCATGTAGATAACACAAGCATAACACAGGGGAATCCCATTCATCGACATGGACAACAACTCAAGGAGCATTGCCGTCATCCGATGTGAAGATAGTTCGTTCCCCTCAATGATCGCCAGAATTACACAACACATGTGCTAGAGCAATCCTTGCCTCCGAACAGACCCGAGCTAGCATCCGGCATGTCTGCTCTTCATTCAGTGCAAATCGCACGATGTCCTGGACTGTTACACACGTATCCCATGTGCGCGCACACACTGTTATAAGGGCAGCCTCTGCATCCGTTCCACCACCAGGTTCCCAGCCACACCAGTTCACCGTGTCAGCAGGCAGCGACCTCATACAATTCCCATTCATGTGCGTACCGATCTCGGAACAGTCTGAAATTATCAGCGACATCACCGCGTACCACGTTAGGCAATCAGCTGATCGGAAAAGATCTTTACATGTTCTTTACTCTGCACAGCATTTTTCAACGTGCATGAATTTGATAATTCCACATTACGAAAGAAGACGTTTAACTGACACAAAGAACAGGCGCCATTTTCACAACATTATGAATCAATATTTAACATATAACAAGATAAAAAAGTGAAATAAAACAACAAGAAAAACCAAATGTCAGATACAATAGTATCAGGTGCACGTAATTTCTCCAGCCATGAAAAGGCTTCCTTAGGTTCAGACGTGGATTTATCTCCATCAGGCAAAACTAAAGTCAAAGTGTTAAATCTATTTAAGAAAGCCTTCATCTGGAGATTCTTAGCCCGCTCCTTCACACCTTTAAAGATGTTCCTTGCTTCCACCACTTCCTTAGGATAATCTGGAAATACATAAATAGGCTTGCCCTTAAAAATAACAGAACCCCTGATCCTGGATGCATTTAACAAGGATTCCTTTCTCCTTCTTGTTTGGAATATTTTCATTCAGTCACTATCCACTCTGACCTTTTGATTCAGTTTTCACAGTGTTTCTAAGAGTATTAGTACTAGTTTTCCCCTGTTGGGATCTCATCATTGGACCAATGTCATCTGTTAATTGTTTATACTGTCACTTCAATTGTGAACTTTTTACCCCATCTCTGTTCCTCCATTGGAACATATTTGTCTCTGCTAGGGAAGTAATTATGGTAACTGTTGTTGTATGTATTGCTCGGCATCCACTCTCCCTGACACTGGGAACTGTTTTCCTGGAACTTAGGAGCAAGAGGGAGAACATAGTATTGGTAGTTAGTTGTTGGTTGAAGTGATTGGTATCTTTCCCAAAATAAATGTTAACTTGGATTCCCCATGAAACCTAATCCTGGATTTCCATTATCTCTCTCTGGTGGGTAAGTATATCCATATGCTGCCAACCTATGTAACCGAGACTATTGTAAATCTCTGATTTATTTGATTGGTATTTTGTATGCCAGGTGGAGGATTACCCAGCTGGTTGTGAAAGGAATATCTTCTTTGCCTGTTATTGGCTTTCACAGCCAAGGAGTAGGTATTTGGCCCCCCATCTCTAATTTCATCAGAGAAGTCCTCTTCACCTCAGCTACCTTACCTGAGGCTGATGAAGGTGTCTTAGGTTCTTTTCTTTGTTTCTTGGAGCTGTTGGGTTCTGTACCTCATGGATCCTTGTAGGCTGAGTGACAATCCACTCCAATGATCTGGAGTCATCAAAATAGCAGAATAATGGAGGCACTGGATATTTCTTCAGCAAGCTCCCTAAGAGATTGATTTTCAGCACACAGTAAATTATAATCTTCTGTGCAGTCTTCTTGGGGGTGCCTTTGTGTCAAGAATATTTTAAAATGGCTGCTTTACAAGAGGATCATTTATAGTGATTTAACTTTGTAGATATGTTCTTAAAATAATTATTGTCATTCTTCAATACAAATGATTCTGAAAAATGAATAGGGTATTCTTTTTGGAATGAAAGCAAATGCTGCACAAAGGAAGTCACAACATGCCTGCTGTTGTCTCACTGATATTTACATTTTGTTGCATATTGGCTCCATGAATGCATGGAGATGGAATGTTGGTGTGACAGGATTGGAATGATTGTCTATGTTAGGTTCCAGATTAAGGGTTCCAAGAAAGTCAGTTGGACCTCTAGCCTGGGTGGTGGGACCCAGTGTGTATATCCTCTACAAGTTATCTTAAGGAAATGGCAATAAAGCATCTTAAGGAACTTAAGAAGCGCTCCAAGGGGTCTTTATTACACATTTCAAATATATTAGGTAACATTTCTTTCATAACCACTGTAACGTTCATATTTGGACAAAACTAAAAATTAATACAAGCAGCTTGTCCACAGAAAGGAAAGCACAACCTGGCTGTTGTTGTCGCAGTAATGTTTTTATTTTGAATATAACATTCAACATAATTTTCATATTTGGTTTTCAGAGTTATTATGGGTTTAACATATTATAGATTCATGTGATTATTGTGAGTGACCTCCCCAGCATTGTAAATTAGAAAAACACCTTAATTCCTTGAGTTACTTTAAATAAATCCAAAATATTTAGATTGAAAAAGTCTGTTTCTTGTCACAGATTGTGGGATGAAATTGTTGCACTGGGGCGAGTCGTATGTTAGTGACATTCCTAAGAAAAGTGAATTACTCAAGAGATATATTTCCTAAAAGGTATCCATGAGCATGGGTGAACGCTTAGTCCCACTTAAACTGTGAAGAATGTTCTCTGTGGGACACATCTCAGTCTTGCATCCGGCAGAGCAACCTTCACTGAAGAAAATAACGTTTCCTGAGGTGCTGTAATGTATTTTACTCCAGATGATGCTATCTGACCTATCCCTGCTCTTGAGAAAAATATTTCTAAGTGTCCCACATATCTGCCTTGCTTCTATCTACTTCCCAAGAAGCTCAGCATAGGTCAGGTTACCAATGAACCTGTGTGGTGTGATACTTGCTCATTCTGGAAGAACACCATTGGCACCACGATGCCTGTAATTTCTCTAGAAACCAATCCAAAAGGCCACGGAAGGAGCATGTGGTGTATTAAAAAACTCAAGCCTGTGGTGGGGCTCCCACTAGAACAGAGCCTGTGATGGGTCTTTGAAAGACCAGGGCATGTGGTGGGCTCTTTAGAGACCTGGGTGCTTTCCATAACTTGCATATCACCCTTGGTTGCGGGGGTGAAGACAATAATGACTGCAGCATGAACATCCACCCATGACAAACGAGAAAGAGCTAGACTGACACCAGAGGTATTGAAAGACATACAGATTGCAGGAATCCACCACAAGCCCAGGAGGGAAACTTTAATTTGACCAGTACAATTAGGGTCCTGGAACCCTCCCGCGAATCAACCAGGATGACTACAAATCTGACTACAAATTGTTGTCGGCTAGGAAAACTGGACTCTGCGTCATTGTCCTAAATTAAATGAGGTTTCACGTACCCCTCCCACTGGATTGTTTTCTCCTTGGACCTCTGCACTGTTATATTGAAACGTATCCCTATTTTGTTGGAGTATCTTCCTGTTTTGTTGTAGCCAATCCCTGTTAGGTCCCATAGGTCTTATTCCAACTTCTGTGTTTTGATACCAATAAAGCATAATTGCACGCAACTTGTTTGCTCTGGGGTCTCGTGTTGACATCAGCCTTTGATATGGCTCATCCTCTCAAATGCTTATCTTAGAAATTGAAGATTGCACAGCAACATGAATGACATCCATGAGCCTGGCTTTCTGGATCCTTGCAAGGCAAATAGAGGAACGAAACAATATCTGGTTACCTTTTGCCTTCCCCGGGCCTGGCCTTAGCATGCACAGTGGAAGGCGGTGGTAGTGTGCCATTTTGTGAATTATGGGTGTGCTCGTATGTTGAGGTCACTCCCCAGCTGCCCATATTATCGTAGGCATGATTATGTATGTCGGCTACCCAGAGATGCTAGAGCTGTGCATGGCAATTTGTCCCTGATTCATGAAGGATTCGGCATGTGAGTGAAGTGCAGAGGATGTGTTTTTTTTTTTCAAATGCCCTATTATGAGAGATGTGGAAGCCAGTACAATCACAAAGGTGAATTCACTTTTTTCCGGGGCTTGCATCAGCTAATAAAATGCATTGGGCACACTTAGTGCATGCTCCATACTAAAGCATGACAAGCTCTCAACATCTTTGTAGATGCTGGTTACAAAGTGAAAAAGGCCATTTTGGTCCATGTAAAAGGGGTGGAAATGAAAGAGGGAGTAAATCAATGCATAGAATAGTCAGACATTACCTGCAATACATTGCAGCACCATATGCCTCAAACGGGAATAGACTTTTCCATGCCTTTTAATACTGGAGTCCTGTTTGTGAATGATGGATGCATATATACATGGCAAGAAACTACCACCATCACTCATCGGAGTCAACATTACAGATCTCTGCATGCTGATGCCCTACGTGAATCGCACACATTTGTTCACTCAAAGGGGTGCGTTTGTGCTTTGCTCTGTGACTATACAACTTCTCGTCGGACGCAGGTGTTAGGTGACACTTCTCAATCGCATATCTCATTCGGAAAGAATTTCCAATTACGACCTAATTTACCGTTCTTGCAATGTTTGGTCATTCAATGAACATGCAGTATTTGTATGGAAAGATGAGTTGTATTCAATTCTCTTCTGCGATACATATGTGTAAAATGACAGGCTATTCTCCCCAGCAATTAAAATGCCATTCTATGTTGATCATATGTGCACGCGTCCGTCCAGTCATTCCAAATTGCCTCGTGTAGTGCAGAGCACTCTCTAGTGTAACAGTGGCCTGGTTTCTCCAGGCTTGTATACGGTGCGCCTGTTTGCTAGCTTGCAGACGGGTAAGAATGCAGCTTGCATTCAGAGGCATAGCTTCCCGCCTCTGAAACTGACCCACTTTAACTGCTAGACTCCCAGCGGGATCCAGCCCACCTCTCTTGTCCTCATAAGTGGTGCTTGCAGCAGCTGTTGACTTTTACTCAGTGGCACGCAGGTCACCACATTGCCTTAGGAGCCGTCAGGCTGACACATGTATGTGGTCTACGCCTGACTCTGGGTCATTCTCCAAGGCCTGTGCTGCTTGCAGTGGGGAAGTGTGGCCTAATTTAATATCTCCACAAATACCATCTTGTGCTGCCCTGCCGTGTACTTGGCAGCGGCTGAATATGTTGCAGCTTGCGTTCTGCATTGCTATTTTTAGTCTATTTGTGTGTGCAAGTGTGTTTTTTTTTGTAGTTGCGAATAGCCCCATATTTAAATTACATTTAACATGAAAAATAAAACATTTTGGATTAATAACAATCATTTGATTTTTATAAATTGTTTTTTGAAGCCTCTGATTCTTAGCATATGCTGGATGCAGTCCCCCGAGTGTGCATTGCTCTTTATACCTATTTGTAACCAACTGGCTTAGGTAAATAATACATTTAAAATCACAATTACTTACAAATAATGTGAAGTCATATTAGTGTTTCCACTCATAGTGTGCATATATTTCCTGGACCTTTTCCAAAAGAGGTACATTTGTTAATGATTTATATTTCTGGAATACATATTAATTGGTAACTTTGACTGATCAAAGTTACCAACAAACATAATATTGGATTATGTTGTAGGAATACTGCAGCAAAATATTAAAATGGGGCTTGTTGAAAGAAAATCACGCAGTCGCTTAGCAAATATATTGTGTAGTGTGCAGCTTAGCAAATATATTGTGTAGTGTGCACACATGTACATACAATTAATACATTCAAAGAAATGTCTGGGAGCCCCTCTGCTGAGAGCGAACACAGCCAAATAACCTGTTCTCTTTGAAGGTGCCCACTCAGGATGGTCTAAAGCCACGTTTTAGCTCACTGTACCTTTCACAGAGGATTAATATTCATTTGCTTATCAGTCTGGTCCCGCCCACTTGGGCAGTCCAGCGCCGAAATGGTAGGCGATTCTCCTCTGAACAAGAGTATCTACGGCAACCCCAGACACGTGTTTCGGCCTAGTCGGGCCTCCTCAGTGAGGTCTAAGCACAGTGAACAAGGGGTCCACATCTGGATTACCCTGGATAATTTAGTATGAAACCCCGAGTCCCTAAAAATTCAAAAAAGGTCTCGGAGCCCCTCTACTGAGAACGAATATGGCAAAATAACCGGTTCTCTCGGAAGGTCCCAGCTCTTTTTGAATTTTTATGAACTTGCGGTTTCACCCTAATTCTCACTAATGTCCAATACACACAGAGTCATTCCATGAATCATTTAATTATAATTCAGAATATTTCCAAACGCCTATTCCTGAGAAGCACAATGCAATTCACATTTCCTTACATAACCTTTGTCGGTCAGTGTGTTTAAATACTGCCCACAGCACGTGCATGAAAATGTATGTCCTTTTATAAGTGACAGATTTTAAGAAATACCTTATTTTTTCCAATATCAATACCAAGTATTGGTACCAGGGAAAGGTGTCCTGTCTGTATCACTGGAACATCAAATGGCACCCATTGTGGACTAGAAATACATCAACATCGTCAGCCCCAGACAATATGTATCCTTAGTTCCATCTTTGCTTTTGCAACACTCTGTGAAATGAAATAGGGTAGTAACAAACTACATATCCCACAATGCACTGTTTGTCGGTTCTCATTACCTACGGATTCCTATGCAGCAGTCTTAGAACAAAATCCATAGAAGTACTAGAGATCTGTGCTGCTTTCACTTTCCGAGGTCTAGAGATGGAGGAGGCAGATTACCTTCAGGTATGGTGTTCCAGCTGCCGCTAGCAAGCCTGCTTCAGCACAGGGTGTGTCAGTATTTAAGCACCTGGCTGCAGGCGCACAGGGCTCTTGCATTGAGTTTGTGCCAGCTTTTCATGCATTGATCCTTGGATTTCAGCTGTATCCTGTTGCTCCTATTTCCAGAACCTGCTCCTGTTCCTGTGCTCCCTGCACTGAAGCCCTGCTACTCTGCCTCCCTTCGCCCTCTCCCTGCTCCCACCTGCGAGGCTCCACTCTTTCCTTCTCCCCGCACATCTCTGATGTCTCTAAGAAGTCTAACTACCAGCTACACCTCCTCAGAGGCATTCTTCCCTTCCTCTCCTTCCCCCAGAAGCTCATTGTCTCTAGAGCTCTGGTCCTGTCTAGGCTAGACTATTGCAACAACCTCTTTCTAAATCTGCCTGCTACTACTACTCTCTGCCCTCTGCAACTCATCCAGAACAGGACTGTGAGACTTTTCCTTGGCCTCAAGCCCAGGAATCGTATCTCTCCATCCCTGAAATCTCTTTAAGACCCTCTGCATTGTCCACAAGGCCTTCTGGGGCCTGGGTCCGCAATACCTTCAACTCTCCCTTCGGAAATACCTTCCTACTCGAGCCCTTTGCTCCTCCAACTCCCTTAGGGTCAGTCGTTTCTCCAAGAAACAAGTTGGCGGCAGATCTCTTTCTTCGGCCGGGGCCTCCCTCTGCAATAGCCTCTCTGACTCCCTGAAACGGAAGCACCTCAAGACCTTCCTCTTTGCCTCTGCCTTCTCTCTTCCTCTCCCCTGCTGATCTAGTTATCTTCTTCACTGGGCATCTGGCTACCCTCAAATTTCAGGCTCAGACCCCGCCCTCCCCGCTGCCTACGTGCACTGCCTCCTGGCAACCCCTGCATTTGGGGTCTGTATCTGCATCCCTATAGCCCCTACCTGTGCTTACTGACCCCCGCACTTAATACTGGCACTTGCCACCTGCTGTCCGCACTACCTGTTTTTATTAGATCACTTGTTCAGCACTCTCCTCTCCTCCCCCTTGCACTTTTCTCCTTCCCTCTCCACTGCACTTGCGTGTTTTCAGTGTCACTGGCCTAGTAAGATCATTGTTTTGTCCTCCCTTGTACGCCTCCCTTGCCACGGCGCACCTTTGAACACTTGTGTATAGGCACGATATAATTTAAACATCATATCACTCCCCTACCTTCTGCCCTGCACCCCTGTGCTTCCTGCCCTACAGCCCTGCGTTCCTGCTTGCAGTCCTGTGTTCACTAAGTGCGGCCCCTTGCTCTCTACCACCAACTCCCTGCAGTTTCTTGCTCTGTGCCCATAGTCCATGCTACCTGGCTTTAGCTTCCTGGATGTCAGTTCTGAGTTTCCTTGATAACTGTTTGCAGTCCTGCCCGTGTCATTCCAGTCCAGAGTTACAATTCATTGGTTTCCTTGTTACCAGTCTACAGTTCAGTTTTGCTATACCAGCCCCGATTTTTGAACCTGAGATTTCTCATTCCTGTTCCATAGTTCAGTCTGCTGTTCCTTGATTCCGGTTGTTATTGTTGAGTCTGAATTTCCAGTCTCCTCTACCCATGCATTTAGATTCTTGTCTTGCTTATACCATTTCCTCCTGTTCTCTGTCCTGAATCTTACTCTTTTTGACTTCCTATTCTTTCCTTGTCCTTATTTGTGCTTGTGTAATTCGATTGTCTGCTGGGTTTCCCAGCATGCAATCTGTCCCTTTCCTTTGTCACGTCTCACTCTTGTCCATTGTGTCATATGTATTAACAGTGTGCTGGTTCCTGTTTCAGTGGGCAGTCATTGTTCCGTTCCTGCAGGTCCCATACATGCTTCAGTCTTCTGAGTATTCTTTAATTATTTGTGCCTTAGGGTCCAGACACAGCTCCCCACTCTTGCTGCTACTTTCCATGAGCTAGGGCCTGCAATAACATCCAGCTCAGATGGCTGGAGTTTCTCCTGTCCCATGGGAAACTCTTTGGCCATTCTGTGTACACCCCAAGTGGGAAATGTGAAGAATCTTATCAATGTGTCCCTTCTCCCCAGAGGGGTGGCACCCCCTGTGAGGCTAGGGAGGTGAGCCCTTAGGGGTCTGGGCAAGTTGGACCTCAATGGGAGCGACTCCTCTCTCTGGGACAAGGACTCTCCGTCCAATCAGAAATTCCCAGACCAGAATACATTTTGGGCACACATGGGACTTGTGCAACCTAATGTTATTCCTGTTTTTACTGCAGCAACTCGTGGCAGCCCTTCCTGCTGTTGGCTTCAGGCAATGCTGGAATCCATCTGAGCCCCAAAAACATGGAAGAAGGGCTCACCTTCATTGTTCATGATGACGTACTGGAGGAACTGTGAACTGGAGAGAAGGAAACGCCTATGTAGGGATTTACGATCCCTACTCAGAGGTGAACCATCTAGAAGAGAAGTACTGAAGGGGCGTAGCCATGCTGGACCACAGAGCCCAGTGGAGGGTGGAGCGTGAGGTCAATGCTAGCCGGAACCCAAAAGGCTAGCGTTTACTCCAACTGTACAGTCTAGGTTGGTGGAAGAGGCAGAGACAGAGGTAGTGAGACCACAGACAGGACGTGGTGGGCTTGGAGCCCAGCGACAGATGCTGAGACCAGCTCTCTGGAGAGAGCCACAATTCCCAAGCCTTCTGCTCAAGCAACGCTTGTTGCAGTGACAATCAGCAACTGGGGGGCAAAATGTTGCTTGGAGAGACTACCGTTAGGAAGTACGAACACTTACAAACCAGGCTTAGAGAGCTGACAAGGTTCTGGAAGCCATAGAAACCCAAGCTGCCAAGCACCCAACATGAAGTTGAGCGAAAGAAGTACAAATACTTCAAATCCAGGCTGAGAGACACTACGAGGTTACGAAAGCTGTAGAAACCAGAGCGGGCAGGCACCCAATGTGAATCCAGACACAAGAGGTATGAAGAATTCAAATTCAGACTGAGAGAGCCGACAAGATTATGGGAACCTTAGAAATCCCAAGTGGGCATATGCCCTGTGTTCATTACATGAACTGAGAAAAGATAAATCTGTTAATATGCCATAGGACTTTGGGGGAGCCCCAGAGGCATGAAAATAATTATAAAGAGGAACTTTTATTTGGACTGAAAAAAGGGTGCAGGAAAGCTGAGAACTTGTTTTACTCTGTTTGATATTTACGAACTTTGGACCATCGACCGAAGACCAAAGTGCGTGGGCCAGGCAGAAGTCGAAAAAGAGGTCATTGCTGTGGTCTCTCTTATTAGTTCAATTTTGTTCAAAGTGGTAGGGCCAGATTAGTTGGATAGGATTTTGGACGAAGGACTGTTTTCTTTGACAAGCACCCATAGTTTTAGGTAAGGAACTTCACTCATAGAAATAGGACTAGTTGGGAGTTCTCTTTTACTTTTACATAAAGATTCTTGAGAACATGTCAGTCTATGGTCTGAGTCCTTCTTCTGGTTCGCCACATAACCTAACGTGTTTGTATCACCTGCCCCTTTCTGTACATTTCCTTCTGCTCCTTACACTCCTGTCTCTTGTGCACTATTTTCTCCCCTCTGCTGGAGGCATGTTGCTGCCCTCAAACCCCCGACAAAAGGTTCAGATATGGAAGTGTCATATAAATCATTAGTGTGATACCACTAGATCATTTGTTTCTTTTAAGTGCATACCCTTAGTTCAAACCTGGATGAATTATTTTTATCCCAAGCCAAATCAACAATTAGCTGGGCCTCGGGCATCAAGCACTGGCCATTTCATAAGTATCAGCCCCTCTGAGAAACACAGGCATGGTGTGTGGCTTTGCAGGCAGTACCTTAAGGAATTCACAAACACATTTCTATTGTTCTCAGCAGCAGAGCCTTTCATGTGCATGTTGCGCCATTTCCAAATGAAATGCCTCTCATTGCACCTCTTACATTGCACTTCTGTGAAAGTTAAAGCGAGCAACACAGCAGTGCACCCTTAATGGATTTTTTTATATCCATGTCGTCTAATAGCTTGACATGACAACAAATAGTTTGCTTTTATGCTCATAGTGGAATATTCTTAACATCACACAGAACGTATAACAATGAATTGGAAGTTTGTGAGAAAGTATCTCCATATCTGAGTTTAATACGCAACTTTCTTTTGTTTGTGTCTTAAAGCACTAAGTACAGTAGTTACATGTATTTTTCAGGCTTGCATTATTTTGCATTCTGGGACTTAGAATTTTCCTTTGAGGTTTGTGAGAAACCTGAAGGTGTCTCAGCCGCTAGTCCCCGGGGATCTGTTATCCAGGTTGGATCCAGTTCCTGGGGTGGACCAATGCTGGAGGATCACCTGGATGAGGGGTGTTCAGGGAGTGGAAGTGGGACTTCAGAGGGTGAGACACGGTATCCCCTTCCTTGTAACACCTTTTCCCCATCCTACCAGGTAGGATACCTAGGAACTCAACCACCCTCCCCCTTTTGAGACACACACCCTTTCTCACGGACAGTTCACTGTGAACGCCAACGGAGTAACACCAGTACCGTATACCTGACATACCTGACATGTCCCAACACCATGGACAGGCAAGGTCAGGCAGTTATGGATTATAACGCACACCTGACTTCCCTCACACTTCCCCACATGGATAAAAGGCAAGCACAAAAGCACACTCTGAGCGAGGCAAGACACACAAGGAAACAGCAGTTCCAAGATGGCAGTTTAATACATGGAGAAGACTGCGAGACCAGAGAGGGTTGCAAGGAGGGAAATACCCTTGACCTGTACTTAAATGAGCCTTGGAAAGTAAGAAACTGAAGACCAGGAACAAGGGGTGAGAAAACCTGTACAGTGTGTCGGAGGTACCCGGGGCTCTCCCTCGTTGATAAGGCGGGGAGGAGCGGCTGCCACCGCGGTACTGTCCTTGGCTCCTACAACAAAGCGACATCGCAAAAGACAGCACAGCCGGTGAGTCAGAGAGACTGATACCAAGTCAATTTGTGTTTTGAACCAAGGTTGCAAGCGGCAACTTTGTATAAAGAGAACAGTGTGTGAGGCGTTGGTGATGAGCAACGCAAGTATAATTGGAACCAACAAAGTAATTGAACTTTGTGATTGAACTTTGGGAGGCAACCCAAGATACCATACACAGAGTGGTCCAGCGCCACGTGGGTGCTCATTCAAAGTTCTCTGTTAGCTGTCCAACTGATGTGTGTGAGAAAAATGAATACTGAGATCGCAGTGGTCATGCAACGGGTCTTGCTAAATCATGTGCACATTCAAAAGTCTTTGATGGTTTAAAGTTCATCCCAATTGGTCTGAGCCAGGCTGAGGAAGACTAATTGACCAAAAGAAAGGGATCTGAACCTGGCTAAGGGGGATCTGCGGTGAACCGTTAGTCACCCATGAAAGAACTCTTGGAGTTTGGTGTGGAAGGGATTTGAGCCCGGAAGAGGGCAATCCAATGTGGAACTTTTGAGTTAAAAGGGTTCTGAGCCCGGCTTTGGGGATTCAAGGTGAACACCCCACTTGACATGCAGACGGAGAGAAGGAATGTTTTCTTATTATTGTTTGTACAGCAGGCCCTCTGAGTCAAGAGACTTACCAGGAATAAAGAGGCTTGGGCACAGAAAATCCTGAACTGTGAATATTGAACTATATCCTCGTGCCACAGTGCCAGAGTGTGTGCTATGCTCGAGTGACCCGCCTTGCCCCGTGCTGAAAACATGTGAAAGGAAGGCCAATGGCCCAAACATACTGACTTATCATTTTGTGAACATTTCTGTCTTTTTCATGAACTGCACCCCACACTATTTGTAAATTAGTAGTAGGGATTGGCAATCTATATATTTTTTTACTATTGGCCTTTTATGTTGACAAGACTCAACTAGGACAGCTTTCTTTATTATTTGATGGTCGTAGCTTGCTCCCATCTTAGATTTAGGTTTAGATAGGCATTTATCATACCCTTACATAAGTTCAATAAACACCCTTGAATTGTGGTCACTTGTATCTGTCTTATTATTGCCACCATGTGTTCCTTACTGGTTGTGGACAATAAAACTACAATTATATTTTTTTGGCTTAACATCTTGCTATAAGGATTTATATGTTGTCATGATGCTTTAATATGCAATTTGTGTATTTTAAAAATAAACTCTATAAGACTGTATTATTGTAGGCCTTGGCACCCAACACTAAAATAAGTGTACCAACAAAAGATTGTAAGGTTTGTGGTCAAGTGCCAAAATGGCATAGTGACTTAAAATCCCTGCTTCACTTTTTAGACACAGAGTGTGGTCCTGGGCAAAAAATGGAATGTCACTCTGACTTAACTGCAAAAGTTGCAGTGCGTAAAAAGGCTTATATTCACACCATTTCGATGGGATAGATTCAATGAATTTATGGAAAAAATGGTGCACCCTCTGTAAGTGGCAAACAAGGCTGTCACCTAGTATCGCATTATTGTTGCAGTAGCCCTCCCTCAGTCCCATGTCACTTGATTTGACAGGTAGATATATAGTCTCACCAGTCAGTGCACAAGAGACTTTAATATAGCGTACTAACTGCAGAAGAACCAGTATTACATTTTCTCTCTTGTTGCTGCCCGTCGCCGAAGATGCTTGAGCCATCCAGAGTACTACCCCACAGGAATTTGAGCGAAACTCTTTACTATGTCCAGTTACATAATGTGCAATACAATATGCAATAACATAATCCGACATTTTCACATTTTCTATGAGCTTCCAGATCTAAAGGAGATATGTTAGGGTGATAATGCAGTAGCAGAAAGATCAGGACACAAGCTCTTTGATACAACGTTGATATTTGTAGATCTGAAAAGATAGCACTCTTGGTGTACAGTGTGATGAATCGATGGAGTCATCACTGTTTTCCCATGGGTGACCTTCTACCATGTGGCGAGGGGATAGCAGCCGCTGTCTGATCCTGACCCTGGGGGTGGCTATATGGGGAGGGGATCACATGGGAGTGGGCAATCTCTGAGAGAAAGTGGTGGTATCCACAGAAGAGATATGGTATCCCCTTTCCCCTCGCTGGATGGATCTCCCATATAAAACACCTTGATGGCCTATTGTAGTTCCTTCCGTGCTTTCCAAAAGGAAGGTGCTGAATGTTTCTCAAACAAATCTTCAAAGCAGTTGACTTGCACTCAGAACATGTTGAAACCATTCCTACAATGTGTTTGTCGATAAAAAGAAACTACCAATCCCAGAAGTCCCTCAACATTGCGACAAAGGAGAGGAATGGAGGAATGCAGATCAAAGATCAAAGGGAGCCCTGAGCACCGGCTAGGCTCTAGTTGTTGTGAGCATACCCCTCTGCCGGGGACATTTAAAAGAAGATCAAAAGAAGGAATGGCAGACTGCTGTTGGGAGCGGGCTGCAGCTCCTAGAGAACCCAGAGAAATGAAAGAAGCACGTCAGAGCCAACTGAAAAATGCAGCAAGCAGAATGGGAGGACATTTAGAAGCTTCTACGCGGAACTGACCGAAACAACAAGAGGGCTCCTGAGCATTCACTGGTGGCAGGACACAAAGGGAAACTTACCGAGGAAGCAGCAAGTAGAGGAACTGCCCAACCAGCATTACAAGAGATGTGGAAACTGAAAGCTGAGCAGCGCGCAGACTAGAAAGCCCAACGGCGTAAGAGCTGGTGAGTCCACACTGAAGCAGAGAGAGCACTGTGGCATATTGGCAAACATGCCATATGTTAAACATTGAACAATGAAAGTCGGATAAAGAGAGGAAATCATTGTGTGATACAGAAAGTAAGAAGTTAAAAGCATATCTGCCTCAAGAGAGGGTTTTAATGGATAATACAATGCATCTTAACCCACAATACTAAGGGGGGTTAATGTTTGGAAGTGTGAGCAAAACACTAATGCAAAAATAAACTACTCCACAAAGGAACTAGCCGAGAAAGTGATAAACTATCAATGGTGGAGTCACAGAAAGAGATAACGCCAAGACGTTCTGGCAGGAGAGTATACCAGGCAGTTGCATGTGTGTGAAACAAGAAACCCTGGCAGGAGAATATACCAGGAAATTACAAGTGTGAGAAAACAAGAATCCTGGCAGGAAAGTACACCAGGCAGCCTAAGGGTGTGAAGCTAAAGAAACCGAGAAAGCCCTGGCAGGGGAGCACACCAGGTATCATGACAATCTAAAGGCTAAAAATAGACCTAGACTTGTCATTGCTATTGAACAAGAGGAAAATACCAGAGTCATGAAATTGTAAAGAAGAATCCAGGGGAAGGGTGATACCCACTGGATTTTTTATTTATTTATAGCATTTGTTGTACGCCCAAACCCAGAGGTATCATGGCGTAGGTTACATGTGGTAGCTTATCTGGTTACAGTGGCAGTTACAAAAGGAACTATATCTACAAGAGACTTTGTTGAAGTTATTTGTTTCTTTTTTAACATGTTTGAAACACTGAAGACCAAAGACATTACCACTTGCACCTTAAGATTTATTTCATTAGAATGTGAGGGTCAGAATAGCGATTTGGACAGAGGACGGTTTTGTTTTTGGGCTCCCTGACAATGACAGATCCTTAGATTTTGATTTAGGTAGGTTAACCCATCAAGACAGGGATGCCTTTTCTTAACTCCTTTATTTTCATCAATAAAAGTCATTAGCCAAAACCATGTCTAAACTGTTTCCGACTTTCATTACTGATCCCGGACCAGTGTATGGTTTAGATATTTTGTGACCTGTCTGGACCAGTGGTTAATGCATCCTCTGTTTTGTAAAGGTACTGGTTTGGGAGGTTTCTCTGTGCATCTCGGAGGTGCTTCAGGAGCATGGGGAGTTGTGCTGGTTTATCTGTCATGGGTTAGTTTGATGTTTAGGGAAATTCAGTGCAGGCACGTGCCTTTGGGTGGTGTATGTTCCATTCTGTAACCTGCGTTATTTTGGTGGATGGGTTATGTGTTGCAATGTTTTGCCAGTTAGAGGGGGAGGTAGAAGATTTAAGAAGTGGTATTATCTTTTTCCAATCAGTGCCAAATTTGGTTGTATGACACACCATGCAAGAGTGGGAATTTAAGGCTTTCAAAGTTCATTTTAAGCAGCAACAGCACACAGAAAATGGAAGCGTTTTGTTTTAAGTTGTTTTTGCCAGCAACTCACCAGGGAGCCAAAGACCAAAGGGGAGTGACTCAACAGAGCAGCCAAAGAGGAGAGGGGTGATGCACCAGAGGGGCAGTTGAAGAGACAGCTTTGCTTTTACCTTGGGTTTGCTTAGGTCTATATTTAGTTTTGGCTATAAGGTTAGACTATTGCACTGGAGTACTGCTAGGAGGGAGATGACTTGTGAGGAGGAACTCACAGCTTGAGTGTGTTGTTTAGTTATGTTCCGACCCATTAACTGGCCATGACCATTCAAATCCCTATGGCTACTCCTGCTCGCTCTCTGCCCCTCCCTGCTCAAAACCCATTCACCTGAGATCTCTTTGAGGAAGCTCTCTCAAAAATTCAGATCAACCATTGGAATGTCAGTGTTATTTCTAAGTAGTCTGCTAAAGTGAATGGCTTAAATTGCATCTGTAAATGTACTATCCATGTAATGAAAAGGTGTTCAACAAGTGTGCCATCAACCACTTCATTTATATCTATCTGTTCCTTGCACTGAGGTCCTGTTTAAACAGGCATTGACAATGTAAACCTTAGGGGATTGTGTGTATATAATAGATCAGAATATTCCAGGAACTCATGTCAGATGCCTACATAATTGCACCAGTTTCAAGTTGTTGCCATTTTATGGCCAGGTAGTGCATTTATAGTGTTGCCTTGAAAATGCTTACTATGCCTACACAAAAGCCAAGTCTATTGTCTTTGCCAGTGCTCATATTCAACCAAAGTGACTTCAGCCAGATGATTACTGGCAACTACAAAGTGTATTGAACTTTAGGTAGGGGTATGGGCTTGCTTGAAATATTGAATTTCTGTTTTTACTCAATTACCATTATTTATTCATAAAAGCATTTGTTGAGAGAAAATGAAACCGTAATAATTTACAATTAACATTAAAACATCAAATGCCATATCTGGATGAATTTCCTGTACTATTCATTTCGGAAAATTAAACGTTTACTTACTGACACTGTTTGAAACCCTATGCAGGCCAAATGTATTGGCAAGCAAAATATGTTCAAGCTATGTTTGCAATTGTGTGTTGTAGTGTGAATGGTGGTCCACTGATTACTGTAATGAACACGTTCTAAAGAGATGCATGTCAAATAGTATCTTGTTTAATAAGCATGCACTGTTGGATGAAATATTTCTATTCATGAATACATTGTTTTGCTATTATTCAGAATAAATCTAGTGCCATTAGTTTTTTTATTATTCCAGGCAACATCTAGTCTAGCCACAAAGCAACACGAGCCATTGTCGATCGCAAAGCAAAAGACAATCCCTATCTGGCCCTGCTTTGCATAGCCCTACCCCACCCGCACCTCCCCATTACCCCTCCCACCACCCCGCTCCCTCCTTTTCGATGCAGCCAGAGTACAAGGAGTTCCTTTTTTCCACTTCAACCATTGAAAAGGTTGCACAATCTTCAGAATTATTATGTTTCATTTTCATCAAATTCTCCCCCATCAAGCAATATAGGGTGTTGTGGATTAATTTCGTATGCATATAAAGCAAATAAAATCCAAGATTAGTGGCATCACAATCTACAGGCTTATGTTTAGGGGAGCTGAGCTATCATTTTAGAACACACACAATATTGATTTATCTCAACAATGCATCAACCCAAGATTATGAGTTACTGAATGGACATTATCTCTCAAATTCTGATGTATGATTTGGGTGTATCTAATTTGGGTCCTTTTCAATTCAAGACAATGGACCTCATTGCAAATTTGGCGGTCTGGGTAAAAACTGGTGGGAATTCCAGAAATCTTTACTGCACTGCTAAACTTCAGGTTTGGCCAAGTGGAGGATTTCCCTCCAGCATCACGGAAATGGAAATGCTTCGATCCCTTTTATCCCAACATGTTGTTTTAAATAACTATGGCGTTCATATCTCACAAATTATTTATCAATTGTGGAAATGTGGAAGTTGTACACCCTTTCACAAATCCAGTTTTAAACACCTATGAAAACCACAGGATTGGATTTTAGTTTGCCCTAGTTTACAAAACTCTACAATAGTAGTGCCCAACGTTATTTTTGAATGCATCAATAATGCTAATTTTAAGTTGTCAGAATTGTGCACATGGAAAATGAGTTTCCATTAACGCCAGATGCTTGGTTTTATGGGGAGAGCTAGTGTCAAGAGGGGACATTTTACTGCATTTTAGCCATTGATGCTTCACCATGTGGCCAACTTAGATTGATTTGGCTCTACTGAAATGCAAAGATGTATATTTAAGCAATGTTCCTATTCTCTGAACAATTATCCTTTTATTACATCCTGTCCTCTCTCACTTGTTCTCCCCCTCCTCCCTGCTCTTCCTCTGGCCCTTCTTTGGCCACCTCTCCTCCCTCCTCGCTCCTTCTCTGCCTTTGCCCTATTCTCCCCAGATGAGGTTTCTAGACAAGTCCGATCTATGAAAGTCTCGTCAAAACAGGTTCACCCATGGGGTGCTGTTGTGCGCCAGCAAAGATGGCTGCCTAGTGTGAGCGCTCCGTAACCTACGAAATCCTTCCTGAAATATCCTGCAGAGTAATTGGTATACCAACTTCAAAAAGGGGACAGAAGTGATCAGCACCCGACTGTGCACCCGCATAGCAAATTTTAAGGAAAACGGCACCTCCAGTCACCTGTGAAGAGCCTGAATCGGTGAAGGAAGCCAGCAATTACTGGAGCGTCTGGCGCGCCAAAACCCATCCGCTCCTCAGAGCTCATCCCGGGATTCCGGCAGACTGCGACACATATAGCTCAGCAGCTCCAGACATGCTGCGCACTTACGTCCACCCCAGAGAATAGACCCATGCAGTAGACCCTGCAGGCACGCAGAAACATGTTCAGGACCTGGCTGTGCCCTACCGCATAAGGCACGTGGATGCACCTGCCTGCAAGGAGGGCCCAGAACACATCACGGTCAGGCTTGGTCTGGACAGCCACCGGCCTGGAGCCTTATCCTCATCAGAGACTCTGCAAGGACGTAATAAAGCACGCCATCCCTCCCTTCCATTAACCCAGCGAGAATGTCCTTGCGGCCCACCTGCACACCGCTCCAATTAACAATACGCCCAGCATCATACTCTGTTCAGTTACCTGTATGCCCAGTGTGAAAGGCCACATCCAATTGTGAGTCTAGGAACCACCCTACTAAAGCATAGAAGCATAGAAAGTATATTATGCTGGCCGAAAACCAATCGCATCATATGTCTTACATCGCCAATAGGGAATCGTCAGCATAACCAGAGGGCGTCCATATTTGCTGTAACATCCACCATTTGCTTTCCCTTCCTTTCTGTTCAACGCTTTGCAAAATGTTTTTTATTTCAAAAAGCTCATTCATGGAGCAAGGCCACAGTTTTACATGTTGAGAGACCGGCCCAGACAGAAATGCCAAACAGTACAGAAATACATTGTTTTCCTCCCTTGCAAGTCCTTGAAGGCGATCAGAGAGGCATTTAATCAGCGGCCCAAGTGCCAGCCGGTCTCGCTGAAGCTGTAGAAACAGGCCGGTAAAGCATGAATTATACTTTCCTAGCGGCCCCCCTTCAGGGCTCTCCTCAGATCAGGCTGACCCTTATTTCACTAATAGAAACCAGTAGATAACACGCTTTGGAATATGTCTCTCCTACGAACAGAGTATCCTCGCTGAACAAGTGCCTTGTGTTCTACATAAACAACTATGTCGGCTTACTGAAAAATTGCAACTGTTGCTAAAACGAGTAATATAGATTGGGTAAGAAGTGTGTCATAATGTGTCATATTTGTCATAATTGTCAATCACCGAACCCTAACTCAAGAAGATTCATTATGGTTTTGATGTGTCACAAAGAGATTGTATGATTGGCTTTTCTTATATATGGGACTATTGTAAAATGTTCGCGCTCTTGCGGCTCACGAGGTCTGGGTGACACACGTTGCAAGACGTTAGTCCCAGTCGGCCGACTGAGAATATATTTGCTTTGCAATAAACCATAGTACTTGGAAATCGAACCTCGTGTCTGTCGTATCACTAGTGGATGGAGATTATGCCTTGTTTCCGTACGTGCAGGGTCTTCAGGGCCTAGCAAAAAATGGTGCCTGAATAGAGACCCTCCCCCTTTTGCTCCATCTTGTACGTTGAATTTGAAGAAGGCGAAAACGAATCGAGGATGAGGCCGTCGAGCCGGGATCGAAAGGTGTTCGGGGCGCCCCTGTAAAAGTGATGAGATACTCCTTTGCTGATCTGTTCACAGCCAATCCCTGATCGGCGCGCAGTGGCCAGAGAGCATCGAGGCGAGGTAGATTGAGCCAGATACGCAGTAACAACGATTCTTGGTTGCATCTATATACAGATGAATTGCGTCTTGAGAGAATAACTGATTGATCAGGTGAGTCGTGCCCCGATTCTTAATAGCCCTGATATTGGTTGAGAGTTGCTCTTGCAAGATCAAACGCCCAAGGTATGATTAAGATCAATATGCCTGGCAAATTGTCTTCCTGGCTAGTGGGATTTTTCCACTGCGGTAGACAATCTTTGGAAACTGGCCAGGTTGCGCCACCCACAGGGTCGCCAGCGTTTGACATGTATGTAAAATATGGTATAGTAGCAATAATGTTTAACAAAATTTGCCATAGGCAGACCAGACATGTAGAAGATTTGCAATGGCCAAAAGATGATACTTTTGAGATGGCATGTATACAACACCTAGAAGCAGTACTGCTGTGCAAGAAAGCGACGTTTGACATCATAAGAGACTGGAGGAAGGAAGCTAATCTCCGTCTAAAATGTAGGGAGAAACATGCACGGAGACAAAAATCAAACACAGAGAAGGCGCTAGAATTAGAAGAGCTCAAAATGACTGAGGATATCCGGAGAGGGATGGGAGTATCCAATTAGGCATTCAAAAAATATATCCACAACAAGAGTTGCATGCATCAGATGAACTAATAAACAAAATTCTGAACGAACAAAGAAAAGAGCGTCCTCAAAGTAATATTGACACTATTGCACCCATACACATGGCTCCATCTCAGCTGCTATCCCCATCCCTGTTGTTCCATCTGCACCACTATCCTCCCCTGAGCATGTGATAGCATTTCCCCCACCACCGACAGAACATGAATTAGCAGCTGCCGCAGGAGGCAGTTCTATGGAGGTGGAGCCTGCACAAAGGGGGAGCACCAGAGTAACTTGCAGTACAGTGAGCAGGGAGAGGAGAGAAGAACTGAAAGAATGGGCAGAAACGTACATTGAAGGCAATGACGAGGGTTCCGCGCTAATTGCAATGTATGATTATAAGAAGCTCGGCGAACAACAGGTGCTGTTAGAATGCATGGGGGAGTATCTGATAAATAGGTGGAGAAATTGACCGGTATGTTTGCACTGCAGAAATTGCACGATCTAAATGCTTTCTCACGCATGAGGGAAAGTGTGGCAGAGATAAAGGAGCACGTAGACAGACTATTTGAGTTCAAAAGTGAGCTTGATGAGTTGCATGCAGAGGTGAAAAGAAGGAAACCGGTGGTACCATATGTCAAGCAGCGATTTTTCCCGCCGTCAAAACCAGATAGTGAAGAAATGAAAATATGTACACGAGAGGCGATTAGATGGATTATGGATGCTACCATTTCTCCAATGGAAGTGCATGAAACGTTTGACCAATATACGATAGTGATGCAGAGGAGGGCATTGCAGGTGATGGTTGAGTATTTGCAAGATGAATGTTATGAAAAAAAGTATTGTTGCCCCCCCGAATTAATGACAATATATAAAAGGGTGTTTTCACCTGAAACTGGAAAGTGTGCCCTCTCCCTCGATTTAACTATAGTGCTTAATAAACGAACCAATGATGAAACGCCCAGTTCGATATTGCCTATGAGAGAAGTCCCTCCCACCTTCGTGCCAAAAGTTGAGATTGCTGCCGCTGGGGGGGCAACTGGCGAGGGTAATAGAAGCCCATTATACAGCACAATCCATGCCTGTCCCTTTCTCCAGACAGGAGGTCAATAATATAAAACAAACAATCCCTGATTTGAGGAAGTATTCTGGCGGGATTTTATAAAGAGATTGAGTCCTATTTGAAATCGTCTATTTTCACAATGAGTGATATTGATCTATTATTTCCTGTAATTCTCCCAACAGATATATGGAAACAAATTAGTGTAGATGATGTTGATATTTTGGGTGGGACATGGGAGCATTTGATCAAAGAAGATACAGAAAGGAAAGCTGGCGAAACGCCATCGCCAGTTTTATTAGCATTACCAGCGCGCATAGTACAGAAATGAAAAATATTTGTACCTGAAAGAAGAATTGTCTGGGAAAAATTAACGGCATGTGTGCAGGGTAAAGATGAATTAGCTACTGACTATTTTTACAGATTTGAGGAAGTATTTGCAGATTTTAGCGGTCAAGATTTGAGCACTGAACCCAGGAAGAGACTGTTGACAAATATTTGAGAGGGTTGTTACCGAAGATTCAAAATTTAATAATGACATCTGAAAGTGCGTGGCAAGCAAAATCACAGAGTGAAGTATTACACATGGCACAAACTATGAGAATAGAGTAAATACAGAAAAGGTAAAAGAAACGAGGGATAGGGTGAATCTAAAAACGAGAGTATTGATGCAGCAGGTTGCAAATAATAACAGGGGCGGAGGTCATGCACAAACTAGAGGGAATTTTTCAAAAATGCATGGAGGTCCAATTGGATTGAATCAATGTGCATATTGTAGACAAGGTGGTCATTGGCGAGCGCAGTGTCCACATTTACAGAATAGAAATGGAAATTCCCCGAGAAGGCAGAATAGAGGTCGCCCGGGAACGCAAGGGCAAAATAGAAACTCAAGGATGCCGTAGCATCAGAATCCGAATAACCAGGGGAATAACAATCAGAACCAAAATCAATATCAGCAGAGTGGTGCAGGGGAAGGAAGCCTTTTTGATACCCCGTAAAATTCATACTACTCTGGTGAATTTACATCTGATGATGTATTGTTCAACTAGGACAGCTCAAGACAGGGGTTGGAACCTGTGTCTATTCCCGTAGACCAAAAATGACCCTACGTAGAAATGAGAGTTGGGAATAGGAAACACACTTTTCTAGTGGACACATGTGCACAGAAGTGCTCATTAGATCATCACTTGGTTCCAGAGATACCACTGTCAGAGCAGAAGAATGTTTCAGTAGGGTTCGCAGGCACACCAGTAATTAGTCCAGTGTCACAGTCAGTACCTATAATATTAGGCCCGTTCACCGAGTCTTGCCCGTTTCTTCTAACACAAAATTGTGGCGAAAATGTATTGGGTTTAAATTTGTTGAAATAATTGAGTGCAGTTATTAATTGTTCCCCTGATGGAGTGTATTTGACAATAGCACCACAAAAAATGCCAGTGTCACAATTTTTATCCAAACCATTGAGTGGAAGGAGGGGACACTTAATACCCCCCCTTATTCCTATGCTTCTCGGGTGGGCCTAGCCATGGCTGCTTCAGGTCCAGGCCCCCGGCCCTGGGGCACTCATGCGGGAACGCCTCAGAGAACCATGACACCTTTCGTACAAGAATATCCCTGGGTGCCGTCATATCCCCGTGCACACCTTTGTATAGCAAAACTAGGACTCCATTTTGTAACACACAGACTCCATTTGCGAATAGCAAAACGCCATTCAGATTTCACCCCAGCCTGCAGCCATCCCCGTGAAGGGCGCACAGCCAGCGCGGCTCTCCCCCCACCTCCTCCCCTCTGCCGTCCACATAACCACTTGGTTCCCATGAGAAGGCTGGCAGCAGGAATGCAACAAAATCCACACTGTATCACTTTCCGTCCGACTCCTTACATTGATTCAGATGCAGCCCTGAGGGAGAGGGCCTGAGCAAGGGCTTTCTGTCTCTGTAAACCTGCCCTACACCCCACAGACTCTGGCCATAAAAACATAATCCCTGTGTACCCCAGAGCAGAGTCAACAGTCAAAGGGACCCGTAAATCAGTGAACCTACCTTCCCTTTGACATATATGAAAGTAAGCATGCCTTCTCATCATTTACAAAATTATATAGACCTACTGATAACCTAAGAAGGCTTATAAGTAAGCAGTGTAAATACATGTACGTGTGCTACTAGAAGTTCCTATGCTAACCTGTTATATGTCGACCTGTAATGTTGAAATGTTTACACGACTAACTGCAATCTCACAAGTAACGAACCATAGATCCGTTCAAGCTCACACAATGCTACCTCACTGCTGACAATACTGACTGTAATTCTATGTACCCTGCAGAAAAATGCCATATACGAAATTTGGCCGCCCTCGGCTGCCATTATTGTGTGATTGTCAGCAATCTCTCTCTCTCTCTTTTTACCAGTTCCTGTTTGTTGTTATAACATCGTCCAGTTGTGTAGAGATCGAAGTATGTCCTAAGTGTATTTTACTCAAATATAAACCAGCAAACTGCACATGAAACGGTAATCTGTTACGTGTACATAGAAAGGCCTTCAGCCATTATGTAGTGTGTGACTAAAACCATGAAAGGGGGGGCCTCGGCCCATCTCTGATCCCCCCTGGAATCATAAAGAATTATGTTGTTTGGACCTCTAGTCACTGAAGCCCCCCCCCCAAGGAAGTGCATGTCTGATATGAAATGTATTTTTTGCAATTCAGTCGTCGCAGCAATGTACTCTGACCTCCCCCATGTCAATATTGAATGAACACCCCTGACCATACAGCGACCCCAAAACCCCCACCCCAACCTAGCATTTGACTATGTTTAAACAAGAGAGTGATACCGTTGATAGAAACATATAATTCATGTTCATGTCCAGTAATGAAAAGGCATGCTTCAGAGCCTTGTTTTCACACATGCAAACTGCTGGCCTTGCTGCCGGACGAACTGGTCAAAAGTGTGAATGGATGGGAATGTGTGGCCACTGTTACAAAGGGCAAAATGTTACAAAGGTTCCACGTCAAAATGACAACAGCGGATATAGGACTGATGAGCCCAGCTGACTGTTTGACCCCACGTACCACATCATCTCGTCATGTGCCCATGGACCAATCAGCCATCACCGACCATATAGCACCCATAGGTGCCACCTCTTAGTGTCCAATCCCAATCAAACCTGTGCCCCTTAGGCCGTCCCTTTGTTGATGATGCAAAAAGTGTATAAAAGAAAATTGTAACATGTTTTCTGCAGAGCGCTCTCGGCGTGAGCAGAGTAGATTCTGTTTGCCCTAACTTTAGATAAAAAGCCTTTAATCGTACTCTCACTTGGTCTTGGTCTTATTCCCTTCTGGGATGTACCTTTATTGACTCTGTTGGGCAATTCACCAGCAGGCCTTGGGGCCTCTCACCTTCATTGGTGACCCTGACGTGATTGCGGTCTTTCCCATCCTTCTGGCACGAGACACCCCCCTGCTTTGACCCTGAGTCCGCTCCCTCAAGAGCTACGGGCCAACGGCAACTGGTACACCTAGACGTGCGCACGCAGTAGGGCGTGTGGGTACGGGATCCCTCTTAACAAAACCCATGTGTACCACTCGCCGGAGCCGGGCGTGGTCTTTGAGGGAGGAGCAGCGCCCTGTCGATCGGGTCCAGAGGGTCTCGGATCAAGACGGACACGTGAGTATTAAGTGCAAGTGATATTAAAGGCATGGGTGGGAGTCAGATTAGGAGGTCTTGGGACAAAGGACATAGTACGGGTAACATAAAGGGTGGGAAAAAAGTGAAGTTAAAAAGGGTTGAAGGGGTTCTAGGAGTCTGAGGTCTGTTTCCTGTCTTTCATACTATTCTCATTCTATCGCATATGGCCATTAGGACGGTAATGAAGTATAAGGTGACAAGAGGTTAAAAAGGGATCCTATCTCCATGGAGGGTCTCGACTAGTACAGGATATATGGGTGTAAGAAATTAAGGTAAAAGAACGTAACGTAGGGGCCAAGGGGAGACCCGAAGTATTACTTAGAAATCCTTTTTCTGGCCTTTATCTTATCTGTTCTCTCTGTCCCTCCCAAGTGGGTAAATTGGTGTAAGGAGGAGTGAGAGATTAAAACTCAGAGAGGAACAAGGGAGTAGGTAGGAGTAGAGGAACATTGGGGACAGCGGAAAATAACCTGTTTGTGTTTATGTTTTTTGTTGTCTATGTGAAGCGTTACACGTCCATTTTTTGTGTGAAAAGATTATTTTGGTACAAATTTGGTGGTTTCTGAGAAAAGTTGTACGTTTAATAACGTGATCCCACAAATATTGGAAAGGTGAACAAACGGTCAATCTAGGTTAATGAAAAGTGTAACGAATACTAATTTTGTTATTTGAAAAGTGAACAGGTACAAAACAGAAATGTCAGGTAAGGTGTACTGAGAGTGAAACGCAATGGGTGCAGAAACGCCCCTTGCCCATATTTGCAAAACGTTAGCAGGGTATGCCAAGAAAATTACTAAATACCACGAGCAATGGGTCGTGGAGTTGAAGGGAGAAGGGGTACCCCAAGTATGGCCTGAAGGGGGTCCTTGAACAAGGAGGTATTAGACATGGTTGCCACTTGTCTGTATATTAAGTGTACAAGGGAAAGCAGTTGCATAATAGGAGGGAGATATTGGATCTGTGGCGCCTGTTTGAGGAAGTGCCCCAGGTAAGGACAGCAAGCACAGTGCATCTCCCCTGACAACAACGGGCAGCACAGGGCCACGGACTTAGGATGAAAAGATTATAGAGGTCACACGTGTCTATCCCTTATTGTCAAAACCAGTGCCCGCAGAAGGGTATAGTGACCCGTGTATGTAGCACAGCCCACTGCCCCGCCTACACATAAACCATCCGCCACTGCACCACCTCCGTATGAGAGCCAAAGCATAACAAGACCCCTAGACCCTTCAACAATTGATATTGGAAAACTTCCACAGGATTTAGAATCACAGCTTACAATGGCCCGAACAAAACTATCCCGCATAAGGGCTCTGGCGGAAGGAGGAGGGGCATCGACCCCCCCCAGGCAGAGCGAGACGATACTCCCCCACTGAGTGTGGGAGCAGGAGAAGAGGGATGGAAAAAGGGGGAGATCTTGTTCAGAATAAATGACACCCCTACACGAATAATCAAAATATATACTGCAGGCAGCGAATGGGATGTAGAGGAAGGAGGGGCAATGTCAGACAGAGAGGAAGAGTGCTGGAGCGAAATAGAAGGGTAGGAGGAAGAGGGCAGAAGGCTAGGGATCGCCACCGGCGGTGACTCGTTTGGAGAAGGGTTGTCCTCGTGGAAGAATGGACAGGGAGGCTAAGAAACAGGGCAGGGCGTATAGCAGTGATCGGAAAGAAAGGAAATAAGGTGTGTACTAAAAAGGGGGGGAAGAATTTACAGCTGCCTCTGATACACTGGGGGTGGGAAGGCCAAACTACATACCATGGGCCCAAATGGACATGGCCAACTTGCTTAAACAGCTACCCCCACTCTCCGGAGGCGCCAGCAAGTGGATATATGCGTTCGAAAAACAGACAGCAGGAGTGCCCTTGGTAGTGGGAGATGTTAAAAGCTTGCTGGTTTCTGCAGTAGGAGATCAGGCTAACAGAGTCTGGGCAAAGGTGGGGTTCCCAGGAATAACGTTAGATTGTGACCGCCATGATGGGGCCTCGTTCAAAACAGTACGAGCACGCATGTGGGATGCGTTGAGGGAAACATTTCCAGACACTCCCGACTTACAGTCAGTGATGCACTGTACAATGAATGATGAGGAAGATGTGATGTCCTTCATTCTCAGGGTGCAGGACATGTGGAGAGCTGAAACGGGTACGGCTTGGGACCAACCAACGTCCCTGTTTTACTTCATTATAAAGAGGGGACTCCCAAAGGAAGTGCAGAAGGCCCTCGACAAAATAGCTGGGATAGAAGCCAAGGGGTGGCCTGAAATTCAAAGCATCATAATGCTCTACTGCAAGAGGATCAAAGAGAAGGAAAAGGAGATAGTGCAGCAGCGGTTGGCAGACAAAGCTAAATTAGTACAAAGCAAGTTACTGAAGGTCAGTGCAGCGGTAGCTACCAACACGGCCAGAAAGGAGCGGGAGATGGACAGATGGGGATACCAATGCAGATGGTGGCAAATTGGACAGGTAATGATCAGGAGCAGTGGGCATGGGAAAACCAATATGAGTGACCGCAGTGGCCATCGAGAGGGGGACGAGGTAATAGAGGAGGATTCAGGGGGTCAAGAGGAGGAGGTGCGGGGTATGGAGGACCACGAGGGGGTATGTAAGGACAATGTTGGCATTGTGGGAGGTGGGGCCATTTTATGAGAGAATGTCAAAGCAGGCCAAACAATTCATACCCGAACGGACACCCGCACCCAGGAAGCCCCTACGGGCTGCCAATGAGCGGAGGTAGACGAGACAGTCAACCCAACCTCAGGTACATGAACAAATGCCCAATGCCCCCTCAGGACACGTCCTCACACCCCCAGTGTCATAATCATGCCGCCCACACGCGCAACCAGACTTGTGCCACTACTGTCAATGGGGCCCCAACAGCACCATGCAGGGGAACCGCGGTGGTGACGGGAAATGTTTTTGACATAGATGAACTCCCGTTGCACTCAGCATAGGACCGCCCACAGAGAGCACTTGCGTGTCCAGTACTATTGATAACCCGCGATGCAGCAGAGGAACCACTCGTTGGGGCAGGGATAGGAAATAAACAATTCATTTTCATGGTGGATTCGGGAGCGGAAAAATCATGCCTCAAAGAAGGCAGGTTCCCACTTTCTAATTGGACTTTGGAAATGCAGGGGTTCTCTGTGGCGGTGGTCGAGTTTCCATACACAGAAGAGTTAGACATAACGGTGAGAGGAAAGACTGTACATGCCCCCTGCTGTACTACGAGGAATCGCCCATTAACCTGCCGAGAAGGGACCTTCTCAGCAAACTCAATATGTCAATCTCGTTTACAGAGAGAGGGATAGTGTGCTCCACGCCAGGCATATGTACAATTCGTGCAATGTTAGTGATACACACACAGGCAGACTTCCTGCAAATACGAGGCATACCCGTGAATCCTGACAAGTTCAAACAAGGGTTGAGAATACTAACACGAGTAGTGTCAGAATTAAAGTATAACAAATGGAGAGTGCCTTCAGAATTCATTTTCCACCCAGTAGCAGGTGCAGAAATATTGCCAGGATCCATTGTGTCCCTAGACATACACGCCGTGCAGGTCTCAGCCCAGAGGATAGCAGTGATAGCAATGGACATGCAGGGGTGCCAGTGGAGGACAGTACTGTGCATTGATGCCAATAAGGCCCTGCAAGACTTAACTGATGAACTTTTCTGTGATATAGAAGACGCAGTGGAAATAGTAATGGAAATTGCAATCCCTTGTGATGTCATGATTCAAAGAAGAGAGGTGCAGCTGCCTCTCGTGGCAATGATCAAAGCCCCCGCAGCTTACTTTGAGGAGGACATGTCCCAAGTGCCACAACAACTGTGGACCACAGGCCCACACGATGTAGGGCTACTACATGAAGTGACACCAGTAAAGATCAAACTGAAACCTGGGGCCATTCTACCCCGGGTGAACCAATACCCCATATCCAGGGAAGCTGGGGAGGGAATAAAGATACAATTTATGCACTAATGGTGCAGGGCATAATAGTGCTGTCAAGCTCACCTTGTAAAACCTGCATTTACCCTATTAACAAAGCGAAGGGAAGGGCTAGGAGGATGATCCAAGATTTACACCCCCTCAATGACATGGTACACAAAGAATTCCCTCTTGTCCCAAATCCTGGATATTGCGAGAGCCCTATAATTCAATACGTAGACGATCTGTTGGTCTGCGGGAAAAATGAAAATGAGTGCAGAGAGGACTCCATCATCTTGCTGACACACCTTGCACAGAAAGGGTACCATGTAGACAGGCAGAAGCTGCAATACTGTCTGACAGAAGTACTGTATCTAGGGCAGCTGATCTCTAAAGATGGTAAAATAATTATTACAGACAGAGCAGCAGCAATAAAAGCAGTAAAGGAACCTAGTCAGTGGCGTCGCCAGGAATCAAATTCAAGAGGGGCACAGAGGGGGCCAAAGACAAAAATAGGGGGGCACAGACAAAAGTAAGGGGAGAACATGGTCGCTGCTTGTCTTAGGTAGGGGGACCCATGGGGGGGCCCAGGGTTTCACAGGGGGGGCCCTGGCCACCCGTAACCCCCCTAGCAATGCCAGAGTACCTAGTAAAGTAAAGGAAATGCAGAAGTTCCTTTATGCATTCCTATGCAAGAAAGTACTGCCACGCATGGATACTAGACTATGCATCATACACTAAACCCCTGCTACAGGCACTCAAAGAAGCACAAAGGGAGAACACTAAGTTGCAATGGACACAAGAAATGCACACAGCCTTTAACACACTCAAGGAACTGATGTCTACTGCTCCAGTTCTTGCGACCCCAAACTATGAGCAGGAATTTTATCTTTTCTCGCACTGCAACGGCACACTCATGACAGCTGTTCTAACACAAAAGACATCCCTGAGCCACAAACCTTTGACATTCTACAGTGGAATACGAAGCAGTAATGCAAGGACACTTTGCATGCGAACAGGCGCTCGCAGCCACTCCGTTCGCAATAGAAAAAATCTCTACTATAGTGATGGGATGCTCCGTCACGTTATACGTAGAACACTACCTGCTCGCCATCCTTGAGAGATCAAAGAGTACACTAACCACCCAAAGGGCCACATCATATGAACTGATTTTTTCCAGTGCTAATATTCACATAGTGCGGTGTAAAAGTGTGAACCCAGCCACGTTCATTACAGAAGCATGCACAGTTGAAGACATGCAGCAGCATGACTGCGCCACATACACAGGGAATTATGAAGACACACCAAAGGCACATGAAATTGCATTATCAGAAGGAGAGGTTTACTTTGTGGATGGGTCTGCCTCCATAGATTGTGAAACAGGAGAAAAGCACGTAGGAGCAGCAGTAGTGCGGGTAGAAGATGGGGAGTTTGAAGTGATTGTGCAAAAAAGGTTGCCCCCACATTTCACGGCCCAAGCAGCAGAACTAGTAGCACTGATAGAAGCGCTCCATGCAGCAAAAGGATGTACGGTCACTATTTACACAGACTCCGCATACATGGCAACCATGGTACATGGGGGACTAGCACGGTGGGGGAGAAGGGGATTCAGGAGAACTGATGGGTCCCCACTACAACATGCAGCATTACTAGGAGATTTGAGCGCGAGGTGATGACGTCATCTCATTAGGGAACGCAGCAGCGGACGCTGCTGCCAATGAAGCCTCATATTTGCCTAAAAGCCCAGCAGGTGAATATATATTACAAAAGGCAGTAGAAGAAACACAACCAGAGGGCTTTAACTCGTTGCCAGTTTCCCAAATAATTGAGCTCCAACACGATGCACATGGTGGGGAAAAGGAAATGTGGGTAAAAAGGGGGTGCAGTCAGTCACCCACTGATTTATTATGGAGACAAAACATCACGGGCAAAGTAGTGATGCCAACCAAATTGCTAGAGATAGCATTTAAACAGTTGCATTTCCCAGCCCATAATGTAAAACAACCATCATTGTAGACATCCAGGAAAATTGGTTTGCCCTCGTAGTACAGGAACATGTCACAATGCTAATAGTAGAGTGTATTACCTGTCAAACATACAACTCTGGCATAACACTACGAAACCTCAGAGGAACACTACCAAAACCAGAAGGGCCCTTTAGAGAGCTGCATATAGACTATGCAGACATTGGAGAGCGGTGCAACGGGGCCAGATACTTGATCGTTGTTGTGTGTCCCTTCTCCCGGTGGGTAAAAGCGGGACCCTGTGCTCACCCAGACGCACAGTGTGCAGCTAAGTTCCTAGTGAGGGAGGTGTTTCCCCGCTGGGACATCTGTGACAACATGTATTCCGACAACGGAATGCACTTTGTAAATGACATGTTCAAGCACATTACCGCGATGTTGGGCATAACCCACAAGCTCTGCATGATTCATCATCCGCAATCGAACGCCGTTGTGGAAAAAATGAACAAATTGCTCAAGAGTAGGCTGTCCAAACTGTGCCACACACTCAAAAAGAACTGGGTGTATTGTTTACCCCTGGCGCTTTTTGAAATGAGAAACCAACCCAGCAAGGACCACCACCAGTAACTGCATGAAATTGTGACAGGTCGGAGAATGAATACAGCCCATTCACCCTTGCGCAGACAATCAGACGCCCATCAAAGCGCCACCGTTTTAGGGGAAGAATTCCACGAATACCTTAGAAACCTGACAAAAGCAGCACATGCAATAGCAAGACAAATTGCACCCCCTTCACACAAGATACATCCATGGACACAGCAGCCCCCAACACAGAGAACACAAACTGCCAGCTGATGACAGGTGACATGGTATACGTGTGAAGTTTAATGAGGAGATGGAATGGACCAAGATTCCATGGCCCGTGTAAGGTGATCTTTTGTACACCTACAGCTGTTAAGGTAGAGGGATTGAGGTACTGGGTACATTTGACAGACGTGTGCAAGGCCCGTGGGAACCTAAATGATCAAGACACCCAAGAAGGTGAAGGAGGGAGTAGCACGCAAGCGTAATACTTGGAAGGGGTCAGACACTGGTGTCACATTGAATCTCAGATGGAGACTCGGGGATAATAGCATATGTAAATAATCGTTTAAGTGTAGCAATATTTTTTGATGATAAAATAACAAGAAAAGGTTGATGAAACGGTCTCTTCATGCATCTTGTGGCTTTGATAATGAATTGAAATAATGATGTGTAAATAACACTTTCCTTCCTCTTGCACTGAAATGATACTGCTATCTCATTCGCCTCCCTCGGTTTTCCCTCCCCAGACGTACGATGTGGGGAGGGGAGATGGATGGACACGGTGTGGACAAAGAATGTTTAGATGTTATTATAGCAAGAGAAAAAATTATTTGTAAAATAATGACACTAGAGAATAGGTTTGAAGTGACCAATGTATGATTGTAAAGAAAGTATAAAAATGTTATGCATGATTAACAAATGCTTAGATCTCATTTACTAGGAGTATCACTGGGCATGGATGAACCTCCAACAACAACTAGCAGTAGTGTAGATAGGGGTAGAAGGAGGAGAGAAGCATATCCTAGCTATTCGTATGAGTGTGTATTGTTTATGTGTGAAGTGGTATTCTTTTCGGTATTATTGGCCTATTTTTGTACTGGGGACAATTGGAATGAGGATTCAACAAGGGAACCCTCCCGTCTCCTGCACACTTTAGGATGTTTGGACTAAGTCCACTACTGTTTTCTCATATTAATTCAAAAAACATATAAACCAAAGGGTTCAGTTGTGTGTTTTTATAGCAAAAGTTTATATCTAAAGTGTCAAATACACAATATTTCAAAAGGAGAAACATTTAAAATTCAAGAAGCAAAGCAGTGCAATAGTAGGTCACAATAAATTTGAAACAATGGTGGAATCCAATTCATGTGGCGACGCGTTTCGAGGATACTGTCCTCTTCTTCATATGGCCAAAATTGAATTCTTCATACAAAAGGAAAAAAACAAAGGGGAGAACGTTTGTACAAGTTTTTTATACCTTGAGGTAATTCATTAAACTCATGCTGTACATTTCAGTCTCATCTGTGAGCCAGAACAGACTACATTGTCAGAGAAATTGTAATTAATCTAGTACCACAAGGGCACATTCATTCCCAGTTAAACTCAGGGTGAGGGGAGGAGAAGAGGTTCAGAGAGACGTTTCTAGTCCAGTGCAAGAGAAGTCGTCGTTCAAAAGTGTTTAGAAAGAATGTAGGTAGGTAAAGGAGCCATATAGGACAAGATATAAGAAAGTATAATTACCAGTAAACAAAGTGTTCGAGGGCATCGGGTGCAGATAGAGATCCTTGGTATTTTTGTACTGGGTCATAGTGTACATTTCAATTGATGCTGGCCAAGGGGGTGCAGGCATGTAGACAATTAAGAAAGGGACCCATCTGATTTGGGATGGGGCACGGTTAATATGGGGTCATTGGACTCCGGAGAATGAACATAACAATACTATTAATATGTGTCACCTATAAAACAACAACGCAGGCCACCACATCGCCCCAAAAGGTGAATGAGTCCCTATTTAGTGTATATACAATGAACGACAAAACTCCCTCAGAAGTCACATGGGTGCAGAACCATCCATACCCAACAACTGTGTCAATACAAGAAACAGACATGCCCACTAGTCCAACAATCGGGGGAGGGGGGGTAATAAGAGCAGAGCCGGGGGGGCGTGGCTAACCGCCATGTAAGAAGGAAGCTTTCCGAGCAGCTCCACATGATGTCATTGATTTTGCTGTGAAACTGCGGTTTTATCAAACTATTTTTGCTAAAAATCACCACACCCGTGGCTAAACGCCCTGAGCTCCTGCACATCAAGTTTGGGGCTGCTGCGATCATCTGGAGCGAAGATATTTGGTGTGGACCAAAATACGTGGACATCTGAAAATGGCGCCTGCCTAAATGAGGACACTGTTTGCAGGGGCACGGCTCGTATCACAGTCCGCTCCAGGGACTGGAGTGGCCTGCGGCGCCTGGGAGGTGTGCTGAGCGCTAGACGGGAGGAGCGGAGATGAGCAGACCACACGCTGCGTTGGCGTGGGCTCCGGTGCCTGTCTTTGAGCCCCGGCCGAGTCCTGCCGTTGAGCGGCCGGTGGCGCTCCGCCGGTCCCGAGTGAGACAGAGAGAGGCAGGCGACCCCTTCGAGCCTGTTGTGTAGAGGGAGCGGGGCGCCGGAGCCACCGTCATGAGCGGCGGAGACCCTGAGTAGACCTGGCCCCGAGAGGTCGGGATGCGCTGCTGGAGCCCCCACGGCCGGAGGTGCGAGAGCGGCCCCGTGGGGCCTGATTGTGGCCGGAGAACACAGCGCCTGGCCCGGAGCTTTCCAGCCTGAGGCGAGCGGGAGCAGGCGCAGAGAGACCCGCTACCCCGCCCTGCCGGAGATGGGTAAGGAGAGGGTGGGGGGGTCAAAGCTGCCATCATTGGACTCACACAGGGATAAGGTGGCCCCCCCGCGCTCCACCCGCATTGGCGCCCCGGCCTGTGGAGCTCCGGGGAGGCGGCTGGAGCTGTGGGCCGCGCTTGGCCTGGTGGCACCGGCGGCGGACTCTGCACGAGGGTGCCCTCGCTGGGGAGGGGTGCCTCTCGGGCAGCGACCGGTCCTTGGCTCGCCTAGCTGTGGACCTCCTGATACTGCCCCTGCCTGGGGACGAGCGAACATGAACCCTGGGGCGCTGATGTGAGAGGAGAGCCTGACGCCCGCTGCCTATGCCGGGGCCACAGGGTGCTGCACCCATAGTCCCAAAGTGTCACAGCACACATACCCTGCCAATCCTTCTCACAGCGCTGCACTGGTCCTCGTGGTGGCCCGCTGGGCGGACTAAAAATGTCATCGAGAGGCAACAAAAGTAAACAGCGGCAGACAACCATGGAAACATATGCGGCCAGCAGCCCAGCTACTCTCGACACTAGCACCTCCAATACTGTGGCACAGCAGGAATTGGTCCAGGAACTCACAGTTGCTGGAAGCCATTAAGACACTGCAAAAAACCATGGAGTCCAAAATTGACGCGGTCGCAGTTGACTTGAACCTGCTGCGACAGGATGTCCGCGCTATAGCTAACCGAACTGACGCTCTGGAAGCCCAGGTTCGCGAGAACACGGAGACGAAAACCCAGATACTCAAGGATGTGGACGCCTTGGAGCAAAAGATTAGACTAGAGGACAGAGCAGAAGATGCGGAAGGGCGGGCGCGCCGCAACAACGTCAGGCTCCTCGGACTTCCAGAGGGCATTGAAGGAAGCGACCCCACGAATTACATTGAAAATCTCCTGCTACAAGAGATCGGGGCTGGTAAGCTGTCGCAGGGCTTTACCATTGAGCGTGCACATCGTTCCCTCACTAAGAGACCGCCCCCGGGGGCCCCACCCAGACCTATAATAGCCAAGGTACGTTATTATAGAGATAGGGAAGCAATCCTAGCTTTCTCAAGATCGGGCGGCCGCATACAACGTGACTCGGCCAAGGTGGCCATATATCCGGACTACACGTTCCAGGTCCAGATGGCAAGGTCCCAATTTATCTCCACTAAGGCACGGCTAAAAAACGCAGGCCTACGCTACATGCTTCTCTACCCGGCCAAGCTGAAGGTGCTACACAACGGCAAAGCGCTACTGTTTGACACGCCAGCGGAAGCCTGCGAGTGGATGGACAGGGAGCAGGTTCCAGATATAGAACCCAAAGAACTCAGGCCACGGAAGCAGCAGCCCAAGTGACATAAGGCAACCGGCTAAAAGTTGGGCCAGTATGAAAACCTAGATGCACCGCACGGCAGCAACAGTGATCTTCACAGAAGCTGCTTGGGAGTCCGTTGACTCCTCGCAAGACAACATTTGGAAAGCTCCTCTTTAGGACCTCCTGAAGTAATTTGGGTGCATTGAACCCATCCGTAGGGCACCTGAAGACCCTAGGTCAAACAGAGCGGAAACGGGAAAGTCAGAACGAGGGAAACCTCGCTAGACGCGTTAATGTTAGTGGGAAGTTCACATTTTTTTTTGGGGAGAAGGGAGCCTATAACATGGGTCCCCAGTTGCAAATTAAAGAGTATGCAGACACAGAACCACCCAAAGCACCCGAGGCCGCAAGAACCCTTAATGAACTCATCCC
Source organism: Ambystoma mexicanum (assembly GCF_040938575.1). NCBI lineage: Eukaryota > Metazoa > Chordata > Amphibia > Caudata > Ambystomatidae > Ambystoma > Ambystoma mexicanum. The sequence goes on from NC_090933.1 coordinate 757,418,026, forward strand.
AGGCGCAAGCCCGGAACATCAGACCGCCTACAACACATGGCTGACAAAATAAGAATTATGACATGGAATGTAAGAGGGATGAATAGCTATGTCAAGCAGCATAGAATACTCTCATTCTTGAAACGAAATAGGGTCGGAATTGCTCTCTTGCAGGAAACACACCTGAACGCCCCTAAGCTGGAGGCGCTGGCCCGGATCTGGAGAGGAACGTTGATAGGCACCACCTTTTCAACATATGCCAGTTGTGTCCTTATATGGATAGCCCCCACCATCCCCATACGCCTAATTCACACGAAAGTAGATGACGAGGGAAGAATGGCTCTGATACATGGCACCATCGAAGGGAGGGAGGTCTGTTTGATTAGCTCCTACGCCCCCAATCATGATGCCACTGTTTTCTCCCATTCCTTATACGCTAGGTTGGGCCCATACAGAGGCGGTAATTTGATATGGGGTGGAGACCATAATTGCACCCTTGATCCCCGCATGGATAGGTCAGATAGTAAGCACTCCCGCCCCTCCCCGCCTGCTAAAATATTGAAAGAACTGACATTACAGTTGGCACTAGTAGACCTCTGGCGTGAGCACCACCCTGAAGCAAGAGGATACTCCTTTTACTCGCCCCCGCACGCAGTATACACTAGAATAGACTATTTACTAGTGAGTGAAGAACACCAGGCCGCATTTGAGGATGCACAATATCATGCTAGAGTTCTGTCCGATCATTCCTCACTCACAGCCACCTGGACAGTGTCAGCGCCCGACCCCCTGTACCCACGTGGAGGCTCAGGAGTGAAGCACTGCTGGATGGAGCCTTTAGAGAACAGATTCGCAATAGCACTGTGGACTACTGGCAAATTAATGAGAACAGTGTCCAACACGTCCGTACTGCATGGGAGGCGTATAAGGTGGTGATGAGGGGGGAGATGATAGCTGCCACTGGGGGGGCGGAGAAATCCATATCGACCCAGCTAGGTCGAGATGAAAGCGAACTGCAGGAACTCGAAGCCAAGTCCTCTGCAGACCCAGCCCACTTGCAAAAAATCCGGGACCTCAAACAGGCATGTCTAGTCCACTGGGAAAAGCTGGGGAGACTTAGCTACGCAAAACACATAGAGAGGAAGCACGCCTTAGGTGATAAACCCGGGAAACTATTAGCGTGGCTCTACAAACGGGAAGCCCCTAGGAGGACCATTTGTCGTATTCACAGATCTGATTGAACAACAACGTACACGCAGATCGAGATCAACTCGGTATTTGCAAAATACTACCAAGCGCTTTACGCCGAGCCCCAAAGGTCTGCCAATGTTGAAATTGAGGACGTCTTGGACGTTATCAGACTGCCTGCATTGGATCGGCAGCTTGCTGAGACCTTGGACGACCCCATTACTCCTGAAGAGATAATGGCCACTATGAGATCTCTCCCCACTGGGAAGACACCGGGCTCCGACGGACTCCCCGGTGAATTTTACAAAACTTACGAAGATACACTTGCCCCCTTACTGACCCAAGTTTATAGGGAAGCTTATGACGCAGGTACCCTACCGGAAACCATGCGCAAAGCAGTAATCATACCCTTATTGAAACCGGGCAAGGAGGGCGACGATTGTAGCTCGTACAGGCCCTTATCCATGCTAAATGTAGATAAGAAGATTTTGACGGCATTGTTGGCCAGGAGGCTGAGAAGGATGATCCCGCAGCTGATCCACCAGACGGGATACGTACCCGGGCGCTCCATCACTGAGAATTTGCGCAGACTACACCACATTATTCATAGCACTGAAGGTAGGTCGAGCAAAAGCACAGTAGCATCCCTAGATGCCACTAGGGCGTTTGATTCCGTCAGATGGGACTGGCTTCACGCCACTATGGCCAAAATGGGAATAGGGCCGGCCTTCCGAAGATGGGTTGGTTTAATCTATAAAAACCCCACAGCTAGGGTACGCACCAACAGCACCTACTCTGAGAAATTGCATCTCCATAGGGGCACAAGGCAGGGTTGCCCCCTTTCCCCAATGCTATACATCTTGGCTGCTGAACCCATTGCAGCATACCTCAGACAAGAATATGGTGACGGGGGCATTGTCATAGACGGGGTAACCCACTTAGTTTCAATGTATGCGGATGATATGCTCCTTTATCTAAGTAACCCTGAACACTTACTGCCGTACATTCTTGAGACTTTAGAGGGGTTCCACAGAGTCACTGGGATACAAATCAACCATGACAAATCCTGCCTCTTCCCCCTGGCGGCCCTGAGCAAAGTCATGGAGGCAAACCTCCCCAAACTGGCGTTTAAGTGGGAGACATCCTCCTTCAGATATCTAGGCGTCTCCATCCACCGAGACCCCAAGACTGAACATGCTCTGAACACGGCGAAAGCCAAAGATAACCTAGAAAAAGCAATGAACCACTGGGGCAGGCTGCCGCTCTCGGTAGCAGGCAGAGCGGGTCTACTCAAAATGGTTGCACTCCCCCGTCTCCTACATTATTTCACAAACGTCCCATACTACATCCCGCCGAAATTCTTTGGAGAGCTGAATAAGCTTTGCAGGAGGTTCCTATGGCAGGTGGGATGGCACAGAGTGGCTCTAGAAGTGTTGCAGAGGCCTTGCGACAGGGGAGGCCTGCAAATCCCCAACTTCGAATTATACTACATGACAGCCCAATTAAAACATATGATCCAATAGATGGCAGATGAGGAGACTACTGACACCAGACTTTACAGCCGGCGGTCTCCCTGGGGCTCCTTAGAGACCTTCTCTGGGTCACACCAAACGCAAAACAGAACCTCCCATACCTAATCAACCTTGGGATCCTAATGTGGAAGCGAGCCTGCAGAGCTTTGAACACACAAGACCCCTACTCGCCTCAGATTCCGCTAGCAGCCACACCGACTGCCAGTCCGGACGGCCTGAAGACAATTAGGAACATCTGGGAACCTGTCGGGATTGCCACCCTGGGTGACCTAGTGAATGAGCAGGGCATCCTAACATTTGAGGAGTTGCAAGTAACCACGGGATTACCTGCAGGACAGTTCCTGTTGTATGGCGCTGCAATAAGTGTACTCAAAACTCGATGGCCTGGGGTTGGCGACTTAGAGGCTGAGATAGAAGAAGTGGAAAACATACTGAATGCGGCTGAGGGGGGGCACGAAACCTCGAGGATTTATGAGTCGCTGCTCGTCGGCTCGACCAGCCCAGACCTCAAGTGCAAGAGAAAATGGGAGCGGGAATTGGGCCAGCAATTCGAGGACAATGAGTGGCAAGTCATAACACATTATCATAAAAAGGTGTCCAGAAACGCCAGATTACAGCTTATACAGTTCTACGTTTTACACAGAGCCTACCTCACTCCAGAGGTTATCTCCAAATTTAAAGGTGCTGGAGTCAAGGAGTGCCCCAAATGCAATGAACCCCATGCGGCCATGACACATATGTTCTGGGGCTGTCCCGCACTGCAAACCTTTGGAAACAAATAGAAACTAAAGTGAGAGAAGCAGACATAACCTTGGACATACAAACCCCAGAGGCGTGCATACTGGGCAAATACAAAAAACACAAGAAGAACCGACCGCTCAACAAGATGAAAGACTTGATGTATATTCTGGCCAAAAGGCGTATTGCAGTGGAGTGGAAGAGCATTAAGATTCCGAGCGTAACGCAGTGGTGGGCGGACCTTCGTAAATGGTCGACGGCGGAAACAGGGGCCTGGGAGAACGCCCAGCGGGAGCAGAAACAAGACATTGGTGCAGACCTGCAACAATGGGTGGCGCTAACAGTGACGCTATTCCACCCGCGAGAAGAGAACTCATCTAACACAGAAGCAAGCAGTTCATAGGGGCTCTAATTAAGATGATCGATAGGGAATTGGGGTGGTCCTGTAGAAGAAGGGGGAGGGAGGGAAGGGGGAGGTTTGTATGAACGTTATGTTGTTTATGTAAGTTACGTTAAAATAATTAAATCAATTTTAAAAAAAATGTAAAAAAAGAGCAGAACCATGTTGAGTATTGCTGATCATTTTTATGTTTTTGGGAATAATGAGCAAGGGGGGGAGCTGAAGGGGAAAAATTAAGAAGAAGGCAGAGAGAAGCAGAGGTAGACGATTGGGAAGAAGAGTATCCATTCGGCTTAGATACAGTTGATTATCCTCAGCACCCCCATCAAACAAATAAGTGGTATGCCGACATGAGCCACACGGCCCTACAAACAACTAATGAGAGCTGCTATGTCTGCTCACTCATACCCTACGCCTTAGGCACTCCCAAAGTGCTATTGCCACAAGAAATTCCATTTGTAGAGGCCCAATGTCTTTTGCATCTTACGCTGTGCCGAATCAAAAATACATTTCAGGCACACACAGTCTCTTTTGAACTATTACATAATGAATGCACATGTTACTCCCGGCTGCAAGGAGCCATTTGCGTGAAAGAACCTTTTTTGGAACGTTGCATGCTGACAACAAGTGGCAGAAGGAAGAGCTACTATGCAAAGCAGAAGCACTGCGAGGGCTGTCCGAAGACAGACTCTCATGGGTACAGAAAACATGCGCTCCCATATGGACTGAACACATAAGCAAACTCACATGGGTCACAACTATCGAGAATCCCTTCAAATTACAGAAAAATATTTCATATGAACTATGTTTCCATGGAGAAGGGAAGAGAGACATGGGGAGAAACGAGAACTACAGCAAAACCCTCATAATTCCTGACATGAAGAAAGGAACTGCAGCCTTAATGGACACGTATAGGGTTTGTGGCAATATGGCCTACCTGCATCTCCCGCAGTCATGGAAAGGAGCGTGCTCTCTGGCACGCTGCACTCCGCACGAATGGTAATCCCCGAGAGCCATATAAACCAGAAGTACAAACTTGCAACGATCCAAAACGCACCTTCCCTAGCACCACTCGAGACGGCAATTGGCTATGCCTCGGAGGAGGAGGGAGTGCAAGGCACATACAGGAGGAAGAAACGGTCATCCAACTATATTTCCACCAAGTCATCGGAACTCTTGGCCCAGATACCGGATAAATGCAGACTATTCAGCTCAGTAGAGACATTTTATGTGTCCCTCGTTCCCATCACCCAGGCGAGAGCGAATGCCAAGTGGCTGCAGATCACCAGGTGAGAGCTTATCCAGCTGGCCAACGACAGTGAGGAAGGGTTCAACGTCATCAAGGTAGAACTCCGAGCCCTGCGGTTGATGACGATGCAGAATCGATACGTATTGGATCTATTAACGGCGATCGATGGATGTGTTTGCTGAAAAATCAGGAGCGCATGTTGCACATTTGTACCTTCTGCAGGCGCTGAGAATGGCTCCCTCTCACATGTAATAGCCGCGGTACACGACCTTGGCGAGTGAATGAAAGATGAAGGAGGGGCACCGCCCAGCACCTGGTTCGACAATCTTTTCTCATGGGTGCCCACCTGGCTTGGAATGACTGTAAAACTCCTCGTACCTCTCATCGTCTTTTTGCTCCTGATTTTGTGTGTGTGCCAACTGGGACTCCGATGCAGCGCAAATGCAGTACCAAATGACGCGCTAATGATGGTGACAATGGGACGTGCAAATGGTGTGGCCCAGATAAAACATGAGGCCGAGGTACAAACAGGAGATGCCCCAGGCCCCAAATATAGAATGACTGCAATATACAACACAGGACATATAGTTGATAGTTTATACCATACAACTGTAAAAGAACCCAGAGAATTATGTTGGTACAAGGAGGTGTGGGTGGACATAGAAGGTGATGGGGGTGTATGTATATGAGCTGCACCCCTGATGAATATGCTAGAAGAGGACACAGCTTCAGAGCAGTATGCAGGACAAGGATGCCAATCAAGGGGACCCCTGCATGGGACAAGGCAGTGGCAGAAGAGGAAGAACGTAAGAGGTTGGGACAGTTACATTATTCCTTACTTAAGTAATGAAAGCGGGGAATGAGTGTAAGGAGGGGACACTTAAGACCCCCCCCTTATTCCTATAATTCTCGGGTGGGTCTAGCCATGGCTGCTTCAGGTCCAGGCCCCCAGCCCTGGGGCACTCATGCGGGAATGCCTACGAGAACCATGACCCCTTTTGGACAAGAATATCCCTGGGTGCTGTCATATCCCCGTGCACACCTTTGTATAGCAAAACTAGGACTTCATTTTGTAACACACAGACTCCATTTGCGAATAGCAAAATGCCATTCATATTTCACCCCAGCCTGCAGCCATCCCCGTCAAGCACACACAGCCAGCGCGGCTCTCCCCCCACCACCTCCCCTCTGTCGTCCACATAACCACTTGGTTCCCATGAGAAGGGCTGGCAGCAGGAATGCAACAAAATCCACACTGTATCATTTGCCATCCAACTCCCTCCAATGTTTCAGATGCAGCCCAGAGGGAGAGGGCCTGAGCCAGGGCTCTGTCTCTGTAAACCTGCCCTACACCCCACAGACTCTGACCATAAAAACATAATCCCTGTGTACCCCAGAGCCGAGTCAACAGTGAAACAGACCCGTAAATCAGTGAACCTACCTTCCCTTTGACATATATGAAAGTAAGCATGCCTTCTCATCGTGTACAGAATTATATAGACCTACTGATAACGTAAGAAGGCTTAATAGTAAGCAATGTAAATACATATACGTGTTCTACTGGAAGTTCCTATGCTAACCTGTTATATTGAAAGCAGAATATATGTCGACCTTTAATGTTGAAATGTTTACACGACTAACTGCAATCTCACAACAAGTAACGAACCATAGATCCGTGCAAGCTCACACAATGCTATCTCACTGTTGACAATACTGAATGTAATTGTATGTACGCTGTAGAAAAATGCCATACAAAATTTTGCCGCCCTCGGCTGCCATTATTGTGTGATTAATGGTGAGCAATCTCTCTCTCTTTTTACCAATTCCTGTTTGTTGTTATAACATCGTCCAGTTGTGTAGAGATAGAGGTATGTCCTAAGTGTATTTTACTCAAATATAAACCAGCTAGCTGCATGTGAAACGGTAATCTGTTACATGTACATAGAAAGGCCTTCAGCCATCATGTAGTGTGAGACTAAAACCATGAAAGGAGGGCCTCGGCCCATCTCTGATCCCCTGGCATCATAAAGAATTATGTTGTTTGGACCTCTAGTCACTGAAGCCACCCCCAAAGGAAGTGCAATTCTGAGATTAAATGTATTTTTTGTAATTCAGTCATTGCAGCCTTGTACTCTGACCTTCCCCTTGTCAATATCGAATGAACACCCCCGACCATACAGCGACCCCATAACCCCCACCCCATCCTAGCATTTGACTATGTTTAAACAAGAGAGTGATACCGTTGATAGAAACATATAATTCATGTTCATGTCCAGTAATGAATAAGCATGCTTCAGTGCAAACTGCTGGCCTTGCTGCCGGGCGAACTGGTCAAAAGTATGAATGGATGGGAATGTGTGGCCACAAGGGCAAAATGTTACAAAGGTTGGATGTCAAAATGACAACAGCGGATACAGGACTGATGAGCCCAGCTGAACGTTTGACCCCACATACCACATCATCTCGTCACGGGCCCATGGACCAATCAGCCTTCATCGACCATATAGCACCCATAGGGGCCACCTCTTAGTGTCCAATCCCAATCAAACCTGTGCCCCTTAGACCTTCCCCTTGTTGATGATGCAAAAAGTGTATAAAATAAAATTGTAACATGTTTTCTCCAGAGCGCTCTCTTCTGTTTGCCCTAACTTTAGATAAAAAGCCTTTAATTGTACTCTCACTTGGTCTTGGTCTTATTCCCTCCTGGGATGTACCTTTATTGACTCTGTTGGGCAATTCACCAGCAGGCCTGGGGGCCTCTCACCTTCACCATTGCCAACTGAATTAAGTAGTGTACCAACTTGTACATGGGCAATGAAAGACAATGATGTTGGTTGTTTAAAAATAGAGCCATTGAAAATTGTTTTGAAGGAGGGAGTTATATTGCCATGTATTCCACAGTATAAAATTTCGGTGGAAGGTGAAAAAGCATTGAAATGCATTGTTTCTGATTTGATTAAAAGGAACGTAATTGAAGAGATTACGGGTAGCACTTGCAATAGTCCGATTCTCCCAGTTCATATGAAAGGAGGTAATGAAATACCATATCATTTCATAATTGATTTGCGTGGATTGAATAAGGTAGTTGATCCCAAATTTCCATTGGTCTCAGATGTCACTACCATTTTAACTATGATTCCAGCATCAGCAACATACTTTAGTGTTATAGATCTAAAGAATGCATTTTTTAGCATCCCAGTACATCCAGATAGCAGATATATATTTGCTTTTACGCTAGGAGGAGGTTCTTTCACATTCACAAGAATTCCACAAGGTTACACTGAAAGCCCTAGCATTTATAGCAGAGCATTAAAATAACAACTAGACATGCTAGAGTTACCAACGGGTTGTGTACTATTACAGTACATTGATGATCTATTGATTGCTGCTGACACAGAAGACATTTGTCGAGAGAGTACTGCTAAATTATTGACACATCTGGCAGCACATGGCCATAAAGCATCATTGAAAGAAATGCCAGTATTGTCGAAAGGAGGTGCCCTATTTGGGCTACCTACTTTTCGAAAGGGGGAAGGAGACTGACACCAGAAAGAATAGAAAGCATCTCTGGTATGCCTATTCCAAAGACACAGAAGGAAGTCAGAGCCATAATAGGCATGGCTTCATATTGTAGGCAGTGGATTGCTAACTTTGCCATGATTGTGAAACCAATGGTGGCATTGACAGAGAAGGATGTTGCTTTGCCTTTGCCATGGAGCGTGGAATGTCAGGATGCATTTGATCAGCTCAAAACTGCATTGTGCTCAGCTCCAGTTATGGGCACACCAAATTATGAAAATGATTTTAAGTTATTTGAGCATGAGAGCAATGGTTGTGCTTTGGCAGTTTTGACTCAGGAACAAGGAGAGAGAACTAGACCATGCAGTTATTTTTCCTCCGTGCTGGATCTTGTTGCATGCGCTTTGCCGTGCTGTTTGCAAGCTGTTGCTGCGGCTGCCACGTTAGTAAAACAAACCGAGGGAATGGTTTTGGGTCACACCTTAACCCTAATGGTGCATCACACAGTAGACATTCTTTTAAATAGAACGCAGATGCAACATCTTACATCAGCTAGACTGACGAGATATGAAATCATACTATTTGCACCACACATTCAAATTTTGAGATGTTGCACTTTGAATCCTGCAGAGCTAATGCCCCCACCCAGTGAAATAACGGGTGAAAAGGAACTGCCACCCCATGATTGTGTAATGGTTACTGAACAGGAGACGAAAGGAAGAATTGACTTAACAGACACCCCACAGAAAGAACCAGATAGAGAACTGTTTTATGACGGTTCCTGTTTTAAATTGCCCGATGGCACATCAACTGCTGCATATGCCATCATGACACTAAAGAGTATTGTAGAAAGCAAAAAGATCCCATATAATTCAGCACAGGCTGCAGAAATAATAGCGTTGACCAGAGCATGTGAAATTTCGGAAAACTTGAATTTGAACATATGTACTGACAGTGAGTACGCATTTTGGTTGGTACACAATTTTGGTCGACTCTGGGCTGAGAGGGGTTTTCTAACATCACATGGAACAAAGATTCAACATGGTCCTTTGATAGCAAGATTGTTGTCTGCACTGGTGCATCATAAGCGATTATCAATAATGAAATGCCAAGAGCATAAGAAAGTAACGTGTAACGTTGGAGAAGGGAACGCATTTGCAGACAAGATTGCTAAACAAACTGCCACTGATCCACATACGAAAATGTTCCTTGAAAAATCAGAAGTACCACCCTGTATGGTAGAAAATGGGATTTCCGCATTTAAAGAAATGCAGGCAGAAGCAACTGCAGATGAAATAAAAGCTTCTGCTGAGAGTTCAGCAGAATTAGACGCAGAGGGTTGTTGGGTAGACAAAGAAAGTAAAAAATTGATGCTGCCTAACTCCTATGTAACCGCGATGGTCATTATGGCCCACAGTCCCACACACATATGTGCTAAGAAAATAATTCAGCATTTAAACACAGTATGGCAGAATCCGCACATTAGTAAAACTGCTGAAAGACTGGTTCCGAATTGTATGACATGTCTGCAACACAACATTGGAAAAGGACCAACTTCCCCAGTAGGAGTTCCCCCTCCCCATGCCATTTGAAGTGGTACATTTTGACTTCATAGAAATGGAAAGATGTCAGAACCTAAAGTACATCCTTGTAGTTGTCTGTGCATTCAGTAAATGGGTAGAAGCATACTCGCTTAAGGATTACACCACAATAAGCACAGCAAAAATGATGCTGAAGGAGTACTTTTCCAGATTCAGCCTGCCACGAGTTATATGGTCAGATAACGGCCCATATTTTGTTGCCACCGTGATATTACAAATTTGTGCAGGCCTCAAGATCGATAAGCGATTCCATTTGGCCAGGCATCCAATGAGTGCCTGTCTTGTTGAGTGCCAAAACGACATCCTGAAGACTAAGATTAGTAAAATATGTTTAAGAAAGCCAGTTGAAGTGGCCTGATGCGCTCCCATTAGCTTTGTTGTGCATACACAGGTCTGTGCAGGCAAGGACTGGGCTCTCTCCTTACGAAATCGTGATGGGGAGACCCGCGAATATTTGGAGTACCCCGCAGTCTAGGCGTTTGAGCGAAATTGAATACCCTTTGCTCAGCACTTAGTGTAGCGTGTTAACTCAAAAACTGCGTTTGATTCATCAGCAGGTGCAGGAGGCCCTTCCTGTCAGATACACAGGCCCGGGGCATTGTCTGCAGCCAGGAGAGTGGATTCTGGTAAAGAACTTTGAAAGAACATCCTTGCTTGCACCGCGCTGGAAGGGCCCCTACCAGATCCTCCTGGCAACACAGACTGCAGTCCGAGTGGATGGTCGAAAGGCATGGATCCATGTCACCCACACGAAAAGAATTCCATCCCCGTTGAAAGAGCTGCCCGATTCAGACGACAAGAAAGAAACAGCCGCCCTCGACTCGAAAGTCATTATTGCCAGTTCTCTGCCACAAATACTGCCTAAGCCTGAGAAAGAGCTTTGAAAGGTTGCCACAAAGGAGAAGAGGCTAAAGGTGGCCCAACCTTGTCCAGCTGAACCTGTATCATCGCGGGCTGACATTAAGCCTGCTCCATCACCTATTGCATAACAGGCTGACACTGAGCCTGCATATGGAAGTGAATCTGCATTATTCATGGATCACACAGTACCTGGATCAATAAGGTACAACCTACGTTCTCAAAATCAAAAGTGATCTGATCTACCTTTTGTCTTGTTTTGCCTCTATTCCCGACATGGATGAATTGGGAATCGGAGGCCTAGGTAAGTGGAGCGTGGGAGCTGTGCCAAATCTGCATCGGCGCGAAAGCTCTGGAACGCAGCTTCCCGGTGCTATCTTTGAAAGAAAAAAAATTGACTCGGCTATGTTGATCACCCCGTGCGAACAAACGGGGTGCATATGGTACTGACACAACCAATGCTTGCTTTAACGTTTTGGAACACTGTGCAGAACCGCAATAAGCTTGCTATTTCTTTATGAAGCAGGCTAACGAGAACTGGCCAAGACGCTTTTCAGATTTCTTTGGACGCTTTGCTGTTTAAACGGGTGCTGCTGTAAAGAAACTGGTCGTGACAAACATTTCCGAGAGAAGCATTGCAGACAATGCCTATACTTACTTCTGTCCCCTCCTGCACCAACGCTGATGATGAATAGAGACTATAAAGATGTCTAGAGCAATTTGCTGTAGGAAATTCATGCCGATGATTATAACACTACTTTGCATTCTAAGTACACTAATCCCAGTATTATTTCATCTGGAGAGCGTGCATCCATTAAGTTCTCTTTTGCCTGCTACTTATGCACCTGCTTCAGACAGTCCAGTCCATGTACTTTCTTATACTCTCCCTCCTTTAGAAGAAAGACACAGAAGAGGGTATGATAACAAAACGTTGCTTTTGATCATGAATATGACTCACTCTATCCTGAATAGAACAATTTGCTGGGTCTGCTCCCATTTACCTCAGCATGGCGGGAAAGGAATGGGTTGGTATGTACAGCCATTACCCCTTAATACGGCATGTTATGCATCACTAAGTGCACTATTTTACAGGAAATGGAATAAGAGTGACACGGTTCAATTAGATGGAACAAACATAGATGAGTTTAAAAGGGTAGTAATGAACCTGTAGGTTTTTCCATATTTAACAGAGCAAGAGTAATAAAAACCTGTGGTAAGACCAGTGGATAGACTTTATGTGCCTTATAAATCATCTGTAATCATTTTTCACATGAACCCAGTAGGAAACAAGGATGTTGTCCCCCCCCCCTCCTGTACTATTAATTACACCTGCGCACTGTCCCATTTTGCTTATGAAAGAAAGGTTCCTATTCAGTAGGCACATTCACTAGATGCATGAATAATGCAGTACTTGAGAAAGAAGAAGAACCGATATATTTAGGTGATCCAGTTTAATTTATATGTGGAGAAAAAGCTTATCCCTGGTTGCCTAGAAATTGGGGAGGGACCTGTTACTTAGGAATCCTTTTCCTTGGTGTATTCCTTTCCAAAACGTCAGATATATCAAAATTATCTAGATCTAGGCCCCGGCGGGATGACACAGGATTGATTGCGGAGGACATAGCAAAATCATTCATTCCATTCTGGGGCAAGCCATAAACTCCTGGAATATACAAAGATTGTCCAGAATATTAGAAAAAAACGATAAATGGAACGATCAACATATTGTATAATATGACCCTAGAAGAAAAGGCAGTTAGATTAATGACACTTTAAAACAGAATGGCTCTTGATATAATTTTGGCCGACCGTGGAGATGTTTGCAAATTTGTGGGGTCAGCGTGCTGTGTATTTGTAAGTGACTCCTCCCCTACGATTTCCGAGGCAATCAAGAAATTGCACATTCTGAGTTCTGACATCCATGCTCTGACATGCGGTTGGGAGCTGAATATAAGTTCCTGGTTTTGGGAATTACTGTGCTCATGGGGATGGAAACTAATTGCAATTCTAGTAACATTACTTGGAATTATCATGACATGTTGTTGTTGCATACACTGCCTGCCAATCCTTTGCTCTGAAATAAAAAATTAATGTGTACACATGGTAACAGAAAAAAGAACTCCCAAATTGAATATGGATAAAAAAGATGAAATGGAAACAATGAAAGAGTTCACGTCAATTAATATTGATGATGATGATTACAGTAGCATGCATAGCTCAGAACTAGATACGTGGTCAGATGAAGATGCAATGTACGGATGATGCTCTTGGTTTACGGCCAAAAGGATGGTTTGTGAGTCTAGAAACTATCCTACCAAAGCATAGAAGCATAAAAGGTATATTATGTTGGTCGAAAACCAATCGCATTATATGTCCTACATCGCCAATGGGGAATCGTCAGCATGACAAGAGGGCGTCTATTTTTGCTGTAACATCCGCCATTTGCTTTCCCTTCCTTCTTGTTCAACGCTTTGCAAAATGTATTTTATTTTGAAAAGCGCATGCACAGAGCAAGGCCACAGTTTTACATGTTGAGAGACTGGCCTATTGTACCTACAAGACCCAGAAAGAAATTTGATACTGGTTATGCAAGACATAACAGAGTTTGCTAAATTCTCGGGCTACAAAATCAACCAAGCAAAGTCTGAAATTATCTCCTTGATGCCAAGCGCCACAAGATCATTCGCCACAGCACAATTCCGCTGGTCACCAAAGTCAGCTCGACACCTAGGCATAGTGATAGCTACCGATAGAAATACGCTTTAGAGTACCATAGAGTACCATAGAGTCCATGTTATTGACTGAAAAACACGATAATGTGGGTGGGATAGATCGGTGACCTGCACGACTACGGGATGTGCTGCACTTTATCGCAGGGTGGGCTGCACAAATCCTTACTGGGCCCCCTCCCCATTATGACACTACCTGGATATTGCCCCCACTCTGGACACCATGATGCAAAGGAAATGGGATCCTGGGAAAGACCTGAAAGTGGGGGACCTGTTTCCTGATGGGGGAATTCTTAAAACTGGATGAAGCTCAAAGGAGATTCGGCTGGGGCTCACAGTATCTCTACAATACCATAGCATAAAGGCAGCTCTCAAACACAAATGGCCATCGTTCCCCGCAGAACCACCACCCCACCCATTCATTCTAGATATTATGGGCCAAGACGAGGTCGAGGGAAATGTCTCTAAGATATACAGAACGGTCCAGTCCCACACCCACACCCACTCCCACAACACAATGAAATCCAAATTGGAAAGGGACCTGGACATAACAATTGAATACACAGAGTGGGCCAGGTACTGCCAACACACCAGAACCATATCCCTGAACGCCAACTTTAGGCTAGTCCAATTCAAAATTCCGAACCACCTGCACATCACCCTGGGTAAAATGGCCAGATTCAACCACTCTAAACCATCTTTGTGCCCCAAATGCAAACTTCCAGAAGCCAACTCCTTCCATATGCACTGGGAATGCCCACCTACTAGACGGTTGTGGGAAGAAGTGGCCTCCAGCCTCAGCAACATCCTCGAAACTCAAATACCGGCCACACCCCTGAAATACCTCCTGGGAGATATTGGAAAAGCTCCCATCAAGACACGTAGACTGTTCTCAGTCGCAACTTCAGTGGCCAAACGTAACATTCTCAGACACTGGAAGTCGAAGTCAGCACCCACAATTCACACATGTTTTTGAGACTTGATCGAGGTATACAAATGCAAAGAAAGCTATGCAAGGGGAATAACACCTGTCAGCCACCCTAAAGACATATAGGACACACTCAGGTGATACATGAACACAGGCCCTTTAGACTCAGAGCCGAGGAGTGCCCAGAAAGCCCCTGAATAAACCGACAATCCTCAATCCGATAGCAGAAATATGGCTTAACTTGTTGTTATATGCAATGTATGTTACCGTTTGCAAATTGACATTACTGTAATGAGTTTGCCAGTGAAATATAAAGTTTTAAAAAAAAACAGGTTCACCCCTGTTCCTCCAAAACCATCACGGACCACATTGACACCCTGGCTCCTGCTCTGGCTGACTTCTGCAACCACTCCTTCACCATTGGAGTCTTCCCTTTCCCTCTGAAGCACTCCCTTGTGCAACCTCTTCTTAAGAAACCCTCTGCTGACCCTTCCTGCCTGACTATCACCCAATCTCCATCACTCCTTTCCTGGGCAAACTCCTGGAATAGCTGGCCATCTCCCAGCTTAATCTTCAGACTGAATCTGTTGGTTGTCTCCATGGCCACCAGTCTGGCTTTAGAGCTGCCAGGAGCATGAAAACTGCTCTCCTGAGCACCCGTGAAGACCTGCGCCCCAACCTTGATTTTAACACCCCCTGTGTCCTCATCTTACTTAATCTCTCTTCTGCCTTTGACACGGTCAACCATGCCATCCTGCTCAACCGTCTCCGTGATAACCTGGGTATCACCGATCAGGCCCTGGCTTGGCTGAATTCTTTCCTCTCCAATCGACCCTCTTAGGTCCAACTTGGGTCCTTCTTCTCCTCTATCTGTATCTCTACCTGTGGTGTTCCCCAGGGGTTTAACCTCTCTCCCTGGCTGTTCAACCAATACCTGGCACTTCTTCCTCACCGCATTGCCGCTCTCTGTCCCAACTTTCAGTGCTATGCGGATGACACTCAACTCATTTTCAGGCTCTCTTCCACCACCTCGGACTGTCTGTCTGCTATCCAGGAATGGTGTGCCACCAATGATCTCTGCCTTAATGCCAGTAAGACAAAGATTCTCCTCATCGGCACACCTGCTCCCTCCTTTCCTGGCCGGTCTCTCTTGGCCCTCTCTGTGCTCCCACCTCTGAGGTTAAAATCCTCGGGGTCATCTTTGACTCCACACTCTCCTTCTCTCATCACATCTCTGACATCTCTAAGAAGTCACACTACCAGCTGCACCTCCTCAGAGGTGTTCTTCCTTTCCTCTATTTCTCCCATAAGCTCACTGTCTCCAGAGCTCTGGCTCTCTCTAAGCTGGACTACTGCAACAGCCTCTTTCTAAATCTGCCTGCCTCTACCCTCTGCCCTCTGCAACTCATCCAAAACAGGACTGCAAGACTTGTCCTTGGCCTCAAGCCCAGGGATCCTATCTCTCCAGGACTGAAATCTCTGCAATTGCTCCCAGTGGTGGCGAGGATTAAGTTCAAAACCCTCTGCATTGTCCACAAGCCCTTCTGAGGCCTGGGGCCTCAATACCTTTAACTCTGTCTTCCTAAATAACTTTTGTTTTGAAGTTCAGATGTACTGGAACCTAGCAGAAATGCAGCTTCAAGAATGACATCAGTGTTTTGTATATTTGTAAGTGCTTCCCTTTTGAGGTTGAAGTTCTGTGAAATAAACAACAACTCTGGAAGTGTATGTTATAATATTTAGGGAAGGATTGCATTTGAGCACCAGGTGTTCACCTAACAGGAGTTCTTTCTATTTTTCTTTAGTTAGTAAGAGCTTCCATGTTAGGTGAGCAATTGTTGCAATATCTCCACGATAGAAAACCATCTCTCTTTACTTTTAAAATCTTCACCAAGCAAGCTCAGAAAAGAGCAGGAACAATTTGGGAGGAGCTATTTAATGGTTTGGTGCCTTGAGGGCCATTCAAGGGATAAAAAGGCGAGCACTTCTTCCACAATGCCCATACCAGGAACAGCCTCAGATGAGAACAGTGATGCAGACCCACTGGCTGAACATCAATTTCAGATGTCTTGGAACCTCACAGAAATACAGCTTCAAGGTTGGCACCTGTGTTTTATATATTTGTAAGTGCTTCCCTTTTGAGGTTTAAGACCTGTGAAATAAACAACTCTGGAAGTGTATGCTATATTTTGCACGTACTCTTGCACTTCTGCACTTTCCCTTGCCACCAGCTGGCTGTACATTACTTATTGTTTATTATTCTTTATCCCATGTACTGCACTTTTCCACTCCCCCTTCCCATGCACCTGAGCGATCTGAATGACACCTGGCCTAGTAGGATCATTGTCTCTTCCCTCTGTTCCCCCGCCGTTGCTGCGTCGCACCTTGAAACACCTGTGTATAGGCGCGTTATAAATGCCATATCATGGATGGTGCTCTTTCCATCTGGAGCACAGTGAGTGTTGCAGGCAGTAGCTGCCTGATTTTCGTTTAAATTTGCCCTGATTGTGTTGGGCCCGAGACCCTTACCAGGCCCCTTGGCTCCCCGATTCCACCCAGCGCCCTCTTCTGGATTCCCCGTCCCTCCCGCCTCCCGACCTGCCCCCCCTTCTCCCATTGGTCCGTGAAATTGTTGCCTTGGGTATAACGACTGATTTGTCTCCACCTGCTCCTCTTTCCATCTGGAGCACGGTGAGGGTTGCAGGCAGTAGCTGCCTGATTTTTGTTTGAATTTGCTCTGATTGTGTTGGCCCCGAGACACTTACCAGGCCCATTGGCTTCCCGATCCCACCCTGCGCCCTCTTCTGGATTCCCCGTCCCTCCCGCCTCCTGACCCACCCACCCCTCCCTGATAGGCTGTCCCTACTGCTCTTGACTAGCCCTACCAGGGCAGCCCTCTGCCCGGCAGCCCCATGGCTAAGGACCCCGTGGCAAAGGACAGCTCCTACGGTGACGGCTCCAGATCATATCTTTAGGTATCCACAGGAGAAGCAAGAAGCCAGTAGCCTGCCATCAACCAGCCACACCCAGAAAAGTGAGTGTAACTAGGGCAGGGATTGAAACAATAAGTTCATGCCAGAAAGTGTGCCTAACAGCATCTCTGTGGTGTTGTTGAATTTAGAAAGTGTGCCTAACAGCATCTCTGTGGTATTGTTGAATTTAGAGAGTGTGCCTAACAGCATCAATGTAGTCTTGTTGAATTTAGAAAGTGTGCCTAATAGCATCACGGTGGTATTGTTGAATTTAGAAACTGTGCCCAATATCTTCACTGTGCAAAGTTGAATTTAGAAAGTGCGCCTAACGGCATCTCTGTGGTATTGTTGAATTTAGAAAGTGTGCCTAACAGCATCTCTGTGGTATAGTTGTATTTAGAAAGTGTGCTTATAGCGTCACTGTAGTATTGTTGAATTTAGAAAGTGCGCTTAACAGCATCATTGTGGTACTGTTGAATTTAGATAGTGTGCCCAACAGCGTGATACTGTTGATTTTAGAAACTGTGCCTAACAGCATCTCTGTGGTACTGTTGAAATTAGAAAGTGTGCCTAACAGCATATCCATGGTATTGTTGAATTTAGAAACTGTGCCCATTAGCTTCACTGTGCAAAGTAGAATCTAGAAAGTGTGCCTAATAGTATCACTGTGGTAGTGTTAAACTTAGAAAGTCTGCCCAATTTCTTCACTGTGCAAAGCTGTATCTAGAAAGTGTGCCTAATAGCGTCACTCTGGTATTGTCAAATTTAGTAAGTGTCCCCATCATCTTCACTGTACAAAGTTGAATTTAGAAAGTGTGCCTAATAGCGTTCACTGTGGTATTGTTGAATTTAGAAACCGTGCCCAATATCTTCACTGTGCAAAGTTTAATCTAGAATGGGTGCCTAATAGCCTCACTGTGGTATAGTTGAATTTAGAAAGTGGGCCTAATACTGTCACCGTGGTATTGTCGAACTTAGAAAGTGTCCCCAGTATCATCACTGTGCAAAGTTGAATCTATAAAGTGTGCTTAATAACATCACTATTGCAAAAGTTAAATCTATTGAATATACCTAATAGCGTCACTGTAGTATAGTTGATTTTAGAATCCAATATCTTCACTATGCAAAGCTGAATCTAGACAGTGCACCTAATACCCTTCACCATGCTAAAGCTGAATCTTGAAAATGTGCCCAATACAGTAACGGCGCCAAAGTTTGCACTTAGAAAGTGTGCCTAACCAGCATAACAGTGGTACAGTTGAATTTAGAAAGCGTGCCTAACAGCCTCACTGTGGAATAGTTAAAGCTAGAGAGTGTGCCTAATAGCGGCACTATGCCAAATTTTGAACTTAGAAAGTGTGCCTAATAGCGTAACTGTGATATAGAAGAATTTAGAAACTCTGCCTAATTTGCGTCACTGTGCAATAGCTAAATATAGAAAAGTGTACCTCATAGCATCACTGTGGTATTTTTGAATTTAGAAAAAGTGCCCAATATCAACACTCTGTTAAAATGTTTAATCTATAAAGTGTGCTTAATATCATCACTGTGTAAAAGTTGAACCTAGAAATATGCCTTATAGTGTCACTGTAGTATAGTTGATTTAGAAAGTGTGCGCAACTAGCATCACTGTGGTATAGTTGAATCTTGATATTATAACCAACTCTCTGCCCTTTGCCACGCCATGAATCCATCCCGCCCAGCTAGGTCCGGAGAAAGAGCCTCACTCTGGCACGCCTCCCTCCCCCCCTCCACTTAATTCCCTCCTCCTCCTGTCCCAAACCATCCAACCCTCCACCACAGTCCCAGCCCATTCCATATCCAACTCTCAAGCCAGTAGAAGCCCACCATCCCATTCCACCCCACCCTCAACCATGCCCTCACCCCACCGCTGACCCAACCATCAAGCCAGAGGAGCCCGATGGCACACTGAACATCCAAAGTCCCCTCCACCCACCTTCAGCACGCCCACTACCCCTGCCCCATCGACCAACCGCCCGACGACTTTGGCCCCATCGCCCACGAAGCCTTCCCCCCGGACTACTCCCTCATCCCACTCAACCGTCCCTCTAGAGGAGGAGGACTTGCAATTGTATTTAAGTCACACTTCTCTGCCTCAATCATCGACTCCCAGACAATCATCCTCTCCTGCAAATCGCTTCTCGTCAAACTATCCCTGCCCCCATTGTTCTCCCACAGCTTCTAAATCATCTACAGACCCCCTGGCTATCACGGACAATTCTCAAGCAACTTCTGTGATTCGATAGCCACCATCCAAATAAACCATTGCACCCTCACTCTACTAGGGGATTTCAATATCTGGCTCGACATTCCAACCAACCCCATGACTCACTCACTGGTCGACTCCCTAGATGCACTTAACATCTACCTTCACATGAACGGCCCAACTCACTCCAAAGGACACACCCTTTATACCATCTTTAGCTCCCACGTCCAGATACATCTAAGCCCCCCTACACCTTTCATCTGGTCTGATCACTTCATTGTGCCTTTCACCATTCGCTTGCCGACCCCCCCCTCCCGATTCCTGAACCAGAACCCCCAAATCTACGCAAATACTGGAAGAAACTAAAAATCGTCGCTGACCTAGCCGATGCGCAACTCCAAACTCCTCCTTCAACCACCCCGCATAATGAACCCTTAACCACTGACTCCTTTGACTCATGGCTCAATATCTCATTAATCCCGCTCACCCCCACTTGCCAATCCTCCACTCGCCACGGCTCTTATCCCAAATTGTTTAGACCAGAACTGAAAACTACAAAACAACTCTATAAATCCCTCGAACGCAAATGGCGGAAAGATAAAACCAACCTAAGTAGATCCAATCTGGCCCGGCACAATCACCACTACAAAGCCGAAATCCGAAAAGCAAAAAAGTCCAATACAACTCCCGAATTCTCAACTGTGAAAACCCCAACAAGGAACTCCACAAAATCATTTCTGAATTCACCAGCCCAACGTGTACCTCTGCCCAATCGACCCCATATCAGTCACTCTGCGACTCACTCTCTTCTCTACTTCTACACCACTGCTCTCGATACAACAAATTCACTAAACATCAAACTAGCCGTCATGTCCCTGCCAGGTAATCCACCTGCCCTACCAGTCACCCCCACGCCTACCTCACCACTACATCCCATCCCACCTTCGATTCATTCACGCCAATATCCGAAGACCAATTTCTCCAACTTCTCTCTGCCGGGAAACCATCTGGCTCCCCCCTAGACTCCTGCCCCGCCTCAATCCTCACAGAAATAGTCCTATCCACCTGTGCAGGAGAGTGTGCAAGAACCATCATAAATGACTCCCTCTCCTCAGGAATCTTTCCTGACGCCTTCAAAACTGCTCATGTCAAACCTCTTCTGAAAAAACCCTCCCTCGACCCTCTCGACCCCAAAAACTACTGCCCCATCTCAAACACTAGGTTCCTTACTAAACTCATTGATCGAACCGCATACTCCCAACTAAATGCCTTTGTCAAATCTAACAATCTCCTAGACCCTGCACAATCTGGTTTCAGAGCTCGACATAGAACCAAAACCACTCTGATCTCAATATGGGACAACCTTAAGATCACTGCAGACTATGCGGGATGCGCTGCACTAATCCATCTAGACCTCTCTGCCGCCTTTGACACAATTAACCACTCAGTCCTCCTTGACCGCCTCCATTCCCTAGGAATCTGTGGAAACGCTCTCAAGTGGATAGCATCCTTCCTCAACAATAGGAAACAAATAACCCTCCTCTCCACCTTTGCTTCCGCCGCCCGACCAGTCAGACTGGAGTCCCATAAGGAGCATGCCTATCAGCCCTCCTGTTCAACCTCTATATGTCCACCCTCCCAACAATAATCCACCCACAGAATATCCTGTGCTATAACTACACTGATGACACCCAATTAATCCTAAAATTCCCCAACTCAAACCCCAAATGTCAGCCCGACCTCGCAGCCTGCCTCCTTGACATTGATCGCTGGATGACCATAAACCACCTCCTCGTAAACCCCACTAAAACCGAAATCATGGTGTGCGGCAACAATGAGCTTCTCCCACATCCTCTACGGTGGCCATCATCCTTGGGCAACCCACCCTCCACCTCGACCACAATAAAAAACCTTGGATGCACTCTCGACTCTGACCCAACCCTCTCTTGCCAAATCAACAACGTCTCTAAATCCTGCCATTACCACCTCAAAATTCTCAGACTTTTTTTCCGTAACTCTCCTTTCCCAACAGACTCGCCACTGTCCAATCTATTGTAATGTCGAGGCTGGACTACGCCAACTGCTTCTACCTCGGGGTCCAAGCATACCATCTCATTAAACTACAAAGAGCACAAAACGCTGCAGCCAAATTGATTCTAGTACTTGGCCCAAGAGACCACACCTCCCCAGCTCTCAGAACTCTCCACTGGCTCCCGGTTGGATGAAGGGTGACTTTCAAAACCCTTTGCAGTTCACAACGAGCAGTGAATAAAACTGGCCCTCCATACCTACAGGACAAGCTAAAACCCTACCAGCCACCGCACACTCTAAGATCAAGCTCCGCCCTCCTTCTAGTGATACCGAACACCAACTCAGTGAAGTTAGGAGGATCGTCATTCTCAGCCCTGGCCCCCTCCTATGGAACTCGCTTCCACCCCACATTCGGCACACCGAAGACTACCTGTCATTCTGCAAATTACTGAAAACATGGCTCTTCCCTTAAAGAATCAACGGATAGAGCAAATGGAATGAGTAACCACAACAAACAGAAATCCAAGATCGCTTGAACAAGAAAATAACCAGCAAAGAGAGCCAGTGAAACAGATAGAGTAGATGAAACAGATAGAATAAATGAAATGGTTAGAGTAGATGAAATAGATAGAATAGATGAAACAGAAGAGTGGATAAATTGGGTAGAGTGGATAGATCGGATAGAGTGGATAGATCGGATACAGTGGATGGAATGGATAGAGTGGACGGAATGGATAAAGTGGACGGAATGGCAAGAGTGGATGGAATGGCAAGAGTGGATGGGATTGGAAAGGGTGGTTGGAATGGCAAGAGTGGATGGAATATCAAGAGTGGCTAGAACGGATAGAGTGGATGGAGTGGATAGAACGGATAGAGAGGATGAAACGTATTGAGTGGATGAAATGCATAGAGCGGATGAAATGCATAGAGTGGATGAAACGCATAGAATTAATAAAACAGAGTGAATGGAATGGGCAGAGTGGATGGAACGGACAGAGTGGATGGAACGGACAGAGTGGATGGTACGGACGGAGTGGATAGCACAGACGGAATGGATAGAACTGATGGAGCGGATGAACGGATGGAGTGGATAGAACAGATGGAGCAGATGAAACGGTTGGAGTTTATAGAACGGACAGAGTGGAGAGAGTAGATGTAGTGGATGCAGTGAATGGAGTGGATACTGTGAATGGAGTGCACGCAGTGGATGAACGGATGAAGTAGATGGAACGGGTGAGGTGGATGGAACGGATGAAGTGGATGGAACAGACAGAATGGATGGAACGGACAGACTGGATGGAACGGACAGAGTGGATGGAACAGACGGAGTGGATGGAACGGACGGAGCGGATGGGACGGACAGAGCGGATGGGACGCACGCAGCGGATGGAACGCATGGAGTGGATGCAACCGACGGAGCAGATGGAACCAATGGACCAGACTAAACGGATGGAGTCAATGGAACAGATGGAATAGACAGAAAGAACATAGTTCATGGAACAGATGAAGTGGGTGGAACGGATGTAGTGGAAGGAACTGATGTAGTGGAAGGAACAGATAAATAGTACGGATTAGACTCAATGAAGTGGATGGGAAAGATAGAATAGACAAAGACAGAGTGTATGGAGTAGATGGAAAAGACGGAAAATGAATGGAAAGGACGGAATGGATGGAAAGAATGGAACAGATAAACTGGATAAAATGGATTGAACTTATGGAATCATGTACAGATGGAATGCATAGAACAGTAAGCGATTTCAATCCAGCACTCCAACTAAGTCACTGCCTAGTATGGGATGCCCAATGGAAACCCTTATTTATATATTTTTATGTAAAAAGTTCTTTTTATTCTGGATGATGTACCCTTATATAACGCCCCTCTCTTTGAATCCCCCGGGCCTCACGGAGCCAAGAAGTAGGTTTGTTTTGCAAATTAAAAGATTTATTTGAAGACTTGAACAATATATAGATTACACTTTTATGAATATGAATAATATCTGAATATCACACTTATGAATATGAACAATGATCAGCAATGGGTAATATGACAATAAAAACAATCCCCTTAATCAATTAGGAGTAGAAATATGAAGAAGAATGAAGCAGAGAATACCTTGTATGGGTTCAAGAAATTGCAATGATAGGAAGGAATGCAACACAGAAATAAAACTTAATATGACTTCAATCAAAAGACAATATGATCACTCTCTCCCCCGTTACTCACTCCCCCCCAATATGCAATATGAATAGATGGAATGAGGGCACATAGGTTTCAGGAATAACAATCAACAATTGCAGTTTCAATCTCAATTCCCTCCGCCCCCAGCAAGCTTAGAGAAAACAGTAATGATTTTAAAACAGGTCAATTGCTTTTAAATGTGGTTAAATTGAATGGGAAAATGCTAAAATGATTTTAATTTGCTGAATTAGGATTCAGCACTAGTGAGAGTTGCTTTGGATTGGTCAGGTCAACACTAGCAATGATTGTAGAATAATTAGCAGATGGAAAACGAAATTCAGAAGTCGAAATCAAGAAATAGCTGTTTTTCCATGTGGTGAAACTTAGCCAAATGCAAATTCGCGACAACCTTTCCATGTGCGAGAAACGTGATTACAGAAATTTCTGAGGATGTTAGCTTCAAAATGACATTTAAATCTCGTTCCTGGCACGTACGGTTCAAATGTTACAGAGGTTTTAGTAGAGGTCAATTTTTCTCAAAAGGAGTCGAGATATCTAATGAAATTGCGCTGTGAATTACAAACAGGTTGGCTTACACTAACAATTCTCACAGGATTAGATGGATGAGAAAGGATTCAGAATGGACAAAAGAGATTCGATAATGCAGTCTGGATATGTTGGAATGGGTTGGATGGATTACTTTAAACTAAGAGATGACTATGGACAGCTCTACGCTAAATATAAAATGGACCCGTCAAAGATCTGGTCAAAGGTTTGGACTGGACTTCGCTCACCACCGGACAGGTCTCAGGTGCTTGGTTCTGCTCTCAGCACTCTGGTCTCTGCGCGGCCTCTTGGACTGGATCTGACGGGTTCTGGGTTACAGCTCTGCTGGACTGATCTGGATCTTGGGTTCTAGCAAAGGTTGTTGGCCAGAAGCAGCAAACAGCTCAGCCAGGCTGTTGAATGAGTTAGGTTAGGCCCCGTGGAAGTTTGGGGTTAAATCAGGTTCCAAGATTTTAAAGGCCAGCTGAGAAGGGTTCAGCTTTTTGGATTGGCCTTTCTGCTTCAGAGTTCTGGAGTCTGGATCTAGGTTCTAGAGTCTGGCTCTAGATTCTGGAGTCTGTATCTTCCTGCAGGGTGCTTCGCCAGTGGATCAGTTGATGAGTGAAAGTGTGTGTCTTCTGGGTCCTCAACAGTCCCTATTTATCCATTTTGCAAAGAGGTGGGGAGGCTGATTTCACAATGCACAACCCTCTAAGGATCTGATATGTCAGAGAATTCCCCCTCTCCTGACTTGTCATGAGGTGCCATCATGTGCCAGAGTGACACTGTGTTTAGGGTCCAGAAAAAATCCCTCCCCTTTGCTTTTACTTAGAAAATCTATTTTTCCCAAAAAACATATTTCCAATATGCACAACTTGTTAATAATACATATACACAGCACAGATTGCCTAAGGTACGTTTCTGTCCAAATCTTATCGTCTTACGAGTTTTGGTTCATAAATGACATTTTTTCGTGCTTTTGGGCGGTTACTCAGTGTCAGTCGTGTACCAATTTTTACACATGCATATACATACCATCTGGGCATATTCCTGTAATTTTTCGTGATCCTAACATAATCACAATAGCTAGAATATGAACAATTTCGTGGTTCAGTCTCTGAATGTCGCACAGATTCCAGATTAGTTTTAAACTGTGAGCACATTTTTCATTTTAACAACCTATACATTTCATATTTGTATCAGTTCAGTACAATTTGCTATAAGTCTTTTTCAAAAAGATATTTCCTGTGGTTTCTGAATCCATACAACAGTTTGTCTCCACCTCCAAGGTCTGGCAGTGCTGGAGGGTCACATGGTCTTCTTCCTGCCAGGGCAGTTGGTGTCAGTCACACCCGAATTAGCATTTTCTATTCAGTTCAAGGAACCCATTGTCTCTTTCCCAGAGCAGCAGGGGAAGCCTCCTCCCCTTCTCATTAACATGCCAATGTGATATCCTCTCCTTTTGGTAGGAAGGAACAGGGTGGTATGTTCTCAGGGGAAGAAAGCCTCTTTGAAGTTTTAGCTGAATCAGGTTACCTTATGGTCAATTTTGACATAGCTCCTTGTGAAAAGTTATAGTTACAAATTTAAAATCAGCAAACATATCTTCAATTCCAGTTTTTTTTCAACATCAAAATCAATGTGTTGCACCCTATATTGCATTTGATAGAAGTCCCTTCTTTGGCATATTTAGCTTTTTAGACACAAGTTTCTCCTGTCAGATTTAGAGATCGCCAGCGTCTGACAGAGGCGAGTAACGGTATTGCACCCATTTCTGACAGATTTCTTTCCAGCAAGCAATCTTCAATGTGGATTTTCTTCTGATCAGTGTTCTTCTGTGGGCATTATATTTATGTGGATTCTTGAAGTAGAATGATGTTCACCACCCAACAAGGAGGTTGGATCTTTTTGGGTGGTTTGTGAGCCATGATTTTTGCAAATTTGACAACCAAGAAAAACTGATTTCCAAACAGCTCTGTGTTTCTTTTGCAATCAGCCTTGCTTTTTGGGCAGCCAAATGATGGGTTTTGGCAGGGGTCTCCTGTGTTACCACTGACATAGGCACAAGTGGATGGCGGCCTATTTCTCAGATTTTTACTGTGCACTTCTGGGTGATTTTAGTGAGCAGAATGCTTTCCAGTGGCCATTCTGATGTTCCTGATGCAATCAATGCACAGTAATGTTGCAGGGCCTGGACTAGTGGAGAAAAACATCCCACAAGCCCCTCCTCTTGCGATTTGGCTTTGCTTGTCCATCAATGGGAATTCACAAGACTGGGATGTCAGTTTCATCTCTTCTGATTCCAATAATGGCAAAGTTCCTCATCTTTTCCTCCATCAGGGGTGGATCGATCAGTTCTCCTTGCCAGTCCTGATGTGAGTATTGAGCGATACTCCGGGCCCCTCGGATCTTTGCTCCCGGTCCCCGGGTAGTCCTCCTTGGTTTCCGTCTCCATGGTTTATCAATTCTAGGATGACAAAGCAAAAACATATTCGTAGACCTTTCCCCACCACTATTAATGTAGTGGGGCGGACACATACATTTGATAATCAGCACACATTTTTATTATTGTATTTTATAGGCTATATATGGAATATTTTAGAGTTGGAATTTTATGGATCTGGAGTGGCCCCCTCTGGGGTTCCAGAAGACTCCTCCAGTTGCTGCAGAGTATGCCTAGGATGGCAACACTTTAGTTTAGTTATCTTCCCCCTCTGGCAAACTGCCTTTGGGGATGGGGATGCAGATTTTGTAGGCGACTGGTGAGATTTTGTCTACAATTTCAAAAGAATCCCTCCAGGTAGGCAAACATTTGTGAGTTTGGCCTGGTTCCTTTGGAAATTGTATAAGTAGACCCGGTCTCCTACATTTTATTCTTTTCTAGTAGTCTTTAAGTCATAGTGGGTCTTCATGCTGTCGGCTGATCTTTCTAGATTTCGCTGAGCATAGGCAAAAGCATGTTAAAGGTGTTTTCTTATATTTCCAATATACTCATGAGTTGTGGAGGCATTGATCAATGTCTGCTCTTGGGTTCTTAGAGCAGATGCTGGGGAAGCACCATCCTGCGTTCAGTCATCAGCTCAAACGGTGACATTTTAGTTGCAGATGAAGGGGTATATCTGATGGCCATTAGGACAAGAGGTAATCGAATATCGCAACTTGGCCCAGAATCTGCCACAAAATTTTTTAATATGCTCACAATTGTTCAATTATATCTCTCTACTGCACCACTAGAGGCTGGCCGGTAAGCAATGTGTAGCTTCCTTTTGATCTCCCACATCTTTGTCATTACTTTGCTGATGAAATGGCTACCTCTGTCTGACTCGATCCTTTGGGGTAGTCCAAAACGCGAAAAGATGTGGTTGATCATCAGGGCAGCTGCTGTTTCTGCCTTGCAGTTTGGGGCAGGGAGACATTCCACCCATTTAGTAAACAAGCATGTCATGGTCAACATGTACTTGTTTCCCCTAGAGGAGCGAATCACGGGCCTGATAAAATCAACTTGCAAATCTGACCATGGCAGTGTCACCCCCCTCTTTTGGAGAGGCGCACGGTGTGTGAGGGATGTTGGCTGAAATTGTGCACACACAAGACACCCCTTCAAGTATTGGTCGAGGTCCTGCCCCATGTGTGGCCGGTAGGCAACCTCTCAAGATTTCAAGTGTTGTATGAAACCCCCTATGACCGGCTGTGGCCGCATTATGGGCGTGACTTAACATCAGGCTTCGGAATGAGGTAGGAACCACCCACTGATCATGGCCAGCTAGGGATTTCCTTACCAACAAACCGTCTTGGATTCGGAACATTTTTGGACATTTCATCAACACTCTGAGGTCCTCTTTCCCTATGTAATCGTTATCCGTCAGGGGAAAGTTCTCCGGGTCCTCAATGTGTTGATAAAACTTACCAATTATTGGATCCACCTTCTGAGCCGTAATCAAATCAGCATCTGGGGTCTTCTTACTCCATTGTGCAGTTGAGAGATCATTGTGAGCATTTGTCTGGGACCAAGTGTTAAGATGGAGTTCTGAACTCGGACCTGGAGGGGCAGAGGTTCAGAAGGCCAGCCTACTTTCTTGGAACAGGGTAACCTGTGGACAAGCCAGACCAATCAGGGTAGTGATGGCGGCGGTCAAGACTAAGTCTCAAGAGGGGTGAGGGTGACGGAAAGACCTCAATGATCACACAAAGCAAGGACACATACAAATTACTCCAGAGAGGGGTTATATTAAAAATATAGACACATTTATTACAAGGCCTTTGTAACATCGACCATAGCAAAGAATCACAATAATACTAAAGAAAACCAACACATCACAATCAATACAATATATATACAAGACCGAGGGGTCTAAGGAGTTAGGAGCACGTAATATGTAGACCACCTAGATGGGGAGGAAAACAGGCCGTGCAAGTAATCAATAGATCCAGGTCGACATCTGAAATACACCTAACTAGGAGGAAGACCGAGCCCTACGAAGAGAGGAGCCTTATGCTCAAAAGTACCTGCACGCGATGGTGCCAATGGATAAAGTAGGGACTCTTCAAGGGTCTGAGGCAGCTCAGGAAGGTGAATGAAGCGATGCAGAACAAGTCCCCACTACTCAAGCAAGGCCTCCACTTGTGGGCAGAGGCAGGGTGAGAGTGCGGATAGAGTCGCTATTTCACAACAGCGGTAGAAAAGAAACAAAAGGCAGTGGTGACAGAACAAAGCATTCTGCGTAAGCTGGGCAGCCCACTGGTTGGCCCAGGGACACTTCCTATGAGGCTTACTTGCAGGGTTTGATGAAGGTGCCGGGAATAGTTGATCCCACTATTCCAATGGGTCGAAGCGCCTTCGCAAACCTTCTAGGATGATCAGATGCAAAGGGGTCTCGCAGGACGACAGCGGCTCAGGGTGCCAAACCTTCAGCGGGTCACCAGCGGTCCTCGACTCAGCTTCTTGTTGCAGGATACTTGGCTCCTTATCCCTTGTTTGGTGTGAACTCAGGAGATCGACATGGTAGTGGTGTTTTCAGCCTCCTCTTATCCAAAGTTCCCTTCGCGCCAAAACGGAGAGGACCTAATGGGAGATCTGCTCACAAACACTCACACCATACGTGGACCTATCATGGACCACGGTGGTCCCAGGCATTCAGGACATTCTAGACTCTGGCACCCAGGATGTGTATTGGGAACAGACATCCCATCCCACAACCTTGAGGCACACACAAGGCATGCAGAAGCCCACGAAAGCTTTGGGGTTTCGCGGGAAAGTGCATGACCAAATAAGGACGTGCCCGGCTCGGTTCGACCTGGGGGAAGGTGAAGGGGCTAGACAGTCAGCGGACAGGACAAAGAACCTCGTGGCATGGCCATTTTGGGAGCCAGGTCGCCTATTCGTGCCAAACGCGGTAAGCGCGGATAACATAGCAAAAAAGGGTTCACAACACAAGAGAAACGATAGCTGCCACCAGTCCTGTCTGTGACACACCTGCACAGTTCATAATAAGTCCAGTGAGAGTTTCTAGGGCCTTTGGAATGACTAGAGACCCAAGAGTGCGGTAAAGTAGGTTACAGTGCACTCTTGTTTCATGTTACACAAAAGCTGTAACATGAGGAAAAGACTAAGGGAAACAAAGTCTCCCAGTACTGACTGTCTTAAGAGCATTTCAGTTTCCCCATAAGAATTGAGCGAAAGCCCAGAGGAGTGTGGCCGAAGGCTGCGCTTCTCTGGCAAAGTCTAGATCAGGGTGTAAAACAACAGCAAAAAGTTTGGGGGTTGTCACAAGGAGAGAAAATTACATACAATTATGAAATCTTTCTTAACACCTAGTGATAGCAGTGACCTTGATTTCCCCCAGCAGGGACTCAATCTCAATTAGATCCCCTTGGATGGCCCCGGTTTTGGCCATCTTATCAGCTAAGTGATTTCAAGTTTTGTCTGGTCCCTCTACTTTGGAATGACCCTTGATCTTTTTCCAATAGATGGTCATCCCACTCGAGGTGATCAGATCATCAATATTTTGGATTAACTTCCCATGTTTCAAGGGTTTGTTATTAGCACATAGCATGCCTCTGGTTTTCCAATTAACCAGGTGCTCCACGAACCCGTTCCGTACATAATCCGAATCTGTGATTATGACCAGTTCGTGGAGTTGATGTTGGACAGCAGTGAGGATGGCTTGATGCACAGCCATCAACTCTGCCACTTGACTACTTCGGGGACCAATCTTGTACCCAGCGGAGGGTTCTGGGATCTCATTCAACCATGCATTCCCTACGCCGGCCACAAGTTCTTTTTCCCCGTTGTTGTCAACATGATAAGAGCATCCATCCACATAGACAGTGGGCATTCCCTCACACTTGTCTTCTTCAAAGACTTTGTTTGGGGAATTGAGGTATGCCTCCATGTTGTCCTTGATTTTTAGACTTTCGTCCTCGAGACAGTTTTCTCTGGCACAATTATGCAAGTCAGCCAGACCTTGCGCGAGGGGACTCTTCTTGTTTTGGCCATATCTGACCTCCACAGGAAAGCCTTGCATTGACAGAATCCAGGAAGTAATTCGGGAATTACTTACATTTCCGGCCTGGATTCTGTCACTTTGGAGATATTGCAGAGGCTGGTGTGGAGTCTCCACTATGATGTGTTCCCCCTTGATAAACGGGCGGTAATTCTACAATGCCCACACCGTTGCCAGGAGTGTCTTCTCACAATCATTGAATTTTTCCTCCACAGAGGATATGGTTTTACTCGCATAGGAGATTACTTTATTGACCTTGTCATGCTTTTCGAATAATACTGCAGTCAAGCATGTATTATAGAACCTTGTCTTCAAGAAGAATTCCTTGTTTCTGACAGGGTAAGCTAGGCAAGGCGCTTGTGAGAGGCTTCTTTGGAGTTGTCTTACTGCCTCGGCTTGTTCTGGACCCCATTCCCACTTGACCCCCCCTTCAAAAGATGAATCAGGGGTCTGGTGATCTCTGCGTAGCCCTCAATGAACTTCCTGCTGTAATTAGTCAGTCCAAGGAGGCTCCTTAGTTCAAACAGAGTTGTGGGGTCTTTCAATTTCTGGAGGGCTTAAACTTTCTTTTCCTGGGGACAGAGAACCTGAGGAGTAATCTCATGCCCCAAGAAATTGACACATGTTATACACCACTTTGCCTTTTGAAAGGAAAGTTTTGCTCTGTCGGCCCTCAACCCTGTCAGAACATAACAGATCTCCACTATGTGTTCCTCCACAGTTGAGCTTTTGATGAGGACATCATCTACATAAGCCAGGTTGCCCCTTTCACCCAGGTCGGCATGGCCTTATGTAGAAAAATGTTGAATTCATTGCCGGAGTTGATGTATCCGAAGGGAGTCCGGGTCCTTGTGTACAGCTGGCCCCCAAAGGTAAAAGCCACCTTCTATTGGTCCTCCGTACTGACAGGTACAGTCCAGTATCAATTGGTCAGGTCTATTGCAATGAATACCTGTGACCCCTGGATCTGGGCCATCCCTTGGTCAATGTAGGGAAGAGGCCATCGGGACAAATGGACCTGTTTGTTGAGCTCCGTGAGGTCAGCGCAGAGTCTCCACTGGTCGTTTGGCTGCAATATCCCCAGCATCGGATTATTGAAGGTGCTGTGGACAGGGCAGATTATCCCACGGGACTCAAGGTTCTTAATTATTTCAGTAAGGGTCTCCATTGATGTGAGGGGCAAGCGATATTGCTTCACAAACACTGGGGTAATGCCAGGGTCCGTGGGAATTGTTGTTGTGTGGATGTCGGTGCGACCAAAGTCATATGAGTCCACCACAAAGACATCTTGAAAATCCAAGAAAACTTGTTTCAACTTTTGCTTCCGCTCCAGAGTCTCACATGCATCAGCTAGGTTGACTCTATCTTCAACCATCTGCCTGAAGCCTGGAAAGACTTCTGGTTTTGCTATTCAGCGGCCTCCTCTAGCTTGGTGGAGAAGTCCCTGGTCAAAGTGCTGATTTGGACTGGTGGCTTCAGGTGGGAAAGGCAGCCCTCATGGACCTGGAAAATCACCTCATCCCTCCTGAAGTCACAAGTCACATCTTCCTTACCATAAGGGCAGGAAGTATACACCAGGAAGTTCCCCCCATGCCGGGTAAAGATCCTGTCTGGTGTTGTGTTGTCATCACTGTCACTGTCAAAACAGTCCTTGGGGATTGGTCCTAACAGTTCATTGCCTAAATCAATGGAAAAATGTCGGTCATCAACCGCCATTCCAATAATGGTGCCTGCGGCTAGAGCGATACTCTTTAAGTCGCTGTTATCCACCTCTGTTGGAATGATGTCATGTTCTATGTTGACTAGTGGTGTTGGGTTTACCCCCAACCCTTGCTGTTGGAGAGAAGCATTTAGATGAATATAGGCATCAGGGTTTTTCAATTTCTGTCCTCTTTTAACTTTCACTTCCAGGGAGAATTGTCGGGTCCCTTCTGGGATGGTGACTTCCTCTCAAATCTGAATTTCAGCTGCATAAATTAGCAATTGAGCTTATCTAAATGCTTTCTCTGGATCATCAAATCCCATGGGATTATCCGCTAATCGGGGCCAAGCTTTGAAGTTTATTAGCTCCAAACTAATGGCAAAGCGATTGAGAATGTCACTGCCTAAGTAAAAGGTGGCAGTGATGTCTCACACGACCCAACAATTATGGACTATGCTCTTGTTGCCTATGGAGATTTTGAGCATACACCTGCTTGGCAGGAGGTGTTTGGAATTGGGTGCTTCCAGATCCATTTCCCATTTGTCTATGAGTCTAAATGTGGGAATTGCTGGATCTTTTGGGAGTTTGCGGAAAAAGGTTTCGCTGATGAAGCTCTTACCGTTGTTCACACACACTCGGGCGAGAACAGAGTCCTTCCCTTCATTTAACTGAATTGGGATAAACAACTGCTCTCCAATTTGCTGAATATCAGCCAGGCTGCTCTGAGCTGATTTCTCATCTTTCTGGACTATAGGAGTGGGAATTTCTGATTGTGGATTGGTAAAGAATTTCAGAGTTTCCTTCCAGTATGCAATGTCACCTTAAACTGGAAGGAAGGTTGATTTTCAGAAATAGAGAGGACCCGCCATCACCAGTCTGTTATCCTACTGCTATTACTGTCATGTCTGGAATTTGGTTGTCCTGGAAGTGAAATTCTACTTGGTCAGATTTTTGTTCAACCATGTGGCATGTGCCGTTTAAACTAACATGGTTGACAATCTGTTTTAATTTTATTGGTCGGCTAGTCTGGGTACATAGGACCTTGTTTACACAGTCTATTAGGGATGATAACCTTCTCAGGAGGTCATTCTCTAGTAAACAAGGGGTGCCCTCTGGAGTCACAACTATGACCGGGTGCTTCACCTTGTGTCGCCCAAATTTAATGTCAAAATCCACAGTCCCCTCGACGGGAATTTCCTTCCCGTCAAAGTTCTGAAGTTGTCCAGGAAGAAGGGTGAGAGGAATTTGGTAATTCTCCCCCTTCCTAAATTTAGTTCATCAAAGCCTTTTTTGGACAGAAGAGGAGCTTGGGATCCCGTGTCCACCAGTGCCAAAATTGTACCCTGCCACTGTACTTGTACTGGGGCATAATATCTTCCCGCCTTCTCTGCATGGGGGCACAGATAATGTACATTTTGGACAACTGGTGGGTTAATTTTCTAGTTTTGGACATTGAGAGAGAAGAGATTTGGACAGAATTCTGTGGGGAGACTAGGGAATCTAAAATAAAAAGGTGGCAACTAGAGATGGGAGATGTTTTGAGTTTCCCTCTTTCTGGTCCTGGGCCGCCCCTCCCTTTTTGGAGGCAGTTACCAGGATGTGTTTGAACCAGGGGATTTTCATGCTCTTGGTTCTGGGGTTGGATGATGGGCGGCGCTAGCTCGGTCCCCACATCTACCCAGTCTGGATTAGAATCCTTTGGGACCCATTTTTCCTTGGGAGGAGTTCCCCCATCTCTGAAGGAGAAGATCCTTTTCCCAGGATCCTCTGAGGATCCCTCTCCTTCAAATTGGAAGATCTGTACCTCCTCCACAAAATGGGTCTGTTTGGGTCCTTTGTTTCTCCTACCCCCCCTCTGCTCCTTGGGTGGCAGACTTTCAGGGGCAGGAGATTTTGGTTCTGGTTCCTGGGTATCCAGGGGCTTTTTACAAGTGGGGAAGGAATCTTCCTCCATGGCTTTACACCCCCCTTCCCCTTGTGCCTCCTCCCTGGGAACCGGTGGGTTGTCGGGGTGTTGCCCCCGTCATTGTTCTGGAGCACCAGGTCCCGAGTTGGAGGCATTCTGTGCCGGCATGCCCATCTGAGGGTTCTGTTGAGCCCTCAGCATGCGACCCAGATCCTGTGCCATGTTTTGGACCTGGTGCTCTAGCTGCGAAACCCGCTCAGGCTGATACAGGGTTCTCATTTGTCCCCTGGGCTGATCCCGGGAAGGGTAGTTATCCCTTCTCTGGTAATACTCCGGGTTGGGAAGATTTGGGTACCCCTCCACCCTTGGCCTCCCCTCTCCTGGATTAGGTTGTCTGGGCTCAGGAAGGTGAGGAAAGAAGGATGGATTGTTCTGGGGTTGGAAGTTTTGTGGGTACCTGGGCAACAGGTCTGTCCAGGATTTGGGGAATTTCTGCCCTCCTGGGGGAAGTTAGGAGGGAAGTTCCCTGGGTTAGGTGCTGCTTGGTTGGATTCCCCCTCTGGGCTGGAGGAGTCCACACATAACCCAGGATGGGTCTGTTCCCCTTGTAGCAGGGACTTACATAGTCAGGGGAGTGAGGGATCCCATTTGTGGGATTACCTCCTTGGCTCCCTGTCTGTGACTGGCCCAATGGCCTTCTGGGCTTGGGATTATTCTGCTGTGCAGGCAGGTTTTTAGGCCCCCCATCTCCAAATCCAAAATGGGGGCAACCTTTACCTCTGCCACCTTAGCAGCAGCAGGGATGTTGGTTGGTTTGGGGCTTTTTTGAGCATTCTTGTTTTCTATGGGCTTTTGCACCTCATAGATTCGGGTGGCCTGTTCAATGGCCCAGTCTAGTTATCTTTTCTCATGAAAATCTCTCTCTAGCCGGGTCATGATGTACTTTGGTAGAGCATGGAAAAAAGTATTAACAAATTCTTTGCTGTCCGTGTGCACCCTTCTGGTAGTCTGTGCAAGGGCATGCTTTAACTCCTGCACAAATTCTTGTGGGGCCTGATCCTCCCCACATTGCAAGTTGTGGGCTGCCTTGCGAGCCTCCTGGGGATTTCTGTGAACAAAAAAATGCTTCAAGATGGCCGACCTATAGGTGGACCATCTAGAATGATTTTGGTCCTCCAGCCCCGCAAAGAAACTGGAGTATTCTGGTGAGAATGTCAATTTCACATACTGAATGCAGCTACTACTGTCTTTCAAATGGAAAGTTTCCATCATCTGCTCAAAGAGCTCTAAGTGTTCCCAAACAGAATACTTAGCATTCCTATGATAAGGCGTGATGACCCTCCCTATTGCCTTGATTTGTTTTAAGGGATCCTTAATCAAGGCCCTTTTTGCCTTATTGCCCTTGTTGGTTCGGGTACCCTGGTCCATTCGTCCCCTGACTCAGAGGCACTGTTCCCAGAGGTGCCCGTCTGGTCTTCTAGGTTCTCCCGGATTCTGCGAGCCTGGGAATGGCTGGCAGGATGTGGGGACCTAGTCTCCTGTGTCCTGGGGCACTCAGAGGACTCTTCTGATTCCTCCTTGCTCCCAGGATTTGATGGGTACCCCCCCACTGTCCTTGCTGGGCAGAGGTTTTTAGGATGCCCTTAGTGGGCCTACTCTCCTGGAGTTCCCCACTAAATTTCACTGTACTTGGGTACCCATACCCAGATGCCCACCCATCCATTCCTGGGAGGTGCTGGTCTATGAGCCCCATACTTCTGACTGGATAGTAATCTGCCATCCCCGTGGCCCTGGGCTCATGTGCGCCAGTGGACATGGAGGTGGCAGAGTCCAGGGACTTGGAGAGATGAAGGCCTCTGATACTAGGGTTCCCGAGGTTATGCTCAGGTGTTTCCCTTTCCCAGCAAACCTCATCTCTATCAGCCCCTGCTCCCTGTTGCCATGCAAGAACCTGAGCTTTCTGTTCCTCAATCAAGGCCTTACTAGTCTCGATCAGTCTCTTTTGCATGGGTACCTGTCTGTGGAGCCTATCATTGTTCTCACAGAGAGCCTCATTTTCTCTCTGTGCTTCCTGGTTTATCTTTGAGTACTGGGCAAGTCTTTGCTGCAGGAGGGTTACCTCCTGAGTCCCGTCCCTACTGGCCTGCTCCTTTCTTGCCAGAGCATCTTCCACCCTCCTGGTGCAAGGGACCCTGATCCCTCCAGATATCTAACCCTGTTGCAGTGATTTGTTGTGTGATTGCCTGAAACCACACATTCTGATCCTGCTCAGTCCACTCACCTCTCACAAATAACTTATGTAAAAGGTGTTCTCTAGCTATCTTGATGTCTACCAATGTCGCCATTTTTGGAAATATGAATTTCCTTCCTGACTTACAGAAGTTTTTTATTTTATTTCTACAAAACAGACCGTTTCCTTAGAGCGTTCCCTTTTGAGGGGTGCTTTTACAGTGTAACACAGCGTGGTAGCCCAACAGGATTTATGTATCCTGTCAGTTAGCACACTGTATTAAGCTGTACAAGTGGTAGTTATAATCCAGAAATCTCAGACACGAGCCCCCCAATCTGTAAGCGATTTCAATCCAGCACTCCAACTAAGTCAATGCCTAGTATGGGAAGCCCAATGGAAACCCTTATTTATATATTTTTATGTCAAAAGTTCTTTTCATTCTGGCTGATGTACCCTTATATAACGCCCCTCTCTTTGAATCCCCCCGGCCTCACTGAGCCAAGAAGTAGGTTTGTTTTGAAAATTAAAATATTTATTTGAAGAATTGAACAATATATAGATTACACTTTTATGAATAATATCTGAATATTACACTTATGAATATGAACAAGGATCAGCAATGGGTAATATGACAATATAAACAATCTCCTTAATCAATTAGGAGTAGGAATATGAAGAAGAATGTAGCAGAGAATACCTTGTATAGGTTCAAGAAATTACAATGATAGGAAGGAATGCAACACAGAAATAAAACTTGATGTGACTTCAATCAATAGACAATATGATCACTCTCTCCCCCTGTTACTCACTCCCCCCCAATATGCAATATGAATAGATGGAATGGGGTCACACAGGTTTCAGGAATAACAATCAACAATTGCAGTTTCAATCTCTGTTCCCCTCCACCCCCCAGCAAGCTTGGAGAAAACAGTAATAATTTTAAAACAGGTCAATTGCTATTAAATGTGGTTGAATTGAATGGGAAAAATGCTAAAATAAATTTAGTTCATTGAATTAGGATTCAGCACTAGTGAGAGTTGCTTTGGATTGGGTCAGGTCAACACTAGCAATGATTGTAGAATGATTAGCAGATGGAAAACGAAATTCAGAAGTCGAAATCAAGAAATAGCTGTTTTTACATGTGGTGAAACTTAGCCAAATGCAAATTTGCGGCAACTTTTCCGCGTGCGAGAAACACAATTACGGAAAAAGCTGAGGATGTTAGCTTCAAAATGACATTTAAATCTCGTTCCTAACACGTACAGTTCAAAAGTTACAGAGGTTTTAGTAGAGGTCGATTTTTCTCAAAAGGAGTCAAGATTTCTAATGAAATTGCACTTTGAATTACAAACAGGTTGGCTTACACTAACAATTCTCACAGGATTAGATGGATGAGAAAGGATTCAGAATGGACAAAAGAGATTCTAAAATGCAGTCTGGATATGTTGGAATGGGTTGTTGGCCAGAAGCAGCAAATGGCTGAGCCAGGCTGTTGAATGAGTTAGGTTAGGCCCCGTGGAAGTTTGGGGTTAAATCAGGTTGCAACATTTTAAAGGCCAGCTGGGAAGGGTTCAACTTTTTGGATTGGCCTTTCTGCTTCAGAGTTCTGGAGTCTGGATCTAGGTTCTAGAGTCTGGCTCTAGGTTCTGGAGTCTGTATCTTCCTGCAGGGTGCTTCGCCAGTGGATCAGTTGATGAGTGAAAATGTGTGTCTTCTGGGTCCTCAACAGTCCCTATTTATCCATTTTTCAAAGGGGTGGGGAGGCTGATTTCACAATGCCCAACCCTCTAAGGATCTGATAGGTCATAGAATTCCCCCTCTCGTGATTCGAGAAAGGAACAGTGTGTCATGAGGTGTCATCATGTGTCAGAGTGACACTGTGTTGAGGGTCCAGAAAAAATCCCTCCCCTTTGCTTTTACTTAGAAAATCTATTTTTTCCCAAA
This sequence comes from Ambystoma mexicanum, assembly GCF_040938575.1. Lineage (NCBI taxonomy): Eukaryota > Metazoa > Chordata > Amphibia > Caudata > Ambystomatidae > Ambystoma > Ambystoma mexicanum. The sequence continues at coordinate 757,456,987 of NC_090933.1, forward strand.
AAACATATTTCCAATATGCACAACTTGTTAATAATACATATACACATCACAGATTGCCCAAGGTACGTTTCTGTCCAAATCTAATCTTCCTACGAGTTTTGGTTCATAAATGACAGGCTTTCGCACTTTTGGGCGGTTACTCAGTGTCAGTTCTGTACCAATTTTTACGCATGCATGCACATACCATCTGGGCATATACCTGTAATTTTTCATGTTCCTAACATAATCACAATAGCTAGAATATGAACAATTTCGTGGTTCAGTCTCTGAATGTCGCACAGATTCCAGATTCATTTTAAACTGAGCAAATTTTTCATTTTAACAACCTATAAATTTCATATTTGTATCAGTTCAGTACAATTTGCTATAAGTCTTTTTCAAAAAGAAATTTCCTGTGCTTTCTTAATCCACACAACGGTTTGTCTCCGCCTCCAAGGTCTGCCTGGGCTGGAGGGTCACTTGGTCTTCTTCCTGCTTCCTGCCATGGCAGTTGGTGTCAGTCACACCCGAATTAGCATTTTCTATTCAGTTCAAGGAACCCATTGTCTCTTTCCCAGAGCAGCAGAGGAAGTCTCCTCCCCTTCTCATTAACATGCCAATGCGATATCCTCTCCTTTTGGTGGGAAGGAACAGGGTGGTATGTTCTCGGGGTAAGAAAGCCTCTTTGAAGTTTTAGCTGAATCAGGTTACCTTATGGTCAATTGTGACATAGCTCCTTGTGAAAAATTACAGTTACAAATTTAAAATCAGCAACATATCTTCAATGTGGATTTTCTTCTGATAAGGGTACTTTTGTGGACATTATATTTATGTGGATTCTTGAAGTAGAATGATGTTCACCAACCAAAAAGGAGGTTGGATCTTTTTGGGTGGTTTGTGAGCCATGATTTTTGCAAATTTGACAACCAAGAAAACCGGATTTCCAAACAGCCCTGTGTTTGTTTTGCAATCAGCCTTGCTTTTTGGGCAGCCAAATGATGGGTTTTGGCAGTGGTCTCCTGTGGTACCACTGACATAGGCACAAGTGGATGGCGGCCTATTTTTCAGATTTTTACTGCGCACTTCTGGGTGATTTTAGTGAGCAGAATGCTTTCCAGTGGCCATTCTGATATTCCTGATGCAATCAATGCACAGTAATGTTGCAGGGCTTGGACTAGTGGGGGAAAACATCCCACAGAACGGATGGAATAGATGGAACCGATTAATAGATAGAACGTTTGGAGTGGATGGAAAGGATGGATTGGATGGAATGGAAGAAGAAGTTGGAACGGACAAAGTGGATGAAACAGATGAAGTGCATGGAACGGATCAAGTAGTTAGAATGGATGAACCCGATGGAACGGATGAAGAGGATGGAACTGTTGAAGTGGATGGAACTGTTGAAGTGGATGGAACTGTTGAAGTGAATGGGACGGATGAAGTGGATGGAGCAGATGAAGTCGATGTCACAGATGAAATGGATGGAACGGATGAAGTGGATGGAAAGACGAAAGGATGGATGAAATGATAGATGCAGTGGATGGAGTAGATGAGTTGATAGATATGAGTAGATGGAGTGGATGGAACGGACGGAGTGGATGGAACAGACAGAGTAGATGGAACGTATGGGGGATGGAACGGATGAAGCGATCGAACAGAGGTCCTGCTTGCATGCTTGGTCTCAGGTGCATTACTGATAATCACCATATGACACTACTACGCTTACTCTCCCCTATACAGCATCACTCAACTAGAAAACAGCCATGCTATGACACATTCGTCCTAGCTGTTCTCATACTAACATGACCCCACGTACACCTCATCATCCTAATAAAACACAGCTAGCTGAAGCACATACTGACTAGCTTAGGCGTCTCCTCAGGCCTAACACAGCCAGATCTCAGTCTGGGTGTCCACCCTCCAGACTCATCACATTCCAACTGATTTCCTCAGCACCACACCTTCCGCTATAAAGCAGCTATCATGCAACAACCACACCAACTGCACACATATCTGGTGCGCCCACGCACCATACGATACTCTCTCTCTCTACTGACTTGAACTGCGGTTCCCGAGGGCGTTCAACCTACCAGTGCTTTGAGGTCATACCAATGATACATAAGGCGCTATATAAATGGCCAGTAACATAACATAACATATCAAATATCATATCATATCTTAATTCTCGAGCTCTTCGCTCATCCGCCTCGAACTCCCTCTGAGTCAGTCGCTTCTCCAAGCAACGAGTTGGTGGTAGATCTCTTTATTCTGCTGGGGCCTTCCTCTGTAACAGCCTCCCTGCCTCTCTGAAACCTGAGGAGAAAGATGGTTCTGGAAGCACCTCAAGACCATCCTCTTTGCTTGTGCTTTCTCTCCTCCTCTCCCCTGCTGAACCTGAAACTGCACTGGCTACCTGACTACATTCTGATCTCGGGACCAGGTCCCCTCCCTGCCAGTTGCACACCTGCACTGCCCCCCTGGCAACCCTTGCACTCGGGACTGTTTCTGTATCCCTACAGCCCCCTACTAACACTTGACACATGATGTCCGCACTTATTCTTGCACTTGCCACCAGCTGGCCGCACTTTTATTTGTCTAGTGTCTTATTTATTCTACTGTTTATCCTATGCTCTGCACTGCGCCCTCCCCCTTTCCCCTTTCTTCCTCCTCCCTTGCTTTGTCGCATCTTGAAACACTTGTGTATAGGCGCGGTATAAATCCATGATCATCTTATACTAAACGAAATATGTTTCTTTGCTAAAAGATACATAGGTCTTTTTGTCTCCAGATTGCCAAGCTCCTCTCATCGGCCCTAATCCTTCCCCCATCAACAAAATATGCAGGACTGAACAGGAGTTTCGTTTTATTCAAACTCACTCGAGATCCAGCAAAAGCAATCATTAGCAAAGCCACATTAGAGCACCAATCCGGCCATGCAGATTAAATAGTAATGTATGAAGTCTCAAACATAACTATAACACTTAATCCATTTACAATCGACTTCTATTTGAATTTATTAGTGCATCATATTTGTCTGTCATATATGTCTAAAAGGATAGTCAACTCAGTTTTGACTACTGTTGGAAAAAGATATACATGGCGTTTTGGTTTATGAAGATGACTTCATTGAGTTATCTTTAGATGCTTGATAGCGTTTTCCAGATAATGTAGGAATGGGCACCAATTATTTGGCTTTCTCACACTCTGCTCCCCGCATTTCACAGATTCCATATTAGACATTTGCAGAGTTTTGTAAAGTACATTTTTCAGTGCCATAAAGTATAATTTATCTCATGAAAGTGAAATGTTTTATTTTAGGAAAGTGGCTTACATCATACTTTATTGGAACTCGACAGGACCCAGTCCATGGACCTTTCCGTATTTTTGCATATGCAGTTTCAGGAATTTTCAGTTTGTGGCAAAATCCCGGTCGCTGGGTGCTGTCTCTCAGGCGAAAAGATAATACCTGTATTTTACAGGTGCACCTTTTCTTGGTATTTGAAAAAAAACACAACGCACACCAGTCAAGCAGGGCATCATTCCAGCACCTCCCACTTTAGATTCAGTCAATCTCCCTATCTCTTACTGTCCCCTACATATTGACAGTGCTTTTGCTTTTAATATCAGTTATTAAAGGCTGTTAAGCTAGCTGGTGGGTGGTGCTAGCTTCAGGTTTCTGTGTCATAGCTGTAGGTGACAGAATTACATTAAAATGGAATTGTGTGGTATTGTAGCGTTTAGAATAGATGAAATTCAACATATCTATAAAGCAGAAGTTATTTATTGAATCCTGCTATAAGCAACTAAATAGTGCGTGTGCCACATCGCAGTCCCAGGTAGAAAACACACACGTTTTTCCACACATCAGTGTTTACGGTAGCCCAGTTGCATAGGGTGTAGCATAATCTTGCAACACTTGAGGGGGCGCACGCTCAAAGGCGCGCTGGTAGCACCAGAAAAAGAGAAATTACTTGAGAACACAGCAGCAGTTATACAGGACAATATATTTCTTTGTACAGAATGAAAATGCAATCTGCTATTCATGAAAGGCAAAATACTAAACAAGTTAATGCACAGAGCAGGAATACATTGTAAATCAAAAAGCAGGATATGCCTGGTATGTGAATTACCGATGTAAAGTGGATTGTGCAGAGCAATTATTGGCCAGTCCAAGAGAATAAAACCCTCATGTTCTGAGACATGAACTTAAACACAAGAGATCAGCTGATTAATTGGAAAGGACATTTGAGCTAGAAGTCCTGGTAGCAAATGGGAACCTAAGGTTGCATATAGGGGGCAGAGGATTTATTTGGCACAGCTTTGTCAACATCACCTGAAGATGGTGGCATTGCTTTCTATGTAATAACAGTATAGACGACCATTAATTGCACTTGCAGTGAGTCTCCTGCAACTCCATATGGAGGATGGAGGATTCTGCCAGTGACAGCCCGCTATATTAAATGTTCCAGTTCATGTGAGAGTCCCTTATTGCAGTAAATCTTCTATCAGGGAGCTTCTCTGCTGCTCGGTTACAGGTTCTTTGTCATGGCGTGAATTGCTGCGCTCCCCATACACCTTAACACTTACTATGGCTGTAGTGTTGGTAGTGGTTTCTGTGCATTGTGCTGTCAGTTGGGGTGTGCTGGTACACACCATCTGTATGGAGGCTCCTCTGGGCTGCTCTATTGTTGTTCCACCATTAGCGATTCTGGTAGTTGTGGTTCTCTTTAGAAAACTGAGAGCCCAGCATCTTTCAACATATGTATGGGGTGATGAACAGTGGTTTTACTGATAAGCATACTGGCACATAAAGAAGAGACAGGAACTGGGGCCCTCCCAACTGCCACCCTCACAGTTAGGACTGGCTCTGGCTTCCACGCTGGTAGGCTTATGACCCCCAGGCTGATAGGGGTCATCATCCCTTCTTGACAGGATCTAGTGCCTGACCCTGTCATGCTTCTTATAATGACCATTCACCACCCTAATTTCTCAGGTTTCCAGTCCAGCATTTGACTGCAGCTGTACAGAATCGATGCATACGCCGTGGCATATGTGTTTTTTGGAAAGATTAGCTTCCAGAATAATCGGAGCATCATGTTGGTAAAGGTGGTCTTCCAGAGTGAGCAAATGACTCATCGCACTGGTTCATTGGTGGCTTGACCTACGCTCAGCTTCTTAACAAGTAGACAGAAGCAAGGAGGTTTTACGGGAAGCTTCGGATTTTGTATTTTTATAATGAAACATTTACGCCAACTACAATAATTTCTGCAATCACAATAGATCTTTAAAATCTGAAACACATTTCCCAAGTAAACACCCTTCTTTTCAATATAAACATCAATTGATACATTTTGTTGGCCCATTCAACATATTTCCAATTTCTTCCCAAAGATCCAATACAGCAATACTTAATGAAAGCTGCTCGCCATTAATGGACTTAGACCAATCTCAATACTCTAATTTTTCTGTAGAGGACAGAAGTAAATGTCTTGGAATCTGGATCGATGCAGAGTAGTCCTATGTCCCGTACCCTTTTCACCATACTGTATGGGCGTCCCTCGCTAGGGACAGGAAACGGAACCTTTTTCACCAGAAAAATGTGTCTTCCCCTTTAAATTTAGATGCGCACAGGGGCGCAGCCCTGGGATCATGCGCTCCCCTGACTCTGCTCCCCAGCGACACCACTCAGTCCTCTTTTTTGCATCAACGGGATCAGACCGATTTCACCAGTGCTCCTGGGTTAGGCTTCTGGCCTTGTAATTCCGCACGCTCTACCCCAGGATATTTTTTCCCTTTTTTCTTCCATAGTGAATTATTGAGATTAAGGCACTCTGTCCTCTGGTGCCACTCTCATCCTCAGCGCATGTCGGCGACAGCGAGATTCAACAGGTGTCCAGCCTGCAAGGATTCCTTCCTCATGTCGGATCCACATGCGCTCTGCATCAAGAGTCTTGGTCCAGACCACGGCTGATCTATGTGCGACAACCTTACCCCGCGTTCATTGAAGAACCGTTTGGCCAGGTGGAGGGAGTGGTTCACAAGATCACCACTGGAGAATCTAAAGCAGTACGTCAAGAGGAAGACCAGGCTAAGGTACGTGCCCTGTGTTCCTCTGCACCCCGTAAGGGTTATTCCTTCCCTGGGAAGCATTCAAGCAGGAGAGGCCCGAAGACCAGCAAGGGTACCAAGGCTCGAGGAGCTACTGGCCATCTCGCTGAGGGGTCCACAGACCCTCCCATCCCCACTGCTGAGGGGCCTCAAAGGCTCTTGCACAGGAATCTCCCTGTGGGGCTCTGCTCTGACAACGGGCTTGATCCGAAGGGGGTGCCTAAAGGCATTACAAGCACTGCCAGTACCATGGCCAAGCCCTCCCCCGTGCTTCTAAGAGACTGTTCTAAAATGACCAGGAAAAGGGAGTCATTCTCCTGGTAACTTGTACCAGGAGTAAGGTCCAACAGGCCTGGCGAAGGGAGTCATTCCCCTGGGCTATCCGAGACTGAGACTGAGCACCGGTAAAAGGGAAGCATTCTCCTATCCTATCGAGAAAGTATTGTTTGGAACTTTGTGGCCTGGGGAAGGGAGTTATTCCCCCAGGCTATCTGAGACTGGATGCCAGGAGAAGGCAGGAATTATCCTGGCCTACCAAGGAAGCATTTTCTGGAACTTTAATCATACCCCAGGAGAAGTGAGCCATTCCCCTGGGTCCAGAACAGTACTGCTTTATTCTTTAGTTTCTAGTATAAAGGACAGAAGGAAAGTTTTTCTGACACAGGACGGTGGACACTTTTGCTTTGAAATACATCCTGACAATCGCCTTAGTTCTTTAGTTGAGGCAGTGAAAACCCTCTTATGAATAGGGACAGATAGGTTCCCTCTTGCTTTCTTCTTTAATACAAGTCTATGGCCCCAAACATGCCACCTTTGTGTCAGTCGCTTTCTGCACCTTTACAATAGCCTTCAAATATCATTTACTAAAACTGCACCTTACAATTGATCTTTTCGTACAAATAAAAAAAGACAAAAACATTGCATTGCAAAAAATTAACAACATGCTGGAATAAATAATGCAGTATCGTACACTTACCCTCATCTAAAGGCATGAATTTAAAATGTACTGGCAATAGAACACCTTCTTAGCCCTGCCTCTTCCTTTCTGCTGTGAATGTACAGTTTGAAGGTACTGTCACTATTGCATCTAAAACTAATATTCATTGACAGTTGACAAATGAGTGTTGTGGCTTGTTTTATTTTTTTATCAGATTAGTTAGGACTCTACAACAGACTAGTTCTGTAAAAGTTGCTTTTTAGAATTGCGCATTGGTACTACATTGACATTAGAAGATTTGCCTACTTTATAATGTTGTTCGGTGTTGACCTGCTGATGTGACTACTTTAGAGGTCAAGTGTTTAGATTTCTTTTTTCATGTAGGTGAAGAAGTAACTCCTAGTTTGGTGGTAGAGGCGACTTCAAGAGAGCATCGGCAGCTTCTGCACGGATGTCAAAGCGATCCCTCTACTCGCTGTGCTATCTGACCGGTTGAGCTGTTCCTTATCGTACCCAGCCTCACTCAAATTATGCTTGTGTGCGCCACCTTTTATCTTCACAGCAAGTGCTAATACGTGGCAGGTGTACATTGTTAGAGTTATGTGCCTCATTCTGTCTGGCCTCATTACAGGGATATGGCCAATGAAACACTTGTGTATAGGCACGTTACAAATGCCATATCATATCAATACTTGTCACGGGAGGTAATCCTTCTAACCTCATTCCTCATCTTCCTTGGGTGCAGCCCTTTTCTCACAACAAAGTGGGGAGGAATTATGGGAGTTGTAGTTTCCCATAAAATAAGCAGGGATATGGTTTGTATGGGTTGTGGAAAAAGGGGGATACCATGTCTCACCATTGGGTGCTTGTCCCCCACTCCCCGAGGACTCCCTTCCCAGGTGATTCTCCCTCACTTGTCCGTCCCCATGGTCAGGATCCAAAAGCATTGGCCTTTCCCTGACCACCTAAGTAATGGATTCCCGGGTACTAGGTTGTGAAACACCCTATGGTTTTTCACACCACCTAGAGCCATGCCCATTCCGTTTGTCAAAATGGGAGCTGTTGTTGGTCCTTTACCATTTGGACAGCAGAGTGCAATCTAACACTGATAAATTGCATCAGCTGAGTACAGAAACATACCTAAACATTTTATACATAGAGATTATTATATCTTAATAACCCCACTGACATTGCTTTTAAGTACTTTCTAGCCAAACATATTCATTTTTAACAAATTAAGTTCCAATAAAGCTTGTTCCTCTTTATTGAAATTCAAAGTCAAATATTACAGAGAATCTAATGAAGATGGGGAATTATTAGATTCATATCTGACATAGAAAAAAGAAAAGACTGTTTTTACCGCTGTTATTAATCAACAAGGCATTAGAGTTACAAACACTAAGCAAATTAATGATTCCTTATTTGATTTGTATTCTATCTATAAATCTGAATTTACTACTACTACTAATAATATCCATCTTTTACATACAAATAAACAATTATAGACAACCCAGTTGATTTGTCTGTTTTAGACTCTGCTATCACCATACAAGAAATTCAAAATGCTATTCTTCATCTTAAAATCGGCAAAGCCCCAGGCCCAGAGGGGTTTCCTATTGATTTTTTTTTTAGATTTGATTTTATTAGGTTTTCACACATAACAGTTCTCTCGAGGACGAGAGAGAAAAGAAGACATGCATATATGCTTTGGTTATACATTGAAAAATGCAACTTCAAATTATTCAATAACATAATTTTACATCTGCTGGATTCATTCTTTCACACATATTCAAATAACAAAGAGATCAACAAAATACTTGTCTCTCTCCCCTTTGTTCAGTTTTTCCCTCCCTCCTCCCTCCTCCCCCCCTAGGGCTGCGGTTTCATCTCACAGGGGTAATGTGGTTTCATGTTCTTGCTTGTATTTTCTTGGGTTGATGGGTTTCCTTCTAACATTTTCGGGGTCTCCTTTTATTGGGTGGTGATACACTATGCTTCACCTACAAACTTTAGAGTATCTGGGGGTCGCTGTCAAAACATTAAAGGGGATGATCTCATGGCCGGGGGAGATCTTGTTTGAGCTCAGTACGTGTTGCATACCCTTAATGCGTTGGCTCTGGCGTCTGTTTGTTAAGGAAGTCTGTCCACAGGATATCACATTGTGTCGCTTTGCCATGCAGGGATGCCGTAATTTTTTCCATGGTGCATATGTTCATTGCCACATTAACCCATTCTTTCTCAGTCGGGGTTGTGGTTGATTTCCACTTCGTGGCCAGGAGAGCTCGGGCGGCGAGTAAAAGATGCAGAGCCAGACCCTGGACTCTCTTCCACTCATTTTAGAGTTTCTCAACGCCAAACAGGACAAGGTGGGGATCTGCTATTCTCTGGATCCAATCCAGGTCCCTGATCCACCCCAGGACTTCATCCCAATAGATCTTGATTCGTGGACAACCCCACCACATGTGCCAGTAGTCTGCGGTTTGTGCACATTCACGCCAACACAAAGGGCTAGATGACTGGTACATTTTGGATAGTTTGTAAGGATCATACTGCCACCAGTGTAAGAGCTTGATGGCATGGAGTTTATATCGGCATGATATGGAAGTGCGTGTTGCCATAGGGCACATTTTATCCCATGTTTCTTTGTCGATCTCTGTCCCCATATCTTTCTCCCATCGTGCTCTGAGATTATCCGTATTTCCTCTACCTGCTTCTATCAGTGTTTTGTACATGGCAGATATCAGGCCCTTCCTGTCGGTCCTGGAGTCTAACAACTTTTCAAAGGGGGTGAGTTCTCTACTCAATTTGTCTCTCCATTCTGCTTTCATCAAGACACCTTTAATCTGTAAGTAGTGGAATGTGGACAGTACCCCTATTCCTAAGGCATCTGTTAATTCTGGGAGTGTGATGAAGGAGTCGCTTCGCAGGAGTTTCCCTACCCGTTCCAGCCCCGCTTCATACCACGCCTGAAATCTCTCCACGTTGGCGATGTGATTATTTATGCCCGGGAACCATAAGTGGCTCAGTGGGGACGTCCATGTGGTAATCTTCCCCATCTCAGGACCCTCTCTCCATATTCCCCATATGGTTGCTAAGATTGGATGTGCCTTTGACCTTTTTAGTATTCTCTTCCATGGAGCCCATAGCCACTCTGAGACTGTTGCAGGATTCAGATAGTGGTTATCCATTGCTATCCACTGCGGTTCCTTCTGATTGCGCAGGTGAAGAATGAGTACCCGTAATTGGGTTGCATCATAATATTTCATAAGGTCTGGCAGGCCCACCCCGCCCTTGTCCTTGGGCAATGTCAAGGTGTTGTAGGCAATCCTGGCTTTTTTCCCCTGCCACAGGAATTTTAGAGTCACATTTTTGACCTCTAAGAAATAGTGTTCTGGTATTTTAATGGGGAGCATCTGGAAGGGGTACAGAAACCTCAGAAGACAGATCATTTTAATTGCGTTGAGTCGTCCTAACCATTATATTGTCAATTTGTTCCATCTAGCCAGGTCTGCTTGAAATTTTTCAAGGAGTTTTGGGAAATTGGCTTTGTATAGGGTCCCTATTTGTTTTGTGATTTGTATTCCTAAATATTGTAGGATGTTGTGTTCAACTGTTAGTCCAAGAAAGCAGTATTTGGTTTCATTTACTTCTGCGGACCCTTGTAGGGGAATCAATATCGATTTGGTTCGATTGATTTTAAATCCCGATAGCTGGCCATATTCCTCAAGGAGGGATATGGCTCTAAGGATGGACCTTTCTGGGTTGACCTCATGCAGGAGTATGTCATCAGCATACAGTGCTATTTTGTACTCGGTCTGTCCTAAGTCCATTCCCTCTATTTGGGTGTCCGCTCTTATTTTCTGTGCTAATGGTTCAAGTGAGAGAGCAAACAGAATGGCTGATAGGGGGCATCCCTGCCTGGTACCTCGCTTTAGTTGAAACCACCTGGAGTATTCCCCATTTACAAATACTGAGGCTTTGGGTGTCGTATAAACTACCTGAATTCCTCTTCTGAGTTGTGGGCCCATTCCAATCTTGCGCAGAACACCCATTAGAAAATCCTAGTCAACCTTATCGAAGGCTTTTTCCGCATAGATGAAGAGTAATGAGGGGTCTGTGTTCATGTTGTGGGAAGCATGCACTAAGTGCAGAGTCTTGCGCATGGTATCAGCCCCCTGCTGACTTAATATAAAGCCCCCTTAATCATGGTGGATAAGATGGGGCATAAATTATTCAATTCTGGCGGCCAGAACTCTTGTGTAAATTTTTGCGTCTACGTTAAGCAGAGATATGGGGCGATACGATCTGCATCTTTTAGGGTCTCTTCCCTCTTTTGGGATGACCGTTATGAGGGCTCTTACAAAGGAGTCTGGGGGTTTTCCTGTTTCTAGGATTTCATTAAACAGTTTGACCAGGAAGGGGGTGAGCTGTGCACTAAAAGTCTTATAGAAACCAGCCGTATAGCCGTCTTCTCCCGGGGACTTGCCTGGGGTAAGTCTTTTTATCATGTCCTGTATCTCCTCCCCGGTTATGGGAGCGTCCAGGTACGCTGATTTGGTACCTGTTATTTTGGGAATATTGATATTGGCTAAATAGGACTCAATGTTAGGCGGGTCTGGGTATGTCTCTGGGGTATACAATGCTTCGTAGAAGTCTGCAAAAGCTTCGGGAATGGTGGTCTTATCTCTGTATTGGGCCCTCCATCTACTATCTCCTGGACCCTTCATTCTGCTCGCTGTTCTCTTAACCTAGCCGCAAGTAGTGCGTCCGCATTTTCTCCTTTCTCGTAGAATTTTTGTTTCAATAGCAGAATTTTTGCGAACTATTAGGCCATGCTCTAGGAGGCGGAGTTCCTCCCTCTTTCTCCTAGCTTCGATGACTTTTATGGGGTCTAGTGTGTCTCCTTTCTTCACCTCATTATCTAGTCGAGTAATTTCTCTGCGGATTTTGTTTTCGATCAAGGCTCTCTCTCTTTTTTTGCTGGCTCCCTCTCTCATAAGGATCCCCCTCCAGGTTGCCTTTCCCGCGTCCCAGACCCCCTGCTTAGAGACCTCCCCGGTATCATTCAATCTAAAGTATTCAGTGATTTCGGTTTCCATCTCGGTGTTAAAGATGGGGTCTTTCCATAAGGTTACGTTACATGATATGATATGATATGATTTGATATGGCATTTGTAACGCGCCTATACACAAGTGTTTCAAGGCGCGACGAGGCGGGGGAACAAGGGGAGACAGACAACGATCCTACTAGGCCAGGTGTCATTCAGATTGTGCAAGTGCAACGGTAGAGGGGACTGGGAAAAGTGCAAGGGGAAGGGGAGAGGGGGAAAAGTGCTGTACATGGTTAGTAGAATACAAGATAAATAATAAGGCCAGCTGGTGGCAAGTGCAAGGAAAGTGCAGTACATGGTTAGTAGAATACAAGATAAATAATAGGGCCAGCTGGTGGCAAGTGCAAGGTAAGTGCCGGGAGAAGGGGCTGTAGGATACAGAGACAGTCCCGTAGTGCAGGTAGGCAGTGCAGGGAAGAGTGGCTGGGCCAAGGACCGAGATCGGTGAGTGGCCCAGTAGCAGATTCAGTGCAGGTTCAGTGATTTTAGCAGGGGAGAGAGGGAGAGAAAGCGGAGGCAAAGAGGAAGGTTTTGAGGTGCTTCCGGAACCGGAGATGGTTCTCCTCAAGTTTCAGGGAGGCAGGAAGGCTGTTCCAGAGGGAGGCCCCTGCTGCGGAGGGAGATCTACCCCCAGCTCGTTGCTTGGAAAAGCGGCTGACCCTGAGGTAGTTGGAGGTGGATGAGCGAAGAGCTCGAGAAGGAAGGTATTTCGGAAGAGAGAGTTGAAGGTATTTTGGCCCAAGGCCCCAGAAGGCTTTGTGGACAATGCAGAGGGCTTTGAACTTAATCCTCGCAGCCACTGGGAGCCAGTGTAGTGATTTCAGTCCTGGAGAGATACGGTCCCTGGGCTTGAGGCCAAGGACAAGTCTCGCAGTCCTGTTCTGGATGAGTTGCAAAGGGCGGAGAGTAGAGGCAGGAAGATTTAGATAGAGCTGTTACAATAGTCCAGCTTCGAGAGAACCAGGGCTCTCGAGACAGTGAGCTTATGGGGGAAGGAGAGGAAAGGAAGGATACCCCTGAGGAGGTGTAGCTGGTAGTGTGACTTCTTAGAGACGTCAGATATGTGAGGAGAGAAAGAGAGTGTGGAGTCGAAGATGACCCCAATGTTTTTTGCCTTGCAGGTAGGCACAGGAAGAGGGCCGAGGGAGGCCGGCCAGAGAGCTGCAGGGAAGGAGGGAGTGGGTGTGCCGATAAGTAGAATCTCAGTCTTACTGGCATTAAGGCAGAGGTCGTTGGCGGCACACCATTCCTGGATAGCAGAGAGACAGTCAGAGATGAGGGAAGGGGAAGAGGAGGCCGAGGGTAGCCTGAAAATGAGCTGGGTATCATCCGCGTAGCACTGAAAGTTGGGACAGAGAGCAGCGATGCGGTGGGAAAGAAGAGCCAGATACTGGTTGAACAGCCAGGGGGAGAGGTTAGATCCCTGGAGGACACCACAGGTAGAGAAAAAGATGTCAGAGAGGAAAGAACCCAGTTGGACCTGGGAGGGTCGATTGGAGAGGAAGGAGGTCAGCAACGCCAGAGCCTGACCAGTGATACCCAGGTTATCACGGAGACGGTTGAGCAGGATGGTGTGGTTGACAGTGTCAAAGGCAGAAGAGAGGTCGAGCAAAATGAGAACACAAGGGTCAAGGTTAGAGAGCAGGTCCTCACGGATGTTCAGGAGAGCAGTTTCCGTGCTTCTGGCAGCTCTGAAGCCTGACTTATGGTCATGAAGACTACCAACAGATTCAGCATGGAGATTAAGCTGGGAGATGGCCAGTTTCTCCAGGAGCTTGCCCAGGAAGGGAGTGATAGAGATTGGGCAATAGTTAGCTGGGCAGGAGGGGTCGGAAGAGGGTTTCTTAAGAAGGGGGTGCACAAGGGAGTGCTTGAGGGGGGATGGGAATACTCCAGAGGCGAAGGAGTGATTGCAGACGTCAGCCAGGGCAGGGGCCAGGGAGTCGATGTGATCCTTGATAGTTTTGGAGGAACAGAGGTGGACGTGTTTTGACAAGACTTTCATAGATCGGACTTGTCTCGAAACCTCGTCAGCAGAAAAAAGGGGAAAGGCAGAGAAGGAGGGAGGAGGGGTGGCTGCAGAAGGGCCAGAGGGAGAGCAGGGAATAGAGGGGGGGTGATAGGAGGAGAGTGAGGACAGGATGTCCTGAGTTTTTTAAATGAAATGAGAGGCCAGTGCCGTGCAGAGTGCCTGGGAGGGGACAGGAGAGGTGGAGACTGCAGCAGGGTGGGCCAGCTCCTTGCAGATTTTAAAGAGTTTGGCCGAATTGTTAGATGCCGCAGAGATGCAGGCTTGGATAAGGGCTCTCTTCTTAGTGAGAACGGAGAGCCGGTATTGCCTTTGGAGCAGGCGGCAGGCCAGTTTGTCAGAGGATGAACATGAAGCACGCCATTTCCTCTGTGCCACCCTGCACTTGCGTTTAAGGGTGACGAGATCTGAGTCATACCAGGAGTTCCATTTGGCTTTGGGCTTCAGGCGGAACCTCATGTCAGGGGCAAGGATATCAAGGGTGTCAGATATAGCAGAGTGGAGAGTGGAGAGGGCTGTGTCAGGGTGGGAGTCAGCCGAAGGGGGAGGAGGGGGCGAGAAGGTGGTAGCGAAAGCCTCAACTGACACGCGCTTCATGGGTCGGATGACCGCGAAGGTGGGTGGCAGTGATGAGGGTGGCTTTGCCTGTGGGGTAGGGAGGGTGAGGTGGGAGGATAGGAGAAAGTGATCACTGGAGAGGAGTGGAGAGAGGGACAGAGAGGGGAAGGTCAGAAGAGATCAGAGCATCAAGAGTGTGCCCTGCAGAATGGGTCGGCCCAGACGGGAGAATAGAGAGTGAGAGAGAGTCGCAGAGGTCGCGAAAGAGTCCAGAGGGAGGACAGGAGGCATCACGGTGGATATTGAAGTCACCAAGAAAGAGGAGTTGAGAGGCTGAGGTCAGGGGGGAGGAGGAGAGGTCAGCCCACTCAGAGAGGAAGGTGGAAATTTGACCAGGTGGCCGATAGATAGTAGCCACGGTAAGGGAATGGCTAGGAGAGAGAGAGAGTCAGCAGACAAGGCATTCAAAGGAGGAGTAGGTCTGCGTAGGAGTGTCAGTGACAGGAATCCACTCAGGGAAGATAAGGGCCACACCCCCCCCCCAGCATGGTTGGGCCTGGGCAAGGAGAGGATCTTGTAACCGTCAGGTAGGAGTGTGTCAAAGCTGGTGACAGAGCTGGCAGTGAACCATGTCTCAGTGAGGCCAAGGATGTCAAGGTCCAGTTCCTCAAGAAGGCGACAGATATCAGAGGAATGTTTGACGGCAGAGCGAGAGTTGAGAGTGGCAATGTGGAGAAGGTTGCCATCCTTGAAGGACTTCTGGGGAGGGGTACAGATCAGAGGTACGCCCTGTGGAGGTGAAGAAGAAGGAGTCAGAGAGAGGGCAGGGTGAGAGCATGGAGGCAAGGTAGCCGAAGACAGGGAAGAGGGGACAGCAGGAGAGGAAAGGAAGTTGATGAGGCACGGGAAGCGTCTATCAAAGAGGTGGAGGTTGGCCTGAGGGCCTTGGACCAAGACGGTCCCGTTAGCTAGACATTAATGATGGCCTTAGAGGAGCGGAACGGGGCCAAGAGGACATCCCAATGGGTGCCACCATTAATGGGAGAAGAGGAGAAGGGAGAGAGCACAGAGACCATATGAAGGGTCCATTGGTCAGGCGAAGGCACGAAAAAGAGGATGTCAGTAAGAGTTTCCTTGGAAGAGGCACTGGTGTAGGTGTCAGCGATAGGGAGGCCTGGGTTGGAGACCAGGATATCCTTTTTAAACATTTTCCTACCAGATTTAGTGAGGAGAGCAGGATATCTCCATTTCCCTCCCCTAACTGGCAAGTGTTCCCATTGTATGTCAGCAGTCACCATATCGTGGTCGGACCATGTGATCGGGGTGATCTCTGTATGTGTTGTTGTGTTATATAAGTCTTCAGAGAAGTAAATATAGTCAATGCGGGTAAGAGTGTTGTGTGGGGTTGAAAAGAGATTTTAACCTCTCTCATCAGGATGCATTTGTCTCCACACATCATTCATTCGATACAGATCTATCATCTCCATAAAGTCGGTGTGATCTTCTCTAGTCCTGTCTCGCATCCCTGGGTTACCAGCTTTTTGATCTAGTGTGAGATCAGCCCATATATTAAAGTCACCTCCTAGGATGACATGGCCAGAGGATTCTAACATGATTTTGGGAATCGTCTTGCAGAGGAATCTAGCTTGACTTACATTGGGGGAGTATATTGTGGCAATCGTGTTGGACACATTCACAATGGATCCTGAAACTAGTAAGGCTCACCTTCTGCATCCGACCAGATTTTGGTAGTCTTGAAATCTATCCCCTTTCTGATGAGTATTCCCACTCCCCCTTTTCTCAATGGGCCCGAACCCCAGAATTCTATCCCGGTCCGCTTCCCCAGAACTGACCTCTCGTCGCCTTTCATATATTTAGTCTCTTGCAAGAGAAGAATGTCCATTTTCGCTCTACGGAATTCTCTGAACACAAGAGATCTCTTGGTCGGTGAATTGAGGCCTTCAACATTAAGCGTTCCCACCCTTATGGAGCCCCTGCTGTGAGATTCAGCGGTCGTCATAATTATGAAATCCTAGGTTATACATAGTGTTTGACCATTTACACCAACTTATCTTTCTTCCAATTGAGCATGTTACCATTCTGTTCTTCCCATTTTTCGAATTAGCCCTCGCGATAATGTAAACCCTTGTCCCTATTTCCCGCCTCCCTTCCCCCCTCCCTCCCTGAATTTGGTGGTGTCCGATCGAGCCTAGTTGATGGCACTAGCCCGGAATATAGTCAACATAACTAATGAGCCCCCGCTAACCTCCCCCCGTGGTTGGCGCATAGCTTGAAATTGGATAGAGGTCCCTATCGCATTTCAACAATCAGCACCTATATCCTTTGTTATCGAGTGACAATTAAGTTAAGTCAAATGTACCATACTTGTTGAGGGTTAGTTACCCCCATCAGGAGAGATGTTGCCTCTACAGTATTTCCTTGAACCCTTCACCTTCCTTCTCTTTGGACCTTGAATTCGCCTTCTTTTCCATCCTTCGAAATGTCCTCTCGATCTTCCTTGTGTTCTTGCAGACCAAACAAATCGGATATGCACGCTCTGATTTGTTTCTCCGAGTTCAATCTGATCTTTGTGCCTACATGTTTGAAAGAGAGAGAGAGAAGGGGTATCCCCATCTGTAGTGAGTGTCTGGAGTTTTCAGCCTTGTCGTGAGAGGTTTACACATTTTCCTGAGGGCCAAAGTCAGGGAGGAGAGGTCCTGATATATTGATATTTGTGCTCCTCCTAAGGTAATGGTGCCCCCACTCCTCGCCTTCTCCAACACTCTTGTTTTGTCTTGGTACCGATGAAACCGTGCCAGGACTGATATCGGGCCTCCAGGTTGGCCTCCAGCTCTATGGATGCGCTCCGTCTTGGGTTTGTCGATGTTCTCATCTGCGACTAGCAGTTTGATGATGTCATGGCGTGTTCTGAGATCATCCCCCGTTTCTCCTTCTCTCTCTGGAATCCCGAAAAAACGCAAGTTGTTTCTTCTTTCCCGATTTTCCAAATCATCCATCTTAAGTTTGAACTCTTCTTCTCTCTGTTCTAATTCGGTTATTATGTGGGCCAGTTGCATTTCCAGGATATCTATTGAAGCTGGATTGTTCTCAACTCCTTTGGCCCTGTCCTCTATGTTATCTAGGCGCTGTGCAAGTTTGTCAATTTTTTTCCCCCTATATTGGCTCCCATTTTTTTATTTCCGTCAGTAAAGCAGCTATATCTCCTTTCGTGGTGGCAGTTTCTGCATTCATGAGTGGTGATGATGCCGATGCCATCTTGGGGTTGACGGGATGAGGAGTTGTCGGGTCATATGCGTAGATGGTGAGCTTCTGTTGTGCGTTCATACACCTGGTCCCCCGCTTTCAGAGTTTTGGGTGATGTGGATTTTGGGGTTGTTGCTACCACCGAGGAGGCACACGCCCCTTTTATTCTGTTTTTCGTTTTTATTGTTTTTTTTCCCGGGGGCCCTACCCTCGGTGAAGTAGGTTGTGTCCGTTGTTATGATTAGAGTTGGGTCAACTTCCTGTGGGTAGATCCGTGGATGGGCTTGCTAGAGGCTCTCCTAGGGGGGGTCTACGCTCCTGTTGCTGGGGCCCGTTCCTCGTTCCCATTGCCCTTTACTGACACTTTGGCTCCGGAGTGGGTTCCTCGATTTTCTCGGTGGGTGATGGTATCTCGGAGAAGGTGAGTCGATGGGGGGTTATATGGACTCCTTGGAACAGCTTTCCATGAGCTATGGGCAGTTCCTTTCCTTATCCTCCACCTCACAGGAGTAGAGCAGTTATATGCTTGAACTCCTCGAGCTGGGGTCAGCAGATGTGTGCAGCTGATTGTGTTCTTTTGTTTCTCTTTTCTATTTTTGCCCTTCCCCCACTCAGGAGGCCTTACGATCTTCTTGTATGGAGGGGCCCAAAAGACTTAATAAAACATCCTTTGGCCCTCGCGTGCGGCGTACCCGGTGATTATGTTCAGAGCCGGAGGTGCGCTTGACTGTCACCTGGCAGCCTTACGGGGTCTCACGAGGCTAGTTGTTTTGCGTCGCGGGGGGACCATGCATGTAATACGCGGCTTCCAATGATCTGGCGTATTTCCGTGCCCCCAATCGCCTACCTTTGAGGGTGTTGTAACCTACGATGGAGGTGATGCAGTACCCAGCGCGAGCGGGACTCTAGCTGGGGGTGGGGATGTAAAGTTTCCCGACTTTCCAAAATATCAAAAATACTTTTTATTGCAATAAAAAATAGAATAGAATCTGGATGTATCACACCTTTATCACTTACTCACTTACAACATCGTCTTGGCCAAGGATTAAAAATGTTCCTCTTTTACAGTCCATGAAAAGTGCTTGTTATTGACTATCAAACTGTTCCTGTTCCACCCAAGACATCACCAATGACTTTTATGGTGTAACAAATCTTTGGGCTTCATTAGGACCCTGGCTGTCCCGTAATGAACGGTGCTGGTACGGGACCGGCACTGTTCATTATGGGCTGCCCTACCACGAGGACTGCTGCGGGACCCGCTAAGGAATGCCTGGTAAGACCAGGCATTCCTTAGCGGGACCCGCTAGCAGTCGTGGATGCTAACAACGGGCCCGTCATTAATGGGCCCGTTGTTAGCACCCTCCCCATTCCCATTGAGCCCTTTGGGGAATGGTTTTTCTTGGAGCCCAGAAAAGTTAAATAACCGAGTCCGCCAAGGTCGGCATTACCCGGTTATTGCCCTTTTCTGGGCCCTGGTAAAAAATCATTACCGGCGGCAGTCGTGCCCTTGATAAGAGCACAGCTACCGCCAGGCTCTTAATGAGGCCCTTTGCCTTTTAAACCCTTCAAAAGTGTTTTTCTAGGAATATGTAACACTCAGTGCCTGTGCTAAAATGCCCATCAAAAGTTGTCCCATTTCATTTGTTTTCCTTTTACTTTGTAAAGTAGAAATGTGTCGATTCATCCTATTTTATCACGTTAGAGTTTTTTTCTGTGTCCTTTAGTGGGGGTATTCACACTTTCTTAAATTTAGTATTTCCCAATGTAATTACTGTGATTGGCTCATAGATATTGCACCTTGACCTTGTGGCATGCTGTGTTGTTCCTACGGTCCTCACCAGGACTCTGCTCTCGCTGGCATAACTAGCTTCAACTTCACTCACTAACTATTCTCACCCTCTGTCCACTTAGTACTCATTGACACATGCTCCCTATGTCTTCACTCCTTCCTGTGTTTCCCCACTTGCAACTAGGACCAGCCGCTGCCCACTTCAAGAGACATCAGCCCACACCTCCTCACAAGTACTTTACGTGAAGGAAATAACTATCAAGACATCGACCACTGGGCATCCCTACTAAGACATCTCCATGTCCACACTGGATGGATGCTCCGAATAGCTCCCTGGGGCACTGCACTAACATTCTCAAACTCTACACCTAAACACACTATATACACATACCTCTCAACCTTTCGTGGCTCCTGGACGAGTGAAAACACCTGAATTTGTATTTGGCCGGTGAAACCCCATTGATCTATATGGCCGTGTAAGGGGCTTGGTGGGTAAGAGATGTGCCTAAGTGGCTAGTGACACCTGCCAAAAGCATGTGAGTTGAGAGGTATGTATACCTATCAAAGAAGCCACTCACACACCCGACAATTGCATAGTATTTGTTCATAGTGGATTTATAAAGCATCACCTATGAAGCACAGGCGCTTAGGTGCTGGGATAACCCCTCCCAGCAGACATCAAGCAACAGAAACTACACCTTTACAATCAACTCACACATCAAAGTCCTGGGCAATGCATCCTAGCACCAGGGAGACACAAGGCGCCCATTGAGAGACAAATACCTGTGTGCATCTTTTCGTATAGAAACAGACCTGCGCGCAGAGCTCAGAGTACTTCCGGCCTGCGCGCATTCACAGAGCACCAAAGCTGTGTTTCATTTTCCCTCTTTCCTCACTGACCCAAACCACGCCCTTCTCCTTTAGATCAGCCAGAGGGAATAGAGACCATGTAAACGGCAGCGGTGCGTGATACAAATCGTGAAAAACAAAAGCAAAAACCTAATTTTCCGCAATTGATGCCATTTTTCCCTTAACATTAATTTTGGCCAATCATATCACATTTGTACTATTTTCAAATGTAGTGAGCTGCTGGCTTACTGTTTGTAGAAGGCTGTGGGCAGGCCTCGATGCTTTCCCCAGACATCACTCCTAGGCAGAACTTTTCTCCGATCTGTGACACTGGCACAATTGTTTTTGGCAAATGGCTGTTGTAAACAGCACGCAATCTATCTTTTATTGCAGTCTTTTAGCAGAAACCTTATTTGTTTCTGCTTTTAAAATCAAACACAAAGAGTATAAAATTATGATTATTGCACACACTGGTCTCCACATCATGTTTTCCCTCTTTACTTGGCTGGGTGATGAGTGCATTTTCTCCTGAGAGCTATATATTTCAAGGCGGAAAGCATTTCTATAACCAAGAAAGAACTTGGCCCACGTCTTGCGTAGTCATTTTTTAAAAGTAATTATAGTTAATGAAACCATGTTTTTTAATACTTGTGTGGTCCTTAGGAAAAAAGGGGTTAACCGCTCCATCAGTATTTGGGTTGGTATGATATTTTAATCTTTTTGAGGGGATTTCAAAGCTAAAGGGAACATTCAACTCCAAAAACATGGCAATAATTATATTTCATATTAACCATAGAAGGGATCTGCTCTGGTTCAGCATTAAATTCATCTTACTCGGCTTTGTTCTTCAATAACTAGGTCATCAGTTTGGGTGCTCCTGCTTAAAATGCATTTAGCATCCATATGTATTCCCTCACCTAGAGGCTTGATATTTTTTAATGAGATTATATCAAGGAATGTGAAGACTTGGAGAGCAGTAACATCATTTCAGTGTGTAATTCCCAGAACCCTGATCCATTTCAGTGAAGCAATTAAGACTGCTGACTGCAATAACGGGCACCGATGAGATAGTGGGGGCGGGGGAGGGGGGCATCCTGCAGGAATGCATAGTTAAACAGAACGAAGCTTTATTTAACACGGGCACCACTCAAGAGAGAGATTTCTTTCCTGTCGAATACGACGCATTGTTCTTATTCTGTTTCCAGCCGTTGTGCATGTGTGGCCGAAATGTGCCACCTCGCAAAGGAAAGGTTGTTTGTTAATGTTTCCTCTTAAATATACAATACTTCTCTCTGATTTGCTTGTATGCAATTGGGCAATGGTGGTTTAGTTTTATGCAACAAAAAAAAAACCTGGTAAAGCCAATAGCTTTTGTCTGTCTTATGCAGGGCAGTTTCTAGTCCATTTGGTGTCCAGGGTGAACCACTAAATTGCTCCCCCCTGGCGCCCGCGTGGCTCACAAACGACACCCTGTGGTTAATTACCTCCTACCCAACCAATGTGTTTTTTTTACAATGAATGTGATGCACACTGTTTTGTGGGGCAGCTTGATGAGTTACTTCACTGTGTAGTTATGTAGCCCACTATGTAGGCTTTGATTTAGACAGGGGGCTCTGATATGTTTCAACAGGTGCAGGACACCATTTACTAAAGAGGGTAGATGTACAGCTCTTCAAATCATCAGCATAGAGGCCTGTGACTTACATCAAGCACGAGTACATGGTGTTTTGGCTGTAATGATTGTGGCGCTGCCCCGTGATGGGATGCGCATGCGGTGGCGTGACGTTGCACGTCGCCGCGTGCAGTATAAATAAACGGGCATTCCCGGCCGCGGTAGAGCGACCGGGAAGCCCGAACTGGAAAGACGTGTGTCGTGTGTGGTCTTTCCAGGTCGGGGGCTTACGGGACCGCATGGGGCAAAGGACAAACCCCCAACAGTGGCGACGAGTGATGTCGGATGCCTGGGCCCGGCGGTGAAAGCATTCTGAATTTTTTTCCCTGAAACGGAACGATCGGACATTTCATTTCACACCGTGGCCGCGGATCGCACACGCGGCTGGCGGCCATTTTGTCAGTGAGGCTGTGGAACTTCAGCAGGCTCTGGTTCGGAGGATGAAGGTGATCCAGGTCTAATTTTTGGATATTCTGCTTGCAGACAGATTAATCTGCACGCCCATGCCTGGTTTGTGAATTTTACTGCAGATTTGGGACTTCTATGTCGAGTGAAAGCTAGGAGAAGGGCTAATATGGCTCGGCCTGCATAGCCCACTTCATTTTCTCAGCTTAATTTTTGGGACACCTACACCCTTGTGTCTTGCAGCAGCAAGGAGACACGGTGCTTCTTCATCCCTTTCATCAACAGGATGCTGTGGCTTCCTCTTTGCCCCCTTCATCATCAAGGTGGACTGCTACAGTGAAGATCTTCATGTCGGTGTGCTTCTGTCTTCTCTTCGATTTCTTTGGTGCTGGAGGCAGCCTCCGGTGAACTGAGAGCAGGATACCACCACCTCTCCCCCAGGTTGGACTGGTGCTGTGCCTGGGTGGGGTGTTCAATCCATGTGAAGGTGGTGGGTGGCTGAGTTGCGGCCCTCAGGACCCAAGGTGGGGGTGCCTGTGAACTCAAGCCCATGAGTGACGTTGAAGATCTGGACGGTGGGGCCGCGGCAGCCACGCAGCTTCCCCAGGACGGGGGTCACGCAGCAGCTCATCGGCAGGCCGTTCGCCCCCCAGCGCTTCCAGTGCAACAACCAGTGGCGGCTCCGCAGCTGCCCCCTCAAGTTCAAGTAGGTGGTCTAGCTCCTGGGCCTCAGGGGCCACCGGCAGCTCAGATTGCTGCTCAGCCAGGACCTCCCATCATGGCTCAGGCACGAGCCCAGGCGGCCCTGCAGCCCATCCCCGAATTTGATGCGTCGGGCCCACCATCCAGCATGGGGCCCCGGTGGAGGAGGTGGGTTGGTCGCTTCGACATGTATTTCAGGGCCACTCAGGTGATGGACGACGACAGCAGGGTGGTTACGATTCTGTACTCCGCGGGGCCTGCGGTCCAGGAAATTTTTGAGTCGCTCACTCCAGCGGATGCCACCTACGATGCGGCCAAGGCAGTACTCCAGGCCCACTTTCTACCCCTCGCCAATGTGGACTATGAAAGATTTGTGATGTTATCGGCCAAACAAAAGGACGATGAGACACTGCACACCTTTTATGGTCGCCTGCGCTGCCTCTCCCTGGGCTGTGCGTGGGGGGACGCGGAGGACATGATGCACACGATGCTGATTCAAGCGTGCTCCTCCGGCAAACTCAGGAGGCAGGTCCTGAGAGAATGCAGGGGTATTACTCTGCCCCGCATTCTGGAACTGGGCTGGTGCCATGAGGTGGCGGAGGCTCGGGCAAGCAAGATGGAGGCGAGGTCCCGCTCAATAAAGTCGGAGGAGGCATGTGCCGTGTGGCGTGGAGGCAGAGGAGTGAGAAGGCCTGGTGGGGGACCCCGTGACAGAGCTGGGAGAGTGGGGGAATCGTGCCAGAAGTGCGGCTACGACCTCCCCCACCCGACGGAGTGCCCGGCGGCTGGGAGAACATGTGGTAGGTGCGGCCTGCCTGACCATTTCTCGAGGGTGTGCAGGGCAGCCCTGCCCGTCATAGTGCCGAGAGGCCCGGCTCGGACTTAGACCCCACGCCAGAATCGTCCGCCAAACGTGGCCCAGGTGGACCAGGGTGAAGTGGAGACCCAGGGGGACGAGGTCGAGGAGGAAGAGGAAGAGAACATTTTCTTTGTTTCCAGCGTGGAAGTCCTGAAGGGGAAGGGCAGGAGGCAACCGAGGTGTGTGGTGGAGGTCGACCACTCGCCAGTCCCGGTGCTGGTGGACACCGGAGCCTCGGTCAATGTGATGGCCCGGGGGCACTATGATGCCCTTGGATCGCCCCGAAAGCTGGTCACGCCGAGAACCTGCATCTTTGCGTTTGGAGGACTTGAACCAATACCGCTGGACGGTGCCTTCGTGGCAAGCGTGGAGCACGAGGGCTCGTGAATCAAAGCCCGGTTCTATGTAACACCTGTGAGCAATAACACTCTGCTGAGCTGTGCCGCCGCTGAGGCTCTCGGAATTGTCAGCTTCGCATACTCGGTGTACCTCGAGGACATCAGTGATCTGCTCGACAAGTATGCCGCCCTCTTCAACGGCATTGGAACGATGACCGGTGACCCGGTTAGGCTACACATCGATGACTCTGTGCAGCCCATTGCATTGAAACACTGCAGGGTACTGTTTCATCTGAAGGAGCAAGTTGACAAGGAGCTCGACAACCTGGTGAGTCTGGACATTATCGAGAAGGTCGAGGGCCCGACCCCCTGGGTGTCCCCAATCGTTGTGGCTAGGAAACCCAAGCAACCCGAATCTGTCCGAATCTGTGTGGACATGAGGCTGCCCAACAAGGCCATTAAGAGGGAGCGGCATCTCACCCCCACCATCGATGACATTATTGCCGAAGTGCAAGGGGCTCGGTTCTTTTCCAAACTGGACCTTCGAGCAGGGTATCATCAGGTGGTCCTCCACCCTGAGTCCCGGTACATAACCACATTTACTACTCACTGTGGACTATACCGGTGCAAGAGGTTGAGCTTCGGGGTGTCATCGGCGGCAGAAGTCTTTCAGAACATCATTAGAGGCGCCCTCGCAGATCTGGAGGGTGTCCTGAACATTAGCGATGACATTTTGGTGTTTGCAAAGACCGAGATGGACCACCTAAGGAAACTAGGAAAGACCTTTGAGTGGCTACAATCTCTGGGCATCACCCTTCATCGGGACAAATGTGAGTTCCTGCGTCCCTCCATTGAATTCTTCGGGTTTGTGTTCAAGGAGGGGGGGTCTCGCCGGATCCGAAGAAGGTCCAAGACATTAAGAAGGCGCAGCCCCCCGAGTCGGTGTCTGATGTAAGAAGCTTCCTGGGGATGGTGACCTACTGTGGGTGCTTCATCCAAAATCTCGCCTCGAGGTCTGAACCACTCAGGGCACTAACGAAGAAGGAGTCAGCCTGGCACTGGGGCCCACTGGAGCAATCGGCTTTTGAGGACATTAAGAGCGCCCTGACAGCAGAGGACACCATGGCGTTTTTCGACCTGGCGCTGGCGTCGGAGATCATTGTGGACGCCAGTCCATTTGGCCTGGGTGCTGTATTGACTCAAGTGGACCGGGACGGGAACATCCGGCCCGTAGCTTACGCCAGCAAAGCGCTCTCGGAAACTGAGCAAAGATACTCCCAGATTGAGCGGGAGGCACTGGCGGTCTGCAGACATTTTCGACTCTATGTTTTGGGACGTCCAGTGACGGTGGTGACAGACCACAAGCCCCTGCTTCCCATTCTGGCAGGGTCATCCTCGAAGCCCCCGGCCAGAATCGAGAGGTGGATGCTTGCTCTTCTCGAGTATGGAGTTACACTAGTTTATCGGCCGGTGTGAACAATGCGACGGACTACCTTTCCAGACACCCAGGAGTGCGTGGGGGAGAAGTGTATGACACCTGTGCGGAAGAGGCCGACGAGCACGTTCGAATGGTGGTGGAGGCAGCCACGCCGAATGCGATTCCTCTGTCAGATTTGGAGGCGGCCGAGGACGAGTGCTTTCAGATCCTCAAGCACTCAATGCAGCACGGCACCTGGAAGTCCATCCTGGAAGCACTGGCGGGGCGGACTCAGGAGGCCAAGACAGGACTTGAACAACTATGGAAGGTCAAGGACGAGCTGTCGTTCTCGGCGTCGGGCCTGCTGCTCCGAGGTGACCAGATAGTGGTTCCCCAGTCCAGGGTAAAGGAGGTGATTACCCTGGCCCACCACAGGCATCAGGGAGCCGCCAAGACCAAGGCGAGGCTGCGGCTGAAGGTATGGTTCCCGGAGCTTGAGCGAGGGTCGATGACTTTGTGGCGGCCTGTGTATGGTGCCAGGCGGCCTCCCCTCTACAGCGAGAGCCAGCGATCGAGGTGATGCTCCGAGGCACACGCCCTTGGGAGGTCGTCCATGCGGACTTTGGGGTCACGTCCATAGGCACCCACTTCATCGTACTAGTCGACGAATATTCACGATATCCAGAGGTGGAGTTTGTCGAGTTGGTGGCCTTTGAGCACGTGGTTGTGGCCGTGGAGAAGGTGTTTCCGGCCCATGGCTTCCCCCACACCCTGTGCTCGGATAACGGGTCGCCGTTCCAGAGCGAGCGGTTCTCCGAGCTGATGGAGAGCTGCAGGGTGCAGCACCAGAAGGTGTCCCCTTTGTGGGCCGAGCAAACGGAGACGCTGAGAGACTGATGCGGACACTCAATAAGAGCTTCAGGATCGCTCAAGGACAAGGGCAGTCACTCCAACGGGCCCTATACCAATTCCTGCGGGTGTACCACACCACCCCCATGCCTCCACGGGGGTGGCTCCAGCTGAGGCTCTGTTCAAGCGATGTCCCCGGGGTCTGCTACCTGAAATCGGGGAAAAGGAGCCGGGAGTGATTGATAACCAACAGGTGGAGGCAGACCGGCGGGTGAGGATTGCACAGGAGAATGTGCGACGGGGTCTCCGGCCCAAGCGGCTCGAGCCAGGGGATGAAGTCCTCATCTGTCACCGACACCCCGATGGGAAGCTCTCGCTCCCCTATGAGCCGGAGCCGTTGGACGTGGTGGCTGTAAAAGGGTCCATGGTGACTGCCTCAGACGGAAGGTCTGCTGTCACCCGGAATGTCAGCTTCTTTAAGAAACTAGGTGACCCCAGGACTGAGCCACCGCGGGAGCCTGATTTGACGGAGGTGCCTGAGGACGGAGGAGGCCCATCCAGCCCACCGGAATCCCCGGTCCGGGGGACGTCTGCAGAAGGACTTCCCGTGCCGGAGGTAAGCAGGAGGTACCCCCAGCGGGCTGGGCGAGGGAAACCCGCTTACCTCAGCGAATACGTGCTGGGACATTTGTTTGGTCAACCGGAGGGAGGGGATCCGGGTGGTTGACATTAAAGGGGCTGTGGGCATGCAGTGTTGTTGTTAATTGATGTGTGGTTTGCAGTGTATAATAAAATGCAGTTGTGTGTCCTCCCTGAAAAAGGAGGAGTGTGGCGCTGCCCCGTGATGGGATGCGCACGCGGCGGCGTGACGTTGCACATCGCCGCGTGCAGTATAAATAAACGGGGCGTTCCCGGCTGCGGTAGAGCGACCGGGAAGCCCGAACTGGAAAGATGTGTGTCGTGTGTGGTCTTTCCAGGTTGGGGGCTTACAGGACCGCATGGGGCAAAGGACAAACCCCCAACAGTGGACAAACCCCCAACAATGATGTTGAAATCCTGCTTCCTATATTTCAATTTCTATATGATGTGTTTATGAGCGTTTATTTTACATGGGAAAGAACCATAACGCGGTATAAGAACACATTTGTGAAAGTGCAAATGCTGTTTGCATATGCAGAAATAGGTGTACATATGTTAAATGTTAAAATACACAAACAGCATTTTCAAAAGATCACAACGTATACTAACATTGCCTGAGAAGTAATGTGTCGTTAATATTGATGACCACAAATACTCAATACACAGGATGATTGGCAGCACATGTACACGGGAGCAAACCGTACCAGGCATCTGTGCACCTACACGAGCAACAGCAGTGTTAATCGGTACTTCGAACTGAGCTCATGCATAGGAGGACTGTGCAAGAATAATTAAGAAAAGCAATGACTCTAGCTAATGGTGAAAGAGCAGATTATCTGTGGGGAAATCCTGGTTTAAACCGTGGGATTGTCCTGCAACCACGTTCTTAAAACCTGCTGATTTCTGTTTGCCATAAGCAACGTTTTCTTTTACTTGAACCAGACCCGGTACAGCTGCTGCAGCTCCCCCCTGAAAGCAGTTGGGTGGCTGCATCATCTGGGGTATATTTTAATGTTGATAGGGGTATTTATTCATGCAATGTTTGTCTGATAGCTGTATATTTATTTATGCAATGTTTGTCGGATTCAGGTATCTGACAAACATTGCACAAATAAATAAATAACCTGGTTCGTGGCTGAGGACTGTAACTTCCTCTGGTGACCCCCTTGTACGGGGTCACAGAGGAAGTTACAGTTTGCTTTTCCTGTAGAAGTGCTAGCTACAGCGTTGCGCTGGCACTTTTTTCAGTCACAGCTGCTCTGCCCTATCTTCATTATGGCAGTGGGCAAATGTCCTGTCGAGGTTGTGGCCGTGGGCACCGGCTGAACTCCACTTTTTGGAGACAGGCCCACTTAAAGCACTGCCTCCAACTATAAAACTGCTACTGCTGTGCACAAACACCCATCTCTTGGCATTCCACAGGACACTTCCTTATCCCTCCAATGCTCGGACACACGCACACCTGCAGAGAGGCAAAGCTGCCCCCAATGCACGCCACTCCAGTGGACCTCCATCAGGACACATGCACACCTGCAGAGAGGCAAAGCTGCCTCCAATGCACGCCAACTATCCACACACCAGTGCACATCCCTGCCCATCAGAATGCAGGCACGAAAGCATTCAGTGACTAATGGCCCATCATTAGTAGTTTTGTGCTCTCCATTCTGATGGGGGATGGGGGCTGGTCTTAGCTTCAGGGGCAACTGAACTCTTTTTATTGTTGTGCTTATGAGGAAACAAGTGCAACAATAAGGGGCCAATTAACACTATAAGCGGACAAAACTTGCGACTAGAGACCTGAAAAAAAGAAGCGACTTTAGTGAAAAACCAGCCCAAAGTCGCTAATTATGAGAGGACATGTCAACACTGCTGCTGGCATCCAAAAGCCGCCATGAACACCAGGCACTATTCTATGCCCTCAAGCAGTGGCATAAAAGCTGCGAGTTGTAAGTGGCTTCAATCCAGCATTCCAACTAAGTCAATGCCTAGTCTGGGATGCCCAATGGAAACCCTTATTTATATATTTTTATGTCAAAAGTTCTTTAAATCTGGATGATGAACCCTTATATAACGCCCCTCTCTTTGGATCTCACCGACCTCACTGAGCCAAGAAGTAGGTTTGTTTTGCAAATTAAAAGGTTTATTTGAAGAATTGAACAATATATATATATATCACACTTTTATGAATAGAAGAATATCTGAATAGCACACTTATGAATATGAACGGTGATCAGCAATGGGTAATATTACAATATCAACAATCTCTTTAATCAGTTAGGAGTAGGAATAGGAGAATAATGTAGCAGAGAATTCTTTGTATGAGTTCAAGGAAATGCAACATAGGAAAGAATGCAACACAGAAATAAAACTTGATATGACTTCAATCAAAAGACAATATAATCACTTTTTCCCCCTGTTATTACTCACTCCCCCCACTATTATGCAATATGAAGAGGTGGAAATGAGGGCACACAGGTTTCAGGAATATTAATCAACAATGCAGTTCAATCCCAGTTCCCAGTTCCCCCAGCAAGCTTAGAGAGAATAGATATGATTTTAAAACAGGTCAATATGCTTATGAATGTGATTGCAACAAATGTGATTGCAATGAATGGGAAAATATGCTAAAATAATTTTAATTCACTAAAGAAGAATCAGGACAAGTGAGAGTTACTTTGAATTGGTTCAGGTCAACACTAGCAATGATTCATGAATGATTATCAGATTGAAAACGAATTTCAGCAGTTGAAAACAAGAAACAGCTATTTTGACAAGTGGTGAAATTGAGCTAAATTGCAATTCACGGCAACTTTTCTGCATGCGGAAAACGCGATTACAGCTTCAAAATGACAGCAATTTTCGGTTCTAGGACGTGCGGTTCAAAAGTTAGAGGTTTTTGTGAAGGTAGGTTTTTCAGAAACAGAATCAAGATTTCAAAAATGAAAGATGCCCTTTAAAGATTTACCAACAAGGATAGGCTTATACTAAGGAGCTATGAAGAAGCAAGACACTCGACGGGCAGCCACCAGAACCGCGGTGCCTCCGCTCTGATCTCTGTCCGTCAAAACACTTGCCCCTCTTCAGAAAAATATCAGCGCAAAGATGATTATTGCTACAATTATCACAGACAATATAATGAGAAGAATTCAGGATGGACACAAGATTCTATAATGCAGTTCTGGATAGCTTGAAATGATTGGAATAGGATTACTTTAAACTAAGAGATGACTATGGACAGTTCTAGACTAGATACTCACTCCTATGGCTTTGGAATGGGGTGGGCCCCGTCAAATATCTGGTCATGGGTTTGGCTGGGAGTCTCTCGCCACCAGACAGGTGTCAGGCACTGGGTTCTGCTCTCAGCACGGCACTCTGGTCTGCGCGGCCTCTTGGACTGGATCTGATGGGTTCTGGATACAGCTCTGCTCTCTGGGTCTGGATCTGGGTTCTAGCACAGGGTTCTTAGCTAGAACAGCAAAACAGCTCAGCCAGGCTTTTGAATGTTTTGGTTAGGCCCCGTGGAAGTTTAGGGGTTAGAATCAGATTGCAAAAGATTCTGAAGCCTCTGAAAAAGGTTCAGCTTGTGGGTTAGGTCTTTCTGCTTCAAGGTTCTAGAGTTTGGTTCTAGAGCTTGGTTCTGGAGTCTGGTTTCTGGATCTATGTCTGGACCTTCCTGCAGGGAGCTTCGCCAAAACATCAGTTGAGAAGTGTAAAGTGTGTGTGTTGTCTGTCCTCAGCAGTCCCTATTTATGTATTTCCAAAGTGGGTGGGGAGGCTGATTCTCTATGCCCAACCCTCTAAGGATCTTATAGGTCAGAGGATTCCCTGACCCCTGATTGGAGAAAGAAGCAGCGTGTCATCCTGTGTAATGTTTATGGCTTAGGGAAAAACCCTCCCCTTTGTGTCTGTACAGTATATCTTATTTTTCATAAAAACATATTTACAAGCTGCACAACTTGTTAATACCACATACATTACATGACAGATTGCCTAAGGTACATTTCTGTTCAACTCTCATCTTCCTAAGAGCTTTGGTTCAGAAATGACAACTTTTTCACGCTTTTGGTGGGATTCTCAATATCAGTTCTGCACCAATTTTTATACATGCATGCATATCCCACCTGAGCACATTTCTGTTATTTTGCATGTTCCTAGCATAAACACAGTAGCTACAAAATGAATAAATTCCGGGGTTTAGTCTCAGAACATCGCACGGATTCCAGCTTAGTCTTAAACTGTGAGCACATTTTTCATTTTAAAAATCTCAAAGTTTCACATTTTTGTCAGTTCAGCGCAATTTGTTTAAAGCATTTTTCTAAAACATATATTTACTCCAATGTTAAATCCACATTTCAGTCTGGCCCGCCTCCAGAGCTGGCTGACTCAGAGGGTCACATGTCCTTCTTCCTGCGAGCAGTTTGTTGTCAGTCACACCCGGATTAGCATTTACATTCAGCTCAAGGGCTCCATTGTTTTCACTCAGAGCAACGGGTCAGGGTGCCACTCCCAGTTCCTTTTGACACCAGCCTGTCAATCTCTTAGCCAAGGGCAGGGGGAAGTTTACTTTGTTCAGGGAAGAGGTGTGGAATTTGTTTGAAACACAGTGTGGGAAACTTAACTCCTAAACCAAATGTCTAAAAGCTGTCTTGTCTTATATAACTCTCATTTTTAACACATACATTCACCAATTTCTTACTTCAAGCCTTTTCAGAATATAATTTTGAATTGTCTCCACCTCTTAAGCTTCTGATAGCAAGTCTTTCTTTGGCATAGTTTGGGATCAATGTACAACTTTACACAAAATGGTTTTAAATGGCCGGTTTCTGATAGAGGTGAGTAACGGTATTACACCCATTTTTGACAGATTTCTTCCAGCAAGCAATCCTCAAAAGTGGACTTTGTTCAGACAACAGGTACTTCTGTGGACCTTATATTTATGTAGATTCTTGCAGTAGAATGAGGTTGACCACCCAACAAGGAGTTTGGATCTTTTTGGGTGGTTTGTGAGCCATGATTTTTGCAAATTTGACACCAAATAAAAACGGATTTTTGAAACAGCTTGGTTTCTTTTGCAACGATTTTGCTCTGTGGGAAGCCAAATGATGGGCTTTGGCAGTGGTCTCCTGTGTTACCACTGACATAGGCAAAGGTGGATGGCGGCATATTTTTCAAGTTTTCACTGCGCACTTTCTGGTGATTTCTAGCGAGTAGCATGCTTTCCGGTGGCCATTTCTGAGGTTTCTGCTGCCAGCAATGCTCAGTAATGTTGCAGGGCTTGGATCAGTGGGTTAAGACATCCCACAGAGTATGGTGACCCTGGCACGCACGTAACGTGAGCACATCAGAGGCAGTGCCAGCACCTATTGCCTCTACTCCACTCAAGCAATTCAAGCTCTCACCAACGTGGGCGATTGCGCCCAGGGCAGTCGCCCACTTTGCCTGATCCAAGAAACGGGCCTGGTCATATGCTAAGTGCAGCCTCTAATGCTTTCATTAAGTCCATGCCATGACTAAAGGGCAACAATAATGTTTGCATTGTTGCAAGTGATACTGTAGTTAACAGCAATATTTTTCTTACTTCAAACCACTATTTCTTTAACACATATCGAGAGTACTTTGACTCCAAACTCCACCTCAGAAGCAGCATGGATATCTGCGTGAGAAGTTGTGTATCATGTCCCTGCCAGATACCTCCTCGTTCAATGGGGGTGATCATGGTTGTACATGCATGTGATCTCCGCAACTCTGACTGGCACACCATTTTAATGCACATAACAACTAAGTAGTAGCCCATAGCCAGAGCATTCAGATATTAAGGTTCAAAACACTCACCATTAAATTGAAGAGCAATACATTAATTCTTGAGCATACAAAGGCATATAAAGTGCAGGGATATACCACAGAGACATCTTGGCACAATCACACAAAGACAACGTACATTTGGATCCAGTGAACAAAGAGGATCAAAAAGGGGGAATGCCTAATACTGCACCACTGAAAATATGTCTTAAGTTTTTTTCTGAAAAGCTAATAGTCTGGGCTTTTCGCGTGGAAATTGAGGCATAGAATTCCATAATTTGGATTCCTGAACAGAAAGACTGTCAACCAGCTTTTTTCCTTTCTATACGAAGGGATAGTAACTAATCGCTTGTATTGAGAGTGAAGTGTTTGGCATGAGCAGATTTATATGAGGGTATGAGATATTGTTCAACAAACACAATTACTTAAAACAATGTACTGTTTTACTGGATGCCAATTAAATTAGACAAAACCTGGTGTGATATAACCAAATCTCCATAACCTCAGCAAGAGTGTTACTGCCACATTCTGAACTCTTTGTAGTCTGATCATTACTTGTTTTAGAGATATCAAGATATGCGTTAGTTCTAAAGTCTAATCTAAGGGAAATTAATTTAACTGTCAATACTCATGGTGGGAAGAACAACAAAGGTAACACATGCTTCATTCTTTAGACTTGAAAAAGGGTTTTCAAAATGGATGCTACTTCTTAAGAGAGAGATCAGTATTAGCCTAATTGACCAAAAACATTTGACCTTTTGCCCAAAGTTACCTTTTCTGAGTGGTCCAAATTGACCTTTTTTCACATCTGGTCCAAATTGACCTTTTTGTTTTAGGTCAAATAGGTTAATACCCGCTTACCTTAACATGAGGTGCGGGGTTGCGGGGCTGTCCCTTGCTCCTCATGTTCATGCAAGTAATTTCTTTCGGTCCATCCACTGTTTCATGGAGGGAAGACAACTTTTGGTCATCCACTGTTTCATGGAGGGAAGAAAACCCTCACCATGTTAGAAGTGATATCTTGATTCCCTGATAGTTCTCATAAAATCTGAGTATACGAAATAAAAGACAACTTTTGCATATTAGCTCAGTTGGAGGTCTACTGTACAGTTTGAAATAAGAGATTAAACTGAGCCCTACTTAGTACAGCAGAGTAAGAGCTGTTAACTGGATTAAAAAAGCCCAATACCACTGACTGAGCAGATCATTGACAAAAGTACAAAACCATTGAAGAACGAAACCTTGGAACACCTGTGTTTCTGTCAATGTTAGGAGGATGTGGTATTGATGGGGTCAAAAGCAGCAGAGAGGTCTAACCTTAGCAGTGCTTTGGCACCACCTCCATTCACTTCCTCTCTGAGCTGGCCCAATATGGCTTTGGTTACCATTTACGTTTGATGCCAAGACCTCTATCCAAACAGGATCTAATACAAGATGTTATTATTTTCAACAAACGACTACTTCTCCTGGAATGCAATCCACTCCAACTGCTTGGCTAAATAAGGAAGTTGGGAAATCTGTCTAAAGTTCCCCAGATCTGCTGGATCTTACGAAGCCTTCTTCAATAGTGGTCTATGCTGTATTTCAGTGTTTTACAATCTGCAGCCCTCAATATGTACTAGCCTATTATTCCCATGTTCCCTCCCCATTAACTATGCTGGCAAGGGCTGTTAGTTGTAGGCCAAATATCCAGAGGGCTGCTGGTTGCCCACCACTGTCATAGTTCAATGGAGAATTGAAACACAAAATAATGTATTAATTGAAATATGAATAGATTGGTTTGGCGAATTCGGGAAGAATAAAATCACACGTGAACCAGATACTTGGGAGAAAGAAATAAGAGAACTCTTCTCGTCCAAGGATGGGTTTTTAAACTTCTTCAAAGTATGTGTGTTCTTTGAACTACTAAACACATTTATGAGTTTCTTTGAATTTCTTAGCAGCGCTACAGGTGCTAGTTCATCTAGAATTTTAGCAATCTTCTGGAGAAGGAAATCGGACAAATCCTTTACTAAACGTTTTGATGGAATAATATTGGAGACAGTAGAAGTGGTGGTGACTAAGATTATTATTACTAATGGAAAAAAAACTCCTTTGATTTGCTAAAGGCATCATCAGTCCTACTGCCAAAATAGGACTGGTTCGGTTTTGGGAATGCATAATTTGGTGTTTCTTACACTGTACCTTTTATGGCTAAAGCATAAGAACGTATCCATTTTATTTCCAGCTTTGTTAAAGCACAAGGATGGAGATGACTTTCTGTGTATACCATTTGTGGCTCTTACATGTTTTTTTTGCGCTTTGTTACCAAAGGTGGAATCAAGGATAGCCAATAGGTGTTTATTAAAGTTTGCAAGTCCAGTATTTGGATCCAGTGATTACTAACATTCCCTAAGGGAAATCAAAGTGGTGGTGTTATTAACTAAATCCCTGGTGAGTATATTCCATGTGAGTGCAATGTTACACGGTCAGGGATCTGTCTGTCATTAGGAGATGGGACCCCCCTGCTAGACTGGGGTCGGAGTTGGGAGGCCCCCTGTCCCTTCCCCCTGTGTCTGTTTGCCTGACAAACGTACCACTATCCATCAACCCCATGCCCGCATAACACCGTTCTGGCCAGTGTCTTTCTCTTTGTCTTGTAGGATCTACAACATCAGCAGTCCTAATTGGACAGTGGGTGAGTATGCATAGAGAAACCAAGCCAAACAAGCAAGGGGAAGAATAAACCGTGCAGCATCCTGAACATAGCTATGTGACCCAACTCAACAGGAACATATCGACCAATGCCAGGAGAGCACCAGTGTGAATCAGAGTATGGAGTGCCTGCCAGAACTCACAATATTAAAGTCAGTATGCTCACCTACAGAGCGGCAGCAGAGCAGCACCCTCACCAAGAAGCCAGCCTTAATCATCCAGGAGACACTTGCATAACTTGGACATTGACAATTACAGACTACCATTCCTGAAGACAGGTGGTCCCATGCATGAGAACGGTGGGTGGGGGGGCTTAAGACTCATTTGAATGCGTGTATGATTGTAACACCTCCACAGTGAAGCAGAGAGTCAGTGGTGGTCAGTTGAACCAGCAGAGGAAGAGAGCCAATGGAGGGGGAGGGGGAAGCAGGAAGGTGTGGGTTGCTTGGGTAAGTTCAAGGGAGGTGAGGTATTGGTTAGTGTGGGAGCGTGGCACTTGGGGTTGAGTGTGCATGAAAGATATGCGAGTGAGATTAATAGAGTGGGAATAGGGAGTACATAAAAAGGTGACTGGGTAGTTGAAAGGACGGTGATTGTGAAACAAGTCCTGGTTGGAGTGAGAGTAGTAGTGTGGAGAAGAGAGTAATAGTGCAGTGAGGGTAGTGGTGGTGTGAAGACGGATGTCCGAGTAGTGTGAGGAGGGAAGCATTATAGGTATGAAGTGGGTAGTAGTGGTGCTGTGGATAGATGAGTAATATTGTGGAGAGCCGAGTAATAGTGTGGAGTGGAGTGGTGTGGATAGGGATGTAGTAGGTAGGAGAGGGGAGATTAGAGGTGATGGATAGGAGAGAAGGAGAGTAGCAGTGAGAAATATTTAATGGTGTAGAAAGATGATAGAGAGGAATATCGGAGGGAAAGAGGTGGAATTGTCAGGCAGAGAGAGGAGAGACAGTGGATCGAGTAGGAGGGAGGAGAGGATGAGGTAAGGTGAGAGTGACAACTAGAGATACAGAGAGGAAGTAAGGGAGAGACCAACTGGGGCCTGAGTATCTGAGAGACACATATCAATACCCTTCATCATTTTGGGGCGTTGGAGCATGGACCATCTAAATTGTTCCTTGAGGGAGTTTTAGTTAGATAAGGCATTTGTATTTAGCCCATCACACTTAGTTAGGCAGGTTTTTAGATAGTAGGGGCTATTGAACTCTAGTGATGATACTGGGGCTGAGCACCTGTGTCTGAGAGGGAATGATAATCTCTAGATGAGATGGAGAGGACCGTCCCGTAGAGAATCCTTTACCGTGAAAACAATAAATACCCTGGAACTGTCTTTGAGAGTTGGTGTTTTCTTGATGCCATTGGTGGGTGAACTTGACTCTTTTGCATTACATTTCTTTTATTTCAAAAAGACATCAAAGCTACTTATTGTTATGGTTATGCACGTAAATGATAATAAAAGATTCATCATAAGTAACCCTCTTCAAGACTCTCATAACCAACTGAAAAGTAGCGTTTCCTCATCTTTTCTGGTTGTATTTGTACACTGCTTTTTCCATAGTATAGGTCTTCTACACAGCCACAACCCATTAATTTAGTGAGACCTGTTTTTGTCTTCCAGACTGCGGAATCAAGCATTGCAAAGTGTCTGAGGCAGATCTTACTGCCGTAGGTGATTTTGTTAAGTCCTCAACTACCCCCTGCCACGAGAACCTACACTGCACAGGTGTTTGTAATTTCACTCCCTGGAATCTCCACAATATTCGAGCTCACCAGAATGCCCACACTTCTCACAGCTCCATGGCACGTGACTAAGAGTTCCCTCTGCTAATCCTCAAAACCACCATGTCTGCGAGTCAAAGAGCCTCATCTTGAACATCTTCTCTGGTATCCAATGCATCTGGTTCAGAAATATTGTTTGAAAAACTCTTACCCCACAATCTGTGTACTTGACTCATATGAACATTTTAATTTGAACCAAGGGCCTTAACATATAGACACCAATAACGCAATGTAAACATGATTAGACTAGGCAAACCAAAGACGGGAAGCTAGGGTCTGTTCTGTAATTGTAGAAATTATTTCATCTAATGCATGCTCAGCAGAATATGTAGCATCATTGATATATGGTGACATTCTAGGGGCTTGGAGCAGGTATGTCAGCTCAGATGTGTTGTAGTCTGGGAGATGGCTGCACCAGAAAGCTAATTTACATAAGACGAGAAGTTGTACTTTGATAAGCCTCAATTCTGCAGTGGTCTCTGCATGCAAATGAACAAAAGACCTTTTTTTCAGACCTGAAAGTCCATAGATTAGTAACGTATTAAATTGCAACCCATTCTCGGTTGAGATCTTAAAGAGTAGAGATTCTAATGAGGATACGTGGCAGGCCCGAAATTGTCTTAGTCGAGTCTTGCATACATCTCATTGTTAAACCCCTGCCCGTTCTATCTTGGTGTAAATGGAGCAACATTTTATAACACGGAGGAACTAGATCAGATAAAGGTGTCCGAATATTTTGTCGACAACCATGTTTCTGTGAAACACATAAAATGACTTGTTCATCAAGGATTTAATAATGCATAAAGATATTTGTTTTATCGCAACTTCACATTCAGAAGCAGACATCTTAAGTTAAATCCTGCCTTTGAAGGGGTTGCATCAATCAGGTGGCTGGCACATTTCCCCGCTCTTAATGATCTGAAGCAAACTGTTCTGGACAGAGCTATAGAATGGTATGAATGTTCACCTTTCAAAGTATTCACAATATATGGGTCTTGTTAACAACTCAAAGACACACCTTTTGTGATATCCAGAAGAGAGGCGGGGTCTCTGGCTGTTGGCCTGGGCTAGGTGTGGATGGGCTCAGGGAAGTATTACCCAAATCGACCTTTTACAATTGACCTTTTGTCCTAATTGACCTAATAATAATGAGTTAATGGGTTTGGGGTAATAAATAATATAATGGGATTCAGTAGGGGGCTGTGGTGGGTTTTAAATTGAGTGGGGAGTTGCGGGGGGTTTCCCCGCATATATGTCCTAATTGACCTTCATTTCACAATCAAGTGTGCAAAAGGTCAATTAGTACACATCCCTCAGGGAGGCTTGCCTTCGGTGCACTTGCTTTTTCCAACTGCTGTGCAGCTGCGGAAACTCCTGAGAAAATGTATTTGGGGCTATCAAGTTTTGAATTCCAGATGGATTAAACCCTTACTTAATGAGGTGGGGTAAGAATTGTACAGGACTCGCTGACCTGTGTTTGTAGTACCGTATACCCTGAACCCTCTTTTGTAGTGCAAACAACATGTGGAGGACTTAGAGAATAACATTTTAAAGAAAACATAACACATGTACACAACATTTGCCACATGCACTACGACTACACAAGTGCTCAGACTTACTCTAATTGTCCAGAGGTTACTCAAAACTTGATGTGCACATTTTGACAGGGCGTGGGTAGTTGTGGAAATTGTTGAGGCAGTAGGCTATCATAATTCTAAACTTGTGCATTTACACAGTTTGATCAATTGTAGGCAATCAACCTCTTTAAGGAAATGGTGAAGTCTCCTGCAGACACTTTAATTCTTCCACCTGTCAAACAGTTAAATATCAGCCAGTTCATATGAACAACACTCTTTTGCTTTTATTTTGTGCAACTCTGCAATCTGTTTCAGCGATATGCAGCAAATACTTACTGTAGGCATTTCAACATTACGTATGTAGATGTTATTTTGGAGGGTTCTGCTTTCGTTATGCTAGAAAGTTGCCGAATTTGTTAGAGTTGGTGGATGGTAGGGGTCCCAAAGGGGCACTTCATCCAACGTTAATGGTTGTTACTCTGCTCCCCTTTAAGAAAGTCGAGAAGCAGTTTTTCCTGAAGCTGCTCCAGAATCCATGTAAACCAAGTGGGGGACCTGAGCTAGACTGAGATATCCCCAAACAGTCAGCAAGCAGCTTAATGAACAAGAGGGATTTGGGAAGCGCCAATATGGAGGACATGGTCTAGATTCACCCAGGAGCACAGAACTAAGAGGCTCACGTTTCCCATACGAAACCACCACATCTGAAGCTGGAAGGTGGGGCCAAAGCCCTAGCAAACCTCCAGGGTTCAGTTAGTAGGCAATGATAGTAGAAGGAAGAGCTTCTTTGGTGCTGACTGGAGAGAAGAAGAAGCTGGGGAAGGATCTGAAGGCAAGAGACTGGAGCAGAGCTCCTGGACCATGGGGATAGCAGGAGGCAGAAGGTTGGAGTAATGAACCAGACAGCTGAAGTTAGGAGTCAGGTGGCTGCAGGGAGGACCTTGGAGGCTGCCTAAAGACATCCTTTGTAAGTGGAGGACTAAGAGACCCAGAGGGCTGGAAGGACCAAGCCCCTGAAGGTTGGGGAGAAAAAGGTCAAGGAGTTGGGAGGAGATTGTCCCAGGGCTCCAAGGGGCATACGTCTCAGATGAGTGGGGGAAAAGGTAACCAAAGGGGTGAAGAAGAGAGGAATAGCAGAGAATTGGAGAATCTGAAATGGTCTAGGGGTGAAGAAGGAGCGAGAAATAACAGCGAATTGGAAAGCCTGAATTGCTCTAGAGGAGGTTGTCGAAATGTGTGAATGAGTATTGCAAGTGAATAGACAATTGGTGTGACAATTGAGAGATGAGAGATAACAAAGGAAAGTACAGGAAGAAGAGGCAAGTGAAGAAGAGTGGGCAGAGCAAGTGTTGAATGAGGTGAGGAAATGGAGAACATTTTTTAAGCTGAAAATGAGGGGGGAATCTTGGATAACCTGCAGGAAGTAGAACTTGAGAGAGGCTCCTCTAAAAGCAGCCAGAAAGTACAGATAGAGCATAGGCGGTGAACTGATGATGACATCACAGAGCGTCAAATAGCTGGGAATGGTAATAAACTCCTGCATCAATGATGGACCTTGGATAGCAGACACAAAAAGGAAATATACTCAGTTAGCGAGTCAAGCGTTAATTATAAAGAAGAAATTTGAAATGTTTTCGCTTGAACCACTGCGGCTGTTTTACCAGAAAAAAGTTATCCCAGTGCTGATTTATGGGGCTGAAAAAGTTTTGGGCTGTTCTTATGAAATATGGGCTTCATTGGAGAATCAATTTTGGACGAAAGTGCTGGGCCTGCCAAAAGGGACAAT
Source organism: Ambystoma mexicanum (assembly GCF_040938575.1). Taxonomy (NCBI): domain Eukaryota; kingdom Metazoa; phylum Chordata; class Amphibia; order Caudata; family Ambystomatidae; genus Ambystoma; species Ambystoma mexicanum. Next base: position 757,498,127 of record NC_090933.1, read on the forward strand.
GACATCATGTATCAGATATGAACTATCTTTTATTTCATTGCAGGCAAGGATTACCTGGAATTTGCTATCTTTGTTTTGAAAGACTCGGGCCCGAGAAAACATCTTACAGTTCGAAATTCTCCATAGGGCATCGGTCAAAGGTCGGAACTTGGTATCAATGTGGATGCAGAGATGTGAAAATTTGTTGGTAGAATTTGATATTAATATCGACATGCTCCACGAAAATCCAAACGCTGCAAAACTGAAAATTTGGCGCATAGATTGGGAAAGAACTTGTACTCAAAGATCTGTGGCGAAACTGATAGTAGACGTGCCAGCTGAAGCACGCGCTTTTAGCACTGCTCAACGCTACATTAGCTTGTTTCCAGATCCCAACGCACGGAGACGCTTCATGCTATTTCGCATGAACTTATTTAAAACCAAAGAGAGACTACAGACGTGGAGGTGCAATAAGAATTTAAATCTTATGTGCAGATTCTGCACAAAGGAAATTGAAACACTTAAACATTTAGTGCTATTTTGTACTAGTCTTCGCAGCGAAAGAACAATGTACTTTGGCCTGTGGAGTACAAATCATCCTTCATTGTGTGCGGATGAATGTGGGGCCCTGATCCAAAATTGCTAATTCCATTGACACATTTCTTAATGAAAATTGAACTGCGATTAAGTATGGACGCTGGAGTTTAGGAAATGAAAAGCGATTAATAGACACTTGGGGAAATCAGAGGTCGGAAAGATACGGAGGAGCGGAGCCTTATGAAGCTAGATGATGTATGTGGATGTTTGTTTGTTGATGTATGTAAAATATTTTAAAGGTTTATATAAACCAAATAAAATTTAAAAAACTAGTAAAATTAAGTGAAGAGGTGGGAACAGCGGATAACACAGGGGCAATATGCTGGATGTGCTGGTCTTGGAAGCAAGACCATGCAGAAAAACAGAGGTTTGAATCCCAGAACTGCAATTCGAAACCAAACTCTGGTATTAAGCACATTATAATAAACCAATTAAATATAAATAAATAAATGAATACCAGTGGGATGGAGTAGGGGAGGAGGTAGTACAGATAGGTGTAGAGGGGATTTTTGGTGAAGATTATGGAATAGACCCAGAGACAAAGAGAGCTACACCTAGAAATGTTAACAGAGGAAAACCCATTGTGGGACTGAAACAATGAAGGAGAGATGCGTGAGAGGAATTTGAGCAGGTGGCTGGAGGAGCAGTACTGGGGAAGAGAGCAAGGAAGTGGGGAACCTAGCGAGAACTCTGACCCAGCATTAGAGCATCCTCCTGCTATGCTAGGACTTAAATACCTCCTGGAAGGCCCGCCTCTCAAGACCCCACTTATGGAATCCATGCACAGGTTCCAAGTATTGCACTAAGAGTCAAGTAGAAAAAGACCCTGAGAACTTTTGGAAACAGGGTGCAAGAACCCTTAAACCCGAGACTGAGAAATTCTAGAGAAGAGACCACAAGAACAGTGGCAGATAGGGTGCAGGAAACCCATAAAATCTGTGACAGAACTATTGTGTGGATTTGGCAGGAACATCCAGCTCATGCACCTACAAAACAATGGCAGGACCTTTGTTGGTACATTTTACTTTCACAACCTTTAGATAATTGTTCCCACAACACTACCCTAAATAGGAGAAGACAGATCCTGACAGCTTTGAGTTTAGTTCAGACACTATTTGTGTATTCTGGCCAATCCTGAACAATTTTACTTATAAAACCCTTTATCAACCTAATTCCCTAGTCTGGCCTGTTTGCTGATCAATGCCCACTGTGTGACAGCTAATTGTCTGTTCTTATGCTCCTTCCTCATTCTTCAGTAACCAATCTCCATGACATCAAATGCTCAGGTGCCTCTATGTGCTGCTCATCCACACAGTCTGAGTGCCAAGTGCTTGGATTATCCCGGCTGTTTGTCCCAATGCTGGGTTTCCGTTTCTCTATACATTTTAATATCAGAATTGTAGTCTTCACTATAATACTCTGCTATATTCTCTCTGTAGGCATAGAGGAAATCAATGTCACTGTATGTGCAATATAAATCCTGCAATCAAATAAAAGAAAGAGCATTGTGTGTGTAACAGACTACATTTTATGAATTCAAGATTCTGGTGATATAAAGGTTTTGATATACAATTTTCAGCATGTAAGCACATCTTAAACAATAATTGAATACACTTCCTATATTTGCTAAAAGACAGTCCATCCATAAATGAAACCTACCAATAATCGTCCCTCTAAATCAGTTAAAAAAAGAAATACAAATCAGTAGGTGGCATAGGGCACGTTGAAGGTCATCAAATATCCATGACAAGAATTGCATCTTTATTTTGCCAGATGCAATATTGTAACTATAATTTTATGGTATGGATAATTTGGCGTATGCAATATTTCCAAACATAAGCATTCTACTTATATAGCATGTGTTCTCGTTTAACTTGGCCAATCTGTTAAAAACACTCTGGCATAACGGAGGGAATATGAAATATTATTTCAAATGTTTGGGCGTGTTGTTTTTTAGATTATTGCCCATGCTGCAGGACAATCACCAAAGCTCTTTTGCTTCTGTTTATTGTATATGTTGGTCTGGTGATGCGCCTCTTGACATCCGCTTTTAACGGTTACCCTGCATTAGCCTGTGTCAACGCTGCTCTTCTAGTGCCCTATTACGCCATAATTAATGTCCTAGCTACTGTGGTGCATCATTGCCATTCAATAAGGGTTATATACACCAATTCCCTCCTAAGGGGTTAGGGCGTTGGAATTCAGGGGAACCCGTTGAGCCAATGCAAGGCTTTCATCAATCTAAGTTTATACATCACCCATTGCGGTCCCTCCTAATTGACTAATTCTTGTAGGGGGACCCATTCCTTTCGACCTATAAAATATATAGTCCCCACTTCATGTCCATTTCAATTTTACTTTCATTTCATGCAACGCGTCCCTTCTCTGTGTCCTTGTGATGATCTTCTGCCTCTCCTCCATTACTCCTTAACCACCTCCTTCACCGCCAGCATTCTGCATGCCGCTACTCACTTGTTCCCCCCTTCCACAATGTGAATGATATCAATGTAGTCTGAGAGCTTGAATTATGATCTGTCCACCAGTCAAATACCACCCTGCCAAACCTCTGCTTCTATTAAATAATATGTTAACTTTAACTTACTTTACTATGATATATGATCATTTCGATTCTCAGAGCAATATTCCATTTATGAAACCTCTTTATGTATACGAATACAACTGCAACTAAAGTGCTGCTCTGACATTTTTTACCACTCAATCTGTTAAAAAAACACTAATGTTTCCATCAGTCATTTATTTTCTAAGCTGCCATGTGACATCTTGGTCTATGTGAATGTTTAGATGTTCAAGTCAGAAAAGTAGTGTACAGTACAACCACCAAGCTGTCTATTCAATTTTTACTCTTGTTCTTTTTCCGATGTGGGTGTGTGCACAATTTTTAAATGTTGACTTTTGTTTTCTTTGGATCATTTATTTTATTTTATTTTATTTTATTTACCAAGGTGGTCTGAAGGCTGGGATTATCATGGCTGCATGCCCAGTTTACTTTGATACTTTAGTTTACTTTAGTGTGGGAACTTCCTTCAATAATTGAACCTCCAGCTTGGCCCTCCATAATTGCAGCCACTTGGAAGGGGAGACCTGCATTAACCCATCTGTCGCATGTATTTGCATTTCAATTGGGTTTCAGGAAAAGGGCCATATTTAACTAAAAGCTGATAGAGGACAGTTTCTACTGGCTAAACATTTGCATTCCAAGTTGAATGTATTTGGGAATTCCGTCCCCCAACCCCCTGCATATTTATTAAGATTCCCTCCCAGGTTTGACCAGACCCACCACAATGTACCTAGCCATCAAGGTAATGAACTTACATAATCATAACCGCTGGGTGGATAGACTCTACTTTAGCGGGTGTACTCTTATTCCATATAGAAGCACACATTGTACATCTATATAAAGCTATATTACAAATTTGAGCATTTCAGATATTTTTGTATGTTTGATTATTTTAAGAACAAGAAAGTAAATCACTGAATGATGGTCCATTTTTTCAGTCCATTGTTAAGACCTCTTAACTACCAATGCTCAGGTTTTAAAGTAGCTGTAATCATTTGTAAGCCTCGTCACATAGGTGACTGGATCAACAGACCAGCCACACCAAAATTCCTTTAAAGCAAGAAATGTATGTGCGATCAAATCACAGAAAATGGCAAAAATAACAGACAGGATTGGTCTGTACATACCATATCAGTCAGCATGAATACTCTCATGGCTTTAGCATAATTGACAAAAGGAAGGGTTCCTATGTCTGCGGCCTATGTTCCCTTAGTCTCCATTGGGGTTTTCTAGATGCTCCCAAAACCTTCTCTGTCTCAGGTCTAGTCTTGTATTTCTCCGTTTCCAACACTCATCCTCTTAGAGTGATCAGGTAGGTATGTCCCTGACCTGCAGCTTTTGATGATCCTTTGTGATGAGTGGGAGGTAGAGCCAGAGTTCCTGCTCAAGGAGTGCACCAAACTCCCTTTAAGGTAATGCCACTTCTCAGAATGCTTGTCTGCTGGCATTCAGCAGAGCCAGGGAGGAGAGGTTTCCTCGCTTGCTAGAGGCTGATTCTCCCATCAAGAATGCCAAAACCACATGGACAACCCTCCCAGGGAGCTAACAGGCAACTCTATATATTTCCTAAGGAAACCTTATACATTGTACTATATGGGCAAAAAGGATAACTAAGAGGATTGGTCCTAAGCAATGTGGACTGACATCATATAAGAATATACCTATGAGATTGAAAATGTATAGATATTAAGCAATTACGAATATGCAAATTGATGATTAATCAATGCACGATTATTGTCTAAATTAGCCCTGAAGACATTCAATAAGATGCTATTAAATTAACCATATAATGAGCAAAACACGTCTAGGCTAGCTAAATTGATATTTTTGTTTTGTATTAGACAACAGACTTAATAGAATTTTATTTTTGAAAATTGTTAACTTAGATTGTATAGAGGAGAACCTGAGGATATAACATATCCCGGGCAGGAATAACTCATGTTAACTATTGTAAAATCCTTCAGTTGAGGTCATCTAGAATATAACAATAATTTGCATGGATTGTATTTATACTATTTGGGAAATATATTGAATTAAAAATCTATTTGCACAGATCATACATTACTGATGGAAATATTTTTTGTATGTGTATTCTCCCCTACCTGCCCATTCCCTGAACTTCGTACCCTCCTTCGCCACTCTCTGCCTCACATACACTCCAGTACATGTGCTCATTTCTCCCTCCCACGCCCCCCCAAGCGTACCACCTGCCTATGCTCCCTGGAAACTTCCTGGACTGACATCTTATTGGCCATCACAGTTCCTCCACCCTTCCTGATGTTTGTCAATCTCCTCCTTATCTTCTCCGTCCAAATCTATCACCCTGTCTTGTTTCCTGTCTCCTCTTCAAATTATCTTTGAAGATGACTGAAAACATCTTTACCTTCTACATAACACATCCTGATACACTCTCACCTCCGGACAATCACCCACTTTCTCCTTTTTGTATACTTCAGCCTCCTCCTGAAGTTTTCCACATCCTTCTTGCAACCTTCAACCTCTCCTTTATCTTCTCTATGATCTCTATCTCTGCCAAGCTATGAATACTTTGCACACACCTCATTACTGTCTCCACCAACCTCCTACGCTCTTTCACTATCCACTTTCCGATATTCTTTTTTACCAACTAATTTATATTCTTCTCTACCGACTTCCTGATGATCTCCATCAGTCTCCTGATATTCTCTCACTGACACAGACCTCTTCCTTTCTGACAGCACCCTCCTCCTCTCTGATACCAGTCTTCCCCATTTGTGTCCAATCTCTTTTTTTACTATCACCAACCCTTTCTGCAACCTGATTTTCCCTGTCACACCTGTCTCCTCAATACCTTCTTTTTCTAATCTCTTTTGACTTCCAACCTCGTCTTTGTACTTTCTCTGTTTGAAAATCTCGTACAAACTGCTATCTCCAACTCCAGCTCCTTCTCAAGACTCTGATCTTCGGTTCTTCAAAATATCCATGAGCCTCATGAAGTCCCAGCAGATGGCCGGAATAGTGAAAGGCCTCATTAAGGAAATGATGCCACCTCAGCCTCCTGCCCCGTTACAACTACCGGCCCAGGTGCAAATCCATGTACCCCAGGCTCTAATTCCAGGGCTTCTTTCAGCCCCAGTCTAGGCTCCTCAGCATCCTCCCCTGAGGGCAAATCCGATCCCACAGCAGGTTCCAGAGGCCGCCCTCCAGTCCCACAAAGGGACAACACCAATCAAACATCAGAACCAAAAGCTGGTGCAGATCCCCAGAGCATTGATCAGGCGACAACAGATCCTGCAGATACAAATGAGGACGATGACATTGAGGCATCCACGTCGCACAAGGGTTCCATTTCAGACTGAAAGGTCTGGCTGAATACCTGGGTATTTCACAGTGCAAACAGGAGCTACCTGAGGCAGGGGTCTGGCTGAGGTGTTAATGGTCAGAGCCGACACTAGATCAGGCATACCCCTCCAAAAGGACATTGAGGCATTAGCCAACAATGGCTGGACCAATTCTCACACTACACAACCTGCTAACAAAAGGCTGGATGCCAAATATAGGTGGGTAGAAAGTGACACCCTACTATTGTCCTCGCACCCGCAGCCTCACTACTCAGTAATAGTGGCAGTATTTATGTACTCAAAGCCAGAGGCCTCTACATCCTCAAGCAAGACTATGTCATTGTTAGCATAGGAGCACATGACTTTGAAAGCCTTTGTCAAAAAGGTCTACCTAAATGCTGGGCTACATTTTAGGCAGGCTAATGCAGATGCTATGCTGGCAACGGGAAACCAGCGCTTATGGAGAGAGAGATAGCGGAGGTTCTTCTGGAGTTGCCCTCACACAAACAGACAGCATTTAAATCCGGCCTGGCTGAGCCAAACTGGTTGCACAAGACATCATGGAAGCAGCAGTGGCACACATTGACACAACCGGTAGGACCATCTCATCACCATGGACATGAGGCGTTCAGCCTAGATGAGGGCCACGAAGTTCATTTCTGGTGTCTAGGAGTGCATTCTGGACCTTCCGTTCGAGGGCATGGACCTATGCCTTGATGGATGAGGAGCTTAACAAAAAGAAAACCAGCTCACAAATGGCAAAACCCTTAGCGATACTAGCCAAGCCAGTGCCTAAGATGGTTAGTCAGGCTTAAGAGAGATCAGACAGGGGGAGAACATTCAGGGACTTCAAGGGGCTTTCAAGATTGCAGAATGTGCCGACCCAACGGGTCACCCAGCCTGCATAGTCGCAAGCAGAAGGGGACCACAAACAACATTTTTTCCAGTTCCCCTTCCAAGTACCAGCCTCAGATGGTAGAAAACTATGAACAGTGCTTCCAGGTCCACAGCTCTCCAGTGGGGGGGAGGCTTTCCTCTCACGTTCAGTCATGGCGTGCACACTTTGTAGATCTGTGTATCATTTCCATGGCCTCCAACTGGTTGCAGCTCCCTTTACCCCTGTCCTTCCACGCTCACCTCCCTTCCTACAGATTGGGACTCCCACTATTTTAGCAGAACTCTTTGCTCTCATCAGTAGCAGAGCAGTGGAAGAGGTCCCTCCCTCTCAGAGAGGATTGGGGTTTTACTCAAGAATTTTTGCGATTCAGAAAAAGATCTATGTAGGCCAGAGAGGGTTTCCCAATCTATCTTTTCTCAACCTATACCTCCCCCTTCAAAAATTCAAGATGGTCACGCCAGTGCTGATCGCAGAGTCTCTGTGTGGGGGAGATTGGACATGCTCCCTGGCCCTTAAGGATGCTAATTGCCACATACCGATTTGGCAGCCTCGTCGACGTTACCTCAGATTCACGCTAATGGGGAGCCACTACCAGTACAAAGTACTCCAGTTCGACTTGAATTCAGCCCCTCAGGTTTTTACCAGATTAATTAATGCAGTAGCTTCCATTCTCAGGTCTGAAGGTCACCATGTTTACCCATACCTGAATGACTGGCTTATCAGAGCTATGTCTCCAGGTGCGGTTCAATTTACAGTGTTGCATCTCATTGACATTCTGTATGATCTGGGGTCTCCATCAAACACCGCAACTCTCATCTGCAACCCATTCAGTCCCTCGTCTTCCTGGGCCTACTGTGGGACATGCAGGAACAAAGGATTTTTTCTGCACCAGAGAGGATCAGTACGCTGAGAGTGGCTATTGGTCACCTCCTGAGCAGAGCGACTATGACAGCATGGTGGTTTCAACCCTTGTTAGGGATCGTCGTGGCTTGCTAACTAGCGGTTCCATATACGAGGCTCAAGATCAGCAGAATTCAGTTGCATCTGGCAAACTCCTGGAACCAGGAGAAAGACTCACAGTCCACCGCAATCACCATACCAGCAGACCTCTGCCAGGATATGCTATGGTGGAAACAGGAAGGTAACCTATCAATCGGTATGCCATTTTATACAGCCAACAGCTTCCATAATGATAATGACCAACTCATCACTGGAAGGCTGGGGGGCCATCCTACACAGCTACTCAATCCATGGGACAGCCACATGAATGTGCTGGAGCTGAAGGGCATACAGTTAGCGCTGAGAACATTCTTGCTGCTGACCATAGACTAGGCAGTTTGTATTCAAGCGGACAGCTCCACATGTATGTATTACATCAACAAGCAGAGAAGTACCAGATCCGTGCACCTGTGCAAACTAACAATCCAGATGTCGTAGTAAGCTATCTCACACATTATCCATCTTACAGCGGCCCCTCTTCCGGACAACAGCAATACGGAAGCAGACAGGCTCAGCAGGCTGGAAGAGGACAATTACAACTGGGAGATATGTCCTCAGGTACTGAGCATCAATCTAATCTAGGTAAATCCGGGGATCACTAATGAACCAGGTTCAATTGTGAAAACCTATTGATTCCACGGTCTAGGTGCAGACTTAGTACCATATTATCAAATAAGGAATCAACCACATACATCATCCAATCCTCATAGGTGACGTCTGGTTAATGTAAACATACATGCTTGGTAAAGTGTTATATATCTTTTTTTAATAGTGGTTCAAGAACAGATCACCCACATGGAATCAAGTTTTTGGGATACCGAATTAAAGAAAAGATTCTCCTGATGAATAATGTCAGACATAATTTGGTCTTCTCGACAGAAACATGTTGGGTCTTATTGAAAAACACAACAGATGTGGTTTGTAAATGTTGGATATATGTATTGTTGTGTTAATGAATTTCACTGGTAAAAGGTGTTGTCTAGTTGTACATTTATGGTAATATATGTGTTCATGGTCTTGATCCAAATGAAAAGGGTGAAAGAAGAAGAAAACTTTTTTGTATAAAGTGGAAATCATTTTTATGAAAAGATTTTTTATGTAGAAAAACAAGAATGTTTTATTTTTAATTCTTGATGATTAACTAAATAAATATCTGTATTTTTTGATAAATAACACTTTAGCAAATGTGTATGCTTACAATAACCAGATGTCACCTATGAGGATTGGATGATGTATGTGGTTGGCTCAGGTACTGAGTGACATATTTCAAGCATGGGGCCATCCAAGGGTGGACACATTCACCATGGAAGCCAACGGAACATGCAGCGCGTTCGCAACCTGTATGGGCATGGGCAGTAGCTCTCGGGAAGACGCTCTTCATCTGCCCTGGAGCAACCTTTGGGCTTATGCATTCCATTCCTGCGAACTCCACTAATGCAGAGAGTAATGTACAAGATCAGAGAGATGCAGGGACTTTGCCTCATTCTAGTGGTGCTGCAGTGGCCGGCCAGAGTTTGGTATTCGGATCTGGTGAGGCTGGAATTTCAGGGCTGAAAGAGACTCAAACGAGGGTCAAATGAGAGCTATTAAGGGTCTGCCCCCGCTCTAAGGTTATATAACACAAGAAATTAGGCAAAAACCTGTCGCACAATCACAGCATATCTTACCAAATATTTAATATTGCATGTATGCTGTGCAGTACATCCGTGCCTCTTTAACTCATAGTGCACCTATTGTGCCGTCACAATGCTAAATCTTGTCTTCAGCCTATGAACAGCTGTACCTTGAAAAGGAATTCCACATGGATCCTTCTGATGCTCCTGGATGAATCCAAAAGGTAGTTCACCAAAAGTGGGTTTAAACCCATATATATTCAATTCCTAACATGGCGATGGTCATTTTTCAAGTTTCCTGTTAAAGGCCAATCCTTGTTCCTCTTAGAGATTTCCCCTCTTTTGTGTACAGATGCCCACTGTACACCAGGTCTCTGCCACACCACAGTGCGCGTCAATCCATCTCTTCCGTATTTCCCATGCAGAGAGTGCCCAGGTGCCATGCTGTTTATTCAACCAAGTCTCAACTGGTGCCTGGAGACCTACGAAACACTAGCACAAAAAATGACATACCCTCTAACGTCTCAATTTAGCTTTTGCCAACAATGCCTACTAATCACTCAATGCGCTCAAACTCAACATGCAGTCTGACTAGCTACTCACACATAGCTTCTTAATACCCCTCTCACCAGACCCCAAACAGACCACTGCACCTCCTCAGCTAACTTTCATAGCACAGTACCTTGTCCAATGCTTCCTCTCACTACGGGCACATTAAAGTCTCCTTTCTGAATACAAACACCTCAGTGCTCATAAACGTAGGCATCCAAGTGCCTCACTACGGGGTCACCAATCACAGGCCCTCACCACTCACACCACACAGGTACAAATCCTCACAGGGAGCCCATCAAAGGAATACGTATCCCCTTATAGAAGCACATGGTCCCAGAGGAATCTCCTGGATTATCTTAAAATTTTAGGAGCCAAGGCAAATGGATTATGGATGAAAGTCAAATCTGCTAAATCATTTGCTTTGTCAGACAGCACTCTGTGTTTTAAAAACTGGTGTTGGCAGGTTTGTACCCAGATGGGCCTAGTGCCATTGCGGGTATACTTAAACTTACCTAAATCCACATATAAGACCCCCATTGTATACTTTCTTCTAAGCATCAGCAATTGGCATGCCAGCAGCTTTTAAGATGCACAGTGCCTAACATTAAACGTATGCACAGGAAAGAAATGGGCTCACACAGTGTAACAGTTTCTCACGTAGGCAGTGCTTAATTTGTAAAAAAATAAGTGCCAGTGCCCAAAAAATATTGGCCCCATAATGTCGGGCACGGCGCCACCCCACAGTGCGGGTGCGCCGTCCCGCAGTGCGGACGCGCACCCCGCGCCAGTTCAGTGCTAGACCTACCTAGATCGGCCCACCAGCAGCCCATCACACTGCTGCTGCTCTATGTCACATGTTTGGTGCTGCAGCAACTGCTGGCACAGGCTAGTAGTGGGATAGATGGGGAAGGGCACACATGGGTTCAGAAAGTATAATGCTTTAAAGTTTACCCAAGCTCGAGCTTAAAATTTACGGGGGTTGGGGTGAGGGAGTTGGGGAAAGGCAGCCAACGTTGCGCGGTGCTATACAACCATTCTCCATTGCAAATTGTAACGGGGTGGCTCTCTCTCCTCACATGGTAATTGTTCTGTTTTATTGTTTTCCCCACTACAGTGTTTGCTGGCATTTTGTGCAACCAAGCCAAACCACTCTTCAAATAGTTAATTACGTTCACCCTTGCGAACTAGATGAAAGACATGTTCTCCATGTGGATGGAAATACCAACCAACTTCGATTGGCAGATGCCAGTGCTAAACCCGCTGAGCTATCTTGCTAGCCCAGCACACCAGGTCCCTCAGTAAACCTGCCCGAGCTCTTAATTTGCCTGGAGCTATGCACCCACACAGCCGCCTAACTGCTACACGCAATCAGGCGCGGACACATTTGGAGCCAGATGCACACATCTTTATTCTTAAAGTTCTAGATCGTAACTGCTGTTACTTCCCCGAAAGCAACAGTGGATGTAGGCAACATATTAGATTGCTAATATCTAATTAAGAAAAGAGATGTGCCGTGGGGTGGGCTTGCCTTGCAAAACACTTCAATTGAGCCTGGTCTGTCCTGTCACAGCCCAGGTGTGGGGAACGCACGCAACAGGCAAGTTCCATTTCAAACTACTGCTAGCCTTAAAGTGCAATACTAGAAAAGATCATGGGTGAGCGTTTCTATTCATATTTTCCATTCCTAGTATGGACACAGGGGTGGAAATACAACATGGCCGTCCAAGTGACCCACTCTTTACAGTGCTTTACTCGAAGCGATTAACCGTGTGGTGGTGTGCTGGCCCTATTCCTCCACCTTTCACCAAAATGGCTGAGGGGTGGAGTCAGTATTTATTTGGATATCAATATAATATCACATTTTGTGACCAAAATTCAGATGTGGAGGTTTGGGGGCAGTGTTTTGAAGCAGGTGCGCTTCCTTCTTAACCTTCCATCTGCAAGCAGGTCCACTTTGTGAATCAAGAGTCCCGCGTGGTGGCCCGGTTGGTCCCAGGATCCGATGAGCAGTATGATCATTGAATTGAGTGCTTGGCTGCAGTTTTCATAAAATATGCCCTTCCAATTCTACTACATTTATGGGCAGAAAATAAAGCAACAATACCACTTGATTTAGAACCTTCATGAGATAATTGGCTGTTTACCAATTACAGTCTTGATGGTCTGATAAATACCTGCTGCCAGATATTTCTTAAGGTATAAACAAACAGATTTGAACACAGTTCTCCAAACTCTAGTAGTAAAACACCATCAGGATTCATCGAAATATACGAATGGAAGCGCACATCTACATTAATAACTAAGGGCTGGAAGACCACTGATGCTATGGCTGATGTCTGTTTTGACAGATAATCTGTTGTACTTGTTTAAAAGAAGGATGCTCTTCAAAATATTGCAGCATTATGGCTTTGCGAAGTTATCATGTAAGCCTGTCAACCAACTGATCACGTATAACATATAGGAAACATTAATAACCAGAATATAACAACGCTCTCGACTCTTGCTTAATGTAATAACCTAATAACTATTATAGATTGAGCCTATTAATGTAAGTTAATTTATGCAGCAATCATCAAATAATCACAAACAGTTGCACAATCACTCCACACGTATTTTCCCAAAGTGATATTTAATACATTTTCTGGACCCATATTAGGTAAACATGTAATGCAAATTGTGTACTCTGACAACTATAAGGGTACAACATTGAAGTTTGTGCTGGATGGAAATGTAAGTCCACCTCACAACGGTGGAGGTGTGGTTATAGGAGGGTGGTGCAGCCTTCACCTATACATATTGCTTCATATCCCAATGTTACCCACGTAGCACCATCTTGACTGTGCATTTGGTTGGACTGCTGATCAGATGGCTCTGCTGAGCCTCACAAAGTCGAGCACACTTGTTTAAAGCAGTGCAGTTTCCCAAGAGGGGAAAGACCAAGGCTGCCACGGGGCGGGGCGCTTTCCGCACTTCTTCACGCTCGGCTTGTTATTGCGGGCAGCGGCTGGCGGCCGCACTGGCTCTGGGATCATCTGCATCATCAATATTGATGCATGCAGATCATGATCCCATTAGCCAGTGCTGCCGCCACCGGCCCGCTCACATTCACCTCGCGGGCTGCGGCCTGCTCGTATTTGCCTTGCGGGCCGCGGCCTGCTGCTGAGTCGGACTCCGGCGCTTGGGCCAGGTGCCAGCCCGGCTGCGGAGCAGGCAAGGCGGCCACGGGGCGGGCCACGGCGGCAGTGGCACACACACTGCTGCGCCTGCAATGCATGCAGCATGCTGCATTGCATTTCACGAAACCGGCGGCCGGGGTCAAAGTTGGGGGGGTGGGTGTGCAGGGGGGGTCGCACTGCACTCCCCATCATATGGATGTCGGGAGCACGCACGCGCAGGGCCCACTGCCGTGGATGTCACAGAACTGAGCATCATGTACATTCACGGCGGCGAGGGGAGACGCGGCGGCACTGCAGGTCCGAACAGATAGAAAAAAAGACAGTCTGAGTCAACAAGTTAACTTTCTTCACTTACCTTACCGCCGGCGGCTCTGCGTTGTTCAGCAAGCGCGGCGCGGCCCGGCCTGCCCCTGAGGAACTCAAGTAGGCCTGGATGTGGAGGCGGAGCACAAACAGAACACGAGTCTCACCCTCACCACGCCTTAACAAGTGTGCTCCTGCCTCTACTCAACAACAGACCCACGTGACACCCACCCCCACACACTCACGTCATCATGTCATTTCACTGGCTGGAGCCTGGAGTCAACAAGTTAACAACCCAGCCAATGAAAACTGTGCATTCTGTGTTACTATACAGAATGTATCAGATACTGCATAGTAAAAACAGAATGTTGGTTTTCATTGGCTGTTGTTGTTGTTGTACTCTGTAGGCTCAGCCAGCCAGGAGCCAGCCATGTCTCTGCAAGGAGAGCAGCAGCAGAATGATTTATGATGATTATGAAACTAGTTTAAGTGTGCAAACAAAGGAATTACACGTGCGGCAGCCGCCCAATGATGTTCCGGTCCCCAAAAAAGAGTGCCGGTGTTGGGGACCGGCAACCACCCCCACAAATTAAGCACTGCACGTAGGTTTCCTTTCACAGTAACTCTTAGAAACTCACCCGCACAAAGAGCTTAGGGTAGTTCCAGTATGCAGGGCTCAACAGAGGAGCAAAGGAATCTTGCCTTATTCCCCCTCAGATACTCGCTCACCAAGCCCCCATCTCTCTTTCAGAGCCGCAAGAGCGCCTCGGGACCATGCAAATTGTATTAGTTTGCAGTATAAATCTTAATTGACATAACATTCAAAAACACGTTTGCCAATAAGGCCTATTTGGTTGTAGCATGTTTTTTTTTTAACACTGTGGTGGATATAAGGAATCTAGACTGTGAGGGCCATTTCTAGGTTTTGGCTCAGTTAGTGATGGATGGAAATGTGTCCAAGAGAGTGATATCATTATTCACTCCTTTTGTAGGTTTCCGGCTTTGTGATCTGTTCACCGATGAACAATGGGTTTGTGCCTTCATTGTAATGTGTTGCTTTTGTTCTCAATTTAATGGTAACAGGGCAAGATGGCCAAAATGTACTTTTTTGCTAGTTTTGATCTAATAATTTTGTTTGAAGTGTGTGCATGTTTTGCGTTAGATGCTTAATTGATTTACAGTACTTGTCAGGGGCATTTGTAATCTCAAGATACACACTATGGGCCTCATACGAGGCGGACGGAATGGGTTTAACGGCACCGGTAATGGTGCCGGTGCTGTTAAACCCACTCTGCCCTTTTACGACGTTCCCTCACGAGACCAAGAAAGGACGTCCTTTCCGGGTCCCGCAAGGGGACCAGGGAGCTAACAACGGGCCCGTTATTAATGGGCCCGTTGTTAGCTCCCTCCCCATTCCCATTGAACCCTATGGGGCTCAAATGGGAATGGGGATTAATTTTTACCGGGTCGATGGAATGGGCAATTACTGGGTCGGCATGACCTGGTAATTGCCCATTCCATGGACCCAGTAAAATTAATAAGGGTACAGCTACCGCCAGCCTCGTAATGAGGACCTATATGTACTTAGCCGCAATAGGATGCCCTGTATCTCAGCGAGCCACCTCCTACATATTTCTTTCTTTTCCTTTCATGAATGCGCCTTTAAGAAAAGTAAATGCACAACCCAACCATCTATGGGAGTTGGGTGGGCATTTTCTAGAGAGCCTGCAAGGACCGTGGAGACATCGGCCTCGCTTTTGCATGCTGCAGCTAAATCCCTACTCAACCATGGATGCAACCATAGATTTCCGGTGGTGCTGATTTTTCAACTCCAAACTAACTTCTGTGATGACACAGATTAATATGTCATTACTACCTTCTTCCCCGGACGTGCATTATTGCCGTATGGGCGAGAAATGTTACAAACTGAGACAGGGATGCCACCCAATAAACCTAGGCTTGGTTGACAATATGAGTTAAACTGACCTCCATGAAACAATATACTTAACCAAAGTAAACATGCATGCAATCTGCCATAAAGAATTAGCTAGATTGAGCAACACAATTAGGGACTGAAAGCAGTTGTAGAGTGCAAAAATAGTGTGCAGTTTAAATAGTGCAACATAGTAGAAAGGGACAGGAGGCTCCTGTCTACCAAGAAAGGGACACACCACACTGATACGGCGTTTGAATGATAGGTAGATAAAATGCTGAATACACGGGCAGAGACATCAGCGTATGGCAGACTTATAAGATGAATAGACGCGGCTATAGGTCGCCAATGTGGAAACAGCAGTGCAGCCATTTTCCTAACATAGAGGCCGGAACAAGCCTCAGAATTAGCAAGGCCTCCGAACTCAAGATGCTGAATTTACAAAAACACATGTATTGTAGAAACTCATGAGGAGCTCAAGCAGTATCTCACGGCTAGAGCCAAGTTCAGAAATTAGGAAGGGAATAATGGATGAATAGAACGCAGGCTCTAGAGAACAGTTCCAAGGATGAGAATCTTTAGACTCTGTGATGAATCCAATGGAGTCATCACGTATTTCCCGGCTCTAATCTCCTTCCATGTGGCCAGGGGACTGCAGCCACTACCTGATCCTGACCCGTGGGGTGTTAATATAAGGGAGGATCACAGGGAGGGGACAGCTACTGGTAGATGTTATGACTTCATTGGATGAAACACAGTTTCCTCCCTTTCCCATGAGGAAGATCCTCTGACACCCAACACTTTAATTGTCTATTGTCAGCTAACGGTTCCCCATTGAAGGGAAGTCAAGAAACCTTTTATTTACACTACTCTGGTCAGACCTCCTATTTTGACCCAAACACCCACAACTTCCACATTACACCTTTTGCTTCTAGTGCGCCTTAATATGAAATCCCTAAGAAAATCCATTGAACAGTTAAAAGTGCAACGACATCCATGGACCTCAACTCCCATAAACACCCAGGTACTGAGACAAGGAGGATGAGGGAGTTTGTGCAAAGTGACAAGAGCTCGGAGTACAATGTGCAGGCTAGTTATTTTTCCAAGTCTTCATTGTGTGGGACATTTAAAGATGGCAACCGCACTATCAGAACGAGCAGTGCAGGAGAGGATGTTAAATCCCAAGCTGAGGCTCACGAACATGAAGTGCTGAGGTAGGCTTGTTGGAAAGGTGAAGGCTGCCGGAACAGAAGGAGAGAAGCCGCATATGAGTACGAAGGGCCGTGGGGACGCTGGGAGCCATGCAGAAGCTCTTGCATGTCAGGCCACTCGAGGAGGCCGCAATTTTCTGACCGAGCTGAAAAGGAAAGCTGGCCCATGAAGCTGTGTAGGATTATGAAAGAGGGTCCACACACTCCAATACGGAAAGCAGGTGAAGAAGCCACCCCACAGAGGTGCAATCAGAACCTAAGATCCTGGAAGCAACCGGTAAATCTTGCCAAAGCAGCTGGGGACCCAAGGGCGCTCCGACAAGCGTACCACCAAGTGTTTTAATGGTACAAAATTGCTGATGCAGAAAATACCCAAAGTATGTTTGAATGCAATTAAGGCAAAGTACAAATTCAACACCCAATGAGAAGAATGTTTGAATGCAGAAAACACAACGTACAAAGAAAACCCCCAAACCAGTACAGATGCATGAGATGCGAATGTGGGGGAGAAGTTTGAGCAAATGTTACCATAGATAGATATACCAAGCACCTCATGGTATATGCCATTGTGGTATAGCTAAAGAATTGAGACAGTGTATTAGAAGTCCTGGCAGGCGAGTACCCCAGGCAGCAGGAACTGAATAAAGATTTCTGGCACGGGAGTGTACCATGCAATTTGCAGAGTTGAAAGAAATCATACAGAAAGACTGTTACAGAACCTATTGCTTAAACAAGAACATCGTGAGTCCAGTGAAGACACAAAAGAACTGTTAACCAAAGAGACATTTTTGCCATCATATTTATGAATTCAGGGGTAGGGGGCCACCATCTGCATTCATGGGTCTTTACTTGGAGAACATTTTTGCTGGAAAAATTAATACACTTTTGGTTTTGAACACTTTTGCTAACAGCATTACACCCCTTTGTTGTTTTGTTTTAGTGTGAGGGTAAGGATAGGATGTTTTGGACACAAGGACAGCTTTTTAGTTACTGACTTCCTGAGACAGACTGATCCTTAGGTTTGATTTATAGGTAGCAAAACTCCTCTTTAGAATAGGGCCAGATAGGCAGTTTCCCAACCAATGATTGTTTTAAAAAAAAACGTATTTTATTGAGCATTTTGTCATTGAACCAAACACATATCTTGCTATATCATTTTCGCATTCTCATAAATTGTATTATGCTTTCGTTCAAACATTACAACCCCACTCACCCCCATGAGGCAAGACGAATCACAGAAAATATTCCTAGAGTTCAGGTTTCACGCATTCCAATGGGGCCCCCTGCTCCTGGCGGTTTCACTGTTTAATCATAGATGTTAAGGAAGGGAGCCCATTCCATTTCTCTGCTTGGCGAGATCTCATGAAGTGCTCCTGTGATGTTCTCCATCTCATAGGTTTCTTTAGCTTCCCGGGCCCAGGCTGTTTCTGTTGGGAGGGCCTGCGGTTTCCATTTTATCATAATCTGCAACCACCTGCCTTCCTGCTCTTCCAGACCAAATAGCACAAGTCTTGGTTCGCACTCGCGCATCACCCCTTCAATCTTTTTAATCCATGCCAGTACCTCTTTCTAAAATGCCTGAACTTTGGGGCAGGCCCACCACATGTGCCAGTAGTCTGCCTGAGCACCACAGCCCCTCCAGCATTGAGGGCTCGTCTGGTTAAACATTCTGGAGAGGGGTCTGGAATCATAGCGCCATCTTTGTAGTAGCTTTAGACAATGCAGCGTGTATTGCGCTGAGATGGAGGTTTTGTGGGCCGATGTGCACATTTATATCCACAAGTATTCGTTCAGCATGGGTCTCAGATCTTTCTCCCATCTTTTTTAAAGAGCGACATCTATGTTTCCTTGACTGCATATGAGAGTCCTCTAGCGCTGGGAAATGAGGCCCTTGATCGATGAGGTATCCCTTAAAAAATGTTCAAGTGACATGAGGTCCCTTTGCAGTTTATCCTTCCATTTTGGGGCCGTTTAGACTCCCCTTAGTTGCAGAAACAAAAATGCCCCCATGGGTTTAAGAGGAGAGATCTGCATCTGTCTCCTTTTCCCATCTACCCAACCCTTTCCAGACCTGTTTCATACCATTTCTGAAAGCGTTGTGGGTCCTGGATCTCATTTCAGATGGGGGGGGGCACATATGCAGCTCATGGGCGATGGCCATGTCGTGAGACCCTTCATTTCCCCTTTGTTCCACCACAGTTTCAGGAGTGATCCGACTGCATAGTGGTTGATAACTTTGTTTGGGAATGCTGATTTCGGAGGGACATAGCCACTCACCTAGTGTTACTGCCCAAAGCAGATGGTTTTCAATTGCCACCCATTGTTTGTTTTTGTCCACTCTCAGATGCAGTATGAGGGCCCTAATTTGGGCAGCACGGTAGCATGTATAGCAGTCTGGGACTCCAGTTCCCCCTTCCTCGTTGCACCGCGTCAAAGTGTTGTAGGCGATTCGCTGCTTTTTGCCCTGCCATACGAATTTTATAAGTTTGGCTTTCAGTTCTGCGAAGTGGCTCCTTGGAATGTCTATTGGGAGCATCTGATATTGGTACAGGACCTTGGGGAGGACCACCATTTTTATTGCTTTTAGGCAGCCAGCCAAGTTTTTGTAAATGTTTCCCATTTGTCTAGGTCCGATGCTATTTCTGAAATTAAAGGTGGAAGGTTAGCTCCGTAGAGGTCTTTTGTTTTTCTTGTGATATTAACATGTGATCCCCAGATATTATCATTATTCCCCACGTGTTATGGCCTCTTTCATCAGGATCTTTTGGGGCAATTTACGGAAAGAGAGTGGATTTCTCCGCATTCACTTTCAGCCCTGCCCATTTGCCGAATTCTCATATAGGCCCTCATTACGACCCTGGCGGAAATCGAAAAACGATGGCGGAAATGCAACACCGCCATCGAATAGCGCTCGGTGCGACTATGACCCGCCACCGCAAAGTACGATGCCATTAGCGACACCGTAGTGAACGCCAACGCTAACTGCACCAAGTACGCGCGCGCGCGCCATGCCAAACCGTAAATACCACCATGGCGCAAGGGTACGCGAATTCCGACCCTAGCGGACATGTACCTAACGCCATCAAGCACGGCGGAAAGTACCATTCCGCCATGGTGAGAAGTACGGCATCGCGAATCAACCGTAAACGGCCCCACTGAGTGCCTGTACACCGCTCCCTGCCCACATAGTACAACTCCCCGTAGGTGCAATGAAGTCACAATGCAACCAGTGAAATGTACAAGTCACCCATGCATGCCAACGAACAAAAGAATCACAAGAAGGGCCAATGGGAGCTGCAGGGCACAGATGGCACGAATACAGAAGCCATTCCAATGGACATGACCACAGTCCCCCACCAAGAAACGCACGCAAACACAGGCACCTGTGACCAGCAATATTCCGAAAATCACATCATTCCACCAGTCCACCTGGCTGACCGGCATCTGTTACACAAAACCTAATCCCCCGCCCCTGAGCATGACATCATTCAAACAGTCATATTGGCAGCCCTCATCCCTGACCTCACTGGGCTTCGTAGGCAAACGCGCCCAGCACAGTACCACGCAACTATACTCCGAAGCTGGAACCCAATGCAGATCACCTCACAACACATCGCTCCCCAAATAGGAATATGCCACATCACTTGCAAAGAAGAACGCTACACGGCCCATATCAGAATAGAAATTTAATGCACAACAAAATCACCAAGCCCATACAGCCATAAGGCCATGAACTCCAAAACAAATTCCACCATTGTGGGCTGCATCCGCAAGAAATGACCAGCTACTACGTGTGTGACGCCCTGTTCCATCATGGTACACAGAGCCACATTCACGTACGAAAAGGCAACATGGAAGCGCACAGAACCGCAGGGCCGTCCCAATGGGGAGGCACTAGTCCAGCTGAAAGGCTGAAATGTTGCTCCGAGCCACTAGTACTGCGTAAGGGCATGTGGCCCATTGGCGATCGTCCCATAAGATCGTAATGCTGCTCCACTGATTAACACGAAGCAGCAGGTGTCGGGAGTAAAAGCCATCTGCAGGAGTGGCATACAGATGGCAGTGGCAAAAGGGGAGGAGATACCTGTCAACCAAAAGAAAAGAAAAAGAACAGAATGGCCATCAGAACTACATTCGAACAACTCACTTCAATGATCACACTAAATCCACAGCCATATGCATGCTAGCCCACTCCAAAGGATCATCACCACCCCAAAACCACTTGCGACTCATAACTATCTATATCGAGGTGGAAACACCATCACAAACGAGTGTACCTGTGCATGCGACTGTGAAAACAGAATCCATCTGATGGGATTGTTAACGTGCATGGACACAAGTGTCTGAAGGCGCGTCGAGACAGGGAGGGCTCAACAAGGCCAGATAGACGATGGTCCCACTATGGCAGCCCTGCATCACATAGCGCAGGGGAGGCGGACAGATTCCAAGAAGCCCTGTACATGGCAAACTCTGTATCAAATCATCTGCCCATGCATCCATTCATCATTCCCTCATCCCGGTATAAAAACGCCTGAATATTTACTCACATAACATTAGAAATATCCATTGAGTCTGTGAGTTATGCAGCCTGCAAAATCCACAGTGCCCCAGCCCGTAATTCCAGTGTTGTGAAGTAACATGTATTTGGGAACGTCCGGCCTCATCGCCCACGTCGCTATTGCGCATCCCAAACTATTCATATCAATCATTGCATCCTCGCCATGGCCCCTGTCTCAAGGACATTGAACAATAGAACGTTATATTTGCAGGCAGACCTGTGGGCATCTCCTCGCCGCTAGCTGATAACAGAAAGCGCCGCCCTTCGAATTCCTCATTTGCAACATCACGTCGAAAAGGCATCTGTGGCCGCTTGAAATCACAAATTAATCCATCTAGTGCGGCTGTGTGTGAAAATGGCAACTGCCTTCACTCACAAATGGGACGCCCCGCCCGTCGGTGCAACTCGGTACAGTGATGCATGAGGGCCCACCGTTACTCGAGTACTACGTTCCACTGACCCTTCACAAGTCTGTTCGTGACTGCAAAGATTGTATGTGAAACAATGGGACCATAGCCGAATGTACATATCAACCAATGTTACACGGCCATCGGGTACAAATACATGATTGCAATAGCAAGATGCCATTCCTCGAATTGCAGCGTTGTGTGCGGGACGTGCTCGGCCAAAGGGGAGAGCAGCTTGCACAGGTGGAATGAATCACCACAGGTGGAGGCCATACAGCCTGAAAACATATAAATTGCACACCCAGTCTCCTCCCACAACCACACCCACTCGGAAATGCTACCGGCAGGACTCGCAATGTTGGCCCTGGGGGACCTGATAGCACTGCAAGTACTCCAACTCCAAGAAGAAGACGAACACCAACTACAACCGGCCGCACGGAGGAGACGCAGGAGGAGGAGGAGGCCAAGGCAGGGCCAGCAAGGGCTGGCAGCACAGCCACTACCACCACGCAGGCAGCCCGCAATCCCACGCCTCCGAGCACATCCGTTCAACCTCACTGATGAGCAGATCCACACCCTCTACCGTTTGGACCGTGACACCATAGCCGCCATTGTGGACATGACACAGGCTGACCTTGTCAGCATGATAGATAGCCCAACCGCCATCCCACCCCTACTGAAGGTGGTGTCTGTACTCCACTTCCTGGCCACAGGCACCTACCAGCACACAGTCGGACAGCTGCATGGCATTTCTCAGCCACTGTTCTCACGGACACTATTGCAAGTGCTCGATGCCCTCCTGCAGCACGCAGACGACTACATCTCTCTACCACGCTCGGAGCAGGAAATTACCAACACAAAAGTGGGATTCCATGCACTTGCCGGCATACCGGGTTGCCTTGGTGCCATCGACTGCACCCATGTGGAATTGGTCGTCCCACATGCCATGGAGGCCCAGTACCGCAACCGAAAACAATATCATTCTCTGAATGTACAAATGGTGTGTGACTCCAACAGGATCATTACACATTGTTGTGCCCGATTCCCTGGATCAACCCATGATTCTATGGTCTTGAGGAACTCTACAATACCACGCTACATGGAGCGACACGCAGGGAACAGATCCTGGCTACTCGGTGAGTCTCATTTCATGCATGATGATGTGGGGTATGTGATTCGGCAATGACCTGGCAGGAAGGGGGGGGGGTGTGTGCGTACGTAGCAATGGCATTCCACATTATACGTTTATCGTCCACATACAGGTGATGCTGGATATCCGCTGAAGAGATGGCTCCTCACACCAGTCCGGAACCCACGGGACCAGCATGAGGAGGACTACAACCATGCCCACTCACGTACCCGTGTAGTAATTGAACAGGCATTCGGCCTACTGAAGACTCGTTTCCGCTGCCTCAGCAGGTCTGGCGGGGCACTCCTGTACCGCCATGAGAAGGTTGCAAAGATGGTCATGGCATGTGTCATGCTCCACAACATGTGCGTACGTAGAAATGTGCCCATGCCCCCTGACGCAGAACTGCAAGCACCTGAAGATGGTCATGATGAGGGTGGGGATGTGGCAGCACCTCAAGGAGTCTGCGAGGCACAGGAGGGCCGTGACATTCGTCAGCATCTCATTGATGCATGCTTCTAGCACTCACGCCTGGTGGCTGATACATGGACACGGTACTCGTGGCACTGTGTGTGTCTGGTACATGCACAATATGGACTGTACGCCTATGATGGCCTAGTACACAAAGATCATTGTCCACACATCTCATTGGTTGATCGTGCATTGTTTATGGCATATGTGATATCATGTTAAACACCCTATCGACCCGCCACCCAAGTGAGCCCAACACACCCCCTCCACCCTCCTACCTCCCCCCCGAACACCAGTGTCCAAAGATGTCCCTAAGGGTTTGTGAGAGCTCAGTGAGCACACGGCGCACAGCGGCAAGTTCACCACATACGTCTTTGGACGTCGCCTGCAGTTCCCCCCTCAGGCTCTCGGTGCTTCTCTCCATTTGGACTCTCAGGCTCTCGGTGCTACTCTCCATTTGGACTCTCAGGCACTCGGTGCTACTCTCCATTTGTGCCCTTAGTGTCTCTGTACTTCTCTCCATTTCTGCCCTAAGTGTCTCAGTTGATGTTTCTATGTCTGCCTTAGTGCCCCCACATTCATCGGCATGGTCCTTGAGGAGCGTGGCCAGTTGCTGCTGTTGCACGATTAACTGGTCGAGGGACTGTTGCCTCTGCTGGGCCATGGCCATTTGCGGTGGTGTCACAGAGTGGCTGTTCGCCTCATGTTGCCCTGCCACAGGGCTTGTGGGGGATGGCCAGTCGTCGTCTTGTGGGTGCCCCTGCGTGGTATCCTCATGTTGTACGGGATGGGACAGACAGGGGGATTGGGACAGGTCATGGATGGATCTGACTTCGACATCCCCGTCTTCTGTGTCGGAGCATGCTGCCATCAATGGGGTGTCACCTATGGTGCTGCTGCCACCAGAGGCAGTGCCTTCTGTGGCATCCATTGGGGGGACCTGTGGTGCTGCTGTTGTGGGCATGCTGGGGTGCCTGTTGATGTTCCCTCCTCTGTGCTGCCACCTGATTTGTGCTGCTGCCGTGTCTTGATGCGTGTAGCTGAGGTGGAGGGTCTTTGGCCGTTGGTCTTGGCCCTCTTTGCAGGTGTGCTGGTAGGGGTGTCCTGAAGCTCGTCGTTTGGATCGGACCCTGTGGTGGAGTAAAGGAGGGCGAGGGTTATTAATGGGTCTGTGGGAATTGGAATGGCATTGTATCACATGCATTGGGGTGGTACCTGAGGGTGATTTGGGTCGGGGCCTTGGAGGTGCTTTCATTTGTGTGTGGAGTGAGGGTGCAGTTGTTTGGCAGCCTGCAGTTAGGGTGTGCCTGCTGCACGTGTAGTGGGTGTTTTTGGGGTTTTTAATTATTTATGTATTTATTGTGAGTTTTAAAGTGCGCTATCAGGCCAATGTGTGTGGACGTTCTCCTGGACATGTGTTTCTGTTGCACTATGTGGACACATGGTACTTCACATGATTGGACATTGTGGATTTAGCTTTGTTTCATTTGGCCACCTACCTGATTCTCCGGATGTCTGCACTCCTTTCTCCATCCCTCCGACTCCCTCTATGCTCTCCATTCCAATGGTGGAGGCACAGATTTCTTCCCAGGGGGTCAACTTGATGGGTGATTCCGATCCTCCCCCGGTGGCTGTGGCAATGTTGCGGTTGGCAGAAAGTATGCTACGGACGCGTATCCGCAGGTCGTCCCATCGCTTTCTGCATTGCTGTGGGTTGCGGGGACCGCACTTACCCGCTGTGCCACCAGAACCCATATGGCCTTCTTGTTCGCAAGTGCCGTCCTGGTCATTTGCGTGGAGAAGACGGCGGCGGCATTCTCCTGGAGGGTCTCTGTTAGCACGGTGAGTTCCTCAGGGAGAAGTGGACCTGCCGTTTGCGGTCGCACGCTTTCTTCGCTACTTTTCCCATTTTTCTTGGTTTCGCTAGGGTGGATGACGGGTTGGGGTGTGTCTCAGGGTAGTGTTTTTAGTGGTTGTGTGGATTTTGTGGTTTTATAGGTGTTCGGCGGGATGTTTCCCGTTCCGGGCCCATGTTTTTACTTCCGTTTCCGTATATTTACGGTCACCGTACTTTCCGGTTGGCGCTCACTGCGGTGTCCGCTAAGATGGGTGGCGGTATTGCACCTAGGGCGCCGTACGGCGGCGGTGTGGGCCGTTTTGGGGTCATTTCCGCCATCGCGGACTTTGTACTTCCGCCATGCCGTGGTGCTCGTGCCCGATGGGTCGGAATGGGCCGCACTTTGCTCCATCGTGCAATGGCGGAAACGCTATTTACGCTGTGGCGGTCCGGTCAGTCACTTTCTGCCAGGGTCGTAATGAGGGCCATAGTCTGCAGGACTTTGGATATTGAGGTCAGAGGGTCTGCCAGGTACAGGAGCATGTTGTCGGCGAATATAGCCAATTTATACTCAGTGTCCCCCACCTTGATCCCTTCTATAGTCCTATAATTTCTAATTATGTTTACCCAGAGGTTCTATGGATAGGGAATACAAGAGGGGGGAGAGGGGACATCCCTGCCTGGTCCCCCTTGACAGGTCCAATTCCTCTGATAATTTGCCATTCACCACCACCCTTCCCTTTGGGGATTTGTAATTGCCTGAATTCCGCTTATGAACCGTTCCTCAAATCCCATGTTCTTAAGTATGCCCAAAAAAAAACCCACTCCATCCAATCAAATGCTTTCTCTGATTCCAGGCTAAGCAATGCCTGCCCCTCGTGCACCCTCGCAGAGTGCTCCATGATGTCCAGCGTCTTCCACATGGCATCAGCCTCTTGTCTGCCTTTTATAAAGCCCACCTGGTCCGGGTGGATCAGGCGAGGCATAATATTTTCCACACGCAAGGCCAAGACCCTTGTGTAAATGGTTGCATCTGTGTTTAACAGTGATATCGGACTCTATGACTTACAACATGCAGGGTCTTTTCCTATTTCAGGGATGATCACTATATGGGCTCTTGTAAAGGATGGCGGGGCCTGACCGAATTCTTTCATGTGGTTGAATAGTTTGGCAGGTGCGGGGCCAGGGTTCCTGAGAATTATTTATAGAAACCCATGCTATATCCGTCTTCTCCTGGCGCAGCTCCCAGCAGAAGCCTCTTTATCGCCGGCTTAACTTTTTCAGGGGAGATGTGTGACTCCATGAGAGTCTGTTCTGCCTGGGATAGGCGTGTTAGTCCCGCCCTAGCAATGTATTCTTGCATCTCTGCCCTGGTTCCCTCAGTAGTGTATAAACCCTGTAATAGCTAGAAAAATGGTTGGCTATTTCCTCTGGCGTTGTGGGCCAGCCCCCCTCTTCTGTCCTAATTCTCTCTACCCATCTTTCGGCCCTCTCAGCTCTCAGTCTGGATGCTAGCATCTTGTCCGCCTTAGCCCCCTTTTCATAACATTTCTGTTTTAGGAATTTCAATTTTCGCTCTATGTCCCCTATTCCCAGCGTTTTAGTTCCTCCCTTTTTTGTTTGAGTTTGTCTAAGTGTTCCCTACGGTATGTCCCCTGTGTGTGCAGCCTGCAGCCTTTCTTCCAGGCATGAGATCTCCTTTCCCAATTTGTCCTCTTGTAGTCTCTGTTCCCTTTTCTGCCTTGCCCCTTACCTCATCAAGAGACCCCTCCACGTGGCTTTTCCTGCTTCCCTCAATGTTGCGGCTCCCACCTCCCCATTGTCATTAATCTGGAAATATTCCTCAATTGTGGCCTTGAGTTCCTGTGCAAAGAGTGTCTCACCACAGGAGCTCGTTACAGCACCACCTGGCGTCCCGACTGCCTAATCCCTCCATATCCATGGTGGCTGTCAGCATGTCATGGTCGGACAAGCCGATGGACGGATTTCACTCCCCCTAACTCTTGGAAGGGATTCCCTGTCAATCATCAAATAATCAATTCTAGTGAAGCTTTCATGAACGTAGGACCTGAATGTACATCGCTTCTTGTCTTGGTTCTGTGTTCTCCAGACATCCACGAGGCCCCCATCCCTCAAATTTTTCATAAAGCTATCTCCCACCGATTTAAGGGGACCCTTAGGTTCCACCCAAGCTATTTGCCTATCTTTGCGTGGGTCTGCCCACATGTTAAAGTGTCCCCCTATCACTGTTTGGCCTTTACTTCTTCCCACGATGATGGTGAGGGCCTCCTCGTTGAAAGCCTCTTGACCTTGGTTGGCAGTGTATAGACCCGCTAGTGTGATCTTGATACCCTCCCATTCTCCTGGACCAGTAGGAGCCTGCCTCCCATCAAAGCGTGTGCTAAAGGGTTAATTAGTCTAAGTCGCTTGTGCAGTATTAAGCCCACCCCACCTTTTTTGAAATCAGCTGAGACCCAGTATGTTTGCCCACTCCCTTCCCCCTCAATGGCCTCTTTTCCCCTGCGTTAAGTCTGGTTTCTTGGATAAAGAGAACATCAAGGGTGGCTCTGTCAAATTCCCTCATCACCAGCAACCTTTTTAGTGGTGGAGTTCAGCCACTTAACATTGAGTGTGCCCACCTTTAATGTTCCACCTCCTGGCCAAGGTCTTGAATTCTCTTCCATTCCTACATTGGGCCCCCACTCTCTTGTCCGCCTCCTCCCTTTTCCTCCATTTTCCTTGCGTGAAACTCTGCCCCATGCATTTATTTTAGTTTCATTCCCATCTGTCTCATCTCCTTGCCCCCTCGTGTAACTGTGAACATAACTAAGCAAACGAGACCCCTGGCTTTACCACAGTCTAAGGTCCTTTTAGTTGAGACGCCCTCTTAAAACTGAGGGCCAGAGGCCACCAGGGGGCACATGGATGAGCACACCTCTGTGTTAGCTCTTGTCCCACGGTCCCAAAAAAAGCTAGTTGAGCCCCCACTTTTGACCCCCCCGTGCATAACAACCGGTGGACAGCTGTGTGAAGTGGCCCCCCATCCACTGAGTGAAATCCCGGGAAAAAACTGACAAGCCTTCCCTGAGGAGAGACCGTCTTTTTGTGCCTCCCCCCATCACGACGTACGCAGGAACGAAAGGCAAGCTGCGACCATAGGAGAACCGAGGAGCCCAGCCCCTGGTCGCAAACACTCGCAGACGGAACGGGCCGCGCTGCAGCTCTACCAGCAGAGGATGCACCACTCTCCGCCCCACAACCGCGGCAGGACAGGCGGACATATCACGCAGGAGGCTGCGTGACAACAGGCCCCTATGCCCCGTCGGACACGAGTAACAACAAGGTGGGTCTGTGGGCCCTCCCCCCGGGGGTGTGCGGGAGTGCAGCATCCAATGCAGGGGCCCCATTGCTCTCCGGTGCACTTCGAACCCGAGGGCCGGGTGTAAAATCCATATTTGAGCCGTGGGGGGAGAGCGCCCCCCGCGCCCTGCCCCAATCAAGGATCGGATCGGTGGCACAGCAGACAACTGTGCGCAGGCCCGCTTTCCTGCCATATGCGTCGCCCCCCCCCCCGACACAGCGAGACACACGGGTACCTGGAACAGGGCACCTGCGCTCCGGGCCCTGTCTCTGCCCCGGAGCTGAAAGTGCATAAGGCTCCCACAGACACAGCTCCCAAGAATACTACAAAGAGAATCTGATACCCCTCAGGAGCCCCTTGCCTTAGTCCACACTCCTACACCCTGCAACCTTCCGGACCGGGCCCTTGAAAAGAGCCCACAGGACTCTGTGTGCTCCCAAACGGCCCCCAATCCCAAGAGGCCCACTGAACAAAAATAAGCCAGCGCAGGACGTGGAAAGACAACGGATCACCAAGTGCTACAAACTCCTACAAATCATATTGGCACAGAACATCACCCAGTGACGCCTGTGCACCAGGCACCTTCAACAAAGGCACTGTTCCCCCCAGGCCCCAGCATAAAAGCGCCAGCAGCTATTTGACACCCCCGCAGCTCCAGAGGGCATCAGAATGCTCTAAGCCAAAGAAACCTTCCCCGCCCACCAGGTTGGGAACCTTCCCATGGGAGCACTCCATAGCGACGCCAGTCCTCGCCCACCCAGCCAAAACACCACAACTGGCAGCCCTGAACCCAACATGCATGACCAGTCAACGACCCATGTAACCCCTGCAAAGTATACCACCGACGTCCACGGCGAACAAGGCAAAGGGCTCACTGCCACATTGAAGGCAGTGCAGAGGGTTGGGGCCCCAAACACTGGTGCCCTCCTCCGAACAAACAACAGTGTTGGAATTTCTCTGAAACGGATAGGCGGACCGCTGGTCCCCGGATGGATCTGGATGGGCACCGGCAGCCCGCAGCGACAAAGAGAACCAGAGCAACCAAGTGCCCCCCCCCCCTGAAATTAATTGAAACTGAGCCGAAAGCTCCCAACAAAGAGATCGGCCACAAGCAAACCCACCAGTGGCTACGCACAAGACATCCTGAACACTGGGGCGCCCTTGGAATCACATTGGACCTATTAACATGCGCCTAGTCAAACGGAGGGTAGGGCACCTGGAACCATGATGAGTGCCTCCTCCTACCCCATGGATGCTACAAGCACATCACAAGGCAGAGAGACATCACCACCCCAGCAGAGCACGCCGGAAGCACAACGCCTCAGCACATCGCCAAAGCCTGCCCCCGCATGTGAAAAACTGACAGTCACGGTACAAATCCTTCTCAAGGCACCAGGATATCTCCCTGACGTGTCAACAAGAAACATTAAGTCCCCCCCGACCCCCCTGCCACAACTGTAAGCATAAAACTATGCAGCACTGGGAACCACGCCTCACCCTCACAGGAGGCTCGCACCACGTCTTTGCCGGAAACGGGCAGCCTGCCATAACCACCCGGACCACAGTCTGACCAGACAGTGTTGGACGCCACCCAGAGAAGCCTGATACAGGTCCCCCATCTACGGGGTGTCCAGCGCAACGGCCTGGAACTTACTTTAAAAACATCCTACAATACAGTAGTACAGAGGGTAAGGCCCCCACAATAGGGGCGTGTGCCTCCTTTGACACAACAATTGCTTCATGAACATTAAAAGCAAGTTAGCCACATATGCATACACTCCACTCCCCCCGAGCTCCGACCCTGGAACCGCAATGTTGATGGAAGCCTCAGAGACGGGAGCGGCAGCCACCAAGGACGACATTGCTGCCCTCCTGAGTGAAAATAAAAACATGGGGGCCAGCCTCGGTGGCAAAATTGATAGGATGACACAGAGAGTGGACAACATTGAAGAGAGATTGGAAGGCATTGAGAACAATAAAGCCTCGATAGATACCCTTGAAACCCAAATGGATATCAGGATACGTAACATAGAAAAGAGGGAAGTTGAAATTCGCCTCAAGATGGAGGATCTAGAAAATAGAGAAAGAAGGAACAACCTACGGTTTTTCTGGATACCGAAGAATGATGGGGAAACAGAAGAAGACCTCAAAAAAACAATACATGACATCATTAAAATCCTGACAGCAGATGAGGACATCAACGAGCCTAAAACCGAGAGAATACATAGAGCCGGTGGCCCACCAGGCGGCCCAAGGTCAGTCCTCGCTAGATTCCACCAATACCAGGACAGAGCGAGGATACTCACGAAAGCCAGGTCCGGGGGCCCCCTCACACTGGGGGGGGGGCGCAGATCACCATTTTTCAGGACCTATACTCACTCACCCTGGCCCTGAGACGTCTCTGCAGTCCCCTAACGAAATGGCTCAAAGAGCAAGGCACGAGATACAATTGGGGATACCCCTTCTCCCTCACTCTTGAGCACGGAAGCAGAACGATACAGCTGCGGTTCGAGACTGTATCGCGGACCTCCTCGGAACAGGCCCATAAGAAGGAGCACGAGAGGAGCCCGGGCAGAACAGAGTGAGATGGGAGCTTCAGGGTCTGAAGAGGAAAAGAGTGAAGGGGTCAAGGAAGTACAGGAGGTCCTGACAGTAACAAATGATAACATACTCCAAGGTTCCAAACCTCCGCAATGGTTATCTGGATAACATTGCATAGATATTTGTCAACATCCCGGCGCCTTGCACGCCCCCGTTATTGGGCTTGACCGATACAAGGGCCGCTGCCTGGAGGGCGGCGTGGAACAGTCGGCTGACGAAGAACCGTGAAACCGCATTTATCACTATATTTTCCACTTAAAAGTTATTGTTGGATATTAAAGTGTTTGGGGGCAGGGAGGGGAGGGGGCTCAAAACTTTATATTGATAATAGTTGCGACAGGGACCGTGAGGTAACGGTCCCCACTGGTGGTCCGATATTGGACCGGCTGTACACACTCAGTCCAATCCGGATGCCAGTGAACCAAGATGCAGACCCTCGTTGAAAAGGGGAAGGATGAAGAAAGCGAACTGAGGGCAAGGGGTATCACGTTGAATACCTCGAGGGGGAGGGAGGGAGGAGGGCAGCTGAAAATACCACAGCCCCTGCAAGTTAGGGGCATCTATCAGGCTACTTTCACTGCGGCGGCACCCAGTGACGGGTGACGGGACCCGACACACAAACCAAGAAGACATACAAGTGATCGACAGACATGACATAGCAAGTGACAGGCATGGCACAATCAAAATTGGCACATTGAACGTCAAGGGACTCAACTCCCCCACCAAAAGGTCGCTAGTGTCCAGAGAGTTCAAGAGGGTGAAGCTTGATATACTTTTCCTACAGGAAACCAGATACAGCAAGGGAGAGGAGAGGAAGGTCCTGTACGCCAAGGCAGGCTCTGAATACTGGGGGTCAGGCCCACTCAAGAAAGCCGGCGTCAGCATCTTAGTCAGCAAAGAGCTCTGGTTTGAAACCCTAAAAACCTGGGCTGACGTAAGCGGCAGAGTGCGCGTACTGGTCGGCAAAATACAGGGCATCACCATCACACTTGCATCCATACATGCTCCCAACTCTGGACAGGCCAGGTTCCTACAACATACAGTCCCCAAAGTCATGATTGAAGCAGAAGGCAAAGTTATCTTGGGAGGAGACCTTAATATGTGGATAGATCCAGAACGGGACAGACAAGCAGGCAACCCACTCGCAGCCATCCCACCCAGATCTGGACCCTCACAGGTTGCGGACTTGATGGATGCCTACAAACTCAAAGACGCATGGCGACACATAAACCCGAGGCAAAGAGGTTTCACGTTCTACTCTGCACCACATGCTACGTGCACCAGAAATGATTACATATATCTCACTCCAAAAACTCACCGAGGCGATGTCAGAATCCAGAATCTCCTGTAACATGGTCGGACCACGACATGGTAACGGCCACCACCAGTCGGATGGCTCTCCCCCAGAGAAGCTCTAAATGGCGCTGCAACGAGACACTCTTAAAGGACCCGATATTCTGAGACAAACTTAGGCAAGACATTGAGCAGTATTTTGAACAAAACAACACAGGTGAAATTCCTGTAAACACAGTATGGGAAGCAGGTAAAGCCACATGGAGAGGGATACTCATCAAAGAAGGAGCAGCAAAGAAAAGAGAACAGCAACTTATAGAAAACAGGCTCCAAAACGAAATAACCCAATTGGACCACATCGCCCAATCAGCCGGTCCCGATAGAACCCAAAAAATTGAGGAGGCCAACGACAAGAGGGAGGAACTGCGGCGACTAGAAACCGATAGCATTGTGCGCAAACCTCAATGTCTAAAGCAAAAACAATATGAAAAAGGGGATAAGGCAGATGCCCTACTCGCCGCAAGACTCCGAGGGCAACGCAGAGAACGATGGGTGCCAACGATACAAAGTGAGGAAGTGCCCCACGGAAACCATCCTCCTAATATCCCAGAAGCCTTTGCCAGCTTCTACGAGAAACTATACACCTCAGACGCTGCCCCACACTCAGAGGCGATTACAGAATACATAAACAAGGTATCCCTTCCAAGCCTACCCCTGGTCATAGCACAAGCCATCGACGCCCCCATCACAGAGGAGGAAATAGAAGAGGCGATTAAAAGGTTCCCAACGGAGAAAGCCCCTGGAAATGATGGCAACACAGCAGGGTTCTACTAGACCTTCATGGACGTCCTCCTCCCATTCATGGTCGAGCTCTTCAATAACATCCTCCAATCGGGCTCTGCCCCTGAATCCTTCTCAGAGGCGCTTATAATGGTTATACCTAAGGTAGGCAAGGACCCCAAACTGTGTGCATCCTACCGCCCGATTTCCCTCCTAAATACGGATGCTAAAATGTATACAAGAGTCCTCACTGCGCGGCTCGAGTCACACATGCCCGCCATAATCCACAACAACCAAGTGGGATTCATCCTCGGCAGACAGGGAGCAGACTCTACCCGGAAGACCCTTCACCTCATACACGAGGGCAAGAAAATGCTGAACACACCCACACTATTCTCAATCAACGCGGAGAAGGCGTTCGACAGAGTTGAATGGAACTTCCTGGAAGCCACATTAGAGAAAATAGGCCTGAGCCCTACTCTCCAACGAGGAATTAAGGCTGTTTACACGGCGCCACGAGCATCCGTGGTAGTGAATTCCCAGTACTCCCGCTGGTTCCCCCTCAGTAGAGGGACAAGACAGGGTTGCCTTCTCTCAGCAACACTTTTCGTGTTATCGCTGGAACCGCTGGCGCAAATGCTTAGAACAAACAACGGCGTAGAGGGGATGCGAGTGAATGGCAGAGAATATAAGCTGGCCTTGTACGCAGACGACATCCTGCTCCACGTTCAGAATTCAACACGACATCGATTCCCCAAGCGATCCGTCTTATAGAAGAATATGGCGTACTGTCAGGCTTCAAAATGAACGAAACCAAATCCATCCTCTTCCCTCTCCACAAACCCACCCCGGACCAACGAATAGACCTTGAGCGCTTGGGACTAATCATCAGAGGCCCAACATTAAGATACCTAGGGGTCAA
Organism: Ambystoma mexicanum; assembly: GCF_040938575.1. Taxonomy (NCBI): domain Eukaryota; kingdom Metazoa; phylum Chordata; class Amphibia; order Caudata; family Ambystomatidae; genus Ambystoma; species Ambystoma mexicanum. Next base: position 757,532,645 of record NC_090933.1, read on the forward strand.
TCTAACAAGAGATATCACACACCTATATGAGGCAAACTTTCCTCAACTCCTCGACGCCCTCAAAGTGGATCTCACAAAATGGAAACCCCTCACGATCTTCTGGATGGGACGTCTAAACGCTATCAAGATGGTGAGCCTCCCACGCTTCCTATACCCCTTTCAGGTCCTGCCCATCATAGTCCCAGAACAATTCTTCAAACAAGTGAAAAAGGCAATAACCAAATTCTTATGGGAGGCAAAGAAACCAAGAATACCTTATGAAACCCTGATACTACCCAAGGAGCAAGGAGGGGTGGGCCTTCCTGATATCGAGCAACACTATCAGGCGGCGCAACTGAGAATCCTTATCCCACACCTACGAGACAGAAGGGACCTGCAATGGGTCCGATTGGACAACGACAATCTAACTCCCGCAACTCTCGCAGAATGGCTATGGGTCCCCAGACCAAAACTCACCAGATGATTACACAATCACCCAATATTGGGGACAACATGGAACATATGGAAGGAAGGGAAAGGAATGACCGGTGTCACCACATGGCCTTCCCCCCTGAGTCATCTCTGGTCCCCCGGGATCAGAGAGCAAATCCCCGAAAATGCCAGATATCAAGCTTGGTTTGATGCTGGACTTGAAAGGGTCGGCCAGCTGTGGAGAGATGATAAATGCATAACAATCACAGAGCTAGAAGAAGCCCTCCAATTGCATCTAATCCCGATCTTCTTGTACCTGCGTTTGAAAGGCGTCTTATCCAAAAGGGAATGGAAAGCCAAAACACAAAGAGAGCTCATGCCCTTTAAAAAAATCCTGGACACGACCACCACAAACAAAGGCTTGATAGCGTGCATGTACAGTGCCTTGATTTGCAAAGAGCGAACTCCGAGCCTCCGCCTCAAAGAAAGATGGGAAAAGGATTTTGGCAGAGAATTCGACCAGAAGGCATGGGACAGAATTTGTGAAACACCTTCCCGAATATCAATCGCAGCTCAATATAAGCTGCATGCAATAAAGCTACTTCACAGATGGCAGTACGACCCATACAGGCTTTCAAAAAATGTACCAGTCCACCAGCCCGAGATGCTGGCGACAATGCGGTATGGACGCCAACTATTGGCACATGTTGTGGGGCTGCCCCAAAGTTCGTATGTACTGGCAGGAAGTCCTAGGATGGATCAAACACATAGATGGTATTGAACGGGAGCCATCCCCCCTCCTGACTCTCTTTGGTCTAGAAGAGGAGGATGAGGAATTGATCAGGATAAAGGGATTGGCATCCCCACTGCTATTGGCCGCGAGAGCAGGCCTGGCCATTAAATGGAAATCCCCACGCCTTCCAGTTAAAAAGGATTGGATAAAGATTGCAACAAACATTTACACAATGGAAAAAATTACGGCAGCCCTCCACGACAGGGCCGCATGACACGAAGAAATCTGGTGCGACTTTGCCAACCACCATATCACAGGCACAGATGAGACCAACTCAACGCACCCAGGACTCTAGAAAGCATCTCGCCCCAACAAGAACCAAACATCTCCCGACACGTTACAAGCCAACTAAGCCTGTCGCAAACTCAGTCACAAACTCTGAACCTAAACAGACTATCAGTGATAAACATCCCGTTGCGCGCTAAACAAAAGCAGAACTTATGCCAACGAACTGGAAGAACTAGGAGCACCGCTATGGGGATGGAGGGGGAGGGAGAGGGCCCAAAAAACAACATTCAATCGGGGGGCGGGGGGAAGTTACTTGATATAAAAGTGTTATTTTTGTTTAATGTTTATGTAACATTGATGCAACAAGGTGATCATAACATGCACCTATTTGTATGTATTACCCTTATGTTTAAAATCCAATAAAACTTACATTTAAAAAAAAAAAACTGAGGGCCACTAGTTTTTGAACTCATCCCTCACTGGGGGACCCTTAATGAAATCCTTTCCCTGCCATCTTTACCTTGGAAGGCTATTTTGTCCTTTTACCCAGCCTCCCCTTTCATAGTTCAGGGTGGTTTGACGGTGACAGGGATCCCAGTTTAATGCGGAAACAAGTTTTGGAGGCGAATTTACATACTTTTGCTACCAAGGTCGCTGATCAACCCTTCTTTAGCTTTCAGCCAATTTCGAAACAAGAATTGGCAAAGGTCATTACTCAGTTAAAAAGTATCAGCTGTAAAGGCAATCCTTGTTCTTCCATCATCATAAAAGAATGTTCTCCCATTCTTATTCCTGCATTGATGAAATTCGTCAACTCCTCTTTCACCCTTAATAAGGTCCCTACTTCATAGGATGGGTGTGGGTCATATATCGCTTCTCATGATTCTTGACTTGTCAGCAGCATTTGACCTTGTGGATCACTCCATCGTGTCCACCAGGTTAAAGAATAATGCAAATTTTTCCCAAGCAGCCGTAGACTGGATCACCTCCTTTCTGAAGGGGAGGCAAGTCAGAGTGGCTAGTGACAGTGCAGAAGAAAAACCTACCACACTTATGTATGGTGTTTCACAGGGAACCTGCATGTCACCCTGTTTTTACAAAATCTTTATGATCTCTTTCTTTGAGATGTTGGAAAAGGAAGGAATCATATTCGCAAACTATGCAGACGACACGCAGTGTGCTTTCCCTATCTCAGGATCTTACTTGGAGGATGAAATACTTATCAATGAAACTTATAAAAAAATTCAGTATTGGATGGTGGCTATTGGTTTAGCCATTAATGGCTGTAAAATTGAGGTCTTATTAGTTGGGTCAGAGACCAAACTCGAGAAGCTGGGACCCAGCTATAAGAATTTTACTATAGACAATTGTAAAATTGACGTTTTGAGCAAAGTAAAGACCCTGGAAATCTACTTAGATAAAAACCTGAACATGAAAGCCCAGGTTAACAGCCTAAACTCTTCTGCATCCTACTTTATTAAATTGTTTTGCTGTCTTAGGCCTTTTGTATCTGAAATAAATTCAGAAACGCTGGCGAGTGCCATCATTGGCTCCAAAATAGATTATTGTTGCAGCCTCCTGGTAGGCTTCCCCCTATCAGAATTTTATCGTCTCCAGGTCATACAAAATGGAGCCGTAAGAGTCGTTAAACGTCTTGCAAAAAGAGTCCATGTGTCGGAAGCACGCAGAAGTTTTCACTGGCTCCGTGTTCAGGCTAGGGTCTCTTTCAGGTTACTTCTCATTACACATAAGTGTATACATGGAACCATGCCTATCTGAAAGAAATGATCATCCCCAAGAAAAACATTAGAAACCTCAGATGTGAGGAGTCTAACATTCTTAATGTTCCCCGTTTTAAGACCAAGAAGTCTAGGGATGCCGCTTTTGTCTCTGAAGCTCCCCAGACATGGAACTCTCTTACTCCTCTATTGAGGGTCACCGCATCCACTGAGGTTTTTAAGAAAGGGTTGAAAACCACTCTCTTTTCCTAGATTTTGATCTTTCCTGTAAATGACATGACTCTCTAATGAACCCACTGCTATGATCTTCCTGCTACCTTTATGTTTTTTGTGTCAGTCAGTTGTTTTTATTTTCAGCACCCTTAAGCCCCCGGGTACCTGGCGCGCTATATAAATTCAAAAACATAAACTTAAACATAAACGTATTTCCTTCCCTCCTTACTTTTTTTTCGCCTCAGAGATTGCATTTGTGTGTGCTGGGATCTTGGTGAGTGGGCCCCTTGTATGCCTGATGGGCCCCAGGTGTCTGCTGTCTCTGTTAGGTGTTTTAGCAGCTGTCCTGCTTCCTCCAGCGTGGTGACTCTGTAGTCTTCTCCTTTGGTTTGAAAAGTCAGTGCAAAGGGGTATCCCCATCTATACTGAATTCCCTGTTCAGTGAGCCATGTGGTGAGTGGTCTGCATTCCCTTCTACGTCCCAGTGTGAAACTTGACAGTTCCTGGTATATCTGTATCTTTGAGCCTTTGAACTCAATGTCCTGTGCTTGCTTTGCCCTGAGGAGAATCTCAGATTTCTCTTTGAAACGAGAGAATTTCATGACTATTGAGCATGGGCCTCCTCCAAATGCCCTTCCTCCTCTATGGGCTACCTCGATTTGCACCACTTTGCCACCCTCCGTCTTGAATAGAAGATTGATGTTGTCTTGTACCTGTATCTCATTCTTGGCCAGTGTCTCCGCCTCAGCTTCCTCCAGGCCAATAACTCATAGATATGATCACCTTTCTCTATTTTCCATGTGGTCTATTTTGAGGGTAATTTCTTCTTTTAATTCTATGTCTGTCATTCTTGCGTTCAGTTTCATTTCTACCAGGTCCATGTTGACCTGGTTGTGTTCCAGATTTTCTACCTTTCCTTCTATCTTTTCGACTTTCCCCCATAATTCCGAAATGGAGGTTTGAATGTCAGATCGTAGGGCCCTAATCTTCGCCATCAGCCCTGCAATGTCCTCTTTAGTGGAAGCGTTGCTCATTGTGTGGGTCCCGTTGGGGGTGTCCTCTGCTTTGGGTGCCTCTTCCCTCCAATATTGTTTGAGCCTGTCCAGTCCTCCTGTGGGCAGGGACCGGACTAGGCCCCTGTCCCCTTCTATTGGCCCAATTATGGTGTAGTGAAGAGCGTCCCCTGGGGCGTTTCGTCTGCTTTCCAGCCTTGTCCTCCAACTTCGCTCTGCTATGTGTTTTTGGGACCAATGGTGGGTGCTGACTTTTCCTTACGGGCCCTTTTATGGGAGATTTTGTGCTGGAATCTTTCTCCCTTTTGTTGCAGGTCCCTTCTATTATGGGTGAATGGAGGCACTGGCCTTTCCTTTAGTTATGCTTGACGGGGTCATTTGGGCCCTTTCCTCTTCCTCGCCCCTTGGAGTCTTTCCTCCCCCTGGTTTTCATGGATCCTGCATCTGTGGTACCTTTACCACCGGCCACCATGTGGGCACCAGGTCTTTTTGGGCTTTCTTCTTGTGGATTTGCAAGCCCAACTGTGAAGCTTCCTGCTGATCTGGCTAATGTGTCACCTTTATTTGCGGAGGGTGTTCCCCCAGGTCATTCAGATCTCACAACACCCTTTTCCCCACCCATTTTTATTTTAATAAATGTCTTTGCTTGAATACCTTGTGTCCGACTCTCATTTCTGACTCTGCATCATATATGGTCTCAGAGTGGGATGCTGAAGCAGTTGAATCAAACTAGGAACCCACTAAAAAAACATTACTCTCTAATGCAGCTTATCATCCAGCAGTTAGAGGAAGAGAATTTTATACTTGAGGTTAATCAAAATGGGAAGTTAATCCACATGAAACTGTCTTAAGCATTAAATAAAAGATCTTGAAAATATTTGCTTTTCCCATCCTTAATCAAAAGCTTCTTTGTCATGGTCGACCTGTGTTAGATACCTCCAAGGTATCGGCCTACATTATAAAACCCCACAGTAAATTAAACTTGATAATTAGAGCGCAGATACATCTGCCTCTGATCCCCTTTTCAGGTATCACCCCTAGTCTTAGCAGACCTGCACCAGTCCCGATAAAAAGTAGGAAGAGTTTCCAGTTTCTGTTCCTCCACTGGGGATAATTGAACCAATAGATGTAGGCCCATCACCTGAGGTAGAGGAAGAGGTATTTTCCTTCTACGACCAATCAGCTAGATACCTTGAAACATTCCAGTCTGAACTGGACACCTGTCTCATTGAGGAGAGAGTTCCCGAAGAGAATATTGAGATGGCAACCCTAGAAAATCTTTTAGCCCAGCTGACTGCTCATCAGATCCAGGCAGAAAACTGAATCCAAGCTGGGCTGTATAGAATTTCTGAATCTTCTCAGAGACCCATATTATCACACAGGGTCTTACAACCCTATATAGAAGGGGAAGACCTGGGGAATGTTTTCCTCAACTTTGAGCCTTTGACCTGACAATTTCCATTGACGGATGAATGAATCACCAGACCTGGCTACCCTACGGAGAAGAGAAATCCAGAACCCCTTACAGTTGTTAAATTCTCTAGGAACAGTATCTTTTGATAACATCAAACAAGGGTTTTTGAAAAAGGTGGGACAAACAGACAATTTTTATAGACAGAAGCTCTGAAGTATTACGTTGAACCCAGATGAAACACCAGTGGACCTAGCGGCCAGAGTTCAAACTACAAAGGACCCATAAGGATTTTCCCAGCCCACTCCTTTTTGGGTAAAGATAGAAACCAAGATGCTCCTTACATACCCATGGTGAGAGATCTATGCAAGGGAGACAGGCAACCTGTGGTAATTAGAGAAAGGGTAGAGGTAAGAACCAAAGAGAGGTGAATCCCAAGACCCACATCCATGGTGTGTTTCTCATGTGGGCAAATAGGAGATCTGACTCAACAGTATATCAGCTGCTACCTGATCCTGACTCTGGGGGTGGTAGCATGAGGCAGGATCACATGGGAAGAGACAACTAACGGGGAGATGTTATGACTTCATTGGAAGAAACACAGTGTCCCCCCTTTTCCCATGAGGAAGACCCTCGGACACCCAACACAGACTATTGTCAGCTAACGGATCCCCCTTGTAAAGGAAGTCAAGAAAATATTTCTTTACACTACTCTGGTCAGGCCCCCACCTTTGATTTGATTTGGTATTTATTACACACCTGTACACAAGTGTTTTTGGGTTCCAAAAGACAAGGGAGGGGAGACAAGACAAACAATCCTACTAGGCCCTGTGTGATTTGGATCGTGGAAGTGTGACAATGAGAAGTGCAGAGGGAAGGGGTAGGGGGAAGTGCGGTCATGGCAACTCAGCGCTGAGTAAGTGCTGTTAAGACGGATTTCTGAACTCTGTCCTGGTGGCACAGAAGTTCAGAAGGCCAACCTAATTACTTGGAACAGGGTAACCTCTGGACAAGCCAGACCAATCAGGGTAGCGATCGCGGCGGTCAAGACTAGGTCTCAAGAGGGGTGAGGGTGACTGAAAGCCCGCAATGAGCACACCAAGCAAGGACACTTACAAATTACTCCAAACAGGTGTTATATTAAAAATATATACACATTTATTCCAAGGCCTTTGCAACAATGACCGTAGCGAGAAATCACAATAAAACTCTAGTAAACCAACACATACCAAACCAATACAATATATATACAAATACAAACGAGTCTAAAGCGTTAGATGCACGAAATGTGTAGTCCACCTAGAAGGGGAGGAAAACAGGCAGTGCGGAATAATGATTAGACCCAGTCCGCCTTCAGAGGCACCTAACTAAAAGGAAGTCCAAGCCCTATGAAGATTGGAGCCTTGTGCTCAAAAGTACCTGCACACGCTGGTGCCAACGGGCAAAAAGGGGATCTCTTCGAGGGAATCAGGCAGTTCAGTTTGGTGCACAAATGAAGAAGAACAGAGTTCTGCGACTCAAGCGCAGCTTCCACTGTGGGCAGAAGCAGAGCGCGAGTACGGAAAGGCGTGCTGTTTGACACAGCAGGGAAAAGCTATGGGCTCCTGCAGGAGGGCGACCAGTTCCTAGCTATGCTACTCACCGGTCCCCGATGCAAGCAGAGCCAGGCTTCTCCGCGTCAGTTTCAGTGCTGGCAGGTTCAGATAGGAGCAGGGGACGTCTCGTCATCGTGTAGATTCTGCAGCAGCAGAGTTGAGTTAAAGATGTCCCAAACGAAGTGAACCCACACAGTTTGTTACCACAGCAGGGCAACGGAGCGGCCGTGTGTATCTCAGCCAAATGTACACTACTCACTTCAGACCTGGGAATGCCAAATGTACGAATCGTGTGAGAGTGACAAGGACTCGATATACAACACAACCTGACGGCGGTTACAGAGCAAGACCCCTGGGTAGGCTGGTCAGTCTGCTGGATGGCCCAGAGACACTTCCGAAGGCTTACGTGCAGGAGATGGTGAAGATGCCGAGAATAGCTGTCCCCGCTATTCCAAGGGTCGAAGTACCAGTACAGGCCTTCTGGTTCGATCAGAGGTAGAAAGGCTTTCACAAGGCGACAGCAGTGCAGAGGAGCAGTCCTTCAGCGGGTCACCAGCGATTCCTCGGTTCAGCCTCGTGATTGCAGGATACTTGGCTCCTGTATTCCTTTGTTCGTGAGAACTCAGGAGATCGACATGGTAGTGGCGTTTCCAGCCCCCTCTTATCCACGGTTCCCTTCGCGCCAAAACGGAGGGGACCCAATGGGAGATATGCTCATAAAACACTCACAACATACGTGGACCTATCACGGACCACGGTGGTCCCAGGCATTCACACCACACTAGACTCTCTGGCACCCAGGATGTGTATTGGGACCAGACATCCCAGCCCACATCCTGGAGGCACACACAAGGCCTGTAGAAGCCCGCAAAAGCATCTGTGTTTCGTGGGAAAGTACATGCCCAAATAAGGAAGGCCCTGGGTCGGCTCGAACTGGGGAAGGTGAAGGGGGCAAGACGGTCAGCGGACAGGACAAAGGAGCCTCGTGGTCTGGCCATTTTGGGAGCCAGGCCACCATTTTCGGCTAAGCGCGAGAAACTCGCTTAAAACGCCAAAAGGAGCTCAGAAACACAAGAAACTATCACTGCCACCATTCCCGTCCGTGATTCACTTGCACCGATCATTTACAATCCAAAAAGAGTATCTAGGGCCTGTAGAAGGCTAGAGACCCAAGAGAGCAGTAACTTAGCTTACAGTGCCCTCTTGTGTCATGTTGCACGAAAGCTGCAACATGGTAAAGAAACTACAGAAAACAGCGTTTCCCGGTACTGACTGTCTTAAGGCCATGTCAGTTTCCCCGTAAGAATGGAGCGAAAGCCCAGAGGAGTGCGGCAGAAGGCTGCACTTCTCTGGCAAAGTCTAGATCATGGTGAAAACAACAGCAATAAGTTTAGGGGTTGCCACATGGAAGGAAAATGACCCACAATTAAGAAATCTTTCCTAACAAGTGCAGCCACGGCAGCGCAGCTCTGGGTAAGTGCACGGAGGCAGGGGGCTGTCGGAGTTGCAGTTACAGCTCCTAAGTGCCCGGTAGGCTAAGAGGCAGTGCAGGGTTGACTGGTCATGGAGGAGCTTGGAACCCAGTGAGGTTCTGAGTGTACCAAGCAACCAGTCAGGGCAGCAGACAGGTAGGTTAGCAAGGAAGCGAGAGAGAAGGCAGAAGAGAAAGGGAAGGGCTTGAGCAGCTTCTGGAATCTTAGGTGGTCCGGCTCAAGTCTAAGAGAGGCAGGGAGGCCGTTCCAGAGAGGGATACCTGCAGAAGAGAGAGATCTACCCCAAACTCTCTGCTTGGAGAAGCGTCTGGCCCTTGGAGAGTTAGAGATAGCTGCGCGAATGGCTCTAGAGGGAAGGTATTTAGGCAGAGAGAGTTGGATATAGTGAGGACCCTGACCCCAGAAAGCCTTTTGGACAATCCAGAGGGTCTTGAACTTGATCTGTGCAGCCACTGGGAGCCAGTGGAGAGTTTTGAGGGCTGGAGAGATGCGATCCCTGAGCTTGAGACCAAGGATAAGTCTAGCAATCCTGTTCTGGATTCATTGCGGGTGTGAAGAGTAGAGTTAGGCAGATTGAGAAAGAGGCTGTTGCAGTAGTCCAGCCTGGAGAGAGCCAGAGCTCTTGGGGAAGGTGAGAAAAAGGTAGAATGCCTCTGAGGAGGTGCAGCTGGAAGTGGGCCTTCTTGGCAAGGTCTGTGATATGACGAATGAAGGAGAGAGTGGAGTCAAAGATGACACCAAGGTTTTTTGCCCCCCCCCCCCCCCCGGAAGGCAAGGGTAGAGAACTCAAGCATGGCGGCCAGAGCGAGAGAGGGAAAGTGGGAGCAGGGATCCCAATGAGTAGGATCTCTTTCTTAATGTCATTGAGGCAGAGATGGTTGAAGGCGCACCATTCCTGAATCATGGATAGATATTCTGGAATAAGCGAGGAAGGAGTGGAGGCTGAAGGGACCCGGAAGGAGCGACAAGTGTCATCCGCATAACACTCAAAGTAAGAAGAGAAGGTGGAGATCAGGTGGGCCAAAGGGGCCAGATAGAAAGTGCAGAGCCAGGGTTAGAGGATAGAGTCTTGGAGGACACCACATGTGTAGAGATAGATGCTGGAGAGAAAGGACCCAAGTTGGACCTGGGAGGGTCGGTCCAGGAGGAAGGAGGTCAGCCACACCAGAGCCTAATCTGTGATGCCCATGTTCTCACAGAGTTGATTTTATTTTATTTTATTTTATTTTAGTATTTGTATAGCGCACTGCAACCCATGGGCATAGAGGCGATGAGAAGAATATGTATGCAGGCTTGCTTAATTGTTACAAGATAGCGGCCCAGTACAGTGAATAAAACAGTTACATCGATTACAGAAGGTTACAAGTTGAGTGCAATAAGCAGAGACAGTCATAAACTGAGGTGATGGGGGGAGGCAAGTCAGGAAAAAATCTCAGTCTTCAAGGCTTTACGGAAGATTGATCAGGATGGCATGATTGACTGTGTCAAAAGCAGAGGAAAGGTCAAGTAGGATGAGGACAGAGGGTGAGCTGGAATCCAGATTAGAGAGCAGATCTACACAGGGGTTCAGGAGAGCAGCTTCTGTGCCTCTGCCTGCTCTGAAGCCAGACTGATGGTCATAAAGACAACCAACAGATTGAGTGTGGAGTGTAAACTGGTAGATGGCCAGCCTTTCCAGGAGTTTTCCTAGGAATGTAGTGACAGAAATCGGGTGATGGTTTGCTAGACAGGTCGGATTGGCAGAAGGCCTTTTTTAGGAGGCAGTGCACAAGGAAGTGCTTGAGGATAGAGGGGAAAGATGCAGTGACAAAAGAGTAATTACATAAATTGGCCAAGGCTGGAGCGATGGTGGTGATGTAGTCCTTAATAGTTCTGGAAGAACAAGGGAGTACCTGTTTGGATGACACTTTCATAGATCGGACTTGTCTTGAAACATTGTCAGGTGTATCAGAGAGAGGGATGAAAGAGGGAGAGGCAGCCAAAGGGGACCTGGAAGAGGTAGAGGGAGAGAGAGAGGAAAAGGAAAGCGAGGACAGGATGTCCTGGGTTTTAGTGGTGAAATTAGTAACTAGAGGTGTACAGAGGGCTTGGGAGGAAACAGGAAGGGGGAGACTGCACTAGGATTGGCAAGCTCCGTACAGATTTTAACGAGTTCGGCCATGTTATTAGAGGCTGCAGAGACACAGGCTTGAATATGGACCCTCTTCTTGGAGAAGACAGAAAGTCTGCATTGCCTTTGGAGCACGCGGCAGGCCAGTTTGTCAGAAGATGTGTTCGACATCGCCCACTTCCTCTCAGCCACCTTGCACTTATGTTTCAGTGCGGTGAGGTCAGAGTCATACCAAGAGTTACACTTGGATGTGGGCTTCAGGCGGATCCTCATGACAGGGGCAAGGATGTCCAAGGTATTGGAGATAGAAAGATGCAGGTTAGAGAGGGCTGTGTCAGATTGAGCATCAGCTTCAGGATTAGGAGTCACAGAGAAAGTCGAGGCAAAGGCAGCCACTGACATTTGCTTCATTGTCCGAATGACCGAGAAGGAAGGTGGCAGTGCTGGGGTGGGCTTTGCCTGAGGGACAAAACGTTTCAGGTGGGTGGAGAGCAGAAAGTGGTCCGTCTAAGAGAGAGGAGTAGTGAGAGGGTTAGAGAGGGGATGTCTGAGGAGATGAGAACACCCAAGGTGTGTCCAGCAGAGTGTGCCGGACTAGAGGGTAGAATGGTAAGGGAGAGAGAGTCAGAGAGGTTACGGAAGAGCCCAGAGGAAGGGTTAGAAGCACCCAGGTGGATGTTGAGGTCTCCAAGGAGAAGTTGAGAGGTAGAAGGAAGGAGAGAAGAGGAGAGGTTAGCCCATTCTGAAAGGAAGAGGGTGACCTGGCCAGGTGGCCTGTAGATGGTGGCGACAGTCAGGGAGAGGCCAGGAGAGATAGAGAGCCTGCAGACCAGGCATTCAAAGTAGGAATAGTGCTGTGTAGGAAAGACAGAAGCAGGGACCCACTCTGGAAAGATCAGAACCACTCTAACTCCGGGCAGGTTGGTTCTGGGCTCAGAGAGGATCTTGTAGCCATCAGGGAGGAGAGTGTCAAAACTCATGACTGAGCTCGCCATGAACCATGTCTTCCTGAGAGCGAGGACATCCAGGTCAATGTCTTCAAGGAGGAGGCAGATGTCAGAGGAGTGTGTGACAGCAGAGCGAGAGTTGAGAGTAGCTATGTGGAGCAGATTTCCACATTGGAAAAATTTCCAGGGTTGGGTACAAGAGTGAGGTACACCCAACGGAAGCGGCCCGAGAGTGAGCAGAGACAGTAGACGGAGGTGGCATAGGGGCCAGAGAGGAGGAGGAGGAAAGGCGTGCCAGAGAGGAGGTGGAGGATGGGGGTGGCAGAGAAGCCAGAGAGGTGGTAGAAGGAGTAATAGGAGAAGGGAGAAGGTTGATAAGACACGGGATACCCCTATCAAGAAGGAGGAGATTGGGCTGAGAGCCCTGGACTATGACAGTACCATTGGAGGAATGGAAGGAAGCCAAGAGGAAATCCCATTGGGTGCCACTATTAATGGAAGAGTAGGAGAATGCAGAGAGAACAGAGAACATATGAGGTTTGGAGAGGGAACCGCAAAGAGGATGTCGGTAATTCTGTCTGGGGGAAGCGCTGATGTAGGTATCAGAGATAGGAAGGTGTCCGTTGGAGACCAAGATGAATCTCTTGAATATTTTTCCTTCCAGACTTAGTGAGAGGGATATTATAGGAGATAGAGTAGCAGTTATAAAAGATGGGGAAATCAAGAGCACCATAGTGGGTGCGAGGAGGAAGGAGGAGACAGTGAGAGAGAGCAGAGCGAGAGGAGCACAGCCCAGCGCTGCACACTGCACGAAGCACAGAAGGGCAGAATCACAACAGTAGGGACACAACAAAAGAAGCACAAGCAGGTAACACAACACAAGAGGAACACAAGAACACAGCAAGGACTAAGAACAAGGGGCGGGCACAGTTCAACCTAGTGGGAGGGAACCAAGTGGACACAGCTGTAACCAACAGAAGAATGGGAACCTAGAGAGCGGAGAGAACCTAGTGAAACAGCAGAAACACAGTAACCAACAGTGGAGTGGGGACCTAGAGAGTGAGGGAGAGCCTAGTGGAGCAGCAGAACCGCAGTAACCAACAATAGAGTGGGAACCTAGGGGGGTAAACAGACCTAGAAAGCGCAACCGTTAGCAGTGTGGCAGCAGAGCAGCCTCAAAACACAACAGAAACTCAAAAAACACAAAGTACGGCTAACCGCAAGAGGGGAAAACCTAAGGTTGCGAAGAGACAGAGCACGTCAAGCCAGTCGGTAAGAACAAGTATGCGGAAAAACCAGGCAGTTCAGTAGAGGGCAATAGTGGCTACTCAAAAACCCACAACTCAAGCATTACACCTTTTGGTTATAATCTGCATTTATGTGAAATCCCTAAGAAAAACCATGCAAGAGGTAAACATGCAATAACATCCATGGACTCCAACTCCCACAACCACCCAAGTACTGAGACGAGGAGGAGGATGAGCGTGTTTGGGCAAAGTGACAAGAGTTCAGAGTACAACGCGCAGGCTACTTGTTTTTCCAAGTCTTCAGTGCGTGGGACATTTAAAAATGGCAACTGCACTATGGGAACGAGCAGTACAGGAGAGGATGTTAAACCTCATGCTGAGGCTCACAAACGCGAAGTACACAGACAGGCTTGTTGGAATGGAAAAGGCTGCCGGAACAGAAGGAGAGAATCTGTATACAAGCACAAAGGGGAGTGGAGACGCTGGGAGCTGTGGAGAAGCTCCTGGATGTCAGGCCGCTCGAGGATACAGCAATCTTCAGTACAGGCTTTAAAGGAAAGCCGGCATGTGACTGCAGAGCCACGTAAGATGCTGAAAGAACGGCTGCACACTCCAAGGATGAAAGCGGGGGAAGGAGCCACCCTGCATAGGCGCAAGCAGAATCTGAGACGCTGAAAGGAATTGTTGTGTCTACCCAAAGTAGCTGGGGACCCCGGGACATTCTGACAAGAGCGGCAGCAAGTGTTCGAATGGTACAAAATTGCTTATACCGAAAATATCTGAAGTATCTTTGAATGCAGTCAAGGCAAAGTACAAATTCAACACCCAATAAGAAGAATGTTTGAATGCAGCCAAGACAAAGTATGAAGAATGTTTGAATGCAGACAAGACAAAGTACAAAGACGAACCCCAATCCAGTACAGATGCATGAGATGTCAATGTGGGGAGAAGTTTGAGCAAATGTTAGAGCAAATGTTACCATAGATAGATATACCAAGCACCTCACGGTATATGCCATTGTGGTATAGCTAAAGAATTGAGAAAACGTCTAAGAAATCCTTGCAGGCGTTTACACCAGGTAGCTGAAAAAATATAACAATTTGTGGCAGGATAGTATACCAGGTGATCTGAAAAGGACTTTAAGAGAAGAACTGGCATGCAAATAGACGAGTCAGATGAAATTGAATAAAGATTCCTGGCAGGGTTGTATACCAGGCAATGTGCAGATAGGAAATAAATCCTACAGAAAGGAACTGTTAACTGACGAGACCTTTTTGCCATCATATTTATGAATCCAGGGGAAGGGGACCACCCTCGGGAAACAAGGGTCTTTACCTTGGAGAACATTTTTGTTGAAGTCATTATTACACTTTTGGTGGTTTTGAACACTTTAGCTAACAACAATATAAAGACATTTCTTTGCACCCCTTTGCATTTTGTTTTAGTGTTTGGGTCAGCATAGGACATTTTTAACACAAGGACAGCTTTTCAACAGCTGACTCCTTGACACAGTCTGATCCTTAGTTTTGATTTCTAGGCAGGGAAACTCCTCTTTAGAATATGGCCAGATAGGCAGTTTCCCAAGACATTTTTATTTTCATAAATGTCTTTGTTTCAAAACATGACTACCTTGTGTCTGGCTCTAATTTATGAACCCTCACAACGTCCAAGTTAATACATTTTTATAAGAGCACAAAAAACCATTAATGTGCAGGTGCATGAGATCTGTAATGACTTTACTGAAAGTAACTGATTAGTGTCACAAGTGGATACAAAGAATACAACATGCACGTTAGAATTAGCTAAAACATCAATAAATAGACGGAAATCCACTCTCATACACAGTACTCTAACACATGATCCAGATAGGGAAACACTGGCTATTCATTACGAGCCAAACATAGATAAGACACTTGCAGAACCACCTTAGCACATACACAGACACCAGGCGGCACTCATGCCAAGGACAAAGAATAAGGTAGGCCTCATCAATAGGAGTATTTTTTAATTGGAAGTATGGCAGACCATGGAAATCTCTTTCCCCACGTATGTCTTGCTCATATCTTGATGTCTCCTCAAGGTGTCCAATGTTGTTAAGCTTGATGCAAACTAATGAGTCCCCTTGCCACACCGCCTGTGATGGAGAGCGCCAACCAATTAACTGTACCTGTAATGATGTAGTCGAAGTTCTATCACTAGTGGGATGGGTCCAGGAGGAGCCATCAGATATGTATCATATAATAGAGTGAGCAACCCCTATACATCCTATTTGTAGTTTGAGCCATTAACCAACCCCACATCTCCGTAGGTTTTGTAAACTTATAGTGTAATGTGATGTCATTACTGAGGTAGTTTTGTCGCAGAACTTGCTTGCAATCATTGAAAATGTGAGAGCTATGAGAATTAAATGCTTGTATGTTGTCCCGACTTGGATATGTTGTTTGAATAACGCTGGGTTTTAACCTGCACCTGAGTCCTCCATCATTGAGTATTATTCAGACTAATTGTGTAATCCTAGGCAGAGCTTAACATGTGGTAGCAGAAGATGTTTCATTAGGTGTTCTCCAGACAATCGAGGGCTCTTTGCTGCCTCCCCTCAGACAGCGAGGGTGGTCTGTGGAGAGCGGAGATAACGCGCACTTCGGAAGGGAGGTCTGCAGGTACCCACATTGATGGAAAGCCCAGCCCAGTCCCTGCAGGCCACCCCGCTGGGTGTGGAGGGGAAAAGGCAGCTAAAGGGGACTCGACACAGAAGACCCTCACAGGATCCGTGAATGCGAGAATGAAGGGTGCACGCCAAAACCGGGAAGGTGGGGTTTATGTGTGTTATTGATTTATAAGAAATAGAGATCATAAAGGATTGAAAATTGTCTACAAGGGTTGAGGTGGACCACGAGGTAAGCCTCTTTATGGGGTAGAGATAAAGAGATGTATCCCCAGATTATATGGGAAGACATCTGTATTTTGATTTATGTTAATGTTTGCTTGTGTTGTGGGGTAATGTAGAATAAGTAGAGCTGTTCATTTGTGTTGGTAGACAAGTGAATTGGTGTTGTGGACCAGGAGAAAGGGTCCAGAGTGTGAGTGGTGGTTTTGGTGCAGCTCGAGAGAAGGAGTGTGTGTTATAAAGGACTTGGTCTAAGAGAGAGATGAGGATGTGGTAATTTCTAAACATTTTTTATTTTATTTAAAGTGGTTCATATTGGTTATACATTGTTGACAACCTTTGACCACCATGGCCCCCAAGATAAAGAAAAAAATAACATATATGAGGTCAAGATAGAGGTCAGAAGAGAAGCAAGTCATGTAACTTCATACACCATGTACAGGTCGAAGCTATAGGGAAAATCCGCTTTTCTGGTTCTTTCTTTACTCTTCAAGTTTCTTTTTGATCACTATTAAAAATGTAACCAAAGTCAAAATGATTGATGTCTTCTCTACTGCAAGCAACATTTTCCACCAAACATCTTTAGTTCTCTGGCCGTATTTGGTGATCACCTCCACCATTAATTTTCATCTTTGTTGGTCTAGAGCTTTGCAGTCCATTACTAGATGTTCAGTAGTTTCTTGTGAATCTTCAGCCTTGCACAATCTACAGATTATTGATTTGCCATCTAATTTGCCCCAGTTGTTTGTCACCTTGTTCTGAAACAGGTTCAAACGGAATCGGAAGAACTGATCCCTGAAAAACCTGTTTGGGAAAACTTGCAGGTATCTCGGTAGGGTGTATATTTCTGTCTTTAGGCTTGTGTCTGAATCCAATCCTGGATAAACAGTTTCTTCTTGGTTTTATCTGGATTGTCGATAAGGGATTGCAGCGATTCCTCAATGCTGGCTAAGAGCATCTTACATTCCATCTCCTATTTTTGCAACACAGGCTCATTTTGTTCTACTAGGGCTTTTTTTAGGCATGAAAAACTCCCTTTCACCTCCTCTTGTATACATTTCCTGAAGAAAGACAATGTTTTCCATTCAACTGTTGCCCTTATTGAGGTGAGACCAATTCTATCCTCACCACCTGTATTGGGGTACTTGCGGGGATGTTCAATGCCCTTTTCCAAAATGCTCCCTCTATTTTCGTCCAGTTCCCTGGGTTGAAGTTAAGGTAGCCTTCCGTTCCATATGTTAAAATGGCCGACACTTTGGAGGGGTAAAATCTAATCAGTGAAATAATCGAAAAAACCACCATATTTTCTGAGTAAGATCTTCGCTTGGCCTGCCAGAGTCCGGGCTTTCCTTAAAAGGCTCTCCTGTCTTAGTGCTTCGATGGTACTGGTATTTAAGCAGACTCCCAAATAGGTAAGAGAGGCCACCACTGGGATCTTTATTCCGTTCAGGTTCCAAGCATAGTATTTTGGTTTCCCTTGTCGCCGTCCTAATGGAAGGACAAATTATTTTTTTTGATTGATGACTAGTCCATTTTTTTCAATATATGACTGTAGGCAACCAATTGTCTCTGTAACCCAACCAGTGTTTGGTCAATAAGAACCACGTCATCAGCATATAACCGTCTCTCTACATCCTTGTTGGCTATTTTTGGAGGAAAACAGATAATTTCATTAAATGCAGAGTCAACGTCCGAGATGAAGAGTTTAAACAGGTCAGGGGGATGCACCCCTGCTTCAGTCCCTTGTTTGTTGTGACTGCCTTGGTCAATAACCCTGCTGCATTCAATCTTACTTTGATCAATGTCTCGATGTGCAGGTCTTTAATTGGGGCCAACAGTGAGGACGGGCAATTCCTCCGATGTAACTTAGACCAAAGTAACGACTGTTCACAAAATCAAAAGATTGCTTTAGGTCTATAAATATAATGTTCTTCTGTTTCCAATATTGGCTTTTTAACAGATTTATTAAAAAGATGTTGATGCTCGTTCCAATACCTTTTTCAAAGCCGGACTGCCAGATGTCAATAGGTCCCAAGATGTCAAAGGCTTCAATATTAGGGAGGCAAAAACATCTAACAAGGCAATCGGGCCGTAGTTAATGGGGTCTGCCCTTGCTCCCTTCTTGTGGATTGGGATGATGATTGACTCCCTCCAGGAGATTGGGATCTTCCTAGATTTGGTTATGTATTTAAACAATATTGACAAGAAAGTTGCCTTTGATCTATGTTATATTTTAGGGTAATGTTGCTTAAATCATCAGGGCCCGGTGCTCTTGAGTTGGAGGATTTGGAAATGATTTCCGTGATTGCATCTGGATCAGTTTCAATCATATCCCATTTCTCATTTGTTGGTACACTCCAGTGTGTCCTGTCTAGATCAATCTCAAAAAATGATCTGAAATAATTCACACAGGTTGCTGCTGGAATTGGGTTTAGGATTACCGCTTCCTGTGGGGTATCCTGTTGATTTATTACTCTCCACATCTCAGCTGTGTTCTTTGTACTAAGTAATTTTAAAATTTTCTCTGCGTCATTCCTCATGATTACTTTTTTATGATGACTTAGCCAATTGTGATACTGTGTCAGCAAACTGTCCTTTTTTAGAGAGGCGATATTTCTCCTCATATTCTTTTTCTCTTTAGCAACTGTTGCATCATAGGCGTGCCAGTGTTTAATCCCTTCTTTCATGCATCTCCCTGATTTAACCTCGAACAGATTAAACAAGCCCAAATAGTTTATGGGTCTTAGTTCTTCATTAATTTGGGCACAATGGATCACGTTTCTCAGTTGGTCAGTTGGCAATGGAATTTTTTCTGGGGCGATTTTAGCCCTGTTTCTCCTGATGTTGTTACTTCCACATCCACGTGGTATGAGGTCCCCTGATTATAATGAACAGAAATCAGCTTTGCAGACAGTAAATTGTGGCACTTTCATCCATGTGTATCACCGTCAATCTGTTTGCGGCGTCCACCATCTCTACAGAGATGCACATATAATCAAGTACCTGACCCCGCTTCTACCCTTTCTTGTAATCTTTGCCAGGATATCCCCAATGGTGTTCCCGTTCACCACTGCAACGTCTAGGGGTTCAATAGTTTCTTTCCACAAAATCCCTCTTTTTTCCGCTGATGTGCCTCTTATCGGCTGATGTAAGATTGGGGATCCAAAATTGCCCACACAGACTGTGTTCAGTTCCCCACAGATCACATACCAAGGATCCTTCCATTTTAACCTACATTTTGCAATCCAATTAGCCTCTTGGGTTGGGAAATTCATGCTTGCTACGCTTGCTGGATTCCAATACAAGTTAAGAAAAATATGAATTTTCCCTTCTTTGCGATTTTGCCAGTTTATTTTTCCCACCACTATTTGTTTGAGTGGGGTCGGTAGCAACTCTTCGAGTACCGTGAATTGAAGTTAATTTTTTATTAATATGAGTAGACCTGACATAGGCCGGCCTTTTTCTCCTTTAATCGCTAGATTAAGATGCAATGAATAGCCTTCTATCAATGGCAGTGATCTTAACCATGTTTACTACAGACAGAATATATCATGTTCTTCAATATTATCACCACCAGTGGTCAGCAGGTGCTTGAATCCCCGAGTCAATACTCTGTTGAGTCAATGGCTTTTTGATCTTGTCTGCAAACATATTCATCAGCCATATCTAATTTTCTTCGGATCCATGTACTCTTCCCCTCTCTTCTTTTCGTAAGGTCATTCTTTCTTGGTCATTTCTCCTACTACAAGGACTCTGTCTTTTGCTGTGCCTGCGTTCCCTATGATCCTCTCTCCACGGGGTTCGAGGTTTTCGGTCTCTCCATCTGCTCGTCGATCTTCCATGTCTGTGTCTTTCCGGGGTCCTCCCTCATTTTTCACTGGCCCTTCTTGATCTCTCAGATCTCCAATCATCTTTTTGTTGTAGATGCAACACTTTCACTGGTTTAAGTATATTTTTTTTCTCTGTCAGATCGAACCCCAACGGTCTTAACAGGGGTGCTTCTTGTTTCAAAACTTGCGTTATGAATGGAGTGGTAGGGTATATGATTACTCTATCCGTCCGCTCATCATCCACAAACTCCACTATTGCCAGATCATCAGATGTCAGAGGTCTTAATGACTGAACGTGGTGTAATAATCTTAAGACATTCGCTCTATTAAGAATTAATCCATCTGATTCCCTGGTCATTCTTTCTAAGAGTAGTCAGTCTTGGTAACCCCATGTTCTGTTTGCCTCTGGTCCTCCTTGATTTTTTCCTGTTTCTCGGTCCTGGGAGTTCGAGCTTCCTTCTTTTCCTACCAAAGGATGCAGGAGTTTCAGAGGTGATATTTTATAGGGTCTAACATCGTTGATTTGATTATTTGCGCTGCTATCTTGTGCAGCTGGACACTCACTCGGGTTTTCCAGAGCTGGACTGGGAATGTCTGAAGGGGTCTTATCCTTTATTAAATCAGATGAAATTATCGTTCTTTCCTTTTTAGTTGTAACATCTTGCTGAGCTTTCCCCACTAACCATTGAGTTTTGGGTTTCTCTATTTGCAGACGTATTGGTTCTTTGGGGACCTCAGACTCCTCTGGTAGATCATCCTTGTTGTTTTTTTTCTGATGTTTCTTCCTCGATGCTCTCCTCTTCCTTCTCTGACTCAGCCTCTGTGGCATAGTCTGAAATTGAATAGGTTGACATGTTCATTAGATCTATTTCTGGACTTCTTTCTTCCTCTATAATTTTGCTCCCATTTCCTTGCTGTCTTGCACTCCATCTTGATGTCGATTTGGAGCTTGAATTTCCTGCTGCGGGAGTTTGGTGATTTTCTCCGGAAAGAATGTACTTTTATTCGTTGGAACTGTTATGTTGTTAATGCATTTTTTTACCACCATCCATCTCTGCTTAGGCGGGATCTTCTGATTTTTTGATTTTTGGAATTGCCTGCAATTTCTTAGTTGCCCGTTCGCTCCCCTGATTTTTCATAAAGATTGGGCATACTTGTTTCAACAAGGTATGTGAGGGAACTAAGTTCTTTCCTTGGTCTAACAGCTTCCCATCCGCTACAATAACATCTGGTGCGCTTTGTGCATTGATGTTTTTTTCCAAAATCAAATTTGCTGTCCACTGTTGCTATGGGGCATTTGACTTCAGTCGCTCCACCTCTCTTGATGGTGTCACAGTTGGTTGGTTAGGGCTACAAGTTTCTATTCCTCCGGCCCCCTCTTTCATGCGGGGGCTGATTTATTTTTCTTCAAATGGTTAATTGGTTCCCTCAATTATTTTTTCCTTGCAGATGTTTATTTCCAGGGGATCAAAAGTTCTTGACATCCGGTGCATTTCTTTCGGCTTAATTAAGGGATCTAGAATTGTGTGCAGTAAGTCGTTGCCATTTTCCATACTTGAATCCATGTCTTTTTGTATTGCAGTTATAAAGGCTTTCACAAAAATAATTTTCGATGTCAACATGGCCAGCATTTTCGTTTGGTTCTTCAATTGATCCCCATACAGCTTCATGAAGGGTGCCATAATAGCTATCCTTATTGTTGAAGCCTCAGTGTCTTTTTCTGTTCTTTCAAGATTTTCCTTCTTCTCATTCTCATCAATCTTATCTTGAATTGTTTGGCATTCCGCATCAACTCCCACTTCACGAGATTTGTGCAATTTTGCAGGTTCTGATTTTCCCCCAAGACAATTCTCCTTGGTGCCCCCTCCCTTGCTCAGAGACAGACACTTGTTAGATTTTTGGGGATAAGAATTGCTCGTACCCGCAATGACTTCATCCCCTGAAGCTGATCTCGACAGAGGTTGGATTGGGGGCTGCTTGGGATGGTACATACTTGTTGTAACGCTCTCCGGTGTTGATGCTGATTCCAGCAACAGTTGATCTGGAATCTCCAATCCCAGATTCCCTCTGAATTGCATCACCCCCTGTCTAGAGCACATCAACTCCAGGTAATAGAAGTCTTTCCTGGAAGTTAGGTCAAATTTAGACATGCCTCTTGGCTTCCATATGTTTCTTTCAGGATGTTTGTAGGGCAAGGCTGCATGGTTCCTAGTGGGCATAGGATGCATTTTTGTGCATTGAATTGTTTTCCCGACATTCATTGACCAGTGTTTCGATTGCTGAGGGTTTCCCCCCTCTCCTATGGGTTCAGATTGACAACAATAATCAGTTGCCAAAACCCCATATTAATTACAGATGGTATACACTGGCCCACCCCCGCCACTGCCATCTGGTTTCTCCCTCTGAGATGTGAGTCATTTGGGCTCAGCATTTCCTTCTGAGATGTTGCCATGCCAGTGGCACCTGCCCCCTCGCTGAATAGTGAAACGGTTTGATTACCCACTCCAACCAATGGGTCAGCTGCTATTGGTGCCATCGGGACTGGGGGGGCTGATGATAGTTCCTGGGGAAGCGTTCCCATTTTCTCCCTGCTAACTTCAGTGCCCTCGGTAATGGGGGTCTCTTGATTCACAGATTTAGGTTGAACTGATTCAGTCATCTCAGTTTCAACTGAGACCAGCTCCCCAGCTGGTTCAATTGTCACGCATTCTGACATATGGCAAGGCGTACTTACTACGATTGCAACGTTCACAGTGTTTATCGGGCATGGACATAGTGAGGATTCACTCCTATCACTCACCCCGTCTGCCACTTCCATGGCGTTGCTGTTGTTTTAATGAGCCTCACGCCTGTGTCTCTTGTGCGGGACAAGTTTTCTCACTCCAAAGATTTTCTATGACTGCTCAAAGAGATCACACTCCGCAGTCACAGTCGTGGATTAGTTTGTATTGCAGCAAATTCATGCGACTGCTCAAAGAGATCGAGCTCTGCAGTCACAGTCACGTAATATCTTGCCAAGATTCCAAAATGTCAATAGTTATTTGTGCACCGAGATGGAAGTTTATTGAGCAATCGGGCACAATGCATAAAATCTATACAAAAAAAGGTTCCAAGTCTGTTACATGCAGCATGACCTTTACTGCTAGACGTAGGGTAAGGGTAGGATGCGAGGGAGAAAACTTCCAACACTCTCCCGAGCGACCCTGGTGAACACTGAGGATCAGTGGACCAGAACTCTTTACCGTCTGATCCCTGTATAGGATCTGCGATATCTTAAGTGTACCGTAGATCCGTTGTGCTTGCTCTTGGAGTTTTGAGGTCCTGAGTCCACGCACCTCCAGCACAACAGCAAAACAGCAGTCCAAAACAAATCCAGCGCCCTTTTCGCTGTCGGCTTATCGCCGCAAGGGGCATGTATCCAGTGTTTTATACAGCACTTCCTGCTGGGCGTGACTTGTTCTCGTGACTTGATCTCCTTAAGGGTGCAGCAGACAGATGACAAATGAGCATTCACGCTCAATTATGAAGTAGCGAAAAGAGAAAGTGATGCACAGAACTCAGCAAAAACAACAACTAAGGGTGTAAGAAAATGTCGCTGACCTAGGTTTGGCAAAAAGTGTTCACGTTTAAAGTTAGCAGATAAATCCAACAAAAATAGTCTCTTCCAAGGAAAATTCCTTGGATGCAGAGGGGGTTTACCTTCCCCTGGATTACTCAGGTAGGATGGAAAAAGTGTCTCCTTAAAAGAACAATACCTTAAGAATGGCAAAAGTGTCTTTCATACAACAGTTTCTTAAGGATGGCAACAATGTCTCTTTCATACAACAGTTCCCTTGGTTCCTTATACCTGGTTCAGGAGGTTTCTGTGCAAACAATATGTCCCATACCATTTAGCTTTTCATAAGTCTCTTTGCACTGAGTTCACAAATCAAAGGGGTGTTATCCACAATTAGATATTGCACATAGGATTCTCATCAACCTCTTTGATATTTGTACTTGCTCATTAGAAATCCTCCTGCAAGCTCTGTAGGTCTCTGCATATACCCTTCGCCAGGTATTTTGGTTTCAACAGGAAAAGGATCTTTGTTCAATTTAACAACGTCAACTTCTCTCATTTCTTAGAGTCTCTAGTATACTTGTTTTACAATGTGTTTTGCTAAGAAAGTGCTTTTTTCTGTGACTTTCAGTGGACTTTCCGGTATATTCCGCTTCCAGTAATCCTTTAGTATGTTCATTAGGTCCCCTAGTATAATGTCATGCCAGGTATCATGCTACAATGTCTTATTCTTCCTTATATTTCAAATGGATTAACCGCTGCCAGGAATCCCCTTCTGGGGTCTTGCAGATCCACTGGTATACTTCTCTTCTGGGTATCTTCCCCACAAAATGCTCACAGCCTGATGTGCTTCTTTCACCAGGACTTCTTCACTGGATTTACTGTCTTTTAGCATCGCACAGTTGTATTGCTTCACTGTGCCTATACTTCATTGGCTCTAGATATCACTTGTTCCAGCTTTCCCCACATTCATATCTCATATATGGAGACTTGTTCAAGTTCTGTCTTTTCTCTTTTTTAGTTTTCATTTGCTTGCAGTAATACTTGCTCCATCCTTTCCCATATTGGCATCTCATACACAAGTATTTGTTCAAGTTCTGTGTTTATATTTCACTTGGTTGGTATTCAAAACAGTTCCCTAGTTGCTTATATGCCTGTTGGAATGACCCGGGTTCACCAATATCTCTAGGCAGATTCACCGGTGTCATATAGCATTCCCGACCTGTGGCATGTTGCAGCGGTCACGTTTCCTATCAGGAATGGCCTTTCTCGCACTGCTGACCCTGTCCCAACTCTCCTGCCAGCTCTGCGTTTACCTACCAGTAAGACTGCTGCTTCCTGGCATGACCGCAACCCTGCTCGCTCTGCTGCTGGCAGCTCAGGTCTCCTCATTCCAAGCTGTTAAGCAATGTTTGCGAGCAGCAGGATGGAAGTGTCTGCCTTGTCCAGCATAGCTCCTCCCGTGCTGCTGCCTTCTACCTTGGATCTGCTTCCTTCTTCTCCTTCTCCCATTCTCCAAGTTCCGACACCATTAATAAATGTCCCGCTCCCTCGGATTTCATGACAAAAAGTCTGCATGTTTAGCTTTGTGCTTCCTTCAATCCACATTAACTCCTTCTTCCTCTTCCTCATCTCAGTACTTGAGGCTTTATGTGAGTTGGAGCCCATAAGATTTTTGGGACTTCTAAAGTGATGTTGTTCAGGATTTTTGTTTAGGATAAAAACATCAGAGACAGGAGATGGTGGGTGTCTGTTTTTTTTTTAATTCAATTTTTATTGGTTTGTCAAGGCAACAAAGAGCTCATACCAAAAATAAACTTCAGGCACATGCCCGTGACAACTTCAGATAAAGAGCCATAATTCTCTGATGTATTCACCCGTCCACCACCCTGACCCCCAAGTCCCTTTTCTTGGGACACAAGTTCCGCTTTTCCATGGTTATCCTCTTAGGGCAGCACCGACCGTGCGTATGAACGTTGGTGATTAGTAGACTCTCCTTAGAAAAGTGCAATGAGTTCTACACAAAAACTGGTTTTGGGCCGGGTGGAGAGCCTGTGTTACACTCCGGTCGTGTCCTCCGTGTTAACGAACACCTCCATGAATTGCAGCCAGTCGGTCTCTATCTGCGCGCTTCAGCCCTGTATCGCTGCTGTTAGTCTATCTATAAAATAAATGTCCTTGGCTACTGTCACCCATTCTCTTCTCGTGGGAAGGGCTGCTCTCTTCCATGTCCTAGCCCGAGCCGCTCTAGCTGCCAACAGTAGGGAGTGTGTTAGATCAGGGACTTTCTCCCAGTGCTCGTCCCTTTGTTGGAGACCAAATATTAGCAGAAGTGGCTCTAGTGGGTAAACCCTGTCTCCCGCCTCCTTGAGCCAACTAAGCACCTCAGACCAGAAAGCTTGAACCTTTTTGCATGACCACCAAATGTGCCACTAGTTGGCTCTTTCCCCGCATCCATGCCAACACAACGGGATGACGTCTGGAAACATCATAGAGAGGGTGATCGGGTCATACTGCCACCTATGGAGGAGTTTGATGGTGTCAGTCTTGTATTGGCATGAGATTGATGTCTTGAATGCCCTGCTACAGAGTTTCCCCCAGAGACGGTCTCTGATGGCACAGCCCAGGTCCCTTTCCCATTTCCTTCTGAGGCTTTTGGTCGTTCCCTCGTGGGGGGTTAAGAGAGCTCTGTACAGGAGGGAGACAAGACCTTTCATTTCCATGTGGGAGTCTAGGACTTTTTCACCCAGGGTGAGCTTTCTTTGTATGTAAGGTTTTAGTTTCGGCCTCATTAGGATTCCCTTGAGACGAAGATATAGGAATGGGGAGAGTCTGCCAATTCCCAATGCCTCCTCAAGCTCCTGGATAGTTATGAAGGTGACCTCTCTCACCGGTTGGCCGACCCTACAAAGGCCCGCATCAAACCAAGGCTGGTAATGTTCATGGCCTGGGATTTCCTCTAGCACTGGTGTGGACCAGATGTGGCTCAGAGGCGTGGGCCACGTAGTGACATTCTCTCTATTTCCCTTTCCAGCTAATGCTTTCCACATCGTACCTAGTATTGGGTGGTCCCTAATTCTTTTTGGGAGCTTTTTCAATGGGACCCATAGCCATTCGCCTACGGTGACTGGGCGTAGGTACGAGTTTTCAATGTATACCCATTGTTTGTTGGGGTCCTTTCTAAGGTGAGGGGCTAAGGCTCTGAGTTGGGCCGCTCTATGGTAGGTGTTCAGATCCGGGAGAGCGACCCCCCCTCTTTCTTTGGGGAGGGTTAGGGTCTCGTATCCTATTCTGTGTCTCTGGCCCTGCCATATGAACTTCATTATGCGCCTCTTGGCTTCTCTGAGATACGTTTCTGGAGCCTTCAAGGGGAGCATCTGGAAGACATACAGCACCCTGGGGAGCAGATTCATTTTTATGGCATTTATTCTTCCCATCCATGAGTTTTGCCCCTTCCCCCAGCCCTCCGTATCCCTGAACAATTTATCAAACAGCGGGGGGTAGTTTGCCTGGCTCAAATCCTAATTGCGACAATCAATACTGATCCCCAGGTATTTTATCCCATCTGTACAAATCTGGAGGCCCAGGGGGATCAGTTCT
Organism: Ambystoma mexicanum; assembly: GCF_040938575.1. Taxonomy (NCBI): domain Eukaryota; kingdom Metazoa; phylum Chordata; class Amphibia; order Caudata; family Ambystomatidae; genus Ambystoma; species Ambystoma mexicanum. The sequence goes on from NC_090933.1 coordinate 757,559,718, forward strand.
GCCACATTTCTGTCTGTATCAGGTGTGAAGGGAAAGATCATTGACTTGCCTATGTTTACCTTAAATCCTGAGAAGCGACCAAACAGTTCAATCACCTACAAGGCGGCTGGGACTGACCTTGTGGGCTCCCGCAGGTGAAGCAAAATATCATCTGCATAAATGCCTAGTTTGAAGGTACGTTCACCCACGTCAATACCCCATACCATCGGGGAGCCTCTGAGGTATTCTGCAAGTATCTCCATGGTCATGGCGAAGAGGAGTGGGGAGAGAGGACAGCCCTGCCTCGTCCCTCTTTGGAGTCTAAAAATGCACGACAGGTGCCCATTGACTGTGACTCTAGCAGATGGCGACACGTATAGAGCCTTGATAGCTTGCTTGATCCCAATTCCGAACCAGAGCTTCTCGAGTACCCCCTGCAGGAACCCCCAGTCGACTCGGTCAAATGCCTTTTCGGCATCGATGGACACCAGGACCGGGCTCTCCCCCTCCTCGGTGCTGCCTCCCTCATGAGATGAAGGGTGTCGGCCCCCTGCCTCCCCTGTATAAAACCCACCTGGTCGGGGTGAATTAACCTCGGCATATGGCCATCCAGCCTTGTAGCAATGATCCCGGTGAATAGTTTTGCATCCACTTTCAGGAGTGAGATTGGTCTATAGGAGCGGCAGTCTGCCGGATCCTTCCCCTCCTTCGGGATCACCATGATTAGTGCTTTGCCAAAGGACGGGGGTGCCCTCCCTGTCTTCATCATATTTGAGAATAGACCTGCTAGGAACCCCATCAGTTGACCCGAAAAGGCCTTATAGAAGCCTGCTGTGAACCCGTCCTCCCCCAGGGCCCTGCCCAGCTTCAGGCCTGATATGGCTTTAAGCACCTCCACCTCTGTTATTGGGGCGTATAGGGATGATGCTTCTAGGGTTCCAAGGACCGGAAGGGTGACCCCATTAAGATATGCCTTGCATGCTTCCTTCTCTGCCTCCCCCTCTCTCCCGTACAGGGTCTCATAAAACACCACAAATTTCTCTGCTATGCCTTCCGGATCAGATCTTTCCCCCTCTCCCCCACTTGCAAGTCTTGCCACCCATCTGTCAGCCCTTTGGCCTCCAAGTTTTGCTGCCAGCATGGCATCTGCCTTGTCCCCTTTTTCGTACCATTTCTAACGTAGGTGTTGGAGTCCCGCTACAATTTTGCCCATCTCCATTTCCCTCAATTCTTGTCTCTTCTCCCTCGCTATGCCCAGATCCCTCTCTTTCTCTACCTCCTCCTTCCCCTCCGACCTTTCCAGAGAGATTATCTCCGACCTCAACCTGTGGGCCAGGAGGGTCCAAACCCTTTTTTTGGAGGCCCCTTCACTAATCAGCCTACCCCTCCAGGTTGCCTTTGCCGCCTCCCATACAATTTCCCGGTTCACTTCTCCCGTGTCGTTTAGCTCGAAGAATTCCCTGATCGCCATTGTCATTTCTTCCTTAAAAACCACATCCCCCAGTAGGAAATCATTGCATTTCCATAGGGATTCCATGAGTTTCAGACCTGATATGCTAATGTCTGACCAGACCATGTCGTGGTCTGACCAGCTGACTGGGCGGATCTCACAGGCCTCTATTCTGCTCATGTGCTGGTGCTCCGTGAATACATAGTCTATTCTCGTCCTGGTGCCATGGACTGCAGAGTAAAAGGTGTATCCCTTTCTCATCGGGTGTAGTTCCCTCCAAATGTCCACCAACCCCTTCTCCCACATTAGGTCCCGGAGCCTCCCATGAGGTCGTCTCCCTCTACTGCCTGGTGGGACGGTCTTCCCACTATGGTCTAACTCCCAGTCAGCCCATATGTTAAAATCTCCACCCAGGAGCAGGAGTCCTTCCGCTTTGGCCATCACCTCCCCCAGGGCTTCTTGGATGAATTCCATCTGACCCATGTTGGGGTAATATATGGCTGCTAGGGTGACTCTGGAGTTATGTAGATTGCCAGAAACCACTAAAGTTCTCCCATCCTCCCTCCCCCAACAGGTCACCTCTGTTAGTTTTTGATTCCTGTGGAGTAAGATGCCAACTCCGCCTCTCTTTTTATGGCCGGAAGCCCAAAGGTCTGGCCCACATGTGATCCTGGGATGGCCCTCTCCCCCCCTCCCCCTCACCGTTCTGGTCTCTTGTATGAACAAAACATCTACTCTCCCGTTCTTCATTTCTTTCCCAGAAGGGAGCCCTTTGCTGGGGAGTTGAGCCCCTTGACATTGAGTGAACCCATCCTGATGTCTCAACCCGGCCCCTTTCCTCATTGTCTGCCATTGCTTTTTCCTCTTATGTTCATTGTCTTCCCGGTCCTGTGGAAGCTGACTTGTTCCCTTTTGGAGCTGGATAGATATTGTGCCCTAAAACCCCTACCCCCAACTCCCTCCCCTCGCCCCTCCCTTCTCCAAGCATGTCCCTACACCGCAGTTCTCTTGATAAAATCTGTGTCCCCGGCCGGGGTTGCTTAAGAACTGACCTTGCCCTTCCAGTTAGTTTGTCTTTATTCTTCTACTCCTCTCCAGCTTCTGATGTCGGGGTGTTTGGTTTCCTGAATTTTCTTCTGCCCTTTGTCTTCTTCTTTGTAGACCAAGGGCCCCCCGGTTCTCTCCCGATTTCTCCCGATGCTCGGGTGTCCACCTCGTTTCTCTCCTCCGGGGCGTCCCCCTTAAGCACTTGCGGCACTTGCGAGGCTTCTTTACCACTGGTCACTCTGTAGTCTTCCCAAGCTCATTCAAAGGATAGGGCAAATGGGAAGGACCACCTTCTTATATCTTATATCCTGGCTTGTAAGCCACTGGGTGAGCGGACGACATTCTCTTCTGCGGGTGAGCATGAGGGATGATAGGTCTTGATAGATCTTAATTGTATCGCCTTCAAAAATAAAGCTCCCCAGACTTTTTGCCTTCTCCAATACCTCCCTTTTCTCTCTATAGCGGAGGAACCGCACCACAATGGTCCTTGGGCCTCCCTCGCGCCCCCTCCACCTCGAAGAGCTCTTTCCAGCTGGACTTCATTGCCACCCTCCAACGTAAAGAGTTGGTTTATCAGACCCTGGACTTTCCTCCCCATGTCAGCCACTGTCTCCCCTCTCTCCTGCGTCATGCCCATGATGCGCAGGTTATTTCAGCGCTCTCTGTTTTCTAAATCGTCCATCTTCAGAATTATGTCCACCTCTCTTATTTCTAGGTCTGTTAGCCTCGCCTCGTATTTCATGTCCAGCAGGTCAGTCTGCAGGTGGTTATTTTCCATCCCTTCCATTTTCTCCTCCAGTGTGTCCACCCTCCCCTTGAGGTCCACTATTGAGGCTTGTATGTCTGTTCGAATTGCTTTAATCTCTTGGAGGACATCCTTGAGATCGTCCTTAGTGAGTGCCGCAGAGGGGGGGGGGTCACTGCCTGCGGGCATGATGGCTCTGGGGACCTCGCTCGTGGCTTTATGGGGCCGGCGGAAGTGCTGGAGAGAGGAGATTGCCCCAGGGACTGGGGTCCGCTCCAGGGTCTGGGTCTTCCGGTGCACCCAGGGGTGGTGCCGCAATCAGGATTTCCCTTGTGAAGGTCCTAACCTTCAAGTCGGCGTCCCCGAACCTTTTCCGTTGCCGGGGTGCCGTGTTCTTGGGTGCTATGCTTGGTGTTGGCCCATGGCTCTGTGAAGGACGCCGTGCCCTGGGTCGGGGCCTGCTCATTCCAGTAGGGCCTCTGGGGCAAGGGCCGGGGGAGGAGCAGTGGTTCTCACGAGGCTCAGGCCTCCCTATCTCTCTCCCTGGCTGGACAAATCGCCGGTGTGTGGCAAGGAGAGGGTGCATCCACTCCGTTAAGCCTCCCTCCTCACAATCTCCTCACCTCCGCCCGTTCACAGTCTCTGCGTTAGGCCCTACCGGGGGGCCCCCGCGGCCTAGAGTGCCCCAGTGGTGCCTGCGGGGCTGATGCTCCGGATTGGGTTCCTCCTTCGTGAGAGCTGCGATGTGTGGGTCTCTGGATGGGCCTCCAAGCTCTGGAGGTAAACCTTGGGGGCCCCCGTCCTCGCAAGAGGGGGATTCTCCTGAGGGTCCTGGGGGGTGCTGTCCCTCGCTTCCCAGCTCTGGGGCCTGGGCTGTGTTCTTCTCGGCCTGCAGGCCCGCCCGGCCCCCCGTTTGGGCGGGGACCGTGTAGGAAGGTCCTCCGCTCCGTGCATCTTACAGTGCGGCGCCACCCCCAACATGCTTCTGCCGGGTGTGTTCTACCAGCGAGAGGGGGGTGCACGGCTCCCCGGACCTCTCCGCGACACCACAGGGCCGAGTGCCTCTGATGTCACAGGCGCTCACTGGGCTTCGCAGTTGGCGTACGCCCGACAGTCCTCCTCTGGGGCCACGGGCCCAATCCGCGTTACAGCGGGTCCTTGTGGTGGGCCCCCAGGCACCCGCTCTGGGTGGGGCCGACTGCGTGGGTGGAGGGTCCTCTCCGGCTTAACTCTGTACTCCAGGTTGGGGACTGGGAAATCGCACTAGGCCCTGCGGTGCAGGCAGGAGCGCAGGAGCGTGAGCCTCACGCGTCCAACATGCTCCGCGCCCCCTGGTGGTCTCCCGGTATCTGTTTTATGTATATTAGGTAGGAATGTTATTCTGCCTAGCATGTTTTGCAGGAACAGATTTTGGGGTTTTATTACGGGAGGGATTTGTATACTGATAACAAGCCATCAAGAACCTAGGAATTCTGAGGTTTTCCTCAGAAAGAAAAGAATACTCCGTCTCTTCCGAGGGGGTCACCAACTTCCCCCGACAGCAGTCTCCTCCCACATGATCCTCCCTCATAATACTTCCCCCAAGGTAAGGATCAGGTACCGGCTGCTGCCTCCTGGCCATGTGGGAGGAGATCTTAGACGGGGAATCAGTGATGACTCCACAGGATTTCTTACAATACCTTGGACACAGATAGATACAAATAATTTGAATTACAAATGACTATCTCTCTTACAGCAGGTGCAGGGAAGTGGATTCATGAGTTAGAACAAGAGATGGCTGGCATGTCATTAGCTGTGAGAGACATGAAAGGTTTGTTTGCCACTATATTGAGCAAAACATTTGGAAACAAGCAGGGTATCCTGTGGTGACAGCCCAAAATACAAACCAGATGAAGACCCGCTGCCTGCATACAAAACATTCAGGACAAATGGCATTTAGAAACATGGGAAGCTTGAGACAAAAATATAAAACATGTTTACCACATTTTATGCATGAAGAGGTACAGAGACAATAAAGAAAACTGTGGGGATTGAGGCAAAACCAAGGCCTGAGGCACAATTGGCTATTGTCCATCATTGTAGACTACAACAAGAGAAGGACAGAAAGAAGGTTGAGGAAAAAAGATAGAAGCAAAGTTACTGTAAAAGAATTGGCAGTAGAAGGAGCCACATGAATCAATGTTGGGGAGAACCACAATGTGCAGGAAGCACAGCAGATGCAGCCAGGATCAAATGGAAACTTTGCAGGAATTATTACCCCCGCGGGAGAGGGTTTGCATCCAGGGGCAGAGCGTTTGGATTCCAAGCACCACAGGCAGGAGGGTTTAATGGAGGAAATCACAGTTCGGAAGACCTCCAGCACAGTGCTGGACATGCAGAAAATTGGGACACATTTCACAGGTTTGTAGAAGTAGGGGAGGCATGCAACAAAACTGGCAATAATTTGGCCCAAGAGGGAGCCAACATACTCACCACAATATAGCACTGCACCACCAGACTATAATGTGCAAGATTAGATGCAGTATGAGCAAACACAAGCACCGCAAATGCAGTGAGCATCACAGGCAATACAGCCACAAGTGCAGCCACCACAACAGGCGGCACAATCTCAGATACAGTAAACACAAGTACAACCACAAGTACTGCACAAATCCTCTTCTCCCGTTCCTTCTCTCTCCCTCTACCCTGCTAAACTAGTGCTCTGCTCCTTCCCTCTTGTCCCCCTCTTCCTTACAGCTTGCTGACTGGCCACCTGGTGTACCTCAGAGTCTCACAGGTCCCAGGCACCCTGCCAGTCCTCTCTCGCACTTGCCTCAGGGCCCTACACCCCACCCACCTCACTGCACTTGACAAATAACACAGGAGATTGGCTCTTTCTGCACTTACCCCAGTCTCCATTGGCTGGGAGCACTTGTACCTCCTCCTCCCTTCTGCCATCTGTGCACTTGCATGATCCAAATGCACCGTGTTTGAAGATCGTCTGTCTGTTCTCCCTGTCTTCACCCCTAATTGCACTGGTAAAACTGCAAAATCACTTTCAGGCCTATTGGCTATGTCGCAACTGTTAAATGTGTTTTATGCACTTACTCTGCCTGTGCAGACTACTATCGTCTCAGAATTTCAAGGGCTCTGGGCGACTGTTGTTTTTTTCCCATGTTCCCACCCTCCTTGAGCACTTTGAAACACTTACCTGTGTATAGGTGCTTTATAAATAAACAATACCATACCATACCAAACATATTACCGCATGTACCGGCAGCCCCTAGAGTAGAGGTTGTGACAATAGTGGGAGGGAATCCCTTTACTGGAACATGATTGAGCATGTATCCACAATAGAACAGCCCACAGAGTGACTTCATGTTTCCCATTCTATTGATTACTCCAGACCCACAGAGGAACTGAGGGTCAGGGTGACTATATGCAAAGATACTTTTTCCTTCTTGGCTGATACAGTGCGACAAGATCTTGTGTTAGAGAGGGAAAGTTCCCAATGCCAGAAATATCAATGGACGCACAAAGATTCTGTGGGGCTATGACAATTGTTCCTTTCACAGACAGTTTGCCCATAACCATAGGAAAGCATCAACTGGCTATGCCATTGTTATACTCTCAAAAGACGCAAGTTAACATATTGGAGAGGGACCTGATGAGTACATTAAACATGTTGATTTCTTTCGTTGAAGAGGGGATCATTTGTTCTACACCAGACATTCATCAGTTCATCAGAGCATTTTATGGTCAGAAAGCACAGAGAGGGTTGCCACTAAACACAAAGGTATTCCTTTATGGAGTACAGCTACTATTGGCATGGCTGCCATGAATACAAGACACATTGTTGAGATTACCCTCAGAATTTGTGTTCAGGCCAGAGATACCCATGGATGTGGAGGAAGGGCAAATAATTATAATTGAATTAGAAGCAGCAATAGTAAGAGAGGACGGAGTTTATGGTACAGGGGTGACTTGGTGCATTGTAGTAGCGCTTGACTCAACACACAGATTAACTAGCTTGACTGATGGAGATCTATTTAAAGATGACGGCTCAGATCACAAGGTGTTTTTTGATATTTGTCTTGCATATAATTTGCATATCATTTGCAAATAGAGTACAGGGAGGTTCCCAATTAATATTATTGGTGAGGAAAGTACCATGTACCATCATTTATGCAGGAAGATTTGGCAAAAGTACCGAGTTCAGCGGTCCATATGACGTTGGCTTATTAAAAGGAGTTGGAGCAGTAAGAATAAAACTAAAGAAGAATGCTATTTTACAATGAGTAAAACAGTATTCCATGTCCAAGGAAGCTGACGAGGATATTTATGAGACCATTGCTGCCCTGATGTGGCAAGGTATATTAGTGCCTTTGCAATTGCCATGCACCACTGCAGTATAGCCCATAAAAGAGGCATAAGGGGGTCTTGGAGATTTATACAGGATATATGCCATCTGAATAACATTGTTGAGGCTGAGTTCCCAAAAGTGCCAAGTACAGAAATCATATTTCAGCCCAATATTTTACAGTGATTGATTTGAAAAAAACCTTTTTTCTCCAATTTCTGGCATTAAAACTCACATTTTGACCACATTTACTTAAAGCGGAATCAGATTACCACACAGTCACCTCCCACAGTAGTACTGTGATTCCCAAAGTGTGTTTAATCGAGTGCTGCAAATGGACTTGGGGAATGTACAAACTGACAACATGGTCATACAGTATGTGGATGACTTATTAGTTTGCAGTGTAACACAGGGAGAGTGAAGGAGAGACTGTTTTGGCTGAAGAAGGGTACACAGTGGATAATGAGAAATTACAATATTGTCAGGAGGAGGTATTGTGCAGAGGTCAGACAATATCAAAAAAAGGGAGGAAAGTGATACTGAAGTGCAGAGGCAATCAGAAAAACAGTCAGATTGAATCTGTAAAGGAGATGCAACTTTTTGTTTGGGGACTCTGCAACTATTGCAGGGCGTGGGTATTTCACTGTAGCACATATGTGAGGCAGCTTTTAGAAGAATTGAAAGAAGCACAGAAAGACGGGGATATGGAATGGGTAGGTGAGATGATAAATGCATTTGATGAGTTCAGAAGAGCAATCGGCACAGCTCCTGTGTTAGGTATCCTACATTACAAAGAAGACTTTTTCTGGTTCTCCCATTCAAATGGAGTTAGGATGATGGCTGTCCTCACACAGTGAACATCACTAGGACACAAACCACAGGCATATTACAGCGGGAACCTAGATACAGTAATGAGAGGTCATTACCCATGTGAACAAGCGTTGGCTGCAGTAGCCTTTCAATTGAGAAATCAGCGACTATTACAACAGGCTATTCCATTAAATTATTTGTTGAACATGCTCTTTCTGCTTTACTGGGTAAACCTATAAGCACATTGACAGCCCAGACAGCATCAAGTTATGAGATCATAATCTTGAATCCATCTATCAACATTGTTAGGTGTCGCACAGTCAACCCAGCAAGGTACATAGCAGAACCAGTGGACGGGGGTGATTATGTACATGACTGCATGATGTATATAGATTTCTATGATGACGTTGCTCGAGTCAAGAAAAACAACCTAGGACTGGGGGTGATTAATTTCATTGATGGGGCATCATCATCGATCGACCAGAGCAGTGGATTGTGAAATAGTGGGACAGCAGTAGTGAAGGCAATAGACAACAGAATGTTTGAAGTTGTGATAAAAATTGTCAACACATTTTTCAGTGCAAGCAGCGATTTGGTAGCTATGATTTTAGCACTTGTGGAACATGAGGATGAGGCTGTGACAGTGTACTCTGAGTCTGCCTGTGTGACAACAACAGTACATTCAGGGTTTTCACATTGGAAAAGGAGGAGATTACAGTGCGCAGACTGTTCACCAGTACAGCATGTGGTAGAGAGACTATTTGAAGCCCTCAAATGCCCATCAGTGATAGCCCTGGTCATGTTTGCACGCATATGAGAGGCACAGCCATGAATTATTGTGGCAAGCAAGCTGCAGATGTAGAAGAAAATAGGGCAGCATATTTTCCAGACATATTAGAAATTACAATTGCCCCATACAAATACACCCACGTAACATGGTGATGACAGAAAGGTTCAAAACATTGGCAATAACGCAGATTGCAGAGTTGCAGGGGACATGCCCTGCCAGAAGAGCAGGAATTTTGAAGGATGAGGGAGTTCTCTTTATCACCCTCTGAATTAATGTGTGCCAGGAGTGAGGGGTCAGAATTGTGAGGTAGATAGCTTGGTAAAGGTTTTTCATAAGAGGCCATTTTATTAACTCACAAACACCTCATTATCCCTAACCTAAAGAAAATGCCCCTGCCTATCAAAATAAACTAAAGGAAACACTCTAATAAAAGTAATCTGTCCCTCACACACATATACATACATCAAATTCCTCACATCACAAACCTTGCCAAGAAGACTCAATTCAGTTTGACCTCCTCAGAGGTATTCTTCCTTTCCTCTGCTTCCCCCATAAGCTCAATGTCTCCAAAGCTCTGATCCTCTATAGCCTGGACTACTGTAACAGCCTTTTCCTCAACCTACCTAACTACTCCTTTTGCCCCCTTCAACTTATCCTGAATAGGACTGCAAGACTTAACCTTGGCTTCAAGCCCAGGGACCGAATCTCTTAAGCCCTAAAATCTCTCCACTGGCTCCTGATTGCTGCAAGTATCAAGTTCAAAATCCTCCGTATCATCCACAAGGCTTTCTGTGGCCTGGGACCCCGCTACATCCAACTCTCTCCCCCTAAATACCTCCCCGCTAGAGCCCTTCGGTCTTCTAGCTCCAGCTCTCTGCGGATCATATGCTTCTCCAAGGAGAGAGTGAGGGCAATATCTGTTCTCCTCCACATGTGTCTCTCTATGGTCTGGCCTCCCTGCCTCTCCCAGCTGGAGGGGCAGAGAGACGGATCTCTTTAAGTTCTGGAAGCTTCTCAAGACCCACCTTTTCTCTTCCTCCTTGCCTCTCTCCTGCTAATTTTCTCTGCCTCTTGATTGGCTGCCTGGTACCTTCAGATTCTTACAGGACACCAAGCCCTCCCCCACTATTCTACCCCTATACTTGCTCTCCTCTAACCCCCTCCCAACCTGCACTTGCCTTTATGGGCTCCCTCCCCCTGCACTAGCCCGGATGGGCCTGCCCCCCCTTAGCCCTCCAGCACGTTCCTCGCACTTAGCATGTGGACCTTTCTTCCACTGCACTCTCACCTCCCTGGGCCCTGTCTATCAGGGCACTAGCTTAACCCTCTGGCACATCCCACATATCCCTCTCCCCAGCACTTCTATTATTGCACTTGCACAATACAAATGTTACAAGACCTAGTAGGACTATTTCTGTTTTGTCATCCCTGTTCCCCCATTGTCTTGTTGCTCCTTGAAACACATTATGTATAGGTGCAATATGAACACCCAATAAATGAAAATAAATTAATAAACTCATAAAGGACATAGATGGCAGTTCCCATATAACAGAATTAACAGTTATGTTCAACAAAACCTACTAAGTGGGTATCCTTGTAACCTGGGTTGGGTCCCCTTCCTCAGATTCAAAGAAGGATTTTCAATCAAAAGTTCAAATAAGAAAGTTTTGTTTTGAAGCCAAGTTCTAATTATAAATTTCCTCTTGCTCCAAAAGTCTTCCACTTGGATTTCAACCAACGGTTCAACTGGACGACAAGTCTGTATCTCCCCACTTATAGCAAAGAGTTCAACACAACTTCTTCTTATGAAACAAAACACTTTCATAATTCTTCTGTATTAACAATAATGTTTTGTCAGGGTGATTCCACAATACATCATGAAACACTCTAGTGGTCTTGCCACTTCTTCTCCACAACTTTTAAAGGAATGGTTCACCCAAAATGTTTTATTTCAAAAATGGATAGGCAATATTAAAAAAAACGATTGCCATTTTTTTATTCGAAGTCCCTATGTAAAATTTTGAGCAATTCAAGCTCAAAGAAAGCACATGGGGGCATCCATTTTGTGAAATGGATGCCCGCCGCTGTGCTCGCTTTGGCTTTTGCGGCACTAATGAAGGAAAAGCCAGCCAGCTGTAGTAAACAAAAGCTACCACTGGGTGGCTTTTCTTTCATTGGTGGTGTACGCGGAGGACGGGGACTGGAGACTACAGGCAGAAAAGCTGCAGCTGCATCTCGGTAAGTGCTATTTTTTTAATAAAAAACCGCAGCTTTAAAAAACGTTGTATTTATGTTTGCGGTAGCTTTTGAAGCGACCGCAAACATAAATACAACGTTAGTGTGTTTGAAAACGCTGCGGTTTTTCTTTCTAAGTTTCTCAGGCTCCTCCAGATCGGAGGAGCCTGAGAAACTCAGAAAGAAAAACCGCAGCGTTTTCAAACACAACTGCGTTGTGTTTCTGCCTGCCGTGGCTATGACTTTGGGTCTCCGGTGCTCTCCCAGGAGAGCACCGGAGACCCAAAGTGAAAGCCAAGGCAGGCAGAAACACAACAGGGTTGTGTTTACATGCCGCAGTGTTTCTGCCTACAGCTGATTTCCCATTTGGGGCTCTCGGGCTCCCCACGGGGGGCCTGAGAACCCCAAATGGGAAATGCTAAATGCTGCAGTGTTTCTGCCTAAATCTGCTTTCCCATTTGGGGCACTAGGGCTCCCCGCGGGGAGCCCTAAAGCCCCAAATGGGAAAGCAGATTTAGGCAGAAACACAACACGGTTGTGTTTGAAAACGCTGCGGTTTTTCTTTCTAAGTTTCTTTCTAAGTTTCTCAGGCTCGTAGGACGTTGTATTTATGTTTGCGGTCACTTCAAAATCTACCGCAAACATAAATGCAATGTTGTTAAAGCTGCGGTTTTATTTCTAAGTTTTCCGGGGTCCTGCAGCTAGTGCTTATTAAAAAAAAATAAATAAATAGCACTTACCGAGATGCAGCTGCAGCTTTTCTGCCTGTAGTCTCTGGTCCGCGTCCTCCGAGTCCCAGCACCAATGAAGGAAAAGCCACCCAGTGGTAGCTTTTGTTTACTACAGCTGGCTGGCTTTTCCTTCATTAGTGCCGCAAAAGCAAAAGCCAGCACAGGCGGGCATCCATTTCACAAAATGGATGCGCCCATGTGCTTGCTTTTGAGAATATTTTGAGCTTGAATTGCTCAAAATTTTACATAGGGACTTAAAAAAAAAAATGCCAATTGTTTTTTTTTAAAAATATTGCCTATCTATTTTTGAAATAAAAAATTTTGGGCGAACCATTCCTTTAACCACAAGGCAGTACTTTGATGATTTCCTCCTGGTCAACTATCTTGCCAGGACTAGCATTAAATAGTACCTAAACTGGTTTACTTGCCTGCCAGGACAACAGCTCCTAACACTACTTCAAGTATGTGATAAAGTTTACTTCAGACCTTTTTGAAAGGTCTTTGACTTTCATCAACATCAAAATTCACAACTCCATTTAGGAAAACAAGTTACACATTAGTGCTGTTTGTTCCGTTGTTGTATTTTCCACTCGCAACACAAGTTATGCCCCTCTCCTCTTTGATACTCTCTGTCAGGAGGGCTTCCCTCCTGCCACTGTTGTTTTGCCACTTCAACATCAAATAACTGCTGGTGATGTTTCTTTACTACACATGCCCCTCTTTGACTTTGGAAATGCTTGTTGATGTTTTGCTTACAAATTGCCTCTTCCTCTCTATGGGAATGAGGGTAACAATCCCTCTGCAATAATGTTCTCTTGTTATTTTGCCACTGGGATTTAAATGCTCTGAGCGATATTGCCCTATCTTCCCTTTGGAAATGTTGGTTATGGTCAGCTTGCTTTAGTATTGCCCCATCTTTACTTTGGCAATGATGTTGGTTCGATAGTAAGGATTGTAACCCTTCCCTTCTGGTATTTCTACAAAGTTCTTATTACGCCAATGTAACTTCCTTGTTTTAGTTTGGTATTTAAAATTATTATCTGTAGCCAGCAGTCGATTATGGAGAGTACCGGGTTACCTAAAAATGGTAAACTCACTGGTTTCAGCATGCACATCTGTTCGATCTGCTGCCACTGCTCGTTCTGCTTCCTTTGCTGCCTCTTGCAAAAAAAGCTGCTGCTGGTTTCCCATGGCCCTCGCCGAACAGGGGGACAGTTTGCTTCTATGCCACCTCCTGCTGTGCAACCTCTGCAATTAAGTTCTTCAATCTTGGAGACCCTATCAGGGCCATCATCAACTTTACAAGTAGTGGGGGCTCCAGTGGCTCCATTTTCCTTCTTCATCTTCTTCTGCAAATGCAACAGGTTGTTTCTGCAACCGCCACCTTCTTGTTCTCATGGCCTGCACATGAGTGGGCCTGATATTTTCAAACGTCCCACTCATGTGTGGGTCATCAGAACCACTAAAGTGCATCTTGCAGTTTAGTGCCTCTGAGTCCCTCTTCCTCGTCTCAGTAGTTGGGGTATTGTGGGACTTGAAGCCCCCAATGTTCTGATTACCTTTTTCTTCATCATTGCAAACTTCAACTTCCTTTGATTCACAACAAGCCATTAAATATTCAGGCACCATAGAAATCTCCCTCTCCAAAGAAGACAAACAATGCGTCCCTCCTAAGGGAATCCTCCCATTCCTTCTTCTCCCAGGTGATCCACCCGGCTAATACCACCCCAGGGTTAGGATCAGGGAGCAGCTGCCTTCCCCTGGCCACCTGGGAGGAGACTTCAGTCAGGGATTTTGTGAGGATTCCGCAGGATCCATCACATAGAATTGCACAGGGAAACCTGTTATGCCTGTTGAGCTGCTCACAGTAGCACTGGGACAGCTCCATTGTCCAGCATAGATTTCGGAGGACTGGTTTATCTCTAATTTGATAGAGCATGTGACTTATTTTATTATAAATTGCATGACATGTCAGAAATGTACTGCTGACCACATCTTGAGAATGGTGAGAGGAGCAAGCCCCATATCGATGATTTCAGTATTTGCATTTCGACTATGTAGATATGCTTCAAAACTGTAACAGCTACAAATATATTATAGTAGTTGTATGCCATTTTCCCCACTGGATCGAAGCAGGTTCATGCACAAATCCAGATGCCCTATTGGCTGCAAAATTCTTTGTTTATGAGGCTTTTCCTAGATGGGGAGTATGCAAGGTGCCAACAACGCGAAAGAGAGGTGGAGGGAAAGAGCTGCCCACTACTAACCTACCGTCTAGAAAGGTCAAACACCTTTAATACAACACAAAAGGGTTAGGTGGGTATCAATCTCTAATTTATATAGGTAACGTTGTGGAAAAACCAAAGTGTTTTCAGACAGGGTTGCCTCCTGTTACATTAAATCACCAGGCAGTACAACAACTTATTGAAAAATATAAATCTGCAATTTTTATTAAAGTACATAAAACATATTAATCCAAAAAACCGTAGACAACAGTGTTAAGACTACAAAGAGACATTAATCTAGTTGATGTAGAGGGCTTATCCTATGTCTCACCCTCTAATGTCAATGAAGTCAAAAAGAAAGTGTCATGCTGTGCAAATATGCAATTACTTAAAAACAGAGTTTTCCATACAACATTTCATGCATTCTCACCATGACCATTTCATACACATTCTCTCAACATAACTCATCCTAGTATGCGAGGTGCAACGGTCTGATAAATGACTACAGTTTGTAAACAAGGTTTTTGAACACGTAGCATCCCTATTGACCCCTTTCTCACTGTTCCTTACAGAGGCTCTGCTTCACCTCACTGAGGAGGCTGAACAAGGCCAAAATACGTGTCTGGGGTTGTGGATGGTACTCTTGTTCAGAGGAGAATTGCCTAGCATTTTGGTGCTGGACAGCCCTTGTGGTTGGTACAAAGACTGATATACAAATGGATATTTCTTCTCTGTGTGAAGAGTGCAGTGAGCTAAACCGTGTGTGCTTGCAGACCCTCCTGAGTGGAAGAAATTCCATAGAACATGGTATTTGACACATGTACATGTTCAGTAGAGAGGCTCCCACACTCCTTTTCAATATTGGAAATAAGACAGAAATTCTCATCTGCCTACCACCTGCAAGCAAACAGACTTTGTGAATGGCTCAACTGCCTCTTGAAGGAACACAATGCAAAAATAAAAGCACCTTACATTAGAATTGGCTGCATTGCCTTCCCCTGGCTCTGTTCGCCTAAAACAATCAGCCAGGCTCCCACCACCACCTGACGCAGAATGACTGCCCCAATTGATCTCCCCACACAGGCTCAAACTGATGCTAGGAATTCAGCTAGTATACTTCGTAAAGAAATGCATGACTATTTGATGGCTGTGATTAAATCTTTGAAATGTATTTCTAAAAAGGAACAGATGAGACAGAGGGCCGCAAGAGTCACTGAAAATTCATTGGACACATTGATGTAGAGAAGTTATTACAGCCCCACCAGTGACATCCAGGGGCTGAGGTTCTTTGTAGGAACGTTGTAAGGTGTTGGCACAAGCCTAGATTTGAAGAACCTTACGTTGTATAAGTGGCCATATCTTTCATTGTTAAAGTAGAGGGATGGTGTGCGTGGCTCCATCTGAGCGAAATCAAGCAGTACCGTTGTGATATCTCTGCCCCCTGTCCAATGATATGGAGGTCGAAGGTGAAGAAGCCTGAAGACAGCAGATGCGAGCAATGACAATTGGCAATCAGCAGCAGGATCAGCAAGTATAATTAAAAATGTACTGTTCCAAGCTTTTATTCCAAGAATATCAGATGTTCCCCATAGCCGCCATATTTTTTCTGGTCTTTTTATTCAATTATTCTGAACATTTATCCCTTTTTAGGAGCTTGGAACATTTGTCTAACAGTCCTATTGTTCAACTTAAAAACATATAATGTCCTAGAAAGAAATGGCCTCTCACTCTTAACTAGGCCCTTCTTGTGAACGCTTATCCTTTGAGAAACAAAAAGAGACATATCCTCTAGCGGAACAATGCATTTATTGAATGATATAAGATATTCTCTCATAAACTTTTTCTCATTTTGCTTTCTTTATTTTATTATTTGCATTGCAATAAAAGAGCATGTCACTAACATTATGGCCCAGCAAGTATCCAGCGAGAAAAACACAGGAATAGCCACTGAAAGAATGGAAAGTATAATCCCATTTAAAGCACTTCCTGAAGTAATTACACTAATTAAGACAAGTACCACATCACAGAAGCCACATGAGCAAGTACTTTGATAATTCCCTCCACGTTCCCAATAACATGTGGTACAAGCACATGAGTGAAGTGGGGAGGGAGAAGTCTGATGAGAGCTGTTTTGTGTGTTCCCCCATCTCGTATGCCATGAGTGCCTCTAGAGTATTCACAGCAACAGAAGTGCCTACAAACACAGCACATTGCCTGACACATCTTGCTATATGCATGACATGAGGACAATTCCAGGGTCAAACTGCCCCCGTACAGTGGGTAATGAAGGCGGACCCTGCACGTGAGGATATTTTTAGAAAACAAATGCCCCTGATGATCAATGCTAAAACTCAGCACAAAGTAATAAAATACATATTGTCAGGTCCAAATAGGGGAGAGATTAGAATAGAAGACCACAAACTGCTGAGTGCAGTGATGCACAAGGGAAGGAAATACCTGTTTGCTGGAATACAGGCCAGTTACAAATAAAAGGAAATGTATTTACCACAGCAGGATGGGTCGACGGACTGATAGGATGTAAAGCACCAGCAAACCTAGAGCAGCCTGAGGAGATTGTGCAGAATGCAAATAAAGTATGTCTTGAAGAATGGTCTTAATATACGAAACTGCTCATCTGAGTAGAAGATGAGGGATTACCAGTACCCAAAATACCAGTCAAGAAGAATGCTACCCTGTGCTTCAGACATAATGGCACAGTGAATGTTTGGGTTGAATACAGGTTGTGGATGCGTTGGTGGCATGCCAGGCATGACGATAGGCACAGCCATATTAATGGACCACTATTGGGCTTGTGGTTCAAAGGCCTACATGCAGCTTCCCCTGAATTGGGGCGGTCTTTGCTCTATGGTGATAATAAGTGCACCAACTCTGGTGATGCCTCAAAGTGAGGTGTGGATTGGTGATTTCCCTGAGATGAGTAAAAACATCTGCAATATAAGGTCTCTTACTCTAAAGCACACCAAAAGGTAGAATTATTTTTCGGTAAAATCAATAGAGGCCTATGATGGCATAACAGATGAACATAAATTGTTCAGTAAAACAGAAGTATTCTTTACCACCTGCCTTCCTCAAAGTTTGCAAACAGCCACAAATGCAAAATAGTTACAGATAACCAGACGAGAGCTGTTACAAACAATTAATGCAACTATAAAAGAGCTTAATGTGATCAAGGAGGAGTTGAGAGCAGTGAGACTAATTGCCCTCCAAAACAGATATGTTCTTGATCTGATAAAGGCCATGGAGAGAGGAGTTTTCACTAAGAACAGTCAATTTTTCTATACATACGTACCAGAAAATGATGAGGAGAATGGGACCTTTACAGAGGCTAGAACAGCCTTACAGGAACTGCACACTAAAATGGTGTCAGACATGGAAGACATTGAAGATGATGACTGGTTGAGTTTGGTACTGGTCCCGATTGCTATCTGCATCCTGAAAATATTACTGAACCAATGTAAAATTGTGGGGACGAAGGCACTAGAAATTACCATAATAACAAATGTGGATACCCAAGTACACAAGTATACACAAACAGATGAATTACCCCAGGTGTACCACCAAGACCGTCTTATTGGATTCCTGCGACATTATTTGGATGTCCCGTTGACCCTCACAATTACACCGAACATTGGGTGGATTTTGAAGCTGATGGGGATTGCTGCTTCATGACTTACAATCCTTAATAATACTTAGCACAAGGAGGCAGCTTGAGGGGGGTGAGCAAAATATGGATACCCAAAGATGAGTATAATGGAATGGACAGAAATATGGCCGTGGCCAAAAATCGACCAGAGGAGGGAATGTGATGATGCAGATGAACAGGTCATTAGTACCTTCTTCCCCCGGCCCCACCCCATTATGGTATGGGCGTGAAACGTTACAAACTGAGACAGCCATACCATCCAATAAACCTAGGGGTGGTTGACAATATGAGTTAAACTGAGCTCCATGTAACAATATGCTTAATGAAAGTAAATTATCCTGCACTGCAATCTGTTGTAAAGAATTGGATAGATTGAACAACACATGCAAGGACTATAAGTAGATTGTAGAATGCACAAATAGCGTGCTGTATAAACAGTGCAAAATAATTGAAAGGGACAAGAGGATCCTGGGTACCAAGAAAGGAACTCACTACACTGATAGGGCTGTTGAATTATAGGTAGATAAGATGCTGAATACACAGGCGGACATATCAGTGTATGGCAGACATATTTGATGAATAGGCAAGGCTATAGGTCGCCAATGTGGAAACAGGAAAACAGGAGTGCAGTCATTTTCCTAACCTAGAAGCCGGAGCAAGCCTCAAAATTAGCAAAGCCTCAGAACTCAAGATGCCGAATTTACAGTAATATGTATTGTAGAAACATGTGCAAAGCCCAAGCAGTAACTCATGGCCAGAGCTCAGGTCAGAAATGTGGAAGGCATTCATGGATGAACAGAATGCAGGCAATAAATAGCAGTTCCCAGGACAAGAATTGGTAGACTCCCAAGTCAATTAATTTTAATAAGAGCACAAACAACCATTGATGTCCAGGTGTATGAGATCAGTAAGCCAAAAGACGTTATATATAAGTAACTGAATAGTGTCCAAAGTGGCCACAAAGAGCACAACATACATCTTACAATTAGGTAAAACCCTCAATTAATAAAGTAAATTCACTCTCAAACACGGTACTCTTACACGTGATCCAGATAGGGAAAACACTTGCTGTTCATTAAGAGCCAAACATAGATAAGACACTTGCAGAACCACCTTAGCACACACACACAAACACCAGATGGCACACAAGGCCAAGTAAAAAGTATAGGGAAGGCCTCATCGCCTCAGGATGATTGAGAGTATTCTTAAATTGGAAGTATGGCAGACAGTGGAAGTCTCTTTCCCCACTTATGTCTCACTCATATCGTGACAGATGTCCAAGGTTGGTAAACTAGATGCCAATCAAGTCCCCTTGCCACACCGCCTATGATGTGTAGTGCAAACCAATTAATTGTCCCTGTAATGATGTAATAGAAGTAGTATAAATAGTGGGATGGGTCTAGGAGGAGCCATCAGATATATCACCCAAGAGAGTGACTAACCCCTATACATCCTAGATGTAGTTTGAGCCTTTAACCAACCCAACATCCCCGTAGGTTTTGTAACTAATAGTGTAATGTGAGGTCATTACTGGCATAGTTTTGTCACAAAACTTGCTTGCAATCATTGAAAATGTCAGAGCTATCAGAATGGAATGCTTGTATTCTGTCCCGGCTGGGATTCATTGGTTGAATAAAACTGGGTTTGACTTGCACCTGAGTCCTCCATCATTGAGTATTATTCTGACTAATTGTGTGATCCTAGGCACACCGTAACACTTCTGACTTTGACACAAATCTTTTCCAAAGGTTCATGAAGAAATCTGTGGAACCAAAGGTTTACGAACCCAAATAATGTAGGAAGTATGGAAAATGAAATAGATGGTAGAATACACTCACACACATGACATCTTAACCGCAGCAGAAGTGATTCCAAGATGGCAGGTGGGCCTTTAAATGGTGTAGTCGCACCCTTAATACTAAAGAGGCATCCAAGTGCCCCACTATGGGGTAGCCAATCACAGGCCCTCATCACTGCCATCACAGAGGTTGAGCCCATCCCAGGAATAGATATCCCTTTATAAAAGCCCAAGGGACAAGGGTGCTAGGGGAAATCTCCTAGATTTTCTTTAAATCTCAGGAGCTCTGGTAAATGGATTCCTCCATGAAAGTCATATCTGCTAAACAGTCTCTTTTTCAGGCTGCACTATGTGTTTTAAAAGCTGGTGTTGGTGGGTTTGTACCCGGATTGGCACACTGGCCATTGGGTTTATAACAGAGCTTACCAACATCCACATATCAGACACCCACAGTACACTTTCCTTAACAGGGGTTAACATAAAAGTATCCACAGCAAAGAAGTGGGATAGCAGAGAAACTGCATTACATTTTCTCATGTAGGTTTCCTTTAAAAAGCTAAATTGGTACTAAGATACTCATACAAAACAGCTGTCTATTATCATATCTCACTTTATTAATCAAGTTGTATGGGGTAAGGGAATGCATAGTATGGAATTACAAATGGTCTGCTGAAATTAAATTGATTTGAGCCAAAATGAGGCTATACTTTTAAAAAAAGTACCCAAGCCGATCATTTAAAAAACAAGGAGGAAAACCATTTTTAGTTGGCAAACCTGCTACAAAAGTCTTAGCAGTCTACAAATTAGAGGGACCAATCCTTTTCCAGAAAAACAGCTGTGCTTAAGTTTGTATTGGCCTTTTTTGGAATAACAATGGGAATCCCTGTGAGGGCAAACAAACTGGCGTCAGTTGATCAATGTTAACGTCATGAATATGGTGGCAAGGCAAATATGACTTTTATATCTTAATAAAAGATAGATAGAGGGATTCTAGAAGGAATTACATGAACTACCCCAAACCGAATCTGATGACAATACCGTTATCTCCTGTGAAAAACCAGAGGGTGTTTCACTGCCAAAAGTCAGCGATCCCTTAGTCAGTGGGCCAGGGCACAGACATTGTCTTTGGATCCAGACCATGGGGTGGACAAGTGTGGAAGAATCACCGTGTTGAGGGGTCCTCAGGGAGAGGGGGATGAATGCCGATGGTGAGACATGGTGTCCCCCTTTCCAAATACCCCTCCCCATCCTATTTTATAGGATATTCCAACTTCCCAGATCCCCCCTTTCCTACACAAACACTGAGCCGAGGTAGAGGAGGTCTGATGCCAAATGAAGTACCATCCATGCAATACATTGGATCTTAATTACATACAACTGGTACCTATTAGCTCTCCCCAAATGGTTAAAAGGTAGTACTCTGAGACACACTCTGAGCAAGGTGATGAACGAGAAGGAGCAGTTCTTCCAGGGTGACAGTGAACCAGGCAGTGCAGAGTGACATGCCGAGGAACGAAACCGAGGTACAGAGAAACCTTGGACACCGCGGCGAGAGATCATTACCTCTGAAGGTCCTTGAAGGTTACGCAAGGAAGGCCAGCCAGAGAGAAGAGACAAACCTTTTTTGTGTTTCAAGGATACCAGTCACCCTCCCAGGTGAACGGCAGAGTTGGGGAGGTATAGCAGCAGTTGTGGTATCAGCTTTGACTTTAGTATCGAAGCCGCGAAAGACAAGACTGAATTAACACAGCTTGTGAGTTGATGAAAGCAATAAAAGTCTGGTCTATGTTAATGAAAATTGACGGCAACAGTATCCGATGAATGAAGGTTGTGCGTGTGCCAATAAGACGCGAGAGAAAGCAAAGCATTGTAAAGAACTGTAAATTAAAGATACAAAATAACAGAGTGGTCCGGTGAAAGAAGATTGCCCAATCAAACGTCACTGTGAAATGTCTGATGCCTCAGAAGCAGCAGGAAGAGAAAGAAACTGAGATGCAAGATTTGAACTGTTAGGTTTGATCCCGGCAGAGGGAAACCTGGATTTGAGACATGTCTTTGAACTGTTAGGTTTGATACCGGCAGAGGGAAATCTGGATGTGAGAGATATCTTTGAAATTAGTACTGTGCTCGAAACTGCACTTACCAAGAGACCTTGGTCTAAGCGAGAAAAAGTAACGTTTGAGAAAAGAAGGTCGAAGTGAAAGGAGACTTGAGCCCAATGGAGGGAAGCCAATGAAGGTGTGATTGAAGCTTGGGGGAGGGAACCCTACAAATTGTAATTGAAGGGTTTGAGCCTGGCAGAGGGATACCTGTACTGAATTGTGGTAACCAGAACGAAACAAACTTTTGATGCACTATATTACAAGCTAAAAGGTGACCTGGGCTGAAGTGAGAGAAAGCCGAGAAGTCCAGCGGATAAACTAGCAACTTTTTCATTGAAGGCCAGGTGGGCCCTGGTCCACGAAACAAACTGCCTCCTTGTGTTCGAAGCGAGAGTGTTCCGCAAGGTCCAAGTGTGCCACCTTACCCTGTGCTACAAAACGTGGGGAAGGGTTTTTACTCAGCCATACTGACCTTTCTTTTTAACACTATTTTTCCTTTTTGCATTACTTATTCCCTTTACATACTTATTGTATTAGAAAGAGGGCGGGCATTTGTTATATTAGTATAGGCCATTTTATTTTGACTAAGGACTAACTAGGACTGTATATTCTTTTTGTTTGATGGTTGAGATTACTCCCATCTTAGTTATACGGCAAGATAGGAGTTTTCCAACCCCTTTTCAACCATCAATAAAGGTTTTGAAATGTGCAGCTCTTGTGTAAGTGTCTAATTGTGATACCATGCCTCCCTCACATATGGTGTCAGTTGTGGGATACGACTCAAGTTGCGGACCCCTAAAAATTCAGAAACTTAATAACTGAGCCTCAGACCCCACTACTGCCACAAAAGAATCTGTTAGCTTTGATATATGCAGCATTAGAGAGGCTACCATCCCTCCAGGGAAAAGAGGACTGATTCCCACTGACTTAGTTCTAATACCGCCGTCTGGTTGTTACGTCAGACTGGCACCAAAATCTTGCTTTGCCTGGAAATTTCGATGTATTTTCAGGAGTCATAGATCTGGACTTTTAGGGAGACATAAAAGTACTCTTGCAAAATCATGGAGAGACCCCTTTTGAGATATGTCCTGGGGACAAGATTGCAAAAGGAATTCTTGAGAAAGCTTTATTTCCCTGTATTGAGGAAGAGATAGAGCCTGAGGAAACTGAGAGCGGTAACTTTGGGGAGGCCGATGTGAAACTTAAAATCGGAGTCAAAGTGGAAGATGAACCCACCATCCTTCCAGACTTAGCCTTCACCCAACGAAACGACACAATGCTGGCAGAGACTTTCTTGCAAATAATTCCTGAGGAAGAAGGCCAAAATAAAAAGAATACCTTGTTCTCTATGAAACAGGGACTGCTATATTATATTGTAGAGAAAACACAGGGGAAGGCATAAGTAAAACCCAATTGGTAATACCCAAAATGCATCAGAAAATTGTGCTAAAAATTGCACACTCTCACTTGACAGGGGGAAACTCAGGACAGTCTAAGACCCAAGCTGACATTAGTGGAACATTCTGTTGGTCGGGGATACATGATGATATAAAAAACTTTGTTCAGACATGTCAGATATGTCAAAAAACCAGTTTGCATAATCCTCTACCTGCTACTTAAAATCCACTACCGATAATCAAAGTTCCCTTCTCCCGAAACAGGATTGATATTATCGGAACAATAGAATCTTCTAAGTTGGACAACACATTTGTTCTTGTGACCGTTGATTACGCCACCAGGTACTTGGAAGACTTTCCCATGAGAAATAACACCATCCAGAAAATCTTAAAGCATTTGCTACCATTCTTCTCTAGAGCTGGATTCCCTAAAGAAACTCTAAGTGGCCAGGGTTCATGAGTAAGCTTATGGGAGAAATAACGGAATTGCTACATATTACAACCTTAAGGACCTCGGTGTACCATCCCCTAACCGATGAATTGGTAGAAATATTTAATAAAACCCTCAAGATCATTCCTACAAAGTTAGTACAAGAGGGTGGGAATGATTGGGATTGCATGATACCCTGGGCCCTGGTTTCAGTGAGAAAGACCCCTGAAGCATCTACAGGATTCTCCCCTTCAAATTATTGAATAGTACAGAACCAAGAGATATCTTAGACATGGTCATGGACACCTGGGAGGAAGCATGAATTACTCTTTCACAGACGGTTACGAGAGCACCTGAACCTAGCCATAACCCTAGTTCATACTCATATGGAAAATGCTCAAAAACAACAAAAGCTATCCTATGATAAAAAGGTAAATCTTAGATCATTTTCACTAGGTCGGAAAGTTCTGTTTCTTTTACCTACCTCTGAAAACAAGATTGTTTAAAAATGGCACAGACTCTATGAAATGCTAGAGCAAACTGGAACATGAACGTATAGGGTAGCTCAACCTGATGGAAGACTAAAGACCCACCTCTACCATGTAAATCTTCTGAAAGAATTGTAGAGGAGGAGCCAAGTACCTCTACCAGAAGTTCTGCCCCTACTCTGTCTATATGTTGGCAACCGGAAATTGCGACATGCAATACCTGTGAGGATGCCGATACCATGAAAAGTCCTTGAAGCAAGGTATGCATTGAGAAAACCCCATATTTATCCACGAAGAAATGACGATCTTCTGAAGGAAATTCCAGAAGAAGTGTGAAAATGAATGAAAGAAAAGACTGGTGACATCACAAAAAGCAGAGGTGATGCACCCAGAAGAGATGCAAATGAAGTAAGAATATAGACCTTATAGAAGCTGATGACGAACTAGTGAAGTAAGCCACATTTCGGGAGCGAAATGAAGATTGCATATGCGAAGAAGCACTGAAGAACGCGCAAAGTCCTTTTACAATTATACAGATGCAATAACGCAAGTAGACGAAGTAATCATAAGGCTGGCTACATAGTGAATAAATTGCGGGGATGCCCAATGTGTATATATACATATATATATATAAGAATGTATAGAATTTGATTGTTCCACAATGCACTTTAGCATACTTGGACCCCATGAATGAAAGGGTTTGAAGTATGGCACAGCAGAATAAGGATAGCTGACGGTGAAGGAAGATTCGAGAAAGGCTTGCCTTGCCCAGTGTCAAGAGTTAGGGCCACCGAGAGCCTTGCCATGTACTCAAGAAGATACAATAACATGAGAAGCAAGCTAGACTCCTGTTTGAGGTGGAACAAAAGTGACTGACGTGCCAAGATTTCTTCATTTAAGAATATTAAATACAACAAAGAGCTCAAAAAATGTGGGCTCCAGTCACATGGCCAGATGAAAATAGACTTTGGGCAAGGTACACCGAGACCAGAAGATAAGGCCATGTCACACTCATTTTTATTCTCAGGCATAGTTACCCTCTGCAAGGCTGAGTTCAAAGGAGCTAATTGAATGGCAGACCGCAGGAGTGATGATAGATTTTGGGCTAATTGGGTGGGTAGGCATGACCAGGCCGATCCTCCCAGGACCTGGGGTACCAACTTGAGTGCTGCTAGCAAGTGGAATATTCCAGAAGGGTACAAGTGTGCCAACCAATTATAGAGGGCCATGTATTAAGGAGCCCTATAGTTTGAGAAGCCAATAGTATGTTGTGTATTAGACTGACACGGAAGATGACTTGCACTTGGGATGGGCTTAATCGTCCACCTGATCTTAGATACCCAATCATGTCCCTGTATCCCATAGAAAGTATATGTAGATTTTCCCCATTGACCAACCACAATCTCCCGTAGGTTTTCTTATTTGCCACGTAGTGTGACGTCAAGTATGGTGAATATTTAGTATAAAGGCACTGTTTTTATGAAATATGTCAAGATAATTCTATGCGGCGTCTGTTGATGTCCGTGGTACTCCCTGTTTTCAAGACTTGTTATTAAAACAGCTTTGACTTTTGCCAAACTTCCTGAGTCAGTCTGATTATTGATGTATGAGTAGGATCTGCATGCCCATCCATTTCAGATACTGTTACCTCATCTTAAAGGACCCGGTCCGCGGGTTCAATATCCTACACCACGCATCAATGACTGGATAGATAAACTGGAAAATGCAGTGTTCTTGTCTATTCTAGATTTAACTAAAGGGTATTGGCAGGTCCCTGTACACGGACCGGATAAGGAGAAAACAGCCTTCTAGACACTCATAGGGTTATTCCAATTTAAAGTTCTCCCCTTTGGTCTGCATGGGCCCCTGTGACATTTCAATGACTTATGGACATAATACTACAACCCTATTCTGATTTCTGTGGGGCCTACATTGATGATTTAGTTGTCTACACTAAAACGTGGGAGGACCATCTTTCCCATCTTTACACTATTATGAGAGTTCTCTAAGAGGCTGGATTGACTGCTAACCCTAGGGGGTGTAAACTGGCACAATCAGCAGTGAAATATCTGGGATTCTTCATGAGGAATGGTCGTGCACAGCCTCAGCAAGAAAAGGTGAAAGCTCTTTTAGATGCCCCCACGCCCAAGACCAAAAGAGATCTTAGAGCGTTCTTGGGCTTGATTGGGTATTATTGCAGGTTTACCCCAAAACTTTCAGAGAAAACATCATGGTTAGACAGATAAATTAAGAAATGCAAAATCCCTAAAATTGTGATAGACAGATGAGGATGTTTTTTATAACAACCTCAAACAAACATTGTGTCAGAACCCATAATGAAAGTGGCAGACTTCTCGAAAGAGTTTGTTTTACAGACTGATGCCTCGCTGACTGGATTAGGAGCCGTACTGTCTCAAGTACATGATGGCTTGGAACATCCAATAGTATTTATCACAACTGGAAGCCCTTGCCATCAAATAGGTGATCCTCCATCTCAGGTACTACCTATTGGGAAGGAAATTGACCCTTATTACTGATCATTCACCCTTAGTTTGGATAAATCAGAGGAAAGAATCTAACCCTCGAGTCCTGCATTGGTTCGTGGACTTTCAAATATACTGTTTTGCGGTGGAACATTGAAAACGTAAAAACCAGGAGAACATTGACTTCCTTTCCCAGTTCCTTTGCGAAACAGATCCATCCACACTGCAGAGGGGCAGGGTATGTGAAAAACCAAAGGGTGTTTCACTGCCTAAACAGCCAGGGATCCCTTACTCAGGTGGCCAGGGCACAGCCATCGCCTTTGGATCTAGACTCTGGGGGTGGACATGTTCGGGAGGATCACCTGGGCGAGGGGTCCTTGGGGAGTGGGGGAGGTACGCCTGACGGCGAGACATGGTATCCCGCCTTTCCAAATACCCTTGTCGCATTCTATTTTATAGGATATTCCAACTTCCCAGATCCCCCACTTTCCTACACAAACACTGAGCCGAGGAAGAGGTCTCAGGCTAAAAAGAGTACCACCCATTCAATACATTGGACATGTCGTCCCACTAATAGAATCAGGCAAGGTCAGGAACTTCAACTTTTCCAGACCAACTTCCTCCTCCATTCCAGCAACTTCCACCTTCAAATCCCTCCTTCTCCAAACCTCTGCTCCTTCTGGATTTACACACCATACTGCCTACCAACATCTCTCAAATAGTACCCAGGTCCAACATCCCACAACCTCTCCCCTCTCAGGTGTGTGGGTTTTGGCTTTAGAGAATGTGCTTAGTTCGTGCTGGTAATTACATGGTTTTCACACCAGGCTAATTTCACTCCCCCTCCTCTTCACTGGTGAATTAGCGATGCAAATTTCTGGGGCTGGCACGATCTTGGAACTTCTTTTCCAACATGCTGGGCATTGTGCAGAGTGGGGCGCCATGGGTTTCACCCACTCGAGATCCACAGCTGATACAAATAGATTTCTAGCCACGTTGGTGCAGCTGGTGTCTTGCATTTCTGTTACGGTGTTGATGATCCTTAGTCCCTTAATGGAAAAGAATCTTTGGCAACAAGTGAAACATCTCTTTCACTTGTTATGGTCATGGTGTGGTCAATCAAAGGATTCTCCCCACATCTGTCCCACCCTTCACCCTAAGAGTCAGGAGCAGTGCACAGTATCTGTCATTTCAAGTAATTAAATTAACCGCAATATCATTGATTGTGTGACATATTTCATTTGATTGGGTGACTGCTTTTTATAAATTAATTGTTTGTGCATGTTGAATACTTATTTTTACCTTAACAATGGAGTTACTTTCTCAGACATGCATGCATGCATATACATATGTATATCTGTCAGAAATATGTATATCTGTCAGACATATGTATGTTTGTGGTAAAAGGCCTTGTGACCACTTGGCATCATAATCCTTACCAAATTGAAAATTATGCACACATGCACGTGTACACACACACACTCTCTTTTATTTAGGTTACAGCTGCCTTTTAGCACACGCTAAACTTCACAACATGTACTTACTAGGAGAGAGAAAATCTACTGAGTTTCTGTGTAAAATATAACAACATTACAATATATGTCCATAGGAACTGCATTGAAGTAGCGCATGCCTCATATTTTATGCTCATGCAATGCAATTATATGTCCAGGGCTATCAGAATTCTGAGAAAGGAAAATCTTGTAATGAAAGACTAACTATACATCAAGAAGTAAGCATGCCTATATCTGTGTGTATAGAGAGTACACCAGAAGCATTTGTGCATACAAATCTGATCTGCTATCAGTTAACATATGGTAGTGAGGAAATGGGTAGTGTGACAATCCAACTGATGGTGTCACTTCTCCCTAGGATGGAAACCTTTCCTATCAGGCTGGCGTGGTGAGTCGGTTAACCGACAGTTCCCATAAGGAAGGTAAAATTGCGGGAGGACCTTATAGGGAAGGATTCCCCTCCTGTGGACAAGGACGTAAGTCTGTGGCAATGCCTCTGTAACCCTCAACCCCACATGGCAGTGATAACACCATGTTATCTAAGGACGTTTTCTGGGACTAAGGATTCTCGTCTCATGATGGAATTCACATCACGTTCACCCTTAAGACCCCGAAGCCTATAAGATCTATGAAGAGTTCTTCTGAAAGTGGCAATATATACTGTTGTCATGTCCTTTCTCCTAAGTCTGTTAATCCTGGTGTGGTTAAGAAGCCGAAACTTGACTGATTAGCTAATTCTAGCTAGAAAGAAGAACAGTGAAGGAAGACAGACTCCTACTATCTTAAAGGTTGAAAGGACTGCGATGAAGAAGAACACGTTGCATTCAAGTAACAAGATTGCTTGTCCAGTTGTCAATCGGAATGACAATGAGCTGGAGCAGTCCCTCCTATTTAAATTAAACAGCCAAGAAGGACTTTGCTCTGTTCTGAATCCAGAAGGAGAATCCAGTGAGCGAGGAAGCCATTGAGAAGTCTGCAAGGTTAAAACTGGGCTTCGGTAGACTGCAACGAGGCAACTCTCCAGTGTAGCAGAGGCGAGCGACAGCACGCCTGGTCTGCGTCTTGCGAGTCAGCTGGGAGTCGGGGCACTTGAAGTAGAGAAACTAAGAGGTGGTGGTGCAACATGTTGTGGGTGGAACATGCAGTGCAAGAATTGCCCTGAGAGCGCCTTCTCTGGCCTACTGTGGAGCCACAGAGGCAAATGTATGGGGAGCACGATAAACTGCAGTAGTGGCATGACCTATAATGGGTGGACCATCCGGTCCAGAACTTGCACCGAGAATGCCAGCAGTACCTGGTCATGAAGACAAGCAGGCCTGCGAGGAAAAGAAGAAGTAGAAGGCAGAAGAACAATCCCATGACCTCTGGTGAAAATGGTGAAGAACTGCCCCCATTAGAAGGTAATGGTAATGAGTACGTCCAGGATGGGGCCCGGAATGTTTGAGACTGTGAGTCAAGAAGCAGAAGTAGAAGTAGAAGGCGGAAGAACAAACCTAAGACCCCATGCAAAACGGGTGAAACATTCCCTGAGAGAAGGTAACATGGATAAGAGTAAGTCTGGGAGGGGGCCTTGAAAGTTTGAGACTGAGTCGAGAAGCAGAAGAAGTGGAAGAAGAAGAAGAGAAAGCAGTGAAGTACGTTGTGAGGCAATTCTCTGGCCAGTTATACAAGAGTGTGGCACTGGAGAATCAAGGAGGACTCAAGGAAACTCTTCATCATCCCCGTCGGGGCAAGTTAACCAAATAGGAAAATTAGAGGGCAGAAGAAGCCCTTGGAGGGAACTACACGATTTTATAAAGAAGTTGAAGATCAGATAGCCTGCAAGAGACTGCCAAAGAACTGGGGATCACACTAGGAGAAGGGAATCATTCTCCTAGACCCACCCGGAAATGTGTTTCTTTTTGTGGTGAACTTAGGAACCTCTCATTTGTTTGTGAACTTTGGAACATTTTCTGAGCTTGAGAATGCTTCACCAAGAGAGACTCACACCCAGGTGAAGGGAGTCATTCTCCTGGGTTTTAGAAAGAACTCTTTTTCTTAGATTAGGATTTTTGTTTAAGTTGTAGGGATAGAATGGGAGTTTGGACTAGCACAGTGAACTTTTGATTTGGACTACACAGACTTCCTGACTGGCCGAGTTTTTATTTTGATTGAGGTAGGGAAACCACCTTCAATTAGAGATGGATAGGTTTGTTCATTAAATAAATGAAGAGAGAGCCCGAATGTCTCCATAAAATGACTTAAATCTACAAAGCAGTTATAACAAGTGTTCTCTTTAAGGGAAATGATTTTCTTACACTCACCCATTTTAGGGACGATTTGGATATTGTTGCTGCTTTGCTAGATCCAACATAGAACTCTTCTCAGTGAGTTTGCGAAACCTGTGGTGAACTCTGTGGGTTTGCACATATAATGTTGCCATTTAATGACTTCCTGAATGATGAATGTTCAGCACAGGAAGAAGAGCGTCGGTGGTAGTGTACGCCAGCAAGAGATTTTTATGTTACAATGTTACCATTTTCCCACACGCTCAGTGAAACAAGTATTCCAAAAGCTTACCCAGTGTGGTCTAAGCCAGTAAGTCACACGCTGACAACATCTGAGTGCCCAGCACAGCACAGGTTGCACCAGAAAAAGGGAAAGATTAATACCTAATACGACAGACACGCCAATTACAGACCTAGACCAATACCTTGTACTCAAATCAGCATCAGGTGCATTCAGGGAGTATGGCCAATCACGATCACAAGCACCAGCTGCAGAACCTTACTAGAGCACCCACCCAGGGGGAGGGACAAAACTATAACAACACCCACTTCCAGTAAGGGAGTGTGGGCTGTAGGAGAGGGAGGTTTCTATTTTGAGAAGGCTTCTGACTGTAGAGAAACAGAGTAGAATGGAGAGGTGGTAAAAGTAGAGATCAGGAGGAGTTGGTAATAGGGCTAAGGAGGAGGTGGTAATGTCAGACGGTGAGAGTGCAAAGGATTACGTGATGGTCAGAAAGTATGTGGTAACTTCAAAAGTGTTCATGGCACCATCAGTCAATCAAAAGACATTCAGTTTGTGACACGTGGATCCGCGGTTATCCATGAATGCCTTCAAGCCCACACCCGGCCTTTCCAGCTAATCCAATTAGACTTTTTTAGCTGTGTGTGTCAGAAATGTTTAGCTTAGTTTTAATAATTCTAGAGCTGGACTTTTAACATTGTACATTTTATGTAGAAGATTGTGCATTCTAGTGTGTTGCCGGCATTCCTCTATGATAAAAGGTGCATTTGCATGTTGCTTCTGAAAGGCAGCCCAAAACTTGTCCACACAATCCAGTGTGGATGCGGACAGGATAAGAGCCCATGTTCTGTAGAGTTTTGATTTTACCTTTTTCTTTTCACTTTCTGTATTGTCTCGAAAGCAGTTCTAACAGTTTTAAGGACTGTGACCACAGATTGCCCAGAGCACTAAGAAACGAAAAATGTACACTGCCTTCCGCAAAATGTTGAAAACCAACCAACTAAGCCTATATTACTCTATGAATAGCCATGCTGCTCAATTGTAACCGAGCGAACATGCATAACATTCGCATATTGCCATGCTCTGTACTACTATGCCTGCTCAATGTACTATCATACCTGTTCTATGCTTTCTTGTACCAAGCGAGTATTCTGTAACAGTGCCACGATGCACCAGGGCCGATGTGTGCTCTACAAATTCAAATACATAAAAATAAAAATGGCACAGAGTTGCATGATGAATTGCATACAGGGCGTAATGCTTTTGAAGAGTAGCATTGTGGTAAATATCTGTTAAAAAGTATGTAGAAATGAAGTATATATTTCCATAATTGTTCCATTTACCATTTCATAGTCTCTGTCTTCAACATCTGTTGCTATTGTACCTGGTAATAGGATTGTTGATGGTAGAAAGGTCCGACATTGCTATTATGATAATAATCACCTCCTAAACGTTGCAGAAATTATCAGTATAGACTTTGCATATTTTTTCTAAGTTTGTTTTCTAGTTTTGCTACTAATTTTGTTAATGGTTTCATTCTGTTCAAGATGTGAATGTACAGTTTGAAGGTACTGTCAATGTTGCTTCTAAAACTAGTTTTCATTGACAATTGGCAAATGAATGCTGTGGCTTGTTTGATTTTTTATCAGATTAGTTAGGACTCTACAACAGACTATTTTCTGTAAAAGTTGTTTTTTAGAATGGTGCATTGGTACTACATTGACATTAGAAGATTTGCCTACTTTATACAGTTGTTCGGTGTTGACTTGCTGATGTGACTACTTTAGATCTCAAGTGTTTAGTTTTCTTTTTTCATGTAGGTGAAGAAGTAACTCCTATTTTGGTGGTGGATGCGACTTCAATGTGTTCTATATCCAGTACATTTTCGATTAATGTCTTTAGATGAGGGTGAGTGTATGATACTGCATTATTTATTCCAACATGTTCTTCTTTTTTTGTTGCAATGTTGTTGTCTTTTTTTATTTGTACGAAAAGACCAATTGTAAGGTGCAGTCTTCGCAAATGATATTTGAAGGCTATTGTAAAGGTGCAGAAGGCGACTGAAACAAAGGTGGCATGTTTGGGGCTATAGACTTTTATTAAAGAAGAAAGCAAGAAAAAACCTATCTGTCCCTATTCCTAAGAGGGGTTTCCCTGCCTCAACTAAAGAACTAAGGTGATTATCAGTATGTATTTCAAAGCAAAAATGTCCACCACTCTGTGTCAGAACAACCTTCCTTCTTTCCTTTACACTAAAAACTAAAGAATAAAGCAGTTCTGTTCTCCCTTCTCCTGGGGTATGATTAAAGTTCCAAACAATGCTTCTTTGGTGGACCAGGAGAATGCCTGTCTTCTCCTGGCATCCAGTCTCAGATAGCCCGGGGAAATAATTCCCTTCCTCAGGCCACAAAGTTCCAAATAATACTTTTTCAATAGGATAGGAGAATGCTTCCCTTTTTATCGATGCTCAGTCTGTCTAAGATAGTCCATCTGTCTCCAGAGCCCTGGTCCTCTCCAAGCTGGACAACTGTAACAGCCTCTATTTAAATCTTCCTGCCTCCACTCTTCGCCCTCTGCAACTTATCCAGAACAGGACTGCGAGACTTGTCCTTGGCCTCAAGCCCAGGGATCGTATCTCTCCCGGACTGAAATCTCTGCACTGGCTCCCAGTGGCTGCAAGGATTAAATTCAAAGCCCTCTGCATTGTACACAAGGCCTTCTGGGGCCGAAATACCTTCAACTCTCTCTTCCTAAATACCTTCCTTCTCGAGCTCTTCGCTCATCTGCCTCCAACTCCCTCAGGATCAGTCACTTCTCCAAGCAACGAGTTGGTGGCAGATCACTCTCTTCGGCAGGGGCCTCTCTCTGGAACAGCCTTCCTGTCTCCCTGAAACTCGAGGGTAACGCCCTCCGGTTCTGGAAACAACTCAAAACCTTCCTTTTTGCTTCTGCTTTCTCTCCTCCCCTCCCTTGCTGAACTCCTGACTAAAATTGCAATGGTTACCTGTCCACCCCTCTGATCTCTGGCCCAGGCCCTGTCAACTGCCCACCTGCACTGCCTCCCTGGCAACCCCTGCACTTGGGGACTGTTTCTGTATCCCTTCAGCCCCCTTTCCAGCACTTGTGCGCACTTCCTGCACTTGCCTGTTTTTTTTTAATGTGTTTTATTTATCTTATTTATTCCACTTCCCATGTACTGCACTTCCCCCTCTCCCTTTCCCCCCTTGCACTCTTCCTTTCCTCCCTTCCCATGCACTTGCGCGATCTGAATGGCACCTGGCCTAGTAAAATCGTTATCTGTCCTCCCTTTGTCCCCCCCTTGCCTCGTCGCGCCTTGAAACACTTGTGTATAGGCACGTTATAAATGCCATATCATATAATATCATATCATATCATATATCATATCATATTAGGGGAATGACTCCCTTTCCCAGGCCTGTTGGACCTTACTCCTGGTACGAGTTACAGGAGAATTACTCCCTTGTCCTGGTCATTTTAGAACAGTCTCGTACAGGCAGGTGGGGTGACTCCTTTCCCCTGATCTTCTCTTCATTGGGCTTCAATACTACAACCCCCAGCTCTGAGTGTTAGGAGGGTCTGCAACCCTGGCTTCTATTCCTCTTTGATTTGGCCCACTTGTTCACTCTGGTTTCTCTCCTTCTTTGATTTGGCCGACTTGCTTTACTTCACTGCCAAGTACTACGCAGAGGAAGATGGCTCGTAACCCTGCCACTGTTGGCAGGGACTCTCCCTCACAGGTTCTCTCTATGGTACATGGGATCCTCAACCCTTACATGGTGATCAACAGGAGAGAAGGTTTGTAGGCTGTCTGTCGCTGCCGTGCCCCCCAAGAGTTATGGTTGCAAAGGGGCCCAGGGACAATTGCATGAGCCATCTTGGAGATCTGACTGTGTCCATTTACCTTGCTGAGGGCTTTAACATGTCACTGGGACTTCCTGGGATGGCGGATGTTCCATTCAGCTTCTTTGGCATCTTGCTTTCCCTCTGGTTGTTTAACGACATTCCTGTCTGCCTTCTGCTTTTCTTCCTCCTCTCGACACTGCTTGGCACCGCTCTGCTCCTACAGACCTCCCGGTATCAGACTTGGCGGACTGCCGGCATCTTTGGAGTTCTCTCTCTCTCCGGATCAGCGATGCAGATTTGTATCTCCTGTGCTTGCTGTGCAGCACAACTGCCGTCCTTCGCGGCTGCCTGAGACAATCTGATTAGTCCATTGTCGCTTTTTATATAATGTTGCCAGCATTGTCTGGGCCCATTGTTTAAGTCCTTTGTCTCTTTCATATGTTTAATCTTTATCGCTCTGCGGGGCCAACTCGTCCCAGTACTTGGATTACCTGGGTTCTTAATATTCTTCTTCATCTCAGTACTTCCCAGAACCTTAAAATATTCTGCCTTATAACGGTACATAGGTCTACTGTCTAGAAAAAGGGGATATTATAGGAGAGGTTAGAGTATGTGGGGGTGTGCCATTTGTACAAGGGCTGTACCCTAGATGGCCAGCCTTCTACCTGGGAGGTTCCTCCCCATGAGATCCTTCTGCCATTATAACAGCCCCAGGGGGACTATCGGGTCACAGCCTCAACTCCCTGGCCTCACGGAAAAGGGCTCCCCTCCTGGGAGAAGTGACACCAACCGAAAGTTCGTCACGCTTTGCTGTATGAAAAATGAACTCATTTAAACAATTACAAATGTTGGAATGCAATTAATAAGAGCAGTTTTATTTATTGTAACATAGGAATTCAAAGTAGAGAGATAGAAATAATCTGAATAGATTTCTAGATATCTAGTAAGCATTTAAGGTTACATTTAAATCGTCTAGGTGGTGGTTGGTTTTATTAATCTGGGTTAGGGACCTGCCCACATGTGAAGCATGTGAAGCTGAATTCAATACCCTGAAAAGAGCTATCATCCCAAGACACTATGACCCATTACAAAGTACTTAAGGCTACTAAAATATATAGTATCATATGTAGATAAAAAGACATAGTAGAGAAATTAGATTGTGAAAAGATAATTAATGAGGAATGTTATCATTCCAAAATTGCCATTTTTGAACACTTATATTGTACTGTTTTTCAGTTCTCTATTATGAATAGGCAGATGAAGAAATAGCACCAATGAAGGTTCTCACTGTGTGTTGTAGAAACATATCTTTATTTTTAAGAAATATGGCTGTAATAAAAGGGTTGTATTTTTGAACAAGGTATGCACAGTAGGCTTGTTTGCTACTCATTTTATTTTTCAGTAAATGTGAATGTATCCTGACAGTAATATATGTTAAAACATGAAGCGTGTAAACTTATTGTGACAGCCTATGTATCCAGATGTGGAGATGAAAGGGCTAAGGAGGATGGGCCTTTTGTTTTTCCAGGTGTAGCTTCCTTTTTGGTCACTGGCAGCTTTTGGCAGCAGTAAGCTATTTGTGGGTAGAGTTCAAAATGGTTTCAGATGCAGTAAGCTTTTCATGGTAGAGTTTCTATTGCTTTTACACTCATTTAATGTTGTTGTAAAATCTCTAAGAGGCCTATAGGAGTTGCACAAGCATTTCTATTGGGAAAGGTGGGGGATAACATCCTCATTGTTCTAACTGTAATTGCACCCGTCATAGTAGAATATAATGCAGCATTTTATAAATGGCTAAAGCTTGGATGCTACAGTTTTTTCTTTCAATGGAAAAATGTTGCTATAATCAACATAACAGCATGTTTTCTTCCTGTTTAGGGAACCATAAAGTGCAGAATCCAAGATGTTAACATCTGTAAAATGGGATCCATTGTTATGCTTTGTTAGTTTGTCTTGGAAACCAGCAGGCTTGGACTTCAGTCTTTAGCTGCTTTTTGTCTGTAACTGCTGCTTGGGTTGTGTGACTCTGGACACTTGGCAGGACGACATAGGTAGGGTATTTTCAGGAACTATCTTCGCTATTGAACACGCAGTAATAGCTTCATAGAGTTGATCATTGGCATTTATTATGTGGTAGGTGATTTCTACCCTTCGTAGAAGCTTTTGCCTTTCATTCAGGAAGACTATCATTAGCAGTGGTTGGGTAGCACACAATGGAGGCCTCTGGTCTAGGTTATAGTGTCTCAATTATTTAAATGAAGCACTTACGTCCTGTGGAAAAAAGCGATTGCGGTTGTCAAAGTGGGATCTGTGGCTGATTCAGGATTCTGTGAAAGTTATGAAAAATATGCATCATTGTAAATGTGAAGTGAAAAGTGAAATGCATTGTATTTATATTTGAGGGATAGAAAGGCAAGATGTAGCAGTATCACTATTACAAATATTGCACTTTAAACAAGTGACAGACAGGTATTACATTGCTATATGTTTGCAAGTTATTGCTAGAAGTAAATAGTGCAGGCAATGAATTTCCTTTTAGATATGTTTTAATGTGTATTGACTTTGAAAATGTCTGGTGTCCGTTAAAATGTGCAAATAAGTTCATGATGCTTTAAATGTGAAATGGTGTGAGAAGGGTATTTAAATGGATGCATTTAGTATTCGCATATTTGCAAGCCCATGGGTATTTGGTGGGGAAAGAGATGTGACGTTATTCTGTACGTAAGGATTATAGTCATTTCACTATTTGCACATATTTGAATGATTAGTGCACACTTTAAATAATTGACAGGGTTAAGAATGACTTTGTCTTGTGGATAGCTCTGTGAAAGTTCTAAATGTGTATTGAGTAATACATTATTGTAACTATATTTTAACATGTATCATGTTTTAAAAGCACAATGCATTTTCAAATGTGCAGAAAAGTTCATAATTTTTGACATGTGGGGCCGATTCATGGAACAAATATGTGCCAAAAATTGTGGCGCAAGTGTGAAAAAGCAAGCGCACTCACGTGCGTGCGATTCATGGAAGGCCCTGCGCGTGTTTCCCCTGGGAAGTGCACCAAATCCGTGTGTGGTGCACACGGGCGCACACGTCATTGCAACATCCAGAACGATGTGCGCGAGGTGCACAACGAAAGCGCACAACGTTAGTGCACACACCAAAAAGGGGGCGGCACACGGGGCGGAACATTCGAAATGGGGAACAACGCGTGAAAATAAGGGCGTAAATGGGAATGTACTGCTGGGAAGTACACAGAACGCCCACACGCACGCGAACCACACGTATTCATGGAATCGAATAGGGGAAACCCGCGCACGGCCAAAGACACCCACAGGCCTAAACACTTCTGCCACACGAAGGCAGGCGGTAGCGTCCCTGCGCATTATAAAAGTGTATGCAAACAAAAAACACGTATAGACAGCTACGATGAATGTCCCAATATGTGGCCCCCTAGGAGAAATGACGTGTCACGCAACACAGGCATCCCAGAAAAGCAAGAAAAAGAGATTAGCGGCCCCTGTTGCCCACGTGCGTGTAAAAAAACACACACAGTACGATGTGGCGGCCTGGAGCCCAAAAAATATGTACGCGATCAAAACTCAGGCTAATATGCCCGTACAAAAAGGGGTACGCGACAAACATGGACACCCGCAGTGGGAAAAATAGCATGTGCGACTCACCCTCTGCTTTGCGTGTAGAAAAAGAACACGTAGCCAACACCCACCCGCTGTGAAGTAATCGCGTGTGAACCCCAACACCTGGAAAACACACGCACCGCTTCCCAAGAAAAGCACGTACATAGCAATGGAAACCCACGTGGGACCTTCAACCGGTGCCAGGGGAACGCCCGCATGTGTCACGTCACAGACATGCTTATGTGCTAAGGGCCTTTCCTCCAATCACACGCAGTGACACCTGGACGTGCAGTTTTTGCACGTGTACAATCAACATGCACCCGTGTGGATGGAAACGCCTGTACGCATTACGTCACAGACGCGCTTACGCGCTAAGGGCCTTTCCTCAAATTACATGCTGACGTGCAGTTTTTTCACGTGCCAAATCACTCCGTATCAAGCTGGCCATGCGGCAACACACGGAAGACCACGCTCCTGCCCAGAAGGCCATTTTCCTGCCCCCCCCAGAGCCCCGAGCCTGCTCCCACCTGCCATCTGCTGCTGCCTGGCTGCCTGCTGACCACGTGCCCTGCTGTTTGGTGCCTGCACGTCAACCATCTGCAGGGGTCCAGTTGCAGTGACCACCACTGCTGGAACAGAAGACTCCCGACTGAAGTTCCATCGTTCCACAGCCCAGCACCAGGACCCAGTTGCCCACCCACACCTGCCCCGGGGGTTGCCATGTCGGGGGAAACACCATCGGAGACCTCT
Source organism: Ambystoma mexicanum (assembly GCF_040938575.1). Classification (NCBI taxonomy): domain Eukaryota; kingdom Metazoa; phylum Chordata; class Amphibia; order Caudata; family Ambystomatidae; genus Ambystoma; species Ambystoma mexicanum. Next base: position 757,598,708 of record NC_090933.1, read on the forward strand.
GGCAACCCCCAGTCAGAGAGGCAGAGGGCTACCAGCTTCAGTGCCGCAGAAGTTGGTATCCTGTGGCGCAAGTTCTGGTGAATTATGATGCCCTCTTTGGAAGTTCACGTGCCGACAATGAAGGACGGAAGAGGATCTGGAAGGACATCGTGGCTACCATCAACGTGGAGGGGTGGCAGCCCGTGACATGCAACACGTCCAGAAGCGCCTGGAGGACTTCAGGTCCAGGACCCTCAGCAAGGCCCGGCACCTCTTGAAGGCAAAGCATGCAGAGGGGTGCCGGGTCTGCCTTACCAACATCCAGATGAGGGTCCTGGAAGGCATACACCCAGCGCTCCACCTACAGGTCCTTCAGAGGCAGACCCATCCGGAGTTGAGCGGTAAGTGTCCATGCGTATTGATTGGACGCAGTGCATGTTGAGGTGTGGCAGGAGTGTGCAAGTTGGACTTATATCTTGAAAGGCTCATGTATGGATGTGTATGTACAGGGACATGAACCTGCCGCATGTGAGTTCAGTCATGTGTGAGGCACATCAATGGTGTATGTGTTCACATGCATGATGGCCAAATGCATGTGTAGGTGCACACATGTATACATTTCTGTGTATGTACTGTGGCATGGTTGTGGTGTGACACATGGATGCTGGTTCCACCTTCATGTATGTGCACAATGTACATGTGTGTGTGTGTATATTTGACATGTGTGCCACTGTGATACACCATGGATGCATGTGACACCCAAATGTAGGAGGCTGATTGGCAGATGTGACATGAATGCTGATGATTTCACTGCGACAGGTGGTGGAGATGTACAGATGGATGTATGTTTGTGGCGTGTGTGCATGTGTTTGGCACTCCCCGTATTGCATGTGACGTCAAGCTAACCTTCGGATGCTCATGCTGTTGTATGTGTATGGATGGTGCTGCCTGCTGCAACATTCCTGTTAATTTGCACGTGTGTGGGTTCAAATGATATGTGTGTTGGGGAATGTGATGCCATGTGTGAAGTTTGACACTGCCACTCATGTGCAACTGTCATGTGTGTATCAGACCATTATACAGTCCCCTGATGCCTGTGTTCTGTCTCTCCCTGTCTGCAGCGTCAACTGATGAAGAGGGCGGAGACGGTGCTGTGGAGCACAGCGGCAGGGATCCCACCGCCAGCCGGAGACGCAAGGCCCAGCTCCCCTCCCATGATGTCATCTCGTCGGGGAGTGAGGAGTCTGGTGCCACATCCATGGCTGCAGCTACCGAGGGTAAGTCCAAGAGGCGGAGGTCGGAGGTGGACTCCTCGGCAGCAGAAGGGGCAGCTGAGACCCCACAGGGGCCTATGGAGGAAGATGGCATGGAGTCATCCAGGTTGTTGGGGGTTTGGTTGAGGACGAGGCCGTGGAAGGCTCATGCACAGGGTCTGGAGGGGGGGAGTCCACTGGTGCTAGTGGTGCAGTCCAGGGGCAGGGACATGAGGCAGCACAGGCGGCCACGGAGGTGCCTGTGTGTAATCCTGTCTGCGATCCTGTGACTGCATCATCCCGCACCAGCAGGGATGCCTTCGTCCAGACCCGTTTTCAGGAAGGGGATGCACGAACAACAACTGGCCTTCCTCTCCCTGCGGATGTGGCAATCCGGGACCACGGTGAGCCTGTCCTGGCTGGGGTGATGTTGCATCAACGTGGCATTCGGGAAGACGTGCAGGGTTCCCGTGTGGACAATGCACGTTTTTCCGGATACCTCGTTGACTGCGTCGACCTACTTGGACGGGTCACCAGTTCTGGGTTCCTCCATCTGCTGGACCTTCTACCGACCCCCTCCTCAACTAAACCCCCTATGCGCCAGTCATCCTCCGTGCCATCTTCCTGGCCATGTATCACCTGGCCACCCTGTGGCCAGGCTGGTGGAGGACACATCCCTGCCACAGTCAGGAGTCGGAGGTCCAGCATGGGTGGCCACCACAACAACTGGACCCCAGCAGGAGGAGGATGTGCAGGCATCCACAGGCAGGGCACATGCAGAGCAGCAGCAGGCTCAAGGTGGGAGGGATGATGGCTCGGGGCCATCAACATCACAGGGGCAGGCATCGGCCAGAGGGCAGGAGGACCCTGGATTGGGAGTGTCTTCCGTGTGGCAGCGGTTGCGTCGGCAAATAGATGCGGTGCGGCGGCGGGTGGAAGAGGCACGGCTCACTATGGTCAAGGCGGAGAACTCATGCGCAGGGTGTTGAGGCGGGCTGAATGTCTCGAGGAAATTCACAGGGAGTTGGAGGTGGACATGGCTTTGTCCCTGCGAGACCTCGGGGCCAGGGAAGAGGCCCGTCTCCAGGACATTGAAAAGGAGTTTGATGATGCCCTGGCCCAGGACATCAACAACTGAGCCGTTGGACTTGCCCGCCGCCTTTGTAAATCGTTCTGTAGGTGTAGGTTTCCTTTCTATGTTTTTTCCTTTGGAGCGTATGGACTATGCCCCACCTTTTTGTATATAGTTATTTATTAGGTAGGATTTTTGGTAGGTTTCATTTGGATTGTTGGGCTCATGGACCCTGGATTTTTACATTGTATATAGTTCTGGACTGGATTTGACTTCATTGATTTTTTTTTACCATGGAGCAATGGTTTTCTTATTTTTTAAACTTTGGATTTGGTTTAATGGACGAACGCTCTGGAGCCATTTTAATTTGTGTTTTATTGGATTCAGCATTCACATTTTTTCATTCATTTTGGACATCCAGGCTTTTGTTTATTATTTCTTTTCTTGTGTGATTTTCTTTCATTCCTTCAATTGTGTATATAATACATTTTTATTTCATACTTCATTTGTGTGGTATTCTCTCATTGGTTTTGTGCATGTCACGATGTGGGTTTTCTCATTCACGTGTGTTAGGGAGAGTTCTCATTCGATGGCTAATTTCCCTTACCTATAGAGTCCCCCAGCAGCTTTGCTGGATTTTAAGGGTTTGTTTTTTTCTCCTGCTAAGAGTGAGACTCTTTTTCCCACTCTTAGGCATTTTTGCTATGTGTGTTCTAGGCTATTTTTGTGTTTAATGCCTATGGGATTTTCTCAACCCCACAGGAACCATCTTTATTCACATGTGTTACACAGCATCCTCCGTGTAGTGACACAGGGGTGTTGTAGCGACCCCCCAACATAGACTCCATACCCTGGGACTGACTACTGTCTCCCAGGGCATGTAAAGTCCCATTGACTTTACTAGTAATTTTTTATGAACTAAACCATTACAAACCATCTTACTATGGAGGTACTTGAAAGGGTTAATAGTTTTTCCCTTATGTTCATTTTCGAGAGGGTACCGTACAGTCCCTCTCTCACTGTTTCTGGCTGGTGGCAGTGGTTACTACCATAAATATTCAACCGCAAATATTTCCCTATGGGATTTTCCCATTGTTCGAGGCTAGCACTTTTTCTGACAGCCTCTAACATAACGCTGGTGTATTTTAATATTAACTTTACTCTGGTAGGTTTTTATTGCCAGAACTTTAATATAACTTCTTTCTCGTGTTTTGCTCTAAACTCCTAACCCAGGTCAGGGATCCTTTGTTCGTCCTTTTGGCGGGCTTCTGCCGAGAAGCCCTCCTTTTGGCGCCACTGAGTCTGGGGTGGGTCCATTGTGTGGGAGGGGGAGTAGGACTCCTGGACAGGGTTGCCTCAGCAACCCATGTCGCACTCTCTCCTGAAAGGCTGGAGGGTCTCCCGCCAAGATGACCACTCCACTGTGTGAGTGACAGCGAGGCTGTATGAATGGGGATCTTTTTGCATAAAAGCAGCGTCCTGAGGACTGGAAGAGCAAGACGTCGCCACTGGAACTAAGAAGCCGAAGAGGAGAGAAGCTAAAGACATCTGCAATGACTGAACCACCGGTGAAGCCCTGCTGCAGCGTCTCACCACTTTTCTCCACACAACGAGAGAAGATCTTCACCTGCAAGAGCCTTCTTCCCTTGAACTGGTTTGCCAATTGCTTTCCCGGACCTGCCCTGGTCGAATCTCCCGTACCCTGTACTCAGAGGCTGGATAGCCAGGCAACAGTCCACCCGGACAGCGATTTGAAGGAGCGTACCTTTTATTCGTCGGGCAGCACCGCGGCTGGTTTTATCCCTGGGTAGTGCAGTGACTCGAACCTTCCTTGACGACCAGAGCCTCTCTTCCTCTGCTGGATCACCCGAACTGCAGGAACTAACAGCAACAACCGCCACCGCAGGAGCCACTTCTTCATTTTAAAGGTACACTGTTCCGCCAGGCCGCCCTTTCTTCGCAGTAGCACTAAAGGTGTTTTAAATCCTCTACCTACCTGTTGGGTTGGCCGCCCCTCTCTCGTAACATTGTCTTTCATCTTCTGCATCCATCTTTTCAAACTCGTTAACCAAAGACTTGACTGCAGCTACAAGAACATTTTGCTCCTGGGCCCTTGCCCTGTACCACTGGCACTGGCACAGGCCTACTGACTCTGGCTACATTTGTTAGACTTGCCTTCTTTAGATTGATTCTCAACTAGAACTGTGTTGATGCACCTGCTTCTTATAACTACCCTTTTCTACCCCTTGATAAACCCTGTTGAAATGCCATATTGCTCAGTTTTCATTTTAGTATTGCCTATACTGATGCACTGTCTTGCTTAATTTGGTTCACAAACTTATGGGAAGTGTTGCTAGGGTGTGTGAGAAGCCATTTCTATATAACTTGTGCTTTCCCTCCCTTGTGAGAAATTGATAGAGTATCCCTTGTGTGTAGTTTTCACTGTGCAGTTTTGCTCAGTTTTCATTCTGGTTCACGTGGTCTACAATTTAACTAGGGAGTGTGTATATTTTTCCTCTGACTTATTTAACTTGCTTTAAGAACTGTGATAAATGTGTTTATCTAGAAGTGTATAAAATAAATATATATATACTTTTTAATACAAAGCTCTGGTCAGTGTTTCCTTGTGCCATAGTGCTGTAGTCCTATTGTGTAAACCCTGAATACTGCTCATCTCCCTCTTGAGATAAGTCTGACTGCTTAGCCACAGCTACCAACTAAATCTTTGTGGTACAGACTGATACCAGAGGGGATTTATTGCTCTCACCTGTAGTCCTAATCTTGTGTAGTGCTCCCTAAGGGAACTGCACAGGATTATGCCTAACAACGTACCCCCATTGTGTGTGTCTGACGGACATGTATTGATGTGCATACTTGTCATTTGGGATCTATCATGACATGGGGATTTCAATATGGAGTGGATGGAATGCTTGGTTGGGTGTTTGGACTGGGGTATTTGTATTTTGTATTTTGTTTATTTGTAAAGCGCAAACCAGACCATGTCACAGTAAACAGTAAATGCACAGTAAATTGACAAAACTACAGAAAGTACAGATAGACATACCGTTAAAAAAATGAGATACAGATACAATAATAGGTGTATATACACAAATTATATTACATGTGGCAGGCAGGTCTAAGATAGGCACCTCACTGGATGTGAGAGAACAGCCACATTTTGGCGTTGTTCTTGAAGGTTTGGAATGACGGTTCAGCTCTGATGGGAGTGGGTAGAGTGTTCCATAGTTTGGAGGCTAAGACTGAAAAGCTCACGCCACCCGCTTTTTGGAGTTTGAATCTAGGCAGGGTGAGGCTGTGAGTTTGGGCCGATCTTGTGGGACGAGAGGAGGTGTGGGGTGTGAAGCGGGAGGAGAGTTAGGGTGGGGCATTATTGTTCAGGCATTTGTGGGTCAAGGCTAGGGTCTTCAGGGCGATTCTTTGTTTTATCGGGAGCCAGTGTAGGTTAGATCTGATGGAGGAGATATGTGCACGTCTCAGGATGTTTAAGGCTGCCCTTATGGCATTATTTTGGATGGTTTGAAATGTATTAAGGTTGGACTAGTCCCAAGGTAGAGTACAGTACAGTACAGTACAGTAGTCGATTTTGGCCATAATCAGTGTTCTGGCGAGGGTGATGCAGTTGATGGGGTTTAGAATGGGTCTGCAAGCGGTGATAAGTTTGCACGTATAGGCAGATGCCGACCTTACTGCATTAGTTTGTCTGTTCAATGAGAGCGTGGAATCAAGGTAGACACCTAAAGTTTTGGTATCTTTAGAGACCTTGATATCGTTGCCGTCAATGATGAAAGACTTGTAGGTTTGATCTAATTTGTTGAGGCGATAGGTAGATCCTAGTAGTAAGAGCTCGGTCTTATCATCGTTAAGGCAAAGTTTGCGCTGTGCCACCCAGGCCTGGATGACCAGATTGACATCATTCAATGCTTTGGTGTCGGTGGTGTGATCGCCCGTGATAGGAATGAGTATCTGGGTGTCGTCCGCGTAGTTTGTGTAGGAGACACCCAGATAGTCAAGCACATCGAAAAGGGGCTTGGTGAATACCTTGTACAATGTAGGGGACACACAGGAACCTTGGGGAACACCACAGTGAATGGGGGCTAGGTCCGCAGATGCTGTGGGTGAGAAAACCCTCATACATCTGTTGCTCAGGAAAGAATGGATCCAGGCATTGGCAGAATCAGAGAAGTGGGCTGCAGATTTAAGGTGTTGGCAGAGTATCTGGTGGTTGACCAAATCGAAGGCTGCCGAAAGGTCAAGGAGAAGGAGTAGAGCTAACTTCTCGTTATCCTTCAGTGTCTCCATCTGAGTTTTCAGATCGATCAGGGCTGATTCGGTGCCGTGTTTAGGACGGAATCCTGATTGTCTTAGCCCCAGGAGATTGTTGGATTCAAGATAGTCTTGAATCTGCAGGTAGGCTGCACGGTCCAAGATCTTGAGCAGGAAAGGGACCGTCGTCAGGGCCGGTCTTACAACAGATTACACCCCAGGCGGGAAGCATTGTTGGCGCCCCCCCATCCCCTGACCTGTGATCTCATGCATGTGTCATTGGCTGAGCAGCGGGAGTAGGGACTATGAGTTAACAAAATTGTCAGTGCTGGCATCTGCTGAATTTCATGAACCTCAGAAAACAGCAATAAGAGGGTCAAACCCGAACAGGCCTGGTTATGTTAGTCTGCTTTTGCTCTTCATTTTTAGTAACAATGACCAGTTTGCTGCTGTGACTCAGGTCAGAGAATTGGCAATTTCAGATCTACACTTATGTCATTCGTATGACCTCAAACATTTAGCTACTCTTAAAAGGTGATGAACCGGTCTTGAACAGTGTTACTCAAACCTCCAAGAACAAGCACCAGCAACATACCCACCACCAGCATGTACAAGCCTGTCTATCTCAGCATTAAAATACATGCATTTATGGAATATGTATTGCATCAAATATTTCACGGGAAGTTAAATATATTTAGGAGGGACACACGAAAACAATATCACTACTCCATGTGAGTGGTAAAGTCTACTTTAAACATATGCAGAGAGTTAACATGCATGTACAATTCAACATAGCTCCCAATGTTAATGTTAGAGAGGTGGCGTTGTAAAATTATGACATTACAATGTGGACTTTGCATTAAAACACACTTCAGTTCATTACCGCGGAAGAGAAATGCAGTTCGAGTATTGGGGTTTGTTTCCCTCATGCTTGTGAACTCTCCAAATTCTTAAATGTTTCCTTCGTGATCACTCATTTTAGCTTCCGACAGCACCATGAAACTCTAAGATCGCAAAGAAAAACGATGTCTACCATCCCAACATAAAAACAAAAACAATCAAATTCTTAAAGGGTGGAAGATGACCTTTTCTTGGGACTTGTTAAGTTTACTTTTTGCAAATTACTAGTCGCGTGCTGCTTGAATAACAGCGGCCCTTGCGCATTGTGCAGTGTATAGACGAATTTCATTTCAAGGGACTTGTAGTAATGCGGGTATCAGGGGAACCATCTCCAGTGTACCCCAAGCGTAGTGCGCTTTGCCCTCTACCCTCACCCCCCAGCTTTGCAGCCCTGCGCTTTTTTACATTCTCCATTATGATAAAGAACATTGTCCTGAGCTTGGGAGAGAAATGGACTATGCAGAAGGAGCTGCCTCCCCAGGTTGTGTTTAGCTGATTGTGTATCAAATACAGAAATGGGTGGCACCAAGAGCCCCACGCTCTGAAACATCTTTTGCGCACTGGTTGGTCACACAACAGAAAGTGTGAGCAGGTGATTCCCCAACACTTGAACCATTCTTTAGAGACCTGGCTTTGATTAATGTGGCGTTAGCTAGTCATGGCCATATCCCAGCGTTTGTGTTAAAGGAGATCGGAAGCTGCACCATGCAGGGTATTTTAAAGGCCATGAATTGAGGCTGCAGCATGTCGCCACCAATGGAACAAAGAAAGTGAAGCATGCATCCTACAAGTCTGGGTATTTGCATTATACGGAAGACGGGCCAACCGTCCACGGAGACAGTTTCTACTGTAGTTGCTGAGTCGATTTCCCAAGCCAGCTGCTGTGCAGACTTCGCTCAGCTTTTGGTCCAGCGCCTGCATCCATCCTTCACACCATCATTCACAAGGCGCTTTCGTGTAGGTGTTTGTTTATCTCGTTAGACTAGCGTGATTGCTATTCCAAACAAAAGAAGCACAACGACAAAGAAGAGTATAAGACAAGTCTGAGTGAACAGTGAAATGTATGAAACTCTTGCACTAAAATAAAGTCAGCACTGTATGCCCAGGAAAGAGGGAACGACGAACAATATGCTCGGGAGCGGGAACTAGGGGGGCGTAGTAACCCCCAAACCGGCCAAAGCGTGGTACCGACCCCCAGGGCCTTGCCCTCGAAGTGATTTTGGCCTGGCCAATGGACTGACCATTCCAACCCTTCTGGAACGTGCAACTGTCTAAGATCTGCTGACGGTGACACTCTGCCCAGGTCTTCCGAGAACCGGCCTTTTGATCTCCTGAGGAGAGTCCACCACCAGTGGTCGCTTCCTTTTTCATAACTACTTGTGCCTTGACAAAAGTGTCTAGCTTTGTGGCCTCCAGAGGCTGTTCTTGGATGGCCCAGTCATCTTCGCAATACCATTTTAAAATAAATAAAACGCCTATGCAGCAATAGGCCTCACCTGCGAGGACGGGAGCAGGAGGAAAGAAGTGTGCTTGCCTCAGCAGGCTGTAGTTACTGCCGGGTTTCCTGAAACAAGGCCAATCAATGAGGGCAGGATGCAGAAACTGTTTATATTTGCTGATTTTGCTGCTGCTTGGCAGTGGGTGCTTATGATGGGAACAACTTCAGGATTTAGTGACCCACTTGCTCCTCTTTTCTGTAATGGCCGGGGCCGACAACACCAGCCAGCCCCAATCGATCCATACTTCAGTGTCAGTGCGCGCCCATAGCCTGGAGGTGGGCACACGGCACGTGTGCCCATGGACCTGGCTGGCGCCAGCAGCACTGGCGCCACCCGGGGCCGGGGGAAGGTAATAAAGCAACAAATGTTGCTAATTTATTTGCCAATTGGGCAAGAGGGCCGTGGCCAGGCCTGTTTCTTGGCCTGGACGAGGCGGGCAACTGCCCGGGGCGCAATAGCCCCGGGGGACGCAATTGCCCCGGTCCCTGGAGCCTCTGGAGGGGATGGAATTCCCCAGTTTGTGGGGCAGCGCATTGACGTAGGGAAAGTTCGACAGGTCAGGTGCTGGCGCTGCACTTTCCGACGCAGTACAAAAGTACTACGTGACATTACAGAAGTCAGAGGCTCCTTCTGACCACTTTTGTGCCACTTGGGGTGGGGGCATAAGCACACCAATAAAAACGCATTAGGTCCCCCTGCAGCTAAGACCAGCCCCTTCCATCACAATATCGGCAGGAAACTGCTAATGGTGGCCCATTAGTCACTAAATGGTTTTGTGCTGGCATTGAGATGGGAGGGGAGGTGCAGTGGGCTGTGGGGAGTGTGCGTGCCTTGCAGGGACGCACCGTGGGCCCTGACCCGTTTGGGCCCATGGTGCATCCCTGCAAGCCCAGAAAATGGCCAAAATAATAGTTTAAAGCAGCGCTATTTCTTTCATGCTGCTTCTTTTCCAAACTATATATCAATTACACTTTAAACCACTTCCATGGCACTGGTGATGAGTTACTTCATTATGCAGATAATAGTTTGACCAGTGTTGCTGAGTAAATATTCTTTAAGCTACGAACCGGTTTATTTATGCAATGTTTGTCGGGTACATGGAGACGGATAATTTATTTATTTATGCAATGTTTGTCGGATACCTGTATCCGACACACATTGCATGAATAAATAAATAATCCTGGTCCATGTTTCCTTACAACAGTCAAGACTTTTCTGTATCAAAGCATAACCCTTGATTCCCATTCAAAGAATGTTAAAGTGATTGTTTATTGGGTTCAGGTGTTGCACTGTCAGTGCCCTTTTGGCTTAGGTTGCCTCCAAACCCCCTTCAGCATCTTGTGTTCTTTGTTGGTTGTATATACTGCATCCTGTGCCATATTCATGGTCTCTTGGTTGGTGTACCCAGTCCTCATTATCTGCAGCCTAAGTGGGACTGGGGCATAAAATTGTCTTGAGCACCAGTGAAAAAGTGGCCCATGTTGCAAATGGCAATTAATTCCTTGTGTTACAGACTGTTTGACTTTGGGTAGGAGTTCCTTAACGGTGTAGTTTGGGAATGGCGCGCAGAGTGCAGTGGGAGTGGTGCGCAGGGTGCAGTGGGAGTGGTGCGCGGGTGCGGCGGGAGTGGAGCGTGGGGTGCGGTGGGAGTGGCGCATGGGATGGGGTAGTGTTTCGCCCTGCGCACCAAATGGACTAGAAACTGCCCTGGCCCAGGCCACAGCCTGCAGCAGTTCCAGTGGTAGAATACATGTGTAACACGTTTGTTTCTTAACATTATAAAAATGAACAGGCACATTCATTTTTATAATGTTAGGAAACAAACGTGTTACACGTGTATTCTAGCACTGTGGACTGCTGGTGCAGCGCCCCGTAGAGGCTGACTGACGTCAGGCAGCCGCCTGGGCTGCCTGACACAAAGACCGGCCCTGACCGTCGTGATAGGTCTAAAGTTAGTTGGGATGTTAGGGTCAAGGGAAGGTTTTTTGAGAAGTGGGATAACCCATGCATCCTTTAGATTGTCCGGGACTATACCCGACTTGAAGGAAGCATTTATGAATGCAGTGATGAACGGGGCTAAGTCATGAGATGCTTCCTTGATGATAGGTGCCGGGCAAGGGTCACCTTGGCAGTTGGACGGTTTAAGGTTATTTATGATTTCTTCTACTTCAATGGTGGTGAGCGGGGAGAAGGAGAAAAGTTTATGAGAGGGATTGGCTTGAGGCATATTGGGTGTTGGTGTGGTCAGTGGTTGGTTCGACTGTAGGGATTTTTGTTTGTCGCTGATTTTGGTTTAGAGGGTGGCAATTTTACCTAGGAGTGCTGTCTGGATGTTCGTGCACCAGGTGCTATCTTTGGTACACGGGTCAGGGGAAGGTGCAGGAGTCCCAAGTTCCTTGAGAATATGGAATAATTCCTTGATATTCGACTTGGCTGAGGCAATGCGGTTGTTGTAGGAGTCCTTTTTAGCCTGGAGTTTGGCTTCTTTATAGTTAAGGGTGGCTAGCAGAAGACCGTCCTCATGGGTGTCAGAGGGGTGGCTTACCCAACGTAACTCTGCCGTACGTTTCTCTTTACGTAGTACTCTGAGTTGGGGAGTGAACCACGAGTTGAGGTGAGCACGCTGTTGGATCTCCTAAGTTTAAGCGGGGCAATAGAGTTGATTGCTGCAAGCACTGACTAGTTATACGTGTCAGCTAAGATGTTAGGGTCCAAGCATGTGTCAAGAGCATTGTTAAGGGCAGGCAGGATGAGGGCAAGTAGTTTTTCCGTGGTTATGTTTTTTTTATTTCTAGTGAGCGTGGCTGGGACAACAGGAGGCGAGGGTAGGGAGGTTGCGTCAATGCTAAAGGTGATGATGTGGTGATCAGACCAGATACAAGGGGTATTCGAGAGAACGCTAATATTGCAGTTGGTGTCACTGAGCCAGTCGAGGGACCGTCCTTTGATGTGAGTGGGTTCCTGTATGTGGTGTGAGAAGCCTAGATCTGTTAGGGTGTTGGCAAGGTCGAGGGCCGCAGAATCATTAGGGTCTTGGTAGCCTAGATTAAGGTCACCAAGAATGATGGTTTGGGAGTTAGATTTAGCTTTATCGAGTACTAGTGCAGAAATGTCATCCATGAAGGATGTGGGCGGACCAGGGGGTCTGTATATTAGATGGATAGTGATAGTTTGGTTGGCTGTAAATTGGAGTTTGACAGAAAGTAACTCTGCAGATTCCATCTTGATACTGGGGACGGTTCTAAGTCCTAGTGTGTTTCTATAGATAAATGCAACTCCTCCGCCTCTTGAGGTGCGGTCACATCTAGAGATGGAGTAGTCTATGGGGATTGCCAGCGAGAGTGCAGGGCCTGATGCAGCATGTAGCCAGGTCTCTGAGATGGCGATAAGGTCAAGTTCCTGGGTCTTGATCAGATCTGCAATGTCCAAAGCGTGGGCCGCTAGGAACCTTGCGTTGATCAGAGCGGCCTTGATTGAGCCGACGTTGCTTCTAGAAGGGAGGGTAGACTGCCGGCAGTGGGGCACGTGTGAAGTGGACGTTAGTGGGAGCGGGCTGATCGTCAGGGTTTTCGGAAGTGGGCTTGGGTACATAGGGTGACCCTTCTTGACCATGAGTCTGGAGCCTAGTCTTAAGTTTCTCAGGGCAGCGGAGCAGGGTTGGTTGGGTGTAGGTTTTTCGGCGAAGTGGTCAAGCCATAAGGCTGGCGCATTGAGGTAGATGTTGTGGTTCTGAGGTGCCGTGAGGTGGGATTTGGGTGGTCATTAGGGCCATGAGTGTGGATCGTGATGACGTGTTGGGTGGGGGGACATGAGTCGGGGCCTGCTGGCAGGTGCCTGTCAATGGTGGGTGTGTGGGTGGGCTGGGGGACATGAGTCAGGGCCTGCTGGCAGGTGTCCGTCAATGGTGGGTTGGTTTTTGGGTGGGGGACATGAGTTGGGGCTCACAAGTGCGCTCACGAGTGCATGGTGCCATGTGGGCTGCCTGCAGGGCATGGTTAGGGTTGTAGGGTAGTCCCCTGTGGTGTGGGCTGCCTGCAGGGCATGAGGAGGGGGGAACCGCACACCCAGGAGGGCCCAAGATGCCCAAAATCATCATGTGAAACTTCCTGTGCACCCCTGAGATACACGTTCCCCGCTCGCCCAAGGCCTGTCGCGTGTTAAATGTCCCGCGCACCCCCGAAGTACACGTTCCCCCAAGGCCTGTCACATGTGAAACTTCCCGCGCACCCCCGAAGTACACGTTCCCCGCTCGCCCAAGGCCTGTCGCATGTGAAACTTCCTGCGCACCTCCGAAGTACACGTTCCCTGCTCGCCCAAGGCCTGTCACGTGTGAAACTTCCTGCGCACCCCCAAAATACACGTTCCCCTCGCCCAAGGCCTGTCATGTGTGAAACTTCCTGCGCACCCCCGAAATACACGCAGGCACCCCATCCACTCTGGGCATGCCCGACAGGCAGCCCACTCACCCTCCCCATGCCCCACAGGCAGGCTATCCACCCTGGCCATGCCCCACAGGCAGCCCACGACACAGGGAGGTGCTTTTTCTACGCAATTTACCTGGCGCGAGCAGGGTACATGTATTCCGAGGGGTGCATGGGGAGTTTTACACGCGATAGGCCTGGCGTGAGCGGGGTACATGTATTCTGAGGGGTGCGTGGGGAGTTTTACATGCGATAGGCCTGGCGCGAGCGGGGTATGTGTAGTCTGAGGGGTGCGCAGGGAGTTTTACACGCAATAGGCCTGGCGCGAGCGGGGTACGTGTATTTTGGGGTGTGCGTGGGGAGTTTTACACGCGATAGGCCTGGCGCGAGCGGGGTATGTGTATTTTGGGGTGTGCGTGGGGAGTTTTACACGCTTTCGCTGGCGCGAGCGGGCTACGCGGGAGTTTTACACGCGATGGGCCTGGCGCGAGCAGGGTATGTGTATTTTGGGGCATGGGCTGGGAGTTTTACACGCGTTTTCGTGGTTGGGGGCTGTATGCTGGTCCACTGGCCTTTGCGCCATGTACTGGATTTGTGCAATGTTTTTGGCGCATGGGGCGGGGCTGAGGGCGTAACTGGCGCTGCTCCAGGGTCGCTGCGCCAAGGCTGCGCCACGGCTGCTTATGGATGTTAAAATCCATGAATACGCTGTGCGCCTAAATGGGTTTTGGCGCACGTGGCTGGTGCGGACTGCCGCACGCGTACTCTATGCGCCAGCCGCGTGCACCATTTGTGTGCCAAATTCTATGAATTACCCCCATGGTATGCTAAGTATTTCAATCCAGCGATACACCCTGGTCTCAGCCTCGTATGCAGCGCACAACTGAAATGCCTATTTTATTATATATGTAGGTTCAATATTTGAGAGATACACCACTCATACCACACCCTTTTTTCAAATACTCCGGGTCAAGGTGGACCAGGAACCAGGCTGGTTGGTAAAGGCAATATGTATTTATTTATTTAGAAATTAAAGAAAATCATACACTTTTTAATATATGGGGCAGCAATTACTAATGCAGTGACAATAACAAATAGGACTGTGAACAATGCATTTAAACTAACCCTTTAGCAACACAGATAGAAAACACCAGAGAATAGAGACACTTTTTAATTTTCAGAAAGATAGCACTCAAGTTAGGATTTCCCGCTGCAATATTCCTCAACCCGCAAATAATCAATTCTAAATAGATATAAGGAAGCAGCAGGTGATCATGAATGAGGAATAAGAAACAAAATTTGAATCCAACCTTCCCTCCCCAGACAAGAGAGAAAAACGGATTTGAAACCCTTGCAATGTTAAAAAGACACTCGGAAATGGCTGAATAAAACAATGAATGAGTGCAAAAATCCTTAAATAAGTACAATTCTCTCCGGGAGAAACACTGGAAAGTTACAAGCAATCATAATCAATAGATTGAGCAAAAGCATACTATTTGAAAATGAATGGAAGGTTTAAAACAATTGATAGTAAAAATAACACTTGTAAAACTTTGCAAAAATGCTAATTCCTGCCTGAAATTAACCAAACGGTTTTTGCTAAAAACGGGTGAAATACACTGATTTGGAGTGTGTATTTAGTAGGGGTGTAGCTATAGCTCTTGGGTACAATCAGGAAGTGAAATGAAGTCTCTAGCTATTAAACTGAGGGATATATGCAATGTAGAAAAAGAGACTTTTTAGAAAAATCGGGTAGTGAAAACAGAAAAGGAAATCAGTTTGGACAAGAATAGTTTTACTCTTTTCTAGAGCATTCAGGCTAGAATACCAAAGAGGGACACAGTAAGCTCCAGGGTTGATTCATGAGTTCAACCCTAGTTCCCCAGCACCTGCCCTGGCGGAACCAGTCCGATCACTCGAAATAGGATTGATAGCTTAGGATTTACAAGACAAGATAAAAATGACTACAGAAAGTGCGTTTAGCAAGATGAATCAATGACAGGGTTACAATAAGTATTCTGACAATGTTACAAGTTATTAAGGTAACGATAGGATGGTTTAGAGATTGGGATAGGACAAGTCAAGGCAAGTTATGCTATGGTTCTATGGTTCCTATTGATACTCACAGCACACTTTTCATTTGGATTTTGGACAGTCATCGCTCTGGATCACCACACGGATCTGGTCTAACACAGGACAGCCGGACAAAATCAGTGGGCATGGACTAGATATCGGGTAGCCAGTGGTCCAAGTGGGCGGGAGCGGTCAGGAGCAGTGCTCCTCTACTTCTTTTAATTAAGTTTTACTGTTCCCATTGTTCTATTTTAAAAAGAAACTGTTCCGGAATGGTCCCATTTTAAAATAAAAGTGTAGCAAGAAGTTGAAACTTTCACTTTCAGTGCACTACATTGAGCATTCTCCTAAACAACAGGAGCATGTGTTTTGGGGTTTGTGTTGTGCGTGGGAGGGGATGTGGCGATGGGGTTTGTGGGGAGCGGTGCAGGCCAGTAGGGAACATAGTTCCACTACTTCTTTTCATACACTTCGACCAATGCGGGTAGCACTTCTGGTTACTGGATAAAATAGGGCATCAGGTTTGCAGCAGGCATACATGTAGTAGCAGCAAGCCAAGCTGGTTTAGGAAGCGTCCCACAATTTGGGTAATGGGATTTTAGAATGGAGGTTTCAGGTTGAGGCCTTGCTGGGAATGGGGTCTGCAATGCATAGGCCTTGGCTTTGCAAAGAAAATCTGGAATCAGGATCAAAACAGGACAAAGGAAACAGGAATCAGACGCCACGCAGAAATTCAGGAAGCGAGTCAGGAATCAGTAAGGAATTAGTGTGTCCCGAGTGCTAGTCAGGGGCCCTTATTTATAATGCCAGATGATATCATTACAGTATATGACAGGGGCAGGATTCACAACGCCCGCCTCTAACAATAGGATTGGGCAAGGGCATAGTCTCCGCCTTGCTCACAATTGGTTGGATATCAGAAAAGTGATGTCATGTTTATGAGGTGATTTTTACTGTATCTAGAAACTCCCACATTTACTTTACTGAAAATCGGATTTTGCCAAAAACACATACTTCTGCAGTTGCAACCTCTTAATAAGTCAGATACACAGGTTACATATTTTGTGCAGCACAGATTAGTCCAAACCTCCAGTCTGTGTGACCTTGTTTTGCCTTTCTGACACATTTTGGTAATTATACACATTAAAGATTTGGCCTAAAATTCCACAATTTTATACACAGATGTGAATTGTCCCCAGGGATGTATGTACAAAATTTGACATTTGCAAAATGGATGCTTTTCTGGTAATACAACATATATCACCATTTCTGTCCAGAGTGTGTCACGACATTCTACCAAGTTTTCAAACAGAGCCCACAATTCCACTTTTACGCAGTGAAAATTCCATATTTTTACCTATTTTGACAGTGGAGATATGTCTTTTTAAAATTCTTTATAAAATAGTCTTAAGACAAATGGGGGTCATTGTCTGTCATTTTTTTCTTCCCAGCTAACACCAACTGGCAGTTCCTTCCAAGCAGGATGGGAGGGCCTCTCTCTTAATTGAAGGTTTTATTGCCCTTCACACTTGACAGGTGAGTGTTCCAAGACTGCTACTGTCCCAGCCTGGAGCACAGACGAATGTCTGATGAGCTTGTGAACTCCCATTGTCCTGTCCCATACAAAGCTTTTCAAGCTGGCAATTAACAGTTTTGGTGTCCTGGAAATTTATGGTGTGCCTCACTTCCTAAAGGAAGTTACAGGGCTGGCACTTGAATAACTGGAAAACCAGGTTTTTTTAGAGCTTGCCAACTCAGCTCAGTTGATTTAAAAGTCTTTATTTCCTGATTTCTGGGTCTTGATTTAACAAACCTGTGGAATAAAATAGCCTATGCATGTATTATCACCAGCCACATAATCCCTTCACATTGCGAAGTAAGCAAGCCTTCACTCAAAAATGTACTTTGAAATAGGGCATTTTTCTTCAGCCAGCAAAGCCCATTTTACCACATGTGTTTAAAAACTGCTAACATTTCTTTCTTCTAAATTTGATTTTCATCTCCAGCAAATTCAAACACTGCCATGCAGCTATGGTTATTCGCCTGAATGCTGGAGTTGTTCTGCAACATGGATACCCCTTTAAACAGGCATGGCCCAGCTATGGAGGGGCCGATTCATGGAACAAATGTGCGCCGAAAATCCATGCACAAGCAGGCGCAAGGGAGCGCAAGCGTGAGAAACGCAGCGCACGCGCACGCGTGCGATTCAAGGAAGACGCTGCGTGTGTTTCCCGCTGTCCGTGCGCCCAATCCAGCCATGGCGCACGCAGGCATACACGGAGTGCGCTACGCGCACAGCAAAAGCGCACATAGCGCGGCGCACACAACCAAAGTGGGCGGAACAGTGGGCGTAACATGCGGAATGGGGAACAACGCGTGAAAAAGAAGGCGTAACTGGGGAAGTACTGCAGGGAACTACACGGAACGCCCACACGCACGCGAACAACCCGTATTCATGGATCCGAATACGGGAAACCCGCGCACGGCAAAAGACACGCACAGGCGTCAACGCCTCCGCCACACGAAGGCAGGCGGAAGCGTCCCCGCGCACAGCATATAAGTGCGCACAAACAACAAACGCGTATATACAGCTACGATGAATGCCCCATTTGTCGCAGCACTGATCGTGGGACACCGCAGGAGGAGGAGAATAGCCAGGGCACGCATTTTCGCACCACGGACAAGCCTTTTTGGGATGTCTGACGACCAGGTCTATGGCAGGTATAGGTTTCCACCCCATATCATCCTAGACCTTGTCAGGGAGTGGGAAGATGACCTTACATCCCCCACCCTTTGCTCCCAAGCATTGAGCCCCTTGGAGAAGCTGCTCAATGTCCTGCATTTTTTGGCCACTGGGTCATTTCAGCAGACCACTGCCATAGTGGGGGGGGGTCTCACAGGCCACGCAGTCACGCTGCCTACACCAGGTACTGGCAATCATGACAGCGCGCCTCAGTCCGCAGGCACATATACATGCCCAGAACACCCGCAGAAAGGCAGGCCGTTGTCCTGGATTTTTTCAGGGTGGCACACTTCCCCAAAGTGCTCGGTGCCATAGATTGCACCCATGTGGCCCTACGTCCACCTAGGGCCACTGAGCACATCTACCGAAACCGCAAGCACTGGCATTCCATCAATGTACAGGTGGTATGCGATGCAAAGGGAATCATCACCTCTGTCTATGCAAACTACCCTGGCTCCACCCATGACAGTTTCATATACAGAATGTCCGCCCTGAGCCGGGCCCTGGAAGCTGGGCAGCATGGCGAAACATGGCTCCTAGGTCAGTACAAATGCCCTTGCACATGCATGCAAGTCACACACAGACAAATATCCAAACCCTAATAATCTGAGCTATTATCACCTCCCCAGGGGACAGTGCCTACCCTCTGAGCAACCACATGATGACGCCAATCCGGAACCCCACCACACCACCCCAGGTAAGATACAACGCCACCCATATTGCAACCAGGGCCATAGTGGAGCGCACATTCGGAGTGCTCAAGTCACGTTTCCGCTCCCTTGACCGCTCTGGTGGGCAACTACTCTATGCACCACCAGTAGTGTGCAGGATCATTGTGGCAGCATGTGTCCTGCACAATGTTGCAACACAGCAGGGCGTCCCGGTGGACATGGTGGTGCCCCCACAACCACAGGCACAGGCGCTCCCCATGGGAGGGGACAGGGCACGTGGCGAGGAAGCCCGGACCCAGCTTGTGGCCACATTTGTCACCTAAACTCCCACCCCTGCGGAGTGCACACAGGCTTGGCACATACCAGGTGACAATCGATGATGACAAAGAGACAGTCAACTGTCACAACCCTACCACCCTGAGATAGTTGCCATGGAAGTGCCACATCGTCTGCATCCCTAGCTACTTAAACACAAGCTATCCTGTGTGACCAAAAGGCACACATATGACATATGACATGATATGGCCTATACACAAGTATTTCAAGGTGCGATGAGGCAGGGAGGGGGGAACAAGGGAAGACAGAAAACGGTACTACTAGGCCAGGTGTCATTGAGATTGTGCAAGTGCAGGGGTAGGGAGAAGGGAAAAGTGCAAGGGGAAGGGGGGGGAGTGCAGTACAGGGGAAGTAGCCCAAAAAAAATATACATAGGTCGGCTGGTGGCAACTGCAAAGGTAAGTGCAGACAAGTGCTGGGAAGGGTGGGCTGTAGGGATAGAGAGACAGTACCGCAGTGCAGGGGTTGCCAGGGAGGCAGTGCAAGTGGAGAGTGGCTGGGCCAGGGACCGAGGTCGGTGAGAGTGGCCCAGTTGCAGCTCCAGTGCAGTTCCAGTGAAGAATTCTGCAAGGGAGAGGCAGAGAGAAAGCAGAAGCAAAGAGGAAGGTCTTGAGGTGCTTCCAGAACTGGAGATGGTTCCCATCAAGTTCAAGTGAGGCAGGAAGGCTGTTCCAGAGGGAGGGCCCTTCCGCGGAGAGAGATCTACCCCCAGCTAGTTGCTCTGAGAAGCAGATGACCCTGACATGCAAGGTGTGCATCACACACACCTGCAAAACAGGCCATGGCCATCACTGTCATGTCACTCAAACCCTCCCAAACCACAACATGACATGGCAAGCAATACCCATACACCAACACAGTAACGATAAGGTACACATTGCCATGTCCTAAATGTACAGTGGCATCAGACAATGATATCTGACCTGGAATCAGATGAAATGACTGACCAACAAAATCTCCCACCCAAAATAAGTCATTTCCAAATGCATTGCAAGAGTCGTAGACGTAACATAACAATGAATGTCTGTCTACATGCACATTGTGCATTGCAAAATCAACACTGCAGCTCATGTGTGCAGTGTCCTACTCCTGCAACACACTGCTCAGCGCGCAGCACAGTGAACAGCCATTGTGTGTGATTCACACCCTGAGCATCACATCTAAATGACAGACCACATCAAACAGCAAATTAGGCATGTACAGGATCCATAATCTGTCACAGAACATGTGCTGCAGGGACACAGTGGGCACCAGAAGGCAAACAGTGTACACGTGGATATGCAAGGGTGGTAGTACATGTAGTGCATCAGAGTGCAAGTGTGTGGTTCTGCAAGGACATGCACTTCACATATGCATGTGCACTCAAGTGACCATTAGTGTTCTCTACACATCACATGTGAACATTCACCATATGTACACCCCAGCATGTCAAACCACAACTATCCCCTCACACCTGAAAGGTAAACACAACACATGAACAGGCATTGATCAGCAGAACACAACATGTACATAGGATACCACCATTACAATGCCAGAGTTCCCATCACACTGCAGGGCAAGGCAACTATCAACAACAACCCCCCCCCCTCCCTCACAAATGACCATGACCCACTGAACAACTGCACCTGGGTCATGGAGCCTTCAAACCTCAATTCCACCTGGCCACAGGATCACCTTTACCCTTCGTCACCATCTCCCACCTTGTGTGTAAAAAGGTGCCTGCACCCTCATAATCAATGTCCAAAATCACAAAATCCAAGCCAGAAAAACGAACCAGAACACCCTCCAGTAGATGACTTGACGTAGCAGTACCTCACAAAGGCCAAGTACTACCACAATGATGCAACAACCAAGGTAGCACAGCAAAACAATGTCACGACAGGATGTGAAACATGTGTGGTACATGACATAGGATGATGCACCATGAACGGATGTGTACTGTCACAGGTCCCCTGTACAGGCGCGGGAGTGTCACGAAACAACCACCCCCACCATGTCCCGGGTGCCTGCAAGGTCAAACTCACACAGGCCCCTGAGACCCTGCTGAGGAAGGAGGTTCAGGGATATGCAGTCGGGACAGGTGTTGACACACTGGATGACTGCAATGAGTGGCAGGAGAGGGGAGGAGGAATGACACATGAAACTAGGGAATGCACGAAAATGTACTACCTGCATGAACACATACACAATCCAAACAAACTTGGACATCATTGTCATGGCCTTCTGTAGTCCAGGCTCAGGAGTGGTACGAACCAACCACCCCCTCTAGGGTTTTGGCGCCTGCAAGTTCGGGGCTTACACAGGCATCCGCAACCCCAGCGGGGAAAGCGGGTCAGGGAACGTTGCTTGGATAGGTACGGGAAGCAGGAACACCGGGTAGAGGGTACAGGGTTCAAAATTGCATAGGATCACGGGTGATTAGGGAGAAAAAACATACCAAATTGAACCACACATACATCCATGCATTAGTACACTCCCCAGCAAGCCTATGCAGAGCAGTTCGAAAGAAAAATAACAAGATACTTAGCTCTGGCTTTGAGTGCTGGCCTCCTGCCTGCGCACTCTCAGGTCCGGTTACAGGAGCACTGCAATGCTGCAAAGAGAGCCACAGTCAACAACCTGTACGTGCCAATTACACAAAAACACAACACCAAACATGCCCCATTACAACAAACTACTCTACAAACAGACAATCTGGTGTAGATGATTCGTACCCATATATAACATCACCCCTGTGACGGGTCATACACAGTCAATGCAGTAAGTCAGCCGCTGGTGGGTGCGTGGCAAATGGAACACCAATGAGTCACAATTCACACAACATACAATGTTCCCTGGGTAAGCAGACAGACACATATAGCAAGCCATGACTTCAGAGCAAGTTGCGTACCACCATGACCGAAACAAAGTTGGCAGTGCATTTATCATAAAGTACATGGAAAAGATATGCACTGCACCCGAGTATGTCCCTTGCTGTATGTCCCTGTGAGCTGCCCCTTTCCATGTCTCGGAAGGCTACATGGTTGATACAAGTGCCTCAATGGACCTTGGTGTACCGGAGGGTATGTGCCACTGCCCCTGCACGTGTCCCAGACAACCCTACTATCAACAGCCATCAGTCCACCAGCACATCTGAACTGCATTGTGTGCTTCAACACCAATATTCGTCTAAGCTCACCCTCAGTGCTGTGACTAAGCCTGCATGTGCAACTCGCCTGGTGCAAGCTTTGCTGTGTCGTGGCCCCCTGTGCTGCTCACCTTGCCTGGAGTTCCTTGGAACATGTCAGCAGTTCTAGGATGTGGGTCTGCAATCCCTGTGCCTCTGCTTGTGCACACATGTGCATGTGGGCACCAACAAACGGGTCCAGAATTCCGTCGTCCAATGGCCCATGTCTGCTGGCAAAGGTGCTCTGGAGGCTCATCCCCCTGCAGAAAGGGCATTAAACACATGATTAATGCTTCAAAGTCATCTGTGTGTGTCTCATCAGGCATCTCATTACTTGACCATGTCAGAGAGTCACATCACAAATCACACCATCAGTCCGTCTTTCACATCCAAAGTGTGGAACACTATCTACAGCATGAATTGCAACAAGCACGTGTACAGGAAAGATATGAAACATACTACACAATGCATAGCAATCAATGTACACATTAATCATGACACACCCCATCTAGCAAAAGCTGAACAGTGGACAATAACACCAAAATCATCCCCACTAGGGGTGTCAACACAAGTCACACAGCACCAGACATGCCACAGATATGACAGTCCAAAGCCCTTGTGTAATATTCTGTGACACCGAACCATCCTTGCGAGCCCATGGATAAGGGAGGCAGGAGTGGCATATGTGAGTCAAGGACCCCAAGCAGCAAACACATACACAAGACAAGCCTGAAGGGCCCAGCTGGAACAGACAGTGGATGCCTTCAAAAGCCACAAAGCACTGCACCGTCACATGAAATCACAATAGACTAGCAATTTTAACCTAAATCAACTATTAACTAATTACACTAACAATGGAAAACCTACATTACCTAATTAAACTAACTAACAAACAGAAAGTTAACTAACTAAACTAAAAGAAAAATCAAAAATGGCCACATACGACCCGGGGGGGAGGGGAGGCACCCAGGAGGCGGGAGGTACAGGGTGCTGCTCAACATCCACATGCGATGATGCTGAGCCAAAAAAAAAACCTCCATGGGCTCAACGCCTGCACAGCCCGACCTATGTGGGAGATAGATGGTCGTCCGAGTCTGGCTCATCCTGGAAAGGAGGACGTGGCACAGTAGCCTGGCCACGCCTAGCTGCAGCTTGCCCCTCATCATCAGCAAGTCTGCCGGACGGGTGAGCCTGGTTCTGTGTGGCGATGTGACATAGGTCTGCATGCAGAACCTCACGTGATACACGTGCTTCCTCTTGCAAGGTAGCACGTGTAACACGGAGTTCCTCCTGCAAGGCCTGGCTGGACAACCGCTGCACCTCCCGGCAAGCCTGTAGCTCAGCCGAGATGGTACGCTCAAGCTGTGCAAACCTCTCCTCTGCCTGCTGCCTCTGGGACATCATAAGGACACCCAGAGTGGATCTGAGGGAAGCATACTCCTCCCTCAGGGCATCCATGTGCACCTCTGCGTGAGCAGCAATTGCTTGACGCAGAGACGACATTTCAGCCTGGCGTGCCCTGTCTGAGGCCGCCATGCCCAGCCTGAGCGAGCGGGCTGTGGACCGTGCCGCCTGCTGCTGGAGAAGCATCTGCCTAGCAGGGGGGAGCACAGATCGGGCCACACGCTCCATGCTCTCAGCGATGTTCTCCATTGCTGCCCCCTGTCGTTCTGAATTGGCAGTCATGTCTTGCTCCCACTCAGTATACAGCGGTTGCGCGCGGCAACCGCGTTGCTGGGCTTGACCCCTGTGGGACCCAAGGACCGGGGGTCCTCGCTGCGTTGGCACCGCCCACGGCTGCACGACTACATGCCCCCGTCGACGTGATGTCCCAGGCACATCAGTGACTGGTGTGGAGGGTGACCCTGCGTCCCGATCCACCACGGGCGGAGGAACCAAGACTGTCTGATCCCTCAGTGCAGGGGTCGCAGACAGAGGAGTGTCCACATCAGAATCACTCACCCCTGACACATGGACTTGATGCTCATCCAACTCAACATGGACGTCAGAGTCGTCATAAAGGCTGGACTCATAGGCAGCCAGAGACAAGATGGACTGCAGCACTTGGGGGTTTTCGTGGCCTACCACCCCACGACCCCCACTAGTGCCGGGTTGATGTGGTGTTACCAACCCTGTGTCTGGCATGATAACACCATCCTCCGCCTCCATTGCGTCATCACCTGAAAAATATAGAGAAAAAAGGTCACTACACATGTCAGAAGCACACGACACACACACACACTGAGAGCAAACGCATCCGGCAGACATGTGACACGCAACATATAACCTGGCATGCATGCTGGGTCAACTTTGAATAGCTTCTGTGATCAGACCTGTTGAAAGGTGGCAGTTTCCATGGAAGTGGGTCTATGCAGTGCAGAAAATGTGTACGCCACTCACTACCTACCTGTACAAGCACTACATGGTGTGTGCCACGAAATGTGAAGGCAGTGCAATGTCAAATTCAGACATCACGTGCATTGTGCATTCAATGTATACCATATCTAGAAGCCAAGCACCCCTCCACCCCAGGACCAAAGCAGGGATGCCTAGCATGGTATCAAAACGCTGACCATACACCTGTGTATTGACAGGCAGTGTTGACTGGCATCAACAGCTTAATGTGATTCAAATGACAACACTGCAAATGATGCTGGGACAGTAGGCAGGACACATGATGAAAACTCCGGAGGCCGCCCACGTGTGAAGAAGACACAACAAGAGTTGGACAGAGTCATTGGCCATTGAACAGGCTGAGGCCTGTGAGCCACACAGATTGTCAGAGCCTAAACATGTGTGCAACGCAGGACTGAGCCACAGTTGACATGGGAAGGCTGATGAGATGGCAGGCAATGTATGTAACCAAGGACTTATATTACAGTGATCATCCAGTCAAGGACACATAGGGGCATGCGTGCAATGCAAATGGAGCATGAATGGGCACTCATGTCCCTGTGGGACATCTGACCCATGCACAGTACAAGTGAGATACCATGCATCGAGTACTAAGGCTGTAGCACACGGCATATGTCTGGCGGATTCTACGCTGAAAGTTAGCATCTACACAGGACACATGAACAAGAAACTACACATTGGCAAGATTGAAGCAGACCAGTGCAAAGGTGGAACTGGGGTGCAGAGTGGCGGAGGAGGGGCAAGGGAGCATGCCTACATGGAGTCCCGCATGCAGGCAGAGCAGACATGCATGACGGAAGCATTGCATTACTTACACATCAGAACCATGTACACGTCACATGTAGCAGCAATCATGCACAACACATCCCACAAGTGAAACACACACGTCCTCAACAAACATGCATCAACACTCACTGGACTGCGCATCAAAGTCCAGCATCTCTCCCACTCCTTCGTCCAATTCAGGTGGTATGAACTCCGCAAAGAGAGCCTCATGCGGAGTCAGCTCTTCCTCCTCTGGTGCAGGCCCACCGCCAGTCACCAGAGTCAAGTTGTAATTAGAGGCACGCTTAGCCTTAGTGCTGCGCTTGATGTCATTCCAACGCTTTTTGCACTCTTGCGCCGTGCGCACCTCATGGCCGAATGAACTGACATGTTCCGCAACATGCTTCCAGTGGGTGTCACGTTGGGCAGCCGTAGTCTGACTATTGGCACCCACTAGCATGTCACGGCTGTGGCCCCGCACGTAGTCCACGAGGAAGTCCAGTTCCTGCTTACAGAAAGGCTTCTTCCTCGACGTGCAGGAGGTTGTGGCTGTGCGTGGGGTCCCAGCCTGTGCTGCAGGTGCAACCTTCCTCCTCTTGGACTGTGGCGAATACCCATGCTGGCTAAAGCCGCCCTGACCAGTATGGCCAGTGGCTTCGGTTGATTGAGCCAAGGGAGTGGCAGGTGGAGGGATGACCAAAGGCCTGACTTGTGTCAGTGGCAGCTGGGTGCCCACTAATGGACCCTGCGCAGCAACATCAGCTGTGGCAGGGTCATTGACCGCAACGGTCCTGGTTGGCAGACTCACAACCGGGGTGCTGTTGGGTGCATCTGCCCCTGCACTTGCCAACACCCGGCTGTTCGGGGCAGCAGATGACATGACTGCCCCAGGGACACGTGTCTTGGTCTGAGCAGCCCGGCCTGCCCCTATGGTTTCCCCTCTGGCCTGTTGGAGATCTACCAAGGGCTCTTCAAGTGCCAATGCAGCCTGCGCTGGCAGACCCTGAGCCTGGGTGGCGGTGTCCACAGCTGCACCTGCAGCTACCACTACCTTTGGGCCCGTGGCAGTCGATGGAACGGACTGCCGGGTCGAACGGGTGCCAGTGCCAGATGCAGGAGCTGCATCCCCCGGAACCACAGGGGGTGGTGGCATGACTGCACCGACACATGGCACAACATTGTGCTCAAGTGGCGCACCCTTGCCTCTTCCCCCTCTGTGGCCACCCTGGACACCCTGGAGTCCCCCTACTCCCTGGTCACCACGGCCACGTCCCCGACCACGCCCGACACGAGGACGACGCCGAGCTGAGGTGCCCCTCACCTTTGGTGGCCTCCCAACCATGGCACTGATGTAGAAGTGCTGGCACAGATGGAGTGGTGCCAATGGGAGGTGTACACCACAATTGACCTGGGCAATTGGGGTGAAGGGGGTGGGAAGCAAGATGTTAACAGCCCCCCTGCACCTGCAAGGCTGTATGTGACCCCGGTGATGTGGTGACGGGTCACGCAACGCTCAGGCACCCCAAAACTGCAGTAAAACCGTGCACGTAACCCTGCAGCCTACGTGCGTGGATTCAGCCTCCCGCAGTACGCGGTGGCACCCAGTAACACGAATAATGCGTACGCGAGGGACACGCAGGCTACTATGACATCGAAAATGGGTGCGATACACAGGGGCACCCGCAGTGGGAAAAACAGCGTGTGCGACTCACCGTCTGACTAGCGCGATGCAGAAAAACACGCGTAGCCAATACCCCTGCCAAAAGAAGAGATACGTCCTTGATAGCTGTGAAGTTGTGATGGCGCGCGAAACAACAGGAAGCAGCAACACACGTCGGTCTCCACGAAAGGCACGTACAGCGAACTGCTGGGCCCGCTCACCTTTAACCCGTGCTGAGGGAAACCCACGCGCGTGTCACGTCACTTACGCGCATGGGCCCTTTCCTCGTATTACACGCGGACGTGCAATTTTTCACGCGCGCTTACGCGCATGGGCCCTTTCCTCGTATTACACGCGAACGTGCAGTTTTTCACGCACGCTTAGGCACATGGGCCCTTTCCTTGTATTACACCACGCGGACGTGCAGTTTTTCACACACGCTGAAATGCCCACGCACGCCTGTACGCGTCACGTCACAGGGGCGCTTGCGTTTGAGGGGCCTTCTGTCCAATGAAAATGCGTATGCGTGCAGACGCGCTTACGCGCTAAGGGCCTTTCCTCGAATTACACGCTGACGTGCCGATTTTTCACGTGCCAAATCACTCCTTATCAAGCTGGCCATGCGTAAGCACACGGAAGACCACGCTCCTGCCCAGAAGGCCGAACTACTGCTCCCCAGAGCCCCGAGCACGCTCCCACCTGCCATCTGCTGCTGCCTGACTGCCTGCTGCCCACGTGCCCTGCCATTTGCTGCCTGCACATCAGCCTGGGGTGCTGTTGCTGTGACCACCCCTGCTGGAACCGAAGACTCCCGACTGGGATTCCATCGCTCCACAGCCCAGCCCCAGGACCCAGTTGCCCACCCACTCCTGCCTCTGGGGTTGTCATGTCGGGGCAAACACCATCTGAGACCACTGACAACCCCCGGCCAGAGAGGCAGAGGGGCACCAGCTTCAGTGCCACCGAAGTTGGTGTCCTGGTGGGGCAATTCCTGGGGCAGTATGATGCCCTCTTCGGAAGTTCCCGCGCCGACAAGGAAGGACGGACTCGGATCTGGACTGACATCGTGACTGCCATCAACGCGGAGTGGGTGGCAGTCTGCGACTTACAACATGTCAAGAAGCGCTGGGAGGACTTCAGGTCCAGGACCCTGAACAAGGCCCGGCGCCTCTTGAAGGCAGCGGATGCCAAGGGGCGCCGGGGCCACTTGTCGGAAGAACAGATGAGGGTCCTGGAACGCATATCCCCAGCGCTCCACGTCCAGGTCCTTGAGAGGCAGACCCGCCTGGAGTCGAACGGTAAGTGTACATGCATCGTGATTGTGAGATGTGCGTGTGGTGATTTTTCAGTAGTGTGCAGGTTGCACATCTGTTTGTATGGGGTCGAGTATGGGTGGGGGTGTACAGGGCCGTGGGGCTAACACATGCGAGGGCTGGAATGTGTGAGACATGGATGGTGCTTGTGTGTGTAGGCTTGCATGCCAAATGCAGTTGTGTGGGCACACATGTTTGGATGAATGTGTATGTAAGTAGACATGTCCGTAATGTCACGCATGTATGTTGTTTTCAGCTGCATGTATCAGCACTGTGTAAATGTGCATCTGTGTGTATTTGACAAGGGTGCAACAGTGATGCGACATGGATGCATGTGACAGCGGTATGTGGAAGCCTGATCGGCAGATGTGACATGGATGCCCATCTGAACACTGCGACACTTGGCAGAGGTGTACACATGTATGCAAGTGTGGTGGTGTGTGTACATGTGTGGTGCACTTCCTGTGTTGCATGTGATGCCTGGCTCACCTTTGCCTGCTCATGTTGTTATATGTGTATGGATGGTGCTGGCAGTTGCGATATGGCTGTGGTATGGCTCATGTGTGCGAGTTTAAATGACATGTGTGTTGGGGATTGTGATGCCATGTCTGAGGTTTGCCAATGCCACTCATGTACAACTGTCATGTGTGTATGTGTCTATTGTACAGTGCCCTGATGCCTGTGTTTTATTTCTCCCTGTCTGCAGCGTCAACTGATGAAGAGGGCGGAGAAGGTGCTGTGGAGCACAGCGGCGGGGATCCCACCGCCAGCCAGAGACGCAAGGCCCGGCTCCCCTCCCATGTTGTCATCTCATCGGGAAGTGAGGAGTCCGGTGCCGTGTCCCAGGCCGCAACTGCCGGGGGGAGGTCCAAGAGGCGGAGGTTGGAGTTGGACTCCTCGGCAGCAGAAGGGGCAGCTGGGACACCACAGGGCCCAACAGGGGAAGATGGCACGGAGTCATCCAGGTTGGTGGGGGGTTTGGTGGAGGAGGAGGCCATGCAAGCACCAGAGACGGGGTCTGGAGGTGGGGATCCCACTGGTGCTAGTGGTGCAGTGCAGGACCAGGGACAGGAGGCAGCACAGGCCGCCGCGGAGGTGAATGTGTGCAAACCTGTCCCGGATCCTGTCCCTGCATCATCTTGCACCAGCAGGGATGCCTAAGTCCAGACCTGTTTTCAGGCAGGGGATAAGCTCACGACAACTGGCCTTCCTCTGCCTGCGGACGTGGCTATCCGGGTCCGGGTTGAGCCTGTTCTGACTGGTGTGGCGTTGCGTCAACGGGCCATGCAAGGTGACCTGCAGTCTTTTCATGAGGAGACTGCACGTCATCTCGAATGGCTTGTTGACCACGTCAGCCTGCTGGGACAGGTCACCCAGGCCGGATTCCTCCGTATGATGGGGCTTGCTACGACCCCCTCCTCAACTGAACCCCCTAGGCGCCAGTCGTCCTCCGTGCCATCTTCCCACCCATCAGTCACCTGGGTGCCCTGTGGAGCTGCCTCTGACGGTGCGGCCAGGCTGGTGGAGGAGGCATCCCTGCCACAGTCGGGAGTCGGACGTCCAGCAGGGGTGGCCACATCAACGACTGCACCCCAGCCGGCGGAGGATGTGCAGGCAGCAGGAGGCAGTGCACGGGCAGAGGCACAGCAGCAGCAGCAACGTGGTGGGAGCCATGAAGGCTCGGGGCCTTCAACATCAGAGGGGCAGGCATCGGCCGGAGGGCAGGAGGACCCAGGACAGAGAGTGTCTTCCGTGTGGCAGCGGTTGGGCCACGCCATAGATGCGGAGCGGCAGCGGGCGAAAGAGGCACGGCTCACAATGGTCAGGGCGGAGAACTCCATGCGGAGGGCCCTGAGGCGGGCCGAGTGCCTCGTGGCAATCCGCAGGGGTTTGGAGGTGGACACGGCGACGGCCCTGCGGACCCTCGGGGCCATGGAGGAGTACCGCCTCCGGGACATTGAGCAGGAGTTCGATGATGCCCTGGCCAGGGACATCCAAAAGTGAGCCGTCAAAGTAGCCCGCTGCCCTTGTACATAGTTATGTAGGTAGTGTTAGGTTTCATTTTTTTTTAAATTTATTTTGGACCTTTTGGACATTGGCCACATTTTTGTATATAGTTTATTTTATTAGTTAGTGTAGTTAGATAGGTTTCCTTTCTTTTGTTGGGATAATGGACCCTGGCTTGTTAGTATGTACATAGTTCACTGTTGGATTGTATTTTTCTTTCACATTTTAACCATGGAGCAATGGCTTTCTTTTTTATTTCCCATTGGATTTTGTTTTGTGGACAGTGACTTTGGACACCATTACTTTGGATTTTGATTTTTGGTTTTGCTTTTTTTCACGGACATGCTTCTTTTCATTTTTGTACATTCCCATTTATGTTTCTTTATTTTTGATTCTATTTATGTTTCCTTTAATACATATTTTTTTATCAAACTTCAATGTGTAGAATCATCTCATTGGTTTCATGCATATCATGATATGGGTTTTGAGATTCACTGACACCCATTGGGTGTATGTGAGGGAAATGTGTTTGTTTCGGAACTTGCAATTGGTGTTCTGTCATGTAATTGCCAATTATGAGTGGGTGGATGCAATACTCGGGTGGGTGTTTTGCATTTGGAGGCTGACCATAGGGACCAGGGATCTAGATTGTGATGACATGTTGGCTGGGGAACATGAGTTGGACATGGGTGGGGGCCTGCTGGCAGGTGCCCCACTGTGCTGGGGGGTGGGGGGGTGGGGAACATGAGTTGGACATGGGTGGGGGCCTGCTGGCAGGTGCCCCACAGTGCTGGGGGTGGGGGTGGTGGGGAACATGAGTTGGACATGGGTGGGGGCCTGCTGGCAGGTGCCCCAAAGTGCTGGGGGGTGGGGGGGTGGGGAACATGAGTTGGACATGGGTGGGGGCCTGCTGGCAGGTGCCCCACAGTGCTGGGGGGTGGGGGTGGTGGGGAACATGAGTTGGACATGGGTGGGGGCCTGCTGGCAGGTGCCCTACATTGCTGGGGGGTGGGGGGTGGGGAACATGAGTTGGACATGGGTGGGGGCCTGCTGGCAGGTGCCCCACAGTGCTGGGGGTGGAGGTGGTGGGGAACATGAGTTGGACATGGGTGGGGGCCTGCTGGCAGGTGCCCCACAGTGCTGGGGGGTGGGGGGGTGGGGAACATGAGTTGGACATGGGTGGGGGCCTGCTGGCAGGTGCCCCACAGTGCTGGTGGGTGGGGGGGGGGTGGTAGACATGAGTTGGACATGGGTGGGGGCTTGCTGGCAGGTGCCCCTGCACTGCTGGGGGGTGGGGGTGGTGGGGAACATGAGTTGGACATGGGTGGGGGCCTGCTGGCAGGTGCCCCACAGTGCTGGGGGGTGGGGGGGTGGGAGACATGGGTGGGGGCCTGGTGGAGGGGGCCCCTGGTGGCTGGGGGTGCAGGGGGACATGCGTTGGTGGGCAGTAGTGCAAGTTGACATGTGGGTTGGCTGGGGGGCATGGCAATGGTGGATGGGGTGCCTGCAGGACATGTGCAGGGTAGGCCCCTGTGATGTGAGCCACCTGCAGGGGCCATGGAGGGTATAGAGGGAACACCTGGGAGGACCCACATGTGCAATTCACGTGTGGTGCTCCCCGCACACCCCTGTAATACACGTACCCTGATGGAATCGCGTGTGGAACTTCCCGCGCACCCCTGGAATACACATACCCTGCTGATGTTGCGTGTGATACTTCCCCCGCACCCCAAAGTACACGTACCCTGATGGAATCGCGTGTAGAACTTCCCGCGCACCCCTGATATACACGTACCCTGCTGAAATCGCGTGTGGAACTTCGCGCGCACCCCTGAAATACACGTACCCTGCTGGAATCGCGTGTGGAACTTCCCGCGCACCCCTGAAATACACGTACCCTGCTGGAATCGCGTGTGGAACTTCCCGCGCACCCCTGAAATACACGTACCCTGCTGAAATCGCGTGTGGAACTTCCTGCGCACCCCTAAAATATGCGTACCCTGCTGAAATCACGTGTGTAACTTCCCACACACCCCTGAAATACACGTACCCTGCTGGAATCGCGTGTGGAACTTCCCGCGCACCCCTGAAATACGCGTACCCTGCGGCAATCGCGTGTGGAACTTCCCGCGCACCCCTGAAATACGCGTACCCTGCTCGCACAGGGCCAATCGCGTGCGGTACTTCCCGTGCACCCCAGTGATACACGTAGCCCGCTTGCCGTGCTGGTACAGGGTTAGCGCAGCCCTTTGCGCTGGATTGGGGATTTTGATGGCTTTTCCCTGCGCGAGAGGTGTTCTTGGGGGCGTAACTGGCGCTGCTGCAGGTTCGCTGCGCCACTGTGCGCCACGGCTGGTTTTGGTGGCTGGAATCCATGAATACGCTGTGCGCGGAAATGGATTTTAGCGCACGCGGCTGGCGCAGGGATTCGCACGTGCACACTGTGCGCCAGCCGCGTGCGCCACTTGTGCGCTGCATTCTATGAATTACCCCCTTAGAGTCTTTCTCTGAGCAGCTGATTTTTAGATACTTTTGCAAAGCAAATAGACGCGTTTCCCGTATAAACTGAAAACAAAGCCCCTGGTTGATTTCTTTCCAAGCTAAGATGACTGGGCCGGTCATTCAGGAATAGACATGATTTTGCTAATGCACAATGACTTCTCCTGGGCATGGCCGGGCCTTTTCAATCACAGCAGTTTCACAGTACATGGATGGATTTAGCCTCAAAACCGCATTTTTAAAGGTTGGAAAAGGTGTCATTTTAAAGGGAATTTTGGGGTTTTCAGCAAGGTAATGTTGCCTATTTCACTTCATTCAATGTTAAACTTTGCAGAGCACACTGGCATTCTCCTGTGGTGTGTACTCTGTTCCTCTCTGCCTGAAATGTGTGTGGCAGGGTGATGCAGCCATTTTCTTTGGTGGTTGTAAAAACGCAATTTTGAGATCCTGGCGCGCAAAGTAGTTGGCACAGCCATTTTGCTGTTTCTTCCACCAATGCAGCAAAGTGGTGTGGTAAAGGACATATGAGTGGGTCAATATATCATACAGGTAGGTGGTGAAAAGGACATGTCAATTGATGTATAGATCATGTGCATGTTTGTATGACCATTGTGGTTTGTGTTATATTCTAGATTATCAGTTAGTGTATCCAATTCTAGCCACTCATACATTTTGGGGATTTGGGGAGTAACACTCGCAAACATGCAAATCGTGAAACAAGTTAATTTGTTACATACAGTAGCACATTTTATCACTTGACATTGTAAAACATATTTTCAAACTACCATTGGCCATGTAAGTATGCACATGATCTATGCATGCATGTTGATGTATGTTCAATCCCTTTTTACATTTAAAACATCAAAAACATTTCAATACATTGTAAACTGCATCATGCATTTTGAAACAGAATGTAGCTTCAAATATTTTTAGAAGAAAAAATTCTCTACACATCCCTGAAAGTACCATAAGCCTTAAGAACATTATTTTTAACCCTGTCATTTATTTAAAGTATACAGTGCAGTATATATGTGGTGAAAATAGTGCAATTGGTGTTTGTGCTAGCATGTTTCATTATGTTAACTTCCAATTATATCTCCTTTCACATCATTTCAAATATCCTGTACATTTCTGTATAAGTCCAACTACATCATGCATTCAGAAACACAATACAGTTTAAAATATTACAAAAAAGGTAATTTCCTATACATCGTTGGAATTACCACAGAGCTATATACAAGACAAAAGAAGGTCATTGCTAACCATGTCACTAATGTGTATATGGAAATATGATTTTTTATTATCACGCATAGCAAGTATATCTATACTGAATACTATACAAACGATAAGTAAAACTGGTCTACATGTTAGAGGCGCATTAGATGCATTAGTTGGTAAGTAACAGTTACACTTCCCTTAATTTGTATTTTTGTAGACAATTAGTACATTTGTAATGTACTTCCTAAGTATTTCAAAGGTTGCATTGTAACATTTGATCTGTGATGTGTAGATGATAAGCTTTGGGACACTGATATGGGGTGGTCAGTTTCAGGTACACCTAGGTCATGTTTGTCATTTGGCCTTTGTACAAGCTGTGATAAGGAGATAAATATACTATCAAGATGCATTTTGCGTGGGGTCATGTTTGTGTTTTATTTCACAATGAGATTATTGGAGCGTGAAGCATTAGGACCTCGGGTACTCTAAAGGTTGTAAATTGCTAGCTAAGTGGGAGCTAAAGAGTATTGTCATGCTTGGCACTAATACTAATAACAATCTTGAAGCCTTTCTTATCCAGAAACCTAGGCAAAGGGAGAGTGGCATTGCAAGGCAAAGTACACACGCACTTTCATCTTTGCAACTTTATACAAAGCTACTTGCCAATGCTATGTCTGGATTGAGCATATGCGATATAAATCATCAGATTGTAGAAGATCACTGTTAATGCTTCACCTTCATTTAAATGCTCGGATGGTATGATGAAGGTCACACTTTGTTTTGAACAATGTTAGGACTTGTGATGAAGCTTTGTTGTTTTTGATGAACTATGATGATCTTGATTTTATTTATAACACAAGAGTTTGTTTAAGCTGCTCTTGTAAAACACATCAGGGATGCATGAGATTGCCAATGGTGGAAATGTTATTTATGGTTTATGGTTTTAAATATTTTGTTAATTGAGAAATCTGAATATAAATGTATTGAGCCACTGTCTTTGTAAGTGGAAATAATTTTACTTTTGTACCAAAAA
The DNA here is from genome assembly GCF_040938575.1 of Ambystoma mexicanum. Taxonomy (NCBI): domain Eukaryota; kingdom Metazoa; phylum Chordata; class Amphibia; order Caudata; family Ambystomatidae; genus Ambystoma; species Ambystoma mexicanum. The sequence goes on from NC_090933.1 coordinate 757,634,015, forward strand.
CCTGCATGGCCGTGTATTATATATTGCATTCCTGCAGTAGAAACTATAATGCTTTAGCATTTGTATGTGTCATTATTTTGGTGAATAATTGGTCAGGTTTTTGTTCTTACTTGTGTACTTGATGAGTAGTTTATAGATATTTATATTTAAAATGAACTTATAGATCTAACATTGGATTAATAAACAAATGTGTAAGGTACACTGTTGAACTTTTTGATGACTAAATTAGGTGCAACTGGAAATATTGGCGTGAAAGCAAAACAGCAGAGAGATAATAAACTGAAAGAAATCAGAGACTGGAGAAATGTTTAAATACAGTAATCAGATTATTTAAAATGTGAATCATGATTTCAGAGAAATTCAAAATTTGCAGATGCAGATCGTTGTCCAGGATATTTGTGTGATGACATTTCCCAATCATATGAGAATGACAGTTTGGATATACCGAGATTTAAAGAAAGGTCCTTTCTTTCTTCACCAAATCATGAATTCAGAACACTACCACCTCACCTTCAATGTATGTCACTTATAGTAATTGACCTTCTTTCTTTTAATTTTTTATGTTGAATATATATTTTGCAGTTGTGTTCATATATAGTGTTGGTTTCTTCAAGTTTATTGCTTTATAATACATATTTATTGCTTATATATTCCTGAATGTCAAAATTGCTTTTTGCCTACATTTAAGGTAAATGGTTAATTCTTTGTTGGTATTGATTAAGAGTTCTAAAGAGCTGTATGGTGGAAGATATAATTAGTAATAGGTGTTTAATTTTGTATTGCAATTTGATATTGTATGTGTGCACTTGCAACTAATAGATCTTTGTGGTACCTGTTTTAGCCCTTACCACGGCACTGTTACTACTAAATTGCAGGTTTATATGATGGTTTACAGGTTGCATTTGTAATGGAATCAGAGATCTGCAACATTTCCATATGGAGCCCTCCTGTTGTCATTTCAGACTAACCATAGAGAATCTTCTCATCATCATTCCATAATCAGATTTAAATCTCTGTCTAGGAAAAAAGGTATTGGGGCAAAGGTGGTTTGTCATGTGGAACCTTAATTAATGTAACAAGATATAGGGCTCTATCACAAGGTTGGTGGTATCTCGACGGTAATTTTGCTGGGATACCGCCAATGTGAATAGCCTTACCACTACTTGGTCCGTTGCTGTTAGTGGCGGCCCTAGTAGTGGTAAGGCAGTAATTCCCCATCTCCTGGAGAGTCCATAAGACTTGATGGGGATTTTCAACACTTTTACTGCTAGCAGTATTAGTGCCGGCGGTAATAGCACTAAAAATGGGTGGAAAGCTGTGAGATTTACCTCCAGCTCAAAGCTGGAGGTAAATCTCCAGCTTTCTGCCTGAACTCGGGATTGCGCTGAGCGATAATGAGTCAGTAATAGCGTTACTGCTGCATTTTTGCCATTCCAACAAACCCTTGATTTTATTTATTTATTTAATTGTTTTTTTTTTCTGTGATGTGGCACATAGTCTCCTAGAATATGAATTTTCAGGAAACAGTTTCATGACATCACCACCTATTACTGTAGATTTTTGTACTGCAAAATAGTCACCATCCTTGTAGACTTAAACATCTCCAGTATTCTGAAACTTGTAAAATGAATCAGATATAGTATCATTTGTTTGCAGTTTTATTTAAAAACGTACTTTGAGCTAAACATATTTTCTATACTAAAAGGGTCTCAAATGTTCATATAAACAGTGCACACGATTTTTCATTTACTACTGCACTGGCACACAGGTGCACAAGGCATTCAGATAATAAGGAATTGCGTGTATAATTGGATTCACAGTATGCTTGCTTAAAAATGGTATGTTAAAATTGTGTGAATTATATCTTTTTTTAGCATACAATGTATCACTTGAAACAATGACTCACCATGAACAGGCAATATTGTTTCTCTATGCTATTTCAATTACCAATAGAATGTACATTCTTTTCAAAACACTGGCTCTGTCTGACAGTCTAGTGCAATCTAGGTGTGTTTTGATCCCAAATGCTCCCACAAACTGCAATACAACTGGTAAAAGCAATAGGCAAAATTAAACTCAAACTCTAATCTCACAATATACGATATGTTATTCCACCTGTTTAATTGATCTAGTGTGCCCCCACTGTGGGAAAATAAATATCTGCTCACAAATGCAAATGGAAAGGTACAAAAGGCATATCTTTTGTATCATTGGCTTCACCCTTAAAACCAACTATACAATGGAAGAAAAACAGAGTAATCAGATTGACATGCTCCACTTTAAATTGGTGGAGAGGTTTTCTCATACTCCCATCTTGCCACCCAGATGGTCCTGTTCTCAGAAATGTGGTGGAGTCTTTCGAGTGTGTCATGTTATGGGACCATATCTAAACTGGGGTCTGTGTTCCTTTGTTAAGTTGGGAATAAAGCATTGGAGATATACCTTTTTTTGGTTTGATGTAAATCTGTCCAGCCGTTTAAAGAAAATGTGATGTGAAAGGGGCGCCACTGAGCCAAAAAACCTTTATATAAGTCTCCCAATTACTGGTATATACCAGAAAGGTCACTGAGGTGGTCATAGGGGGTGTCCTACTTGATTTATCATATAATGTCATTATTGATGGCATCTGACATGTCCTAAGTGATGTCACCTCCAAGACTGAATTCCTACTGCTGACCAACAACTCTTTACACCTGGACATCCAAACCTGGCTCTCTGCTATGCACCCCGAGGGCTTCACACCCCAGCTGGCCACCTGCGCCAAGTTGCTTGGGTTTGACATTGACAGACACCTCTTCTTCAAGCAACACATTGCAAGGAAGAAACAAACACCTTTGTACCAACTTTCTCTCCTGCAGAAAATCAAGCCCTTCATCCCAGAAAACAACTTCAAATATGCTGTCCAAGCTTTGCTCCTCTCCACCTGGATGGTGGCAATGCCTTCTTGGAAGGGCTTCCAGAAACTACCCTGACTCCCCTGAGATGTGTCCTGCATGCTGCAGTTCGACTCATCAAAGAACACTGCAAATTCAACCATATCACCCTGACCCTCTCTGAACTGCAATGGCTCCTGTTGTAAGCCTGTATCATCTACAACACTGCTGCATCAACTACAATGCTGTCACCCTTAGTTAGTCTCTTAGTTGCGTATTTATAACGCGCTTAATACCCGGAGGTTTCTAAGCCCGGACCCGGGGATCGAACCTGTTGCTTCCTGTTGTTTTGTTTCCAAGGTGCGCACGTTGCCACTGAGCATCTCCGAGGCCTATGATCCACCAGAAGTAAGGACATGTACAGACTTGAACTCCACACGTGCAGGAAGGAAATGAGCAGAAGACAGGCCTTCTCTGTCTACACCCCAAGACTCTAGAACCTCCGCCCCCATGAACATTTGACTCGCCCTTTTGCTTCTACAGTTCAGGAAGGATCTCAAGACCACCCTCTTCAAGGAATGGTTCCTCCCAAATACCTAGGTCTATACACCATCCACTCCTGGTCCCCCACTGTTTCCTCTTGTTGTTACTTGTAGACCCATTGCTGACAATTGCCCTCCCTCCCCTGTGGTTAGATCCCCAGTCTCTTGTTTCTGTTGACTGACCTTGTTCTTCCCCCTATGATAGGAAAGCTCTCCATTGCTTCCCAAAGTTATGACCGCGCTCAATAAATACCCTAATAATAATAAAAAATGACATATGTGATGTCATCAATGATGTCATTTGTGATGTCATCAATGTGCTTAGCAGCTGCACAATGAGGGGCCTCATAGTTAAGGTGATACAGCTTCCAACATCTGCTGAACTTCAGGGGTGTTGTTGCATTAAATCGGCACCTTAATATCACTTCAACTAACGTTTTTTTACTGAATTTCAAGGGTTTTGTTGCACTGAACTTATTCACCTTAACTGTCCCTTATGTTTTTTCACTGAATTTCAATGGTTTTGTTATGGCTGTGTTATGCTATACCTCCCACTGATATCAGATCATTTGCTATCAATATCTGTTCTTCAGCCACGCAACATTGTGTATCAAGTATTTCATCTATTTTTTTGTCCACTAGATAAGAAGAGATTGGTATTTGTGCACTTGTGACAAGGAAGAGTGGGGTGGGGTTAGTGTGGGACTGTGATGAGGAAGACTGAAGTTGTGTAGTTAGGGACTGTGATGATTAAGAGTGAAGTGAGGTAGTTGGGAACTGCGATGAGGAGGAGTGAGGTGCGATAGTTGGGCACTGTGATGAGGAAGAGTGTGTTGGGGGTAGTGGGGTACTGTGAGGAGGAAGAGTGACGTGGTGGTAGTGGAGTAATGTGACAAGGAATATTGAGATGGTGGTAGTGGGGGACTCTGTCGAGGAAGAGTGAGTTGGTGGTAGTGGGGTACTGTGATGAGGAAGAGTGACATGGTGGTAGTTGGGGACTGTGACAAGGAAAATTGAGATGGTGGTAATGGGGGACTGTGATGAGGGAGAGTGCGTTGGTGGCAGTGGGGCACTGCTATGAGGAAGGGAGAGGTGGTAGTAGTGTGCCATGAGGAAGAGTGAGGTGTGGATAGTGGTGGACTTTGACGAGGAAGAGTGTAGAGGAGCAGGTGAATGCCTCTGCATGAAATCCCGTCCCCATTCTGCCCATATGTTGGAAGTCGGAAATTGCGACATGTGCAATGCTAGGAAAGGTGCCTATTCCACGAAGAGCCTTTGAGACAAGGTATCCATTTAGAAGACCCTATGCAATGTACCCTCGCAGAGATGACAATCTCTTGGAGGAGGTCCCAAAGGAATATGAAGATGAGAACAGGCTGGTGATGTCTCAAGAAATGAGCATGACGCACTAAGAAGAATGGTCAAAGACGAAAATGCATAGACTTTATGGAATCTGACGACGAAGTAAAGAGTTGAGAAGACTTTCATATTCAGAATGAAGATTGCACGTGTGAAGAGAACTGCAGAAAATCCAAGGCTTTTTATAACTGTACAGCTGCAGTAGCGTAAGTAGATCAAGTAATCATAAAGGCTGGCTTTACGAAGTGAAGAAACTGCAGGCAATGCCGTCATTATATAGAATTCTGGACACCAGTGTCACATATTTAGTAAGCTCTGACACATGAAGAAAGAAGGATCAGAGGGCTGTGTCGCAGCAAGGAAACAGCTGAAGATCGAGGAAAGGCCTGGAATAGCTTTCTGGCCTGGTGTCAAAGGATGGAGCAGCCAAGAAATGGTTATTGATCCTTGAAGAACAGTGGATGTGAGAAACTGAATCAGCCCTTGTTAAGGTGCAAGGAAAGAACACCATAAGTTTATTCATTCAAGACAATTAAATGTTGGAAAACAGGCCAAAATACAGTCTCCTGTCACGTGAGTCGAGGATGAAAATAGGTTTGGGTGTGCAGACCTGAACTACGATAAGTATGTGCCTATACTCCCTTTTATTCTCAGTAGCAATTATATTTTGAAAGGCCAAGTTCAAAGACAATCTGAATGGCGGAAGGCATGAGTGATGAGAGATGTAGGGCTAATTGGGTGGGGAGAAACAGTAAACTCCACCCACCAGCACCTGGGGTACCAGCTTACATGCTGCTAGTGAGCTGAATGTTCCAGAAGGGCACGAGCATGCCAACCAATTGTAGAAGGCCATATATCGAAGGGCCTTATAGTTTAAGAGCCTGTGGTGTACCATGTATCTAGTGACTGATGAGGATGAATTGCACTAGGGGTGGGCATAAGTTGTCCACCTGACTGTAGGGACCAAATCACAACCCTATCCCCTAGAGAAAGTATACTTAGATGTTCCCCTTGAGCCTATCGCAATCCCACATAGTTTTTCTTAGTTTGCCACGTAGTATTACATCACTTATGACAAATTCTTAGTACTTAAGTGTGTTTTTTATGCAAAATGATTGAGAGCACGATAGAACATCCATTGATGTCTGTTGTAACTCCTTGTATTAGACAATTGAAAATAAAACAGTTGGAGGAGACATTTTGCCAAACTTCTTGAGTCGGTCTTATTCTTTGGTGTAAGAGTTATTCTGCATCTCCATCCCTGTATGACATGTTACCGATTTAAAAGGGTCCATTCGTTGGTACACATGATATAATTGTCGATGGTTGAACAGAAGACCCATCGACCTGTAGACTCCAGAGCTTCGGATAATTGTACATCCTTTGCCATCTAGCCGGAAGATCACTGGGTTTCCTGTGGAGAGCGGCCAAATAGAAAACTTGCAAGTAGAATCGAGATGTTGGGCAGTGTCCCTCTTTGACAAAATCCCTACCTGCTTTCCAGAGGGGCTTTGCGGACAGAAGGCGAAAGTGGTCGATTGGAGGAGGAAGTCGATACCGAAGGCTTCGAGCCGAGTGAGCGAATGGTGAGTAGACTAAGGGGAATGGCAAACTGAGGGGATGGAATTGTGATAGTTCAGAAAGTAACAGGGGAAAGTAATGGGAAAGTAACAGAAAAAATAACGGGGGTAACAGGAGATTTGTTTTGTATATAAAGAGAGAGATAGAAGAGAAGGCCTGAGAGTCCTAACCCAAGGGGTTTTAGAAGAGATTGGGCTACACTCTGAGTAATTTAGGCTACACACAGGACAGATCCGAATAAGATCTGTCGGAGTAATTTAGGCTACACACAGGACAGATCCGCATAAAATGACACTCTAAACTCTGTGAACAGGGTATTATTAGAGGCAGAGAAGGGGAGTAATCACTAAGGTTTATGTAAAGAGTCGACTTGTCTGTTTGGTTATGTATTTGTGTCAAAATTAAGGTGGCGAGGAGCGACACAAACTGTTGTATGAGAAATTGAGGCAAGGTAAAAAAAGTTATACACTCTATCTAGGGAAGCAATCGGTACCGATTCAGAAATAGACAGAAAGAAATTGAGAGATAAAGGTTTTGAGTGCCGATTGTTGGACTACCCTCATATTTGTTGTTTTTATAAAGGTATTTTGAAAACACTGGTTAGTATTGACAGTCAATTGAGACTTGTCACAATGGGATACATTACTCCTCTAATGCATTTATGTAAGACATTGCCATAGCCCATGCCCAAGCTCAAACAGTATAATTCGGAATGGGTGAAAGGCATGGCAGATAAGATGTTCATGCCATGGCCAAAAGGGGGATCACCGTCGAAAGCAGTAATGCAACACATGACCACATACTTGCATGCAGCATACACGGGAAGTTAGAGAAACGGTTAACTATTTTAGAGCTCTGGAAAATGTATCAGGAAGAGAGGGAGGATCCGCCACCTGAAGAGTGGATGCTTAATCAGTGTAAGGTGGAAGGTGTTGAGCCTTCTGCTCCCCTTACCTCGCCGGCAGTAAACAGCGATAGTACGGAAGACGCAGGATTGTATCCTTTAAAGGAGCTGAAAGCAGTGACGAAGTATAGTAATCCAATATTCAAACTGCCTGCTTATAGCAGTGATGATAGTCCAGAAAAGAGTATGAGAAAAGAGGAGATATTTAAGAGCTTACAGGATAAAGGGTAAAAAAGAGTGCAATCCAATATATCGACAGAGAAAGAGAAAGAGAGATTAAGAGATGGAAAGGAGAGAAGGATAAATCAGACAAGGTAGCGCTCGTCAGAATGAAGGGATCGGAGGACAAATATTGCTCAAACTAGATAGTAAGAGCATTGAGGAAGTAAGGCAAAAAGAAGATCAGGACAAACAGGATAGAAAAGAGAAGGAACGGGAAAAAAGATTGAAAAAAGATGAGCATAAAAGACAAAGGAGACAGCAACGAGAACAGATGTATCAGGAGGAGCAATAAAAGAAAGAAAGAAAGAAAGGGCAGAGGAGCAAAGAAAGCATAACAACAGGTAGAGAGCAATAGAAGAACGGGATAGACAAGAAAGGATAATAGAAGTGGAGGAAACGCAGAAATTAAAGGATCGAAGAATACAAAAGTCCAGCAATAACATGGGGCAGTTTAGAGGCATTCCTCCCATTACAGGGAGCAATGTTAGGGCCATCCAGAGTAGCCTTAGACGAGACTTTGATATAGGAAGCATCAGAGACAGGATTGGTAAAGCCTATCAAGAATTAAGGGAAGGTAGTAAATCAGGAAGCCGAGGGAAAGGAGATCACACGTTGGTCTTCCAATCACAAAGCAAAAAGGAAAATCTGTTTAGTCTCGAGTATCCTTAAGTAGACTGACCTTAGATAAGGGTGAAGGGGTCAAGAGCCATACTAGTTGGGGACTAGATATGCCAGACGCGGAAAGGGAATCCTTCCACGGAGAAGAGGGAGGAGGAGCATGTGCTCCCGAAGGAAGCCTGTTGGTGGACAAGGAAGTAAGATGGTCCGATCTAGAGTAACCAAAGGATAGAACACCATATCCCATAGCATATCCAGAATGTCCTAAAGGACGATCACATAGTGAGAAGAGCGAATCACTGCCATATGTGAGCAGGTTAAGACCGTTGCCAGAAAGGAGGCGGTCAGGAACCATTGGGCCTCATTACGACCCTGGCGGAAATCGTGGTGCAAAATGCACCATGGAGTATGGCGGAAAGCTGCCGATAGCGCCATGGGGGTTGGTGGATTTTCCGCCCCATTCCGACCTTGGCGGGGCGGTAAATCCCCATCCCCCATTTTACCCTTCCCCATTCCCATTTTTGCCCCATAGGGTATAATGGGAGTGGGGAAGGCGTTAATTACGCCACCGTAAAATACGGTGGCGTAATTAACAACAAGGTCCCGTAGCGCCATGGATTTCTCCGCCCGGAAAAACCAGGCGGAAAACGCTCCATGGCGCTACGGGAACTCGTAGTAGGGCGGACGGGTCCGCCGCGAATACCGCTGGCGTAAACCACTCCGCCAGGGTCGTAATGAGGCCCATTGTCCCTACTATGGATAGGCAGACAATCTGAGCCAATTGGGGGGTAGGGTTCGCGCAGTTTCCCTTATTGGAAAAAGGAGGAGCGGGACCACAATATATTCCGTTTAACGGCGGGTGCAGGAAAATTGATTTATAAGTTAGAATAAATGACAGGAGGAAATACCTTTTTCAATAGGGGACATTAAGGGTCTCATAGCAGCCATTCTTGGGGAAAGAGCTGATGACATATGGAAGAGAGCAGGCTATTTTAGTGTGACCGCACAGAACACAGTGCACGATGGAGCACCGTTTAATAATTGCAGAGCAGATGTCTGGAGGGCTCTCAGGGTACAGTATCCTGACACGTCAGACATGGGTGCAATCATGACACGTAAGATGAAAGCAGACGGGGATCCTCTTGCTTACATTCAGGATATTCAGGAGCGTTCAACTCTTGAAATGAGGGAACTGTGGGAAAAAATGGTGGCATTATTTTATAACATTTTAAGTAAGGGGTTGCCCGAGCAAGTACAATGGCAAATGAAAAAGCAAGTGGGAATTAAAGCAAAACCATGGGCAGAAATACATTTGACAATAGTGCATCACTGTCGGCTGTTGCTGGAGAAAGACAAGAAGAGAGAAGAGGTTAGGCAACTCGAGGAAGCTAAACTAGTTCAGAAAAATTGTCAAAATATGCCATAGCAGGGCCATTATTGACAAGCTGAGAAGGGCTGGGACTACAGCAAGCAACGGGTACATCGCAGGCAAATAATCAGCACCCGATGGACCACGGAGGGAATGGGTTTGTACCACAAGGTAGAGGCATGAGGTATAGAGGAAGGGGTGGATTTCAAAACAACCATGGTGGGTTTCAGAACGTGCAGAATGAGAATCAGAATGTGCAAGGAGGGTTCAACCAAGGGGGAGTAGTTAGAAGGGCACCTCCTGTATGTTGGGCTTGTGGGATGACAGGTCGGATTGCGCGTGTTTGCGGGAGCCAAGGGTATGTGCAGAATGGCCAATTCTCAAGAGGGGGACAGTTTACCCTCCAGCATACAGCTCACAAGCTAGATAAGGGTATGCCCAAGATCAGACGATGTAACAGACCCAGACGCTGCAAATGCATCAGGCACAGCAGCCACAGCAATTACAGCAAGTGCAGATGAATCCACCACAAGGGCAATTGCAGCACACCCCAATGCAGATACAGCAGAATACAAACACGGGATAGCTATTGACACCTAGTATAGGGGGTGCCACTGTGGTGGGAGGAAATCCTTTGACGGGTAAAGGGTTATTTATATATACGGAGTAGGACAGCTCACAGGGCGACTTGATGTGTTCAGTACTATCAGTGACACCAGACCACCAAGCATTCTGTTGACATGGCTACCTGGCTTAGTGGGAAAGACTATGAGAATACCTGATGAATTTCTGCTTAGTCCACAGATACCCATGGACGAAGAGGGGGGACAGATCATCACAATAGAATTAGATGCAGACATAGAATAAGGAGAAATGGAAATGCTCAAAGGAACCGATGATGAGGGTAGACCATGGAGGACAGTGATAGCTGTTGAAGAAGGGTGTAGGTGACTGACGTCACTGACGATCACATGTTTAGAAATGACCCAACAGATGATGAATTAGTGTTCTTCATGAGCAAAACCTATTGGATTAGAATAGAGAAGAGAGAGATCCCACGGCACATGACGATAATTAACCTAAAATACTCCTCTTCCCCTAACTAGCAATCATAGTGATTCACATTTCAATATGTTATAGTTTTGAAGTATTTACTTTTTGCCATTTGTGCCGATTGTCGAGCTCAGAAAAAAGCTCAACAAAAAAGCAACAACACTCTCCCCAAACCTTGACAAAACATCCTATCTTGACCTGCCCACATGCTCCCTGGCCCCAAAACTGCTCTACTTACACCCTCTCTATCATTTAGGGCACTTTTCAAAATTAATTTACGAACTTGATTCGCAAATCACATAATGGTGAATTTTCAAAAATAAAAATCCTTGGCACCAGCAATGCATCATGCGAGATAGAACTAATTCATTGGGTTCAGGGGCACAGCATTCTAGGCCAAATTAAAGCAGAATTACTGGATGGATTTACACCAAACTAACAAAGCATTTCCTTTGTGTGCTTTCTGCCCGACTCGATTCTTAGTTGCACAAATCCATCCAGCGGTTTGGGTCGTGCATTTGAGCAACTATTTGACATTTTACATATAGGAAAAATAATGGAAAAGAGTAAAGCACACCCTTTTTTTACCTTTTACATTTCTTTAACCATAATATGGAATTGCACGATATCGTCCAGTTCTGGGGAGACCAGGCCCCAGATTAGGAATGTCAAATGTTGTGCTAATCCCTTTTACTGCTCAAAAGTTATTAGCTATAGAACTGTTACATTTCCTATAGATGATAGGTTCCACCTAATATATAAATGTTTGTGATATGTACGCAGTGGGGGTGAGTGCATATGCTGTGTGTGGTTATGATAGTTTTGTATGCATATTGTTGCTTGAATTATGTATTTCTTTGCTTGAGTGTATGTCTATAATGTTGAAGCAGTGAGGCTGTATGCCTGTCGTGTGTGTGGTCATGATGGTACTGGCTGCATATTGTTGCTTGAATTATTTACTTGCTTGAGTACACAGTGGGGGTGAGTGCATATGATGGGTGTGGTTATAGCTGCTGTGTGCATGGCTGGCGTGGTTGCTGAGCATGTGGTTGGAATGGATGTTTTACTTATTTTGTTTTTTGTTTTACGGTGGACAACTTGGTTGTCATTGCGCATGCATCATACATAAATACATTTTCAGTTGTTAATATTTAAAAATTGGCTATTATTTAAAAAAAGGCAGTGCACCAATTCCAGCTAAACTCTAGGTGCGTGTAAAAAATGTGGAAATTCGAAGTTGCCAATTTTGAGCTATTTTGTCCAAATTCTTGTTTTCCTACCAGAAAACCCAAGGTTAAGAGATGTTAAAAATGTGATTGAATTAAAACATTTTTTTAAACTATCAAGCCATTTATGTAGAAATCTGACATTTTGTATGCAAAGGTGTCTACCTCGAAATATTACTCTGGAATAGTTTTAGATGTATTCATACCAGCGTTTGAAAGTTATTTAAAAAAGACATGTTCGCAAACACCGTAGGAACTTGGTCTTTACCTCAACTATGCCTGTGCTAGCGCCAAGGCCTGATAAAAATGCTATGTATACATAAAAAACGTTGCCAGCATTCTATGGCTAATATCTTTTGACCTGTTGCAAGTATCAGCATGGCATTTTCACAAAAAATGGTTTGGTACAGCCCCAAAAACTGGAACTTTGGTGTAAACGTGTCGACTGGTTCAAAAGACATGTATAAAAACAGCATGTGTTTCTTGCCTTTTGCATTGATTTTCTCGCAGGACAAAATGGCGGAGACGGGGTGTAAGCGCCAAATTGAGCTAATGATTCCTCTCCCTGCTCCGAATTTTAGCTTGAGCTCAGAGTAAGAATGGCCGTGCACTTGCTCAGTTTGCAATACATATACATCCAAAGAGAATTGTATACATATATGTGCTCCAGATCCTGTTTGGTTGCTGATGTATGTCATGGTGTCAAGTTGACAATCAACAAAATCTGACTTTAATCATTAATCTGTCTCACACAAACCTGCAAGCCCACGTGCACGCACACGCAAACGCACTTTTCTCGAAAATGTGCTCATATTCTTTCATGGCTTTTGTCTGGTGTTTGAGGTTGCGACATGTCTGTTTTGCTCATTAGTATTTGAGCAACTTGGCTAGTCTTGTGGGCCTGGAGAAAAACAAGACATCGCCAGCGTTTTCATTAAAAACATAATTGCGTGCTAAACTCTTTGTGTATGTCTCTGTAAACACGGCAGATTGCCTGAAAACAATTGTGTCACAAATCAGTGTGTTGCCTTGAAGAGTTCATTCTGGCAGAGGGGTGACCTTTATCCCTCAGTCGCTCACTCATTTTTTTCATCACGCCTCTCCAAAGGGACTCATCATATGCAGGGCTCCATGAGCAGGAGAAGGAGTGTATTGTCCTTATCACCTCCCTGCAGGAAGTAGCAGAGTAATAGGACTTTGTAAGGCGAAATGAAGCCCAGTCTGATGGCTGCTGATTAAAAATTGACTCTGCCACATCAAAGAGGAGTTGAAGGTGAAAATGATGATCACTGCCTCTCCCAGGGACCCTGCGCCATTTCTTTTATTCAACCTTGAAAGGCTCTTTCTGAATAAGATAATATCCCCCGAGCCCATCCTTGCCAGGCACACGGAAACATGTAGATCAGTGCGTCTACTCTGTATGAGAAAAAATGGGATTTTGTTAATGACATGGCACTTTAAAGTGATGCCTTGTGCATGGTAACTGCTGAGAAATTAATTTAAAAAATGCTGCATCAGACTGCTGGTCAGACTAATTGCCAGTGTGCACCCAGTGTGCACCCCCTAAAGGACTCTGCTGCTCTTCCAAAGTGCTGCTCCCGCTTTTCCTCTCTATCCTAGACAGATCCACTCCGAAAAATACTAAACCTGCATTGCTCATTTTTTTGTTTGTTGTCTCAGCTGGTTGGATGTTTAATGTAATTTCTCAGACATACTGTAATAGGCGAGAGATAAAGAGGCTTAAATAAAAATAACACCGTGCAAGGGCTCTGTCGTGCTATTCAGTGTACCCAGTGTTTATCTGCAACCCTAAAGCAGCACTTAAAGGGGACGCTCTATACATATGAGGGCCCCAAAGACTATTACAAGCGAGCAATATATTTCATTACACCTCGGTGTCTCTCCGCTGTCCAGAATGAGTGGCTCTTTCGCCGTTTGCTCTCATGAAACCTTTGTGGCATGATTGGGCAAATCCAACGTTGCCACGTAATATTAAAATAAAATCCTGAGAAAAAGACCTGCACGTTTATCAACTGTAACTAACATCTAAGCAATTAACCTGAATTTGACACGTTTTCCAAGAATCAGGGAGATATGGGGTGTTGTGAGAGATCATTTCTTAGTGTTAGCAGAGACTGCTCCTGCTTCTTATAGTTAAGATGAAGCCAGGTAGAGTCAATCCAGGCTGAGATGTCTTTCAGGCTTGGTGAATGTATGATGAAACAGATAGATTAGAAATGAAACTGTGAAAATAACCATTGCGGAATGGTGAAAAAGGTTGTAAGAAGTAGTGGAACTATTAATAGTAAAAAGTGTGGTACTCCGCTCCCGATAGCTCAGGCTAACTTCATTCACTGATTGTGGGGTGCCTTTGAGTATCCTAAGGCCCTCTGCCTCACTCACAAATACCACTGCTGCTTTAAAGACTACACCCCTATTTCTGGGGGATCTCGTAGAGTTTTGAAGTGAATACACAAACCCCATATTGCACGCAGCAAGCACCACCCTCTTTTAGTCGTTTCCCACCCCCTAGAAATGTCTTTCATAAAGGTTCCCAGAGTAGTGCATTTCATAACTATTTTGTATGTATGTGATCATTAGATACGTACAGTTGTGCTACTCTATTGAAGCAGTAATTAATACAGCGTGCAGCGTAAGACAGGCAAAGTTGGGCCTTGGGGGCAAGCACAATTTACTACCAAAGTACAAAACGCAGCAGCACCAACTTCCACAACTAAAAAAATCAATACCAACCTTCCCCCTATCCACACGTTTTCAAAAGTGTATAGTAAAAATTAATATTACTTGTCTTTTATGCAGTATATCTTTCAGTTACGTTTGTGGTTTCTTAGAGACTGGAGCCCCAAGCGACATGGAACCTCCACTAAATACCAAACATAGTAAAATATTTTCACCAGGATAATAACATTTAGTGAAATGGTAAAGCTGGGCTTTGAGCACAGGTTTCCTTGTTAACCAATTGGCCATTTGGCAGGCTACTTATCCCATCCCATCCAATTCCATCTTTAGTTTTAAATAAATGTAAAGAGGTGGGCAATCTAGAGAATTCCTTGGTAGAGCCAAGCCATAGCTTAGCCAAGGGGTCTGGCTTTGCGCTAAAAGCCAAGCATGAGCTGGCACAGAAAAAGTCCCATACCTGGCTTCCTGCCTGCCTACAATACAAACCTCATCCCTGGCACTCTGCCTTCTCACCACCACCCACAACAGAAGACCCTCACTTGTATCCTGTCTCCCCACCACTACACATTATATACATGATTAATATTATCAGTCTTAATGAAGTAACGATATAGATTATAAACCTTTAAGAGTGAGACGTTGTCTACAGATAGTTAAGGAAAATAACACACAGTGATAAAAAGAGGTCAGCCCAGGATCACATGAACTGTGGAAGATAGGGTTTTAAGGCCTGGCCTCGGTTTTCCAGTTTCCAATTTATCCAGAAAGGTAGACTTCGTCTTCTCCTATTTCATCTTCAATATTAGAGCCAACAAAACACTGTTATTCAAGGGCTACAGTAGTACTCTTTTCAATACATTTGGCTGTCAAAGTACCATGTAACATGAAAAAGCAAGTTGACAAAATATAAGAAAAGTCTTAATAGAAGCAAGTATGCATCACTTCGGTAGAACAAGTAGGAGGTCTAGAACGTCCCACAATTGGGTCAATTGACACACAGGTCAGGCATAGATCTCAATAACAGTCATTCAACCTACTGACCTACATTTCTAGATTTGTACTTCTGTCTCATTTACCCTATTTTCCTAACACATCACCCTCCACTGCCCTTTCCCTGATCCACTTCTTTGCTGCCCCTTCACCCCCTTCTTAAATTAACGTTTAGTCCTCTATTCCCCTGTGGTGCCATCTCTTAACCCTTAACTCAATTCTCTTCCCTCACACCCTTTTCCCTTGCCCACGTTGCCCAGTCACCAATTCCTTGTCACTCAGCCACTTCCATTGCCCTGGCTCAAATGTAGATGGTAAACCACATTTATTTGCTAGTCAGACTCTGTCATAAACAACAGGAAGCTGTAGTCAGGGTTTTGCTGGTAGTTGTAGCTATGGGGTCTGCACATTGGTGTACTGGGGGCCCCCACAGCTCCTGTGGTGCAAGGGCCCCACCGCCACAGGTTCTAGGGGGGCCCCCACAGAATTCGAAAATAAATGATTTCCTTTATGTTATATTTTTCTGTAACAGAAATAATGTCTTTTTGAAGTCAGAGGGGGCCCGCCCTAGGACATGGATGGAGGCCTCCGGCTCATCTACTCTGCACAGGGCAGGAACAAAGTTCCTGCTGCATGCAGTACAGAGTGTTAAACCTAGTGGTCTACATGCTCCGTGCGCCGGTAATCGTGTGTCTCTTTCAGCCTGTCGCGTGGCTGCTCCTGTTTCGCAGTGTATGAGGTTGCCTTGGAGACGTACACTAGCTCTGGTCTCCATGGGACAGACGCATAAGCGGCATCACTTGACACGTCAGCTGCTTTCGCCCATGACGCATGCACACAGACTCCGCCTTCCGCATTATGTTTAAAAGTTGCATTCAGCAGTACGACACTGCTTCTATTTTCAGTGTTATTCTTTCACGATTGACTTCTGCCTTGATTCCTGACTATGGCTACTCTTAACGGACCTTCTTTGGCCTATTCCCTGTACCTCAATTGGACCGTCTGTTGACAACCTGGATCGCTACACACACTTCTTCCATGTTACGTCCTGCCTCCTTTTTGACCAGCCATTGCCGACCTCAGCCATCTCATTGGACTCCTTTCTTCCTTGCGCTTCCTGCCAGTAGCCCGCAAGCCTCAACCGCTGATTACCGCCCGGTAAGACTTTGTAGCTCGTAAACAGGGCTATACCTTTTCGGGGTTCACATACTCTTGGACACAGACACACTCACCTGATACCACTCAGTGCTGTTCAATATTGACCTCCCTCCACTCAAGACCTTCAAGGGGACTCTACCAAGAACTTATCCTGGACTCCAGCACGTGCACCCACGAACGCTTTGCAGTATAGTGCACCACTTGTTTTATCCCCATCGTTGTGTTTCTGAACTATCGTTCCTCTTCTAATCCAACTCGATTCCCTCTGTGGTAAGCAAGTTACTTAATTCTATTGTTATTCTACCATAACCACTAGGTCCCAGGTTGCAGAGCGGTTAATCAGTGCCTCTTGATTTTCCTTAGGTCCAAATTCCACACGTCTTATCCGCCAAAATTCAAGGTATTATAGGGCACATTTTGGGACAATCTGTATATTCATTTGTGCTAACCTGTTTATTGTGCTTTCTTACCGTATTGGTGTGGCGGTGTACGTGTTCCCCGCTCTTTTGTGTGATCGTCCCTTCGGTCTGTCTAGCACTAAAAAAGCAGAGGGGCATATCATAAAGAAGAGTTCCCTCACGTTGAGGAGGCCTGGGTTCTGGCCGAACCCCGGCTGACGAGTGGAGATCCGAGGGAGTGTCGTCTCACTGTTCTACCCGCTTGACTTGAGGTTTCTAATCAACGCCCCGGCCAGCCCGGTGGTGAGTAACACAGAGCCAAAGACTGGCCATCTGCCTGCAGAAGAGTCCATCAAAGTGATGGATTCTCTAAAAAGATAAGAACATTTTTTATTGTTGTAAATGTGTGTGCGTGCATGCATTCAAGGATGTGTGTATGTATATTATATGATGTGTGTTAATGAGTAATTGTATGATGTACACTGCGGAGTGAGGACGTAGCTAAAGGCCTGCCATCTGCTTGCAGAGTAATCCCTCAGAGTAACGGATTTCCCTAAAAAGTTGAGAATATTTTCTTTTTTTGTAAATGTGTGTTCGTGCGTGCATACAAGGGTGTGCGTATATGCATATTGTGTAATATGTGTGAGTGAGTGTAGGATGTATGGGTGGCTGGGTGTGAGTATGATGAATGGGTGCACATGTAAATGAGCGAGTGAATGGTGTGTGAATGTGTGTGTGCTTGTGTTTAATGCTGGGCTGAGAAGCTGATTTTGGGGTTTGGGGAGGGTGATAGGAAGGAAAGGGGACGTGTGGAGGGCATATGTATATTATGCAATTTGTGTGAATGAGTGAGTGTATGATGGATGGGTGGCTGGGTGTGCATTTTTGTGAGTATGGTGAATGGGCGCATGTGTAAATGAGCGAGTGAATGGTGTGTGAATATGTGTGGGCTTGCGTTTAATGTTGGGATGAGGAGCTGATTTTTGGAGTTGTGAAGGAGAGGAGAATTGTGGGGGGCATACGTATATTATGTAATGTGAGTATATGATGTATTGGGTGGCTGGGTGGGTCTCTGTGTGTGTGTATGGTGCATGGGTGCATGTGTAAATGAGCAAGTGAATGGTGTGCGAATGTCTGTGTGCTGGTGATCAAACCTGGGTTGAGAACCCGGTTTTGACGCAAGGGGATAGGAGGGAGAGGACGTTGTGGGAGGCAATATGGGTGTTCTAACATTTAATTTGAATGGGTATTCATGATAAAGGAGGCGTGATATGTGTTGTTAGTGGCTAGACTGACATTTTGATCAAACCACTTTGGACGTTTTGAATGGCAATGCCAATAGGAGTATGTCCTTACATGGGGGTACTGCCATACACTGACAAAGCCAGCTTGAACATGTTTTCTTTTAGTATCATTAGAGGAATTCTGCACAAAGCAAGCATGAGTATGTCCATATATGGTAATACTGGTATATATAGATGAAGCCATCAGCTAATGTGAAAGTGTTTTTATACTTGGATATGTTGTGGGCAAAGGCATCATAAAAAGAATGCATTGGGAAATGCCCCTGTCCACTGTTGGTGAATTGCATGTATTGACGATTTTTGACTTTGACCATGCTACAAAACTAATTGCAAACGGTCTGGCTTGGTACTCAATTTTTCTCAGACTGGAGGGAAACCCCCTAAGCTCCACACTCCTGAAGCACCTTTGATGGGTTCGGGCTCAATTGTTATGCTCGCACGGGTTTGGCATAATAGTAGGAAATGTTTGAACTCATCCAGTTAAAATACACCCAGTGCCAATGGATGAGTGGCTGGTTGGTGAATGGGTATTAATGTATGCATGCAAGGCTGAGACCCATGCAAGGGGTATTGGAGCATGGGAATTCTCTTATTTGTATTTTTTTTTGGTGTTACATGTTTTACTGGTATTTTTTGGGCAAAGCAAACTTGATGAATGTTATTACATGGAGGAAGATTTGGAGTGGGAGTTTATCGGTTAATGGGGCAGTCAGACTAGACCTCTTCTTTATTTGGCATGGCATCTTTTACTCATGTAAGGGGCATGGCCAGTATGTGTGTTCTTACATGTGGAGGGTGCGGGCATTTGTGCAGTCAGTAAGTAAATGTTTTTTTGTGGTGGCACTGCATGTTTTACTAGTGTTAAAGGCAAACTAAATATGCGTGTTCTTACATGTTGCGTGGAGTTATACGGGCAGCCAAACAAGGAAATGTTTCCCTAATGTATCATTGCATGTTTTACTGGCATTGAAGGCATAGTCAACATGAGTATTATTACATGGTGGTGCGGGGGTTGGGCAATCATTTTTGCAACAGAAATGACATGTTTTGTTCGTGCAGCAGGAGAGATTTACTGGCATTAAGGGCAAAGCCAACAAGAGAATGTTCGTAGATGGGGATAGTGGCATATACTGGCAGAGCGCGCATGAACATGCGTTCTTATGGTATTATTACTGTGCATAATACCACTGGCCATGCACAGAGTTCACTGGTACATTTGGGTGTCTCCCCTTTTTTCTATGCTAGGTGAAAGATTTAAGGTTTGATTAAAAAACGTACTTCCATCTTTCATCTAATACAGCGCATGGAATGTCCCTGCTACAGAATGAGCATCATACACATCATGCTGGTCCAAGCCTGCCTGAGTGTGGCATGACTCATGCTTTTGTGCCAACCTGGGGAGTCCCTTCAGACTGGCTCCCAGGGGAGCCCCAACATTTTGTGTTATGCCGCTGGGTCCGCACCTGGATAGCGCAGAGCGAAAAATGCAGCTCAGACTTGGCTTTTATTGTGCTCCCAAGTTGCAGTTTTTTGGGAAAGTTGGCTGCGTACATTAATTCATCGCAGTAGAGATAACTGAGAGGGATGTCAGCTCAGGATCTGGTGATGGAGAGGAAGCAAGAGTCACCTTTTATATGTATTTGTGTTTTCAAGTAAGCACAGGCTTTTCCCTTCAATATAATGCAAACAAGTTTTTTGCAAAGGACCATGTTTATGGGTAGTGTGAGAAACCTGAAGGCATATCCCTAGCTAGTCCACGGGGATCTGTCATCCGGGTGGCCAGGACACATCCATGGATATTGGATTCAGTTCCTGGCGGTGGGTCAGTGAGACGTGGTATCCCCCTTCTTCCAACACCTTTTCCCCATCCTACCACATAGGATATTCCAAAACACTGCCACCCCCTTTCCGACATGAACACTTTCACACAACATAAAAGACGACAGACTAACACCAGAGCCGTTTACCTGATATGTCCCAATAAAAGGGTCAAGCAATTGACCAGTATCACACACACCTGATGGCCCTTTGCCTTTCCCACAGGGATAAAAGGTGGAGCACAAGAGCACAAGACGAGCAAGGCAGACCACACAACGTGAGAGCTAACTCAGCACGGCAGTTCAAGAGGAGGAGAAAGACGGCGCATACCGAGAGAGTGACAAGGAGAGAAGCGACCTTGCCCTTTCTGAGCAAGGCCTGTAAATCCTCTGCAGAAGGAATCATAAGACCGCGAACAATAGCCAGCATGTGCTGTAGTAGATATCAATGGTACCCAAGACCCTCCTCCGCTGATTACCAAGCCGGGGAAAGACGCTTGTCTCAGTGGTATCAACCTTGACTCCAAAGAGAAAGAAAGCCAAGCGGTTCATCACAGCTGGTGAGTCGAGGCGAGAATTGATAAGAAACTGAACTGTGTTGTGTGAAAAGTAGCCAGAGGCTAAATTGATCTTTGAAAGGTTTAAAGACACCATTGATGAAAGAGGGGGAAAACCAGCAACAGAGGAGTCCGGCACCACGTGGATGTTCGCGGAGGAAACTCTGGGCGATTACTCCATGGTAGAAACTACTGTATCCAGCAGCCCTTGAACAGTATGTTGTAAAAGTTGGCAAGTGTGATCCCGGAAGAGGGAAGCCGACAAAAAGGGGAGAAGCCTGGAGAATTGTTTAAAAAGACATTAAGACTCATGAAAGTAAGAAAAGCCACAGTGAACCCGAAGGAGGGGAGGCTGACGTCTGAAAGGGGTCTGAGCCCGAAAGAGGGAGACCCAGGGGTGGAAAGTTATTACAGAAAAGAAATTGGAAAAGGAACTGTTTAGTTGATTTGTTGAATATGATTTGTGAAGGGTCACCGCCCGGAAGAGGGGAAGCCAAGTGTGAAGCCATCACCCAAAGTATACGCAGAGTCTCGAAGGCAAGAGAATTTTTATTGAAAAGAGACTTAACCATCGAAGAACCTGATGGCTGGTACGGAACTTTCGGCTCGTGCTGGGAAAGATCGAGTGTGTGCTGTGCTCAGGAGATCCACCATGTCCCATGCTCAAAATGTGGGGAAGGGAGATAACTGGCAATCACATCCTGACTTATTATTTGTGGGGAAGGGAGATAACTGGCAATCACATCCTGACTTATTATTTGTGGGGAAGGGAGATAACTGGCAATCACATCCTGACTTATTATTTGTGAACACTTCTTTCTTTATTGAAAACCCTATCCCATTCTCTTTCTGTAATTAGTTGTAAGGATTTGGCAATAGTTTTTTTTAGTATAGGCCTTTTACTTTGACAAGAGGCCACAAGGACTGCCTTATTTTCCATTTGATGGTAGAAGCTTGCTCCCATCTTAGATTTAGGTTTAGGTTAGGCGTTTTTCCACCCTGCATTTATAATTTAATGAGCACCCTTGAACTGTGATCACTTGTGCCTGTCTTTGCTGTTGCCAACCTGAGTTCCTTACAGTATGACTGAGCTAATGGGAAATTCTGTTCTGATTTTGCCACAATCTGCCGTTCTGCCACCCCTGCATATAGAAAACACTAGTGCGAAGTCTCTCATGCCGTCTCGCTAACCGAAACAAGCTGCTCGAAGTTCCTCGTGCCACTGCGTGAACTAGCATGAATCGAAAAGAGCAGCATGAAGTTTCTCGTGCTTCTTCGCAAACCTAACATGAATTGAAAAGAGTGGCACACAGTTTCTCATGCTGCTGCACGTGAACCTAGCACGAATCAAAAAGAGCGGCACAGCGTTTCTCATGCCGCTGTGCCAATCTAGAACGAATCGAGAAAAGAAACTGCACAGCTGCATGAAACTAGTACAAATTGAAAAAGACCTGCACAGACATTCTTGTGTCGAAAACATAGCACAGATCAAAAAAGACCTGCACACATGTTCTCATGCTATTCCAGAAATACTATCTGAACTGGTGATAAACTATTAACTTGGCAGATTTTCAAAAATAGCACTAGCAGAGGTGCTAACTTCTCCAGAGGTATTTCATAAAAAGATCTGCTAAACTCTGAATGACCTGCTTAGTTTTTAGTCTACGAATTAGTAATACCTCAATGTTGCAATTTTCTGTGTGTGTGTTCAAATCTTCCCAAAAGTGAGTCGGACAAGTAATCCAATAACCACTTCTATAACCACCATACAGTAACATAATCAACGTCAGTCCCAGCTCATGCCCCTGAGATCCATGACCTCCTGACCTTCAAAGACCTTGACTTGCTTGCCATATCCGAAACATGGCTCTGTCCCGCCGCTGGCCCTGCATTATCCATTGCCATCCCTGCTGGCTATGCTATCCTACGGAATTACAGAATCTCCAACAGAGGTGACGTAGTCACGCTCATCTTCAAAAACACCTTTACCATCAGAACCACCAAATTGAGCCCTATCCCTAACTGCGAATCACTCGCCACTAAGCTCTTCATTTCACCAACATGCGCCATCATTCTCCACCTCATCTACCAACCTGCTGGCCCCATCGCCTTGTTCGAGGAAGATCTATTACACGTCATCAATCCCTCATTAAAACCGAGCTCCAAACTCATCACCTTAGGTGACCTCGACCTGGGCCTCAATGACTCCTCTGACTTACACGCCAAAAGTGTAGTCATGTCTCTCGATAATGCTGGCTTCTTTCAGAGAATCACTGGCCCTTCCCACATCCATGGCCGTACCCTTGATTGAATTTCTGATCTCACCTGAAACATCTCTTGCCTGACCAGCTCGATCTGCCCATGGTCAGATCACCACACCATCAACTTTGACATGCCAATGGGTAAACAGGCCTCCTCCTGCCACACAATGAAACCTAATAGCCTAGCCTGCTGCACCAAGAACCTAACCAAAGACCACCTCTTACCATTCCTCTCAGACCTCAAGAACCCAACCAACAGAACAACCGACCCTGTGGCCCTAGTTGATCTCTAGAACACCACGATTGCTTAAGGAGTTGATATACTCGCCCGCTCTAACAGCACAAAGCCAAACCTGCTCTAAAGAAAAACTCATGGTTCACCCCTGAGCTCCTTGCTTCATGCACTCAGAAACATGCTGCAGAAACGATTTGGAGGAAAAAACCTTCTTCAGCTAATAAAGTCCAATTCACTTCTCTCGCCAAAGAGTACAAAAAGGCCATACACACCGCCAACAGCTACAACAAGAGAAAAGAAAGCACTAATTCTAATTCTCATGAACTCTTCACTATCTGTACGCGAACTCTAGTCTCCAGTCAACCCTCCCCCATTCACACAGTAGATGACCACTGGTGCAATGCCCCATTTGCTGCCACTTCGGAATGCAACCTGAAAAGGTTACAAATCATCCAAAACAATTCCCTCCGAGCTGCCCTCGGATTTACCAAAAAATGCACATGTCTCAAAATCCAGAAAAGATACCCATGGCTGCCGATCCGAGAGTGAATCAGCTTCAAGATCCTCAGTCCCTCTCTGAAACTGCACTTGCCTACCTCTCACAGCGCGTGGAAAAATGCACCCCCTCTCGTCCACTAAGATCCTCATGCAACCACTTGCTTAAAGTGCTTAGGTGCTGGTCGACTGGAGATGCTGCTCAGAATAAGAAATGTTCACCTGATTCTGCACTCTGCCCCTTTACCTAGAAGCACATTTAATCTCATGCACGCGCTTCTGCACGCGCGCTTCAAGGGAGTGCGGAGAGCGAGTGCTGTTCGTGCTGCTCGACTGGAGACGCTGCTCAGAATAAGACGTTTTCAGTGCTTCACCTGGTGCTTCACATGGTAGGATATACAGAGACCAGGAATTTCTGCACTATTTACTGATACAAAGGACATTCAGGAATGCAAAAATACTGTTTGTATTTGTTTAGATTCTGGGCTCAGCCCCTCTACCCAGAAGCACAGTGCTGAGAGCAAGTGCTGCCGGGCTGTTCAGCTGATCAGCTGGGCAGCCGAACCGCTCTCGAGACACCCCCCTGTACCTCCATGCTCTTATGAACTTAGTTGGCGCGATCAAGCATTGCGCAAGTGATATCTCTTCCCCCGATGTACATGCTGAAAACTGACATGCCGGCGAGGACTGCCGAGGCTGACGCAGTGTAAATACAACAGCCTCTCTTCGTGAGGGACGGAAAGTAAGGACGGGGATAAACAGACTGAAGAACCATACAAAGCTATTAAGCCTGTGTCGCTCTAAATCAGCTGGAGCTGACATTAGGCATTTTTGGACTCTTGGAAGGATTAAAGGGCTTGTGGGCACCTCGGAGAAGCCCATCATCCCGCCCGGCAAGCCTTTGGATACCTGTGTGCCCCAACCAACTTCAGCATATGTAACAAATGTGTAACTTATACAGATCAGAATTTAAGGGCCTGAAGAAGTAAGTGCTCTGAAAGAAGCAGTCAGTCGGGATGTGTTTAGAGGTAACAATTGTTGTGTGGTGGAACTCCCGTGAGGTGTGATACAAGTCCACGCACAGGAAAATCTGATAAAGCCGAGACTGTTTTCTCAAGTAGTTATGAAAAATCTGTGTTTGCAAAATGATGATGTTATAGATAATAATGCCACTAATGCCAGCATAACTACAGGAGATAGTGGTGGTCTTAACGATGGTATGGGGGAGCGTAAGATAAATGAACACCCACACATAGACCATGCCCCCAGTAAAAGAAGTTGTGAAATAAGAAATGACAAGTTAATGCCTGAAACTCAAATACACCAAGCAGAGGAGCCACTTAATGAAACCAATTTATCGGCATCCCCTATTCTTGACAGCCGAGCCGAAAACCCAATTCTTAATTCATCGGCTTCCTCAGACGAATCCTACATTCGACCTGCACCAAGACCTTCATTTGGCTTCAGAAAGACAGCTGACCCTCTACATGATATCACCCTTGCAGCCATGAATATGGGCTTATTGTGACTAACAAAAATGTATGAAAACATGGATTTGAAGATAGAAAATAACACCAAAACACTCTAACTTAGGCGGTCACTTTGAACAAGTGTTTTCCGAGCTAAATCAAATAGTCATGAAAATGCAGGAAATTAAAGGCCAATTAGACACGGCTGAGTTGCACTGTGAGTAATTCCTGCGGGATTTAGAAGCCAAATGGAAACTCAATGTTGGTACGATGGATAACAATGAGGCCATGTCAAATCTATCATTAGACCAAATAGTACGGTGGTAACCATGAACAAATTGATTTATCTATTTATTAGATATACATCGAGCCTATAAGGCTTTGTATAACACATGAACATACAACATTTTCATAAAAAATAATCTATACAAAAATATAAAACACATATTGCACTTCTAAAATACATCATTCAATACATTTTAAAATAACCACAATCTTTAAATAAAATACTACAAAATAGTAGATAAGATTAATATCATTACCTCTCATAAAAATCATCCATAAGTCAATTGTTTCTGTCATGTCAATTGCATTATTATAAGATTTAAAATACTTGGTTCTCAAATCAATTAAACTTTCACAAATCAAAATAAGGTGGTATAGTGACTCGCAGACATTATTATCACATAGACGACATTTCCTCAGTACTCGTGGAATTGCTAGTCTATCGCCTTTCGTCTCCAGTGCCTCCGTCATATTAAATTTAATCAGTGGATAAGTACGGAACGTACTAATGCTCAGATATGGTTTTATATACTTAGGGGGCATAATTCGAGTAAAAATCTCTTCGAGGTACACTCCACTATTGGCGTTCGATGCAATGTTAATCATATTTTGTTTGTACCAAAAGTCATACAATTTCTTTTTTAGACCCCTTTTTAAAACCATTATTGTTGTTGTATCAGGGGCGCACCCAATTGACCATTTTCTATGTAATCTTTGCAGGGTGCCCATAGTGCCAATCAATACATGACCTTCTAAGCTTAGGAATGCTTTCACATATGGAACAATGACCATATCCGTATGTAATCTAACCACCTTTTCATAGGACAAGACACATTGGCAAGTGTATGCATACCATATTCCTTTTATGGCAAACTCTAAGTACAGATATTCCACAGAAAGATTTTGTGGGAGTCAAAATAGTTTCCTCAGAAGTTTAGCTTCAAATACCGTTAAGCGTTTTACAAAGATATGTCCCCATATCTCTACAGCATAGAGTAATATTGACCTGATTTTCGCCAGATAAATATTGAGAACTGCAGAAACTGAATAACCACTGTTTCTTCCAATGAAAGCACTCAATGCATTCACTGTTACGAGACACCGATTCTTCAGTGCAGACCATTGTGATACCCAATTGACAGGGTAATTCATAGAATTTCGCAGAAAAGTGTCGCAAGCGGCTGGCGCAGAGTGTCCGCGTGCGATTGACTGCGCCAGGCACGTGCGCTAAAACCGATTTCCGCGCACAGCGTATTCATGGATTTCATGCTCCCAAACCAGCCGTGGCGCAGAGTATCGCAGCGACCCTGCAGCAGCGCCAGTAACGCCCCCAAGAACGCCCTCGCGCAAGGAAAAGCCAGCAAAATCGCTAAATCATCGCAAAGGGCTGCGCTAACCCTGGACCAGTTTACAGGGCAGCCAAACAAGGAACACAAAGCGGGTAACGTGCATATCAGGGGTACACGTGAAGTCATACACGCGATTAGCCAGGGTAAGTGTATTACAGGGGTACACGTGAAGTCATACACGCGATTAGCCAGGGTACGTGTATTACAGGGGTACGCGGGAAGTTTAACACGCGATTGGCCAGGGTATGTGTATTACAGGGGTACGCGGGAAGTTTAACACGCGATTGGCCAGGGTACGTGTATCACAGGGGTACGCGGGAAGTTTAACACGCGATTAGCCAGTGTAAGTGTATTACAGGGGTACACGTGAAGTCATACACGCGATTAGCCAGGGTACGTGTATTACAGGGGTACGCGGGAAGTTTAACATGCGATTGGCCAGGGTACGTGTATTACAGGGGTACGCGGGAAGTTTAACACGCGATTGGCCAGGGTACGTGTATCACAGGGGTACGCGGGAAGTTCAACACGCGATTAGCCAGTGTAAGTGTATTACAGGGGTACACGTGAAGTCATACACGCGATTAGCCAGGGTACGTGTATTACAGGGGTACGCGGGAAGTTTAACACGCGATTGGCCAGGGTACGTGTATTACAGGGGTACGCGGGAAGTTTAACACGCGATTAGCCAGGGTAAGTGTATTACAGGGGTACGCGGGAAGTTTAACACGCGATTAGCCAGGGTACGTGTATTACAGGGGTACGCGGGAAGTTTAACACGCGATTGGCCAGGGTACATGTATTACAGGGGTACGCGGGAAGTTTAACACGCGATTGGCCAGGGTACGTGTATTACAGGGGTACGCGTGAAGTTATACACGCGATTAGCCAGGGTACGTGTATTACAGGGGTACGCGGGAAGTTTAACACGCGATTGGCCAGGGTACGTGTATTACAGGGGTACGCGGGAAGTTCAACACGCGATTGGCCAGGGTACGTGTATTACAGGGGTACGCGGGAAGTTTCACATGCGATTTGGCCAGGTACGTGTATTACAGGGGTGCGTGGGAATTATCACACGCGATTTGGCTTGGTACGTGTATTACAGGGGTGTGCGGGAATTATCACACGCAATTAGGCTGGGTGGGTCCTCACAGGTGTTCCCTGTACACCCTCCACAGCCCCTGCAGGCAGCCCACAAAACAGGGGACTACCCTGCACACCTGCTCATGTCCCCCTGCACCCCCACCCCCCAGCAGTGCAGGGGCACCCTCCACCAGGCCCCCACTCATGTCTCCCACCACCCCCACCCCCCAGCCACCAGGGTCACCCTCCACCAGGCCCCCACTCATGTCTCCCACCACCCCCACCCCCCAGCAGTGCAGGGGCAGCCTCCACCAGGCCCCCACTCATGTCCCCTATCACCCCCACCCCCCTGCCACCAGGGTCACCCTCCACCAGGCCCCCACTCATGTCTCCCACCACCCCCACCCCCCAGCAGTGCAGGGGCAGCCTCCACCAGACCCCCACTCATGTCTCCCACCACCCCCACCCCCCAGCAGTGCAGGGGCAGCCTCCACCAGGCCCCCACTCATGTCTCCCACCACCCCCACCCCCCAGCAGTGCAGGGGCAGCCTCCACCAGGCCCCCACTCATGTCCCCTATCACCCCCACCCCCCCGCCACCAGGGGCACCCTCCACCAGGCCCCCACTCATGTCCAACTCATGTCTCCCACCACCCCCACCCCCCAGCCACCAGGGTCACCCTCCACCAGGGCCCCACTCATGTCTCCCACCACCCCCACCCCCCAGCACTGTGGGGCACCTGCCAGCAGGCCCCCACCCATGTCCAACTCATGTCTCCCACCACCCCCACCCCCCAGCACTGTGGGGCACCTGCCAGCAGTCCCCCACCCATGTCCAACTCATGTCCCCCACCACCCCCACCCCCCAGCACTGTGGGGCACCTGCCAGTAGGCCCACACCCATGTCCAACTCATGTCTCCCACCACCCCCACCCCCCAGCCACCAGGGTCACCCTCCACCAGGGCCCCACTCATGTCTCCCACCACCCCCACCCCCCAGCCACCAGGGTCACCCTCCACCAGGGCCCCACTCATGTCCCCTATCACCCCCACCCCCCGCCACCAGGGGCACCCTCCACCAGGGCCCCACTCATGTCTCCCACCACCCCCACCCCCCAGCAGTGCAGGGGCACCCTCCACCAGGCCCCCACTCATGTCTCCCACCACCCCCACCCCCCAGCCACCAGGGGCACCCTCCACCAGGCCCCCACTCATGTCTCCCACCACCCCCACCCCCCAGCAGTGCAGGGGCACCCTCCACCAGGCCCCCACTCATGTCTCCCACCACCCCCACCCCCCAGCAGTGCAGGGTCACCCTCCACCAGGGCCCCACTCATGTCTCCCACCACCCCCACCCCGCAGCACTGTGGGTCACCTGCCAGCAGGCCCCCACCCATGTCCAACTCATGTCTCCCACCACCCCCACCCCCCAGCCACCAGGGTCACCCTCCACCAGGGCCCCACTCATGTCTCCCACCACCCCCACCCCCCAGCAGTGCAGGGGCAGCCTCCACCAGGCCCCCACTCATGTCTCCCACCACCCCCACCCCCCAGCAGTGCAGGGGCACCCTCCACCAGGCCCCCACTCATGTCTCCCACCACCCCCACCCCCCAGCAGTGCAGGGGCACCCTCCACCAGGCCCCCACTCATGTCTCCCACCACCCCCACCCCCCAGCAGTGCAGGCTTAACCTCCACCAGGCCCCCACTCATGTCCCCCTGCACCCCCACCCCCCTGCCACCATGTGCAGCCCCCACCAGGTCCTCACAATCCCCAATCATGTGCGTAATGGTCATCCTCCACAGCCAAAAAGACCTACCAAGTAACCCATTCACCCACATGGAAATGGAAATCACATGTTACACCCCCAATGTACATGAAGCAAATGAACCCATGTCCGTCACACACATATTTTCAAATAGAATGGGAAAACACACAACATGACATGCATGAAACCAATGAGATGAAACCACACAGTGAACAATGGAAAAAAAAATGTATTGAAAAAAATACAAATGCCAAAGAAAGAAAACTAACTACAATGTAAATGTGAAAAAAGAAGCTGCATGTCCGCATAAAAACACAAAACTAGAAAATCAAATCCAAAAAATTATGTCCAAAGTGAAATGTAAAAACTCTCCATGCAACAAAGAACTATGTACAAAAATAACAAGGGTCCATCATCACAACTGAACTAAGGAAACCTCCTAAAAAACCTACCTAAATATCAACTATATACAAAAAG
This sequence comes from Ambystoma mexicanum, assembly GCF_040938575.1. Classification (NCBI taxonomy): domain Eukaryota; kingdom Metazoa; phylum Chordata; class Amphibia; order Caudata; family Ambystomatidae; genus Ambystoma; species Ambystoma mexicanum. Next base: position 757,664,110 of record NC_090933.1, read on the forward strand.
TGGAGCAGTGTCCGTCGACTCCAAATAATAATAAGAACGAAAGGAAACCTAAAACTAAAGAACTATATACAAAGGCGGCGGGCAAGTCCAGCGGCTCACTCTGTGGTGTTCCGGGCCAGGGCATCATCGAACTCCTGTTCGATGTCCCGGAGGCGGTCCAGTTCCATGGCCCCGAGGGTCCGCAGGGACGACGCCGTGTCCTCCTCCAACCCCCTGCGGATTGCCTCGAGGCACTCGGCCCGCCTCAGGGCCCTCCGCATGGAGTTCTCCGCCCTGACCATTGTGAGCCGCGCCTCTTCCGCCCGCCGCCGCTCCGCACCTATGGCGTGGCCCAACCGCTGCCACACGGAAGACACTCTCTGTCCTGGGTCCTCCTGCCCTCCGGCCGATGCCTGCCCCTCCGATGTCGAAGGCCCCGAGCCTTCATGGCTCCCACCATCTTGCTGCTGCTGCTGCTCTGCCTCTGCCCGTGCACTGCCTCCTGCTGCCTGCACATCCTCCGCCGGCTGGGGTGCAGTTGTTGATGTGGCCACCCCTGCTGGACGTCCGACTCCCGACTGTGGCAGGGATGCCTCCTCCACCAGCCTGGCCGCACTGTCAGAGGCAGCTCCACAGGGCACCCAGGTGACTGATGGGTGGGAAGATGGCACAGAGGACGACTGGCGCGTAGGGGGTCCAGTTGAGGAGGGGGTCGGAACAAGCCCCATCAGACGGAGGAATCCGGTCTGGGTGACCTGTCCCAGCAGGCTGACGTGGTCAACGAGCCATTCGAGATGACGTGCAGTCTCTCCATGAAAAGACTGCAGGTCACCTCGCATGGCCCGTTGACGCAACGCCACGCCAGCCAGGACAGGCTCAACCCGGACCTGGATAGCCACGTCCGCAGGCAGAGGAAGGCCAGTTGACGTCAGCTCATCCCCTGCCTGAAAACGGGTCTGGACGTAGGCATCCCTGCTGGTGCAAGATGATGCAGGGACAGGATCGGGGACAGGATTGCACACAGGCACCTCCGCGGCCGCCTGTGCTGCCTCCTGTCCCTGGTCCTGGACTGCACCACTAGCACCAGTGGGATCCCCACCTCCAGACCCCGTCTCTGGTGCTTGCACGGCCCCCTCCTCCACCAAACCCCCCACCAAACTGGATGACTCTGTGCCATCTTCCCCTGTTGGGCCCTGTGGGGTCCCAGCTGCCCCTTCTGCTGCCGAGGAGTCCAACTGCAACCTCCGCCTCTTGGACCTCCCCCCGGCAGCTGCGGCCTGGGACGCGGCACCGGACTCCTCACTCCCCGACGAGATGACAACACGGGAGGGGAGCCGGGCCTTGCGTCTCCGGCTGGCGGTCGGATCCCCGCCGCTGTGCTCCACAGCACCTTCTCCGCCCTCTTCATCAGTTGACGCTGCAGACAGGGAGAAACAAAACACAGGCATCAGGGCACTGTACAATGGACACATACACGCATGACAGTTGCACATGAGTGGCATTGTCAAACCTCAGACATGTCATCACAATCCCCAACACACATGTCATTGCAACTGGCACACATGAGCCATACCACAGCCATATCGCAACTGCCACCACCATCCCTACACATACAACAGCATCAGCAGCCAAAGGGGAGCCATACATCACATGCAACACAGGAAGTGCACCACACATGTACACACACCACCACACTTGCATGCATGTCTACACCTCTGCCAAGTGTCGCACTGTTCAGACGGGCATCCATGTCACATCTGCCAATCAGGCTTCCACATACCACTGTCACATGCATCCATGTAGCATCACTGTTGCACCTTTGACAAATACACACACATGCACATGTACACAGTGCTCATACATGCAGCCGAAAACAACATACATGCCTGACATCACGGACATGTCTACTTACATACACATTCATCCAAACATGTGTGCACGCACAACTGCATTTGCCATGCAAGCCCACACACACAAGCACCATCCATGTCTCACACATTACAGCCCTCGCATGTGTCAGCCCCACGGCCCTGTACACCCCCACCCATACTCCACCCCATACAAACAGATGTGCAACCGGCACAATGGGGAATGATCACCACACGCCCTGCTCACAACCAGGATGCATGTACACTCACCGCTCGACTCCAGACGGCTCTGCTTCTCTAGGACCTGGACGTGGAGCGCTGGGGATATGCGTTCCAGGACCCCCATCTGTTCTTCCGACAAGTGGCCCCGGCGCCCCTTGGCATCCGCTGCCTTCAAGAGGCGCCGGGCCTTGTTCAGGGTCCTGGACCTGAAGTCCTCCCAGCACTTCCTGACATGTTGTAAGTCCCGGACTGCCACCCCCTCCGCGTTGATGGCAGTCACGATGTCTGTCCAGATCCGAGTCCGTCCTTCCTTGTCGGCGCGGGAACTTCCAAAGAGGGCATCATACTGCCCCAGGACTTGCTCCACCAGGACACCAACTTCGGTGGCACTGAAGCTGGTGCCCCTCTGCCTCTCTGGCCGGGGGTTGTCAGTGGTCACAGATGGTGTTAGCCCCGACATGACAACCCCAGAGGCAGGAGTGGGTGGGCAACTGGGTCCTGGGGCTGGGCTGTGGAGCGATGGAATTCCAGTCGGGAGTCTTCTGTTCCAGCAGGGGTGGTCACAGCAACAGCACCCCTGGCTGATGTGCAGGCAGCAAATGGCAGTGCACGTGGGCAGCAGGCAGTCAGGCAGCAGCAGATAGCAGGTGGGAGCGTGCTCGGGGATCTGGGGGGCAGTAATTCGGCCTTCTGGGCAGGAGCGTGGTCTCCCGTGTGCTCACGCGTGGCCAGCTTGGTACGGAGTGAATTGGCACGTGAAAATCCTGCACGTCAGCGTGAAAACCGAGGAAAGGCCCTTAGCGCGTAAGCGCGTCAGCACGCATACGCGATTCCATTGGACCAAAGGCCCTCAGCGCGTAAGCGCGTCTGTGACGTGACCCGCACGGGTGTTTCCCACACAGCACGTGATGACAGAGCACACGTGGAAAGACTGCACGTCAGAGTCTCATCGCGTGTAATTGGACAAAAGTGCGTGTACACGCGATTGGCCTATGTACGTGTATATGAGGTGTGCGCGGACACTTACACACGCAAGTACGTCAGCGCACCTGTATCCCGGTGTACGGCCATTTCCACCAATCACACGCAATGAGACTCTGACGTGCAGTCTTTCCACGTGTGCTCTGTCATCACGTGCTGTGTGGGAAACACCCGTGCGGGTCACGTCACAGACGCGCTTACGCGCTGAGGGCCTTTGGTCCAATGGAATCGCGTATGCGTGCTGACGCGCTTACGCGCTAAGGGCCTTTCCTCGGTTTTCACGCTGACGTGCAGGATTTTCACGTGCCAATTCACTCCGTACCAAGCTGGCCATGCGTGAGCACACGGGAGACCACGCTCCTGCCCAGAAGGCCGAATTACTGCCCCCCAGAGCCCCGAGCACGCTCCCACCTGCTATCTGCTGCTGCCTGACTGCCTGCTGCCCACGTGCACTGCCATTTGCTGCCTGCACATCAGCCAGGGGTGCTGTTGCTGTGACCACCCCTGCTGGAACAGAAGACTCCCGACTGGAATTCCATCGCTCCACAGCCCAGCCCCAGGACCCAGTTGCCCACCCACTCCTGCCTCTGGGGTTGTCATGTCGGGGCTAACACCATCTGTGACCACTGACAACCCCCGGCCAGAGAGGCAGAGGGGCACCAGCTTCAGTGCCACCGAAGTTGGTGTCCTGGTGGAGCAAGTCCTGGGGCAGTATGATGCCCTCTTTGGAAGTTCCCGCGCCGACAAGGAAGGACGGACTCGGATCTGGACAGACATCGTGACTGCCATCAACGCGGAGGGGGTGGCAGTCCGGGACTTACAACATGTCAGGAAGCGCTGGGAGGACTTCAGGTCCAGGACCCTGAACAAGGCCCGGCGCCTCTTGAAGGCAGCGGATGCCAAGGGGCGCCGGGGCCACTTGTCGGAAGAACAGATGGGGGTCCTGGAACGCATATCCCCAGCGCTCCACGTCCAGGTCCTAGAGAAGCAGAGCCGTCTGGAGTCGAGCGGTGAGTGTACATGCATCCTGGTTGTGAGCAGGGCGTGTGGTGATCATTCCCCATTGTGCCGGTTGCACATCTGTTTGTATGGGGTGGAGTATGGGTGGGGGTGTACAGGGCCGTGGGGCTGACACATGCGAGGGCTGTAATGTGTGAGACATGGATGGTGCTTGTGTGTGTGGGCTTGCATGGCAAATGCAGTTGTGCGTGCACACATGTTTGGATGAATGTGTATGTAAGTAGACATGTCCGTGATGTCAGGCATGTATGTTGTTTTCGGCTGCTTGTATGAGCACTGTGTACATGTGCATGTGTGTGTATTTGTCAAAGGTGCAACAGTGATGCTACATGGATGCATGTGACAGCGGTATGTGGAAGCCTGATTGGCAGATGTGACATGGATGCCCGTCTGAACAGTGCGACACTTGGCAGAGGTGTAGACATGCATGCAAGTGTGGTGGTGTGTGTACATGTGTGGTGCACTTCCTGTGTTGCATGTGATGTATGGCTCCCCTTTGGCTGCTGATGCTGTTGTATGTGTAGGGATGGTGGTGGCAGTTGCGATATGGCTGTGGTATGGCTCATGTGTGCCAGTTGCAATGACATGTGTGTTGGGGATTGTGATGACATGTCTGAGGTTTGACAATGCCACTCATGTGCAACTGTCATGCGTGTATGTGTCCATTGTACAGTGCCCTGATGCCTGTGTTTTGTTTCTCCCTGTCTGCAGCGTCAACTGATGAAGAGGGCGGAGAAGGTGCTGTGGAGCACAGCGGCGGGGATCCGACCGCCAGCCGGAGACGCAAGGCCCGGCTCCCCTCCCGTGTTGTCATCTCGTCGGGGAGTGAGGAGTCCGGTGCCGCGTCCCAGGCCGCAGCTGCCGGGGGGAGGTCCAAGAGGCGGAGGTTGCAGTTGGACTCCTCGGCAGCAGAAGGGGCAGCTGGGACCCCACAGGGCCCAACAGGGGAAGATGGCACAGAGTCATCCAGGTTGGTGGGGGGTTTGGTGGAGGAGGGGGCCGCGCAAGCACCAGAGACGGGGTCTGGAGGTGGGGATCCCACTGGTGCTAGTGGTGCAGTCCAGGACCAGGGACAGGAGGCAGCACAGGCGGCCGCGGAGGTGCCTGTGTGCAATCCTGTCCCCGATCCTGTCCCTGCATCATCTTGCACCAGCAGGGATGCCTACGTCCAGACCCGTTTTCAGGCAGGGGATGAGCTGACGTCAACTGGCCTTCCTCTGCCTGCGGACGTGGCCATCCAGGACCGGGTTGAGCCTGTCCTGGCTGGCGTGGCGTTGCGTCAACGGGCCATGCGAGGTGACCTGCAGTCTTTTCATGGAGAGACTGCACGTCATCTCGAATGGCTCGTTGACCACGTCAGCCTGCTGGGACAGGTCACCCAGGCCGGATTCCGCTGTCTGATGGGGCTTGCTCCGACCCCCTCCTCAACTGGACCCCCTACGCGCCAGTCGTCCTCTGTGCCATCTTCCCACCCATCAGTCACCTGGGTGCCCTGTGGAGCTGCCTCTGACAGTGCGGCCAGGCTGGTGGAGGAGGCATCCCTGCCACAGTCGGGAGTCGGACGTCCAGCAGGGGTGGCCACATCAACAGGTGCACCCCAGCCGGCGGAGGATGTGCAGGCAGCAGGAGGCAGTGCACGGGCAGAGGCAGAGCAGCAGCAGCAGCAAGATGGTGGGAGCCATGAAGGCTCGGGGCCTTCGACATCGGAGGGGCAGGCATCGGCCGGAGGGCAGGAGGACCCAGGACAGAGAGTGTCTTCCGTGTGGCAGCGGTTGGGCCACGCCATAGGTGCGGAGCGGCGGCGGGCGGAAGAGGCGCGGCTCACAATGGTCAGGGCGGAGAACTCCATGCGGAGGGCCCTGAGGCGGGCCGAGTGCCTCGAGGCAATCCGCAGGGGGTTGGAGGAGGACACGGCGTCGTCCCTGCGGACCCTCGGGGCCATGGAACTGGACCGCCTCCGGGACATCGAACAGGAGTTCGATGATGCCCTGGCCCGGAACACCACAGAGTGAGCCGCTGGACTTGCCCGCCGCCTTTGTATATAGTTCTTTAGTTTTAGGTTTCCTTTCGTTCTTATTATTATTTGGAGTCGACGGACACTGCTCCACTTTTTGTATATAGTTGATATTTAGGTAGGTTTTTTAGGAGGTTTCCTTAGTTCAGTTGTGATGATGGACCCTTGTTATTTTTGTACATAGTTCTTTGTTGCATGGAGAGTTTTTACATTTCACTTTGGACATAATTTTTTGGATTTGATTTTCTAGTTTTGTGTTTTTATGCGGACATGCAGCTTCTTTTTTCACATTTACATTGTAGTTAGTTTTCTTTCTTTGGCATTTGTATTTTTTTCAATACATTTTTTTTTCCATTGTTCACTGTGTGGTTTCATCTCATTGGTTTCATGCATGTCATGTTGTGTGTTTTCCCATTCTATTTGAAAATATGTGTGTGACGGACATGGGTTCATTTGCTTCATGTACATTGGGGGTGTAACATGTGATTTCCATTTCCATGTGGGTGAATGGGTTACTTGGTAGGTCTTTTTGGCTGTGGAGGATGACCATTACGCACATGATTGGGGATTGTGAGGACCTGGTGGGGGCTGCACATGGTGGCAGGGGGGTGGGGGTGCAGGGGGACATGAGTGGGGGCCTGGTGGAGGTTGAGCCTGCACTGCTGGGGGGTGGGGGTGGTGGGAGACATGAGTGGGGGCCTGGTGGAGGGTGACCCTGGTGGCTGGGGGGTGGGGGTGGTGGTAGACATGAGTGGGGGCCTGGTGGAGGGTGACCCTGCACTGCTGGGGTGTGGGGGTGGTGGGAGACATGAGTTGGACATGGGTGGGGGCCTGCTGGCAGGTGCCCCACAGTGCTGGGGGGTGGGGGTGGTGGGAGACATGAGTTGGACATGGGTGGGGGACTGCTGGCAGGTGCCCCACAGTGCTGGGGGGTGGGGGTGGTGGGAGACATGAGTTGGACATGGGTGGGGGCCTGCTGGCAGGTGCCCCACAGTGCTGGGGGGTGGGGGTGGTGGGAGACATGAGTGGGGCCCTGGTGGAGGGTGACCCTGGTGGCTGGGGGGTGGGGGTGGTGGGAGACATGAGTTGTACATGGGTGGGGGACTGCTGGCAGGTGCCCCACAGTGCTGGGGGGTGGGGGTGGTGGGAGACATGAGTTGGACATGGGTGGGGGCCTGCTGGCAGGTGCCCCACAGTGCTGGGGGGTGGGGGTGGTGGGAGACATGAGTGGGGCCCTGGTGGAGGGTGACCCTGGTGGCTGGGGGGTGGGGGTGGTGGGAGACATGAGTTGGACATGGGTGGGGGCCTGCTGGCAGGTGCCCCACAGTGCTGCGGGGTGGGGGTGGTGGGAGACATGAGTGGGGCCCTGGTGGAGGGTGACCCTGCACTGCTGGGGGGTGGGGGTGGTGGGAGACATGAGTGGGGCCCTGGTGGAGGGTGACCCTGGTGGCTGGGGGGTGGGGGTGGTGGGAGACATGAGTTGGACATGGGTGGGGGCCTGCTGGCAGGTGCCCCACAGTGCTGGGGTGTGGGGGTGGTGGGAGACATGAGTTGGACATGGGTGGGGGCCTGCTGGCAGGTGCCCCACAGTGCTGGGGGGTGGGGGTGGTGGGAGACATGAGTTGGACATGGGTGGGGGCCTGCTGGCAGGTGCCCCACAGTGCTGGGGGGTGGGGGTGGTGGGAGACATGAGTTGGACATGGGTGGGGGCCTACTGGCAGGTGCCCCACAGTGCTGGGGGGTGGGGGTGCAAGGGGACATGTGTTGGTGTTCAAGGAGACATGTGCCTTTGCTGGGGGGCATGCCCATGTTGGGTGGGCTGCCTGCGGGACATGACCAGGGATGCAGGGTAGTCCCCTGTGGTGTGGGCTGCCTGCAGGGGCCGTGGAGGGTGTACAGGGTACACCTGGGAGGACCCACACTGTCAAATCACATGTGGGACTCCCCGGCACCCCTGAAATACACGTACCGTGCAGAAATCGCGTGTAAAACTTCCCGCGCACCCCTGAAATACACGCGCCCAGGCTATTCGCGTGTAAAACTTCCCGCGCACCCCTGAAATACACGCGCCCAGGCTATTCGCGTGTAAAACTTCCCGCGCACCCCTGAAATACACGCGCCCAGGCTATTCGCGTGTAAAACTTCCCGCGCACCCCTGAAATACACGCGCCCAGGCTATTCGCGTGTGGAACTTCCCGCGCACCCCTGAAATACACGGGCCCAGGCTATTCGCGTGTGGAACTCCCCGCGCACCCCTGAAATACACGCGCCCAGGCTATTCGCGTGTGGAACTTCCCGCGAACCCCTGAAATACACGCGCCCAGGCTATTCGCGTGTGGAACTTCCCGCGAACCCCTGTAATACACGTAGCCCGCTCCCCCAGGCCCGATCGCGTGAGGAACTTCCCGCGCACCCCTCAAATTCACGTGCCCAGGCTATTCGCGTGTAAAACTTCCCGCGCACCCCTGAAATACACGCGCCCAGGCTATTCGCGTGTGGAACTTCCCGCGCACCCCTCAAATTCACGCGCCCAGGCTATTCGCGTGTGGAACTTCCCGCGAACCCCTGAAATACACGCGCCCAGCCTATTCGCGTGTGGAACTTCCCGCGCACCCCTGAAATACACGCGCCCAGGCTATTCGCGTGTGGAACTTCCCGCGCACCCCTCAAATTCACGCGCCCAGGCTATTCGCGTGTGGAACTTCCCGCGAACCCCTGAAATACACGCGCCCAGCCTATTCGCGTGTGGAACTTCCCGCGCACCCCTCAAATTCACGCGCCCAGGCTATTCGCGTGTGAAACTTCACGCGAACCCCTGAAATACACGTAGCCCGCTCCCCCAGGCCCGATCGCGTGAGGAACTTCACGCGAACCCCTGTAATACACGTAGCCCGCTCCCCCAGGCCCGATCGCGTGTGGAACTTCCCGCGCACCCCTCGAATTCACGCGCCCAGGCTATTCGCGTGTGAAACTTCACGCGAACCCCTGAAATACACGTAGCACGCTCCCCCAGGCCCGATCGCGTGAGGAACTTCACGCGAACCCCTGTAATACACGTAGCCCGCTCCCCCAGGCCCGATCGCGTGAGGAACTTCACGCGAACCCCTGTAATACACGTAGCCCGCTCCCCCAGGCCCGATCGTGTGAATAACTTCACGCGAACCCCTGTGATGCACGTACCCTGCAAATCGCGTGTGACACTTCCCGCGCACCCCGGTATACATGCACACGTATTTTTTGTCAGCGGGTGTCCGTGTTTGTGGGTACCCCTTTGCACGTCATTTTTCCTGGAGGGCCACAGTATGGGACATTCATCATGGCAGTATATAGGTGCTATTTGTTGGCGCACCTTTTGGCGCACATTTCTTACAGCCGCAGAGACGCTACCGCCTCCTTTCTTGTGGCGGTCGTGTTTGTGCCTGTGCGCTGGTTTGAGCGTGCGCTTTTTTCCCCTATTCTATTCCATGAATACGTGTTGTAGGCGAGCGTGTGGGCGTTCCGCGCACTTGTGCCCTGTACTTCCCCCGTGACGCCCACGTTTTGGCAAGTTGTTCCCCATTCCGAGTGTTACGCCCGTGTTCCGCCTACTTTTATTGCGTGCGCCGCGCTATGTGCGAATTTCGCTGTGGCCTGTGCGATTTTCGCTGTGACCTGGCGCACGCTGTTAGATGGCCTGTGCGCCAACGTGCGCCAACATGCGCCGCGCACTTTTTTTTCGCACATCCGCTGGTTTTCTCGCGCACGGCCTTCCATGAATCGACGTGCGCTGCTTTTCGTGCGATTTTCGCACGTTCACTGCGATTTTCGCTATTCCACTGCGATTCGCACGTTTTTGCCCACTTGCGCCGCGCTAATTATTCCATGAATCGGCCTCTTAACTTCTCATCAATGATGATTCTGAGGTATTTATAAGAAGTCACTTGTTCAACTTTTTTTGAAGCTAAATTCCATAAGTATTTCCCTGGTCTATGTTTTTTAAAAAGCCATGATTTTGCTTTTGTCAATATTAATAGTCAATCCATTATCGGCAGAATAGGCAACTAAGGAGTCAAGCATATGCTGCAGACCTCCTGGTGTATATTCTAATATCAGCAGGTCATCAGCAAGCCATCCAGTAATCACACCATTAACCTTCACGGGATTTAAAGGCTTTCATCATATCTGACAAATATAGATTGAATAAAATCGCTGCGATCATGCATCCTTGTTTTACCCCACAACAAGTTGCCATATAGTGGGAGAGTCTTCCTGCTGCATTTAATCTTAGTCTTACCGAAGTATCTGTGTGAAGTAACATCAACATTCTTAAGAGGCCTTGTGGAATCCCCCAGGAATTCAGTTTTTGCCATATCTGTTACGAAGAACAGTATCAAATGCGGCAGAAAAGTCTATGGGCCTCATTACAACCCAGGCAGTAAGTTCCCTACTTTACCACCATGGTGTAAACTCTGTTTACACCATGGTGGATGGCGGATGTACCCCCCCATTCCAAGGTGAGTGGGGCGGTAAATCCGCATTCCCCATTTACCCTTCCCCATTTCCATTTTTGCCCCATAGGGCATAATGGGAGTGGGGAAGGCGCTAATTACGGCACCGTAAATTACGGTGGCGTAGTTAGCACCAAGGCGGGTTAGCGCCTTGCATTTTAACGGCTGCTAAAAGCAGGCGTTAAAATGGTAATCAGGCGTTAAGGGTTAACGGCGCCGACGGCGCCGTTAAACCCTTAACGCCTGGGTTGTAATGAGGCCCTATATATGCACAAAATGCATCTAAATTCCGTTTGCCCCAAGCATGCTTAATTGCAGATGTTAGCATCAATAAATTATGAGTTGTGCTAGATTTATCTTGGAAGCCTATTTGGTTCGATGGTAGAATTTTTGACTCAGTGTCACGCACTCCACTCGTCCCTCTGGGGGTCCCATTCCTCATCCCCGTGCCCCGAACACCCCTCGCCCTCTTTTGGGACTCACAGGTTCTCTCTTCGCCCCAGTTGCCACAGCGCCGATTGCCACAAAGCTTGGGTCGGCATGCTGTTTGCCCGCGGAGTTGTCTACCCCTTTGGCATCTTCCGTAGCGGCTGCTAGACAGGCTTCTTCCGCTCACGTGTTTCTGGACTACACTCACGTGATGCACTCGCGGGTCATGTGACCGGGAGGAAATAGCAGCGCCAGAATTTAAACGGCTGTGTTGCGGTGCTTCGGTGCTTCACAGCTGTTTCTTCGGATTCCTGTACGGCGCTACTTACCTTTTGTCTCACCTTTTGGATCTTGACCTCGGATTTGTTTCACGGACTGGCAAGGAATAACCATTGGCTTTGGTACTTGCTTTTGGATCATTGTTACGACCACGGACTGCTTCACGGACTCCTACTACGTTCCGCCCTTCTTGTGCGGATTCTGGCATCAGGTGGGCCTGGCAACGCTGCTGAGATCGCTACATACTGAGAGAACAGCCTTGCTGGGTCTCGGAACCTTCCCCATAGGTACAACCGCTACTCCACAGACGCCTTTTGGTAAAACCGTTCCACTTACTTGTTGATTGGTTGTTGATTCTGTTTTGGCTTGACACTTAACCGGTGTTTCCTTTACAGTGGTTCGGGGTTCCACGAGTACCGCAGTTCCGGAAGAACATCTCCCACCTGTGGCCTCAAAGGCTGCACAGAGAGTGACTTTGATTCTCTCTGTGCGGCACTTGTGGACAGAGGACTCTTCGGCTACACGACAGTCAAGACACAACAGACTGTGAAGCCACCCTGTCGTGTAGCTATGGAGGGAGCTGCAGATGACCCCTTGACCACTATGGTTCAGGCCATAACCGTGTTACGTGCGGACATGGCCACAGTAAATATAGCCATTCACCAACGCTTGGATACCATCCAGAGTGCTAGACACCCTCTACCCTCAGATGCTGAATTTGGGGATACCCCACCAGGCCCCCCGCCCGTCCAACCTCCCATTCCACCCATTCCTAACCCCATCCCTGTAGTACTGCCCTCTCCTTTTCCTTTGGCCGCCCCTGAGAGGTATCATGGGGATCCCGGCAAATTCAGAACCTTCCTGAACCAATTCAAGTTGCATTTTTTGTGTAGACCCATGGCCTTTCTGGACACCACCTCCAAGGCAGCCTTTACTCTTTCTCATTTAGCAGGCACTGCTGCTGCCTGGGCCAATCCACTCCTGGAAAACGACAACCCAGCCCTTTACGATTTTGACCTGTTGGTCACTGAGATGTCCCGAGTGTTCGATACACGCCATAAAGTCCAGTCCCGAGACCCGGAACTCCTGGACCTGGGGCAGGGTAGGGGGTCTTTAATCGAATACATGACTAAGTTCAATCAGCTTGCAGTCGAGACTTCCTGGCCTGAAACCAAAAAAGCTGTTGTGTATTATCGCGGCTTAAACAACGCCATGAAGGATGCCCTTGCGGTTGTTCCCTCCTTACCGACCTCTTACCATGATCTAGTCGATTTAACTCTGCAATTGGACGCCAGACGTTCTGAACGTAGGGCTGAGGCCGGTTTCATGCACAGCACTGCCCCATCTCCTTCCACCTCGGCCCCCTCAAACACCAGTTCCGAACCCATGCAAATCAGGGGCATCAGGAGCCCGATCACACCCATAGAAAGGGAACGTAGGAGGGTGGACAATGCTTGCTATTATTGCGGTCTAACTGGCCATTACGTGAAGGAGTGTCCCCGTCGCCCCAAGCTGAAACCATCAGGTTTTCAGAGTGCTCGACCCTAAACTCGGGGACCGGGTTGAGCGCTCCTTGTCATACCCCGAACCCTGTGTTTGCTTTTGGTTGCATCAGACCCATATATGTGCAGGCCATTCTACAACCCACACCTGACACCACACACCCAGTTACGATTATCATAGATTCTGGGGCTACAGGTAATTACATGGACATCACGCTGGCCCAAACCCTGAACCTACCTCTTCTAGCCAAAACCCGGCCAGAACCAGTACAGGCAGTGGATGGGACTGCTCTGGTTTCCGGACCGATCAAACAACAGACCGCTCCGATGCTCTTGACCATACAAGCAATACACAGGGAGACCCTGAGTTTTGATCTCATCTCAATGCCCCAGTTCGGTGTAATATTGGGAATACCCTGGCTACGGGAGCGCAACCCCTTAATCGACTGGAAAGAGGGTTCGGTGCATTTCGAATCCGATCTCTGTCAACACTTCTGCCTAACCGCAGCCACCAGCATTGAAACACCCGCTCAAGCATTGGGGGTCATGGCTCAATTATCTCTAGAGGATCCCGTTGTCCCCTCCACAGAACACCACACGGTTGGACTAGTCTCCACACTCATTCCGGCCCAATACCAAGACTATCTGGAAGTGTTCGACTATGGTTCATCAGAAGTCCTACCGCCACATCGCCCGTACGACTGCCCGATAGATCTGGTTCCGGACAGCGCTATCCCCACAGGTCGTATCTACTCCCTGTCTCCTACTGAGGATCTAGCCCTCAAGGAGTACATCCAAAAGTCCCTCCGTCTGGGCCAGATACGTCCTTCTACATCCCTGGCGGTGAGTCCCATTATCTTCGTTCCTAAGAAGGAGGATGACTTACGGCCTTGTGTGGACTACCGCAGACTCAATGCCATCAACAAGAAAGACCGCTACCCCATTCCACTAATCATGCCCCTGTTTGACCGTCTCACACACGCCACTGTGTTTACCAAATTAGACCTCCGTGGTGCCTACAATCTGGTTCGTGTGCGTTCCGGGGACGAATGTAAGACCGCCTTTTGTACTCGCTATGGCTTGTATGAGTATATGGTCATGCCGTTCGGTTTGTGCAAAGCTCTGGCCAAGTTCCAGAGGTTCATGAACGACATCTTCTCTGACGTCCTGGACGTTTTTGTGGTGGTCTACTTGGATGACATCCTGATATTTTCCCAAACCATGAAGGACCACGTACAGCACGTCAGGGAAGTGTTGTCTCGTCTACAGACACACTCCTTGTTTGCCAAACCCGAGAAGTGCCAGTTCCATGCCGACTCCGTAGAGTTTCTTGGTTTTCAAATCTCGTCTGGAGAGCTAGCCATGAACAATTCCAAGGTTCGCGCGGTGCTGGATTGGCCGGTCCCCGATTCTGTGAAGGCGCTCCAGTCTTTCCTTGGTTTCGCTAACTTTTACAGGCGATTTATCTCTGGGTTTTCTTCTTTGGTGGCTCCCCTCACTTCCCTGACTAGCCCTTGCACACCCTTTCTATGGACGGACACACATCAACAGGCCTTCGAGGCTTTAAAGACAGCATTCATTACTGCCCACATCTTGCAGCACCCAGACCCAGAACTGCCATTCATAGTGGAGGCTGATGCCTCATCTTTTGCCCTAGGTGCTGTATTATCACACACTTGCCCTACCTCTGGTCGTCTTCACCCTGTGGCCTTCCATTCCCGTAAATTCACAGATGCCGAATCCCACTATACCGTGACCGAAAAGGAACTACTGGCGGTCATGGACGTATTCCGCGTTTGGAGGCATCACCTCTTGGGTGATAAGCACTGTGTCACAGTCACAGTTCCGATCATCAGAACTTACAAGACCTGGCATCTCTGAAGTGTATCAACAGCAGGCAGGTCAGGTGGCCTCTCTTCTTTGCGGCCTTCGACTTTGTGATCAAACATCGCCCGGGTAATACCCATGGCAAAACCGATGCCTTATCGCGTTCCCCTGGGGGGTGGCCTTGCCGACGTTTCCAGACACCCTTCTTGACGTCGGCAAGGTGGTTTGTTTGTGTACCCCAACCCTGCCCTTACTTGACGCGATACGGGATTGGGTTACCTCACACCCAGGCCAGTTGTCCGATTGGGATTTGGTGGTTCACAATGGTCTCCCCTTTGTTTCTGATCGTTTATTCATGCTCACGGTAGACACCCGCAATATGTCCTTGGAATGGTCTCACAACGCCCCGGTTCATGGTCATCCTGGTCAGAAACGCACTTTGGTGCTGCTGAGAAGGTGGTGCTGGTGGCCGTCTATGAGAAAAGATGTTGAATCTTACGTCAACGCATGTGCTGTGTGCGCACAGTGTAAGCACCGTAGGGGTCGCCCTGTGGGTCTCTTGCTTCCTTTACCTCTCCATCCCAAACCGTGGCACACCTTGACCATGGACTTCGTCACTGACCTACCCCGGATCCGGGGCTTCGATACCTTGTGGGTGGTCATCGATTCCTTTTCTAAGATGGCTTGTTTTATCCCTTGTAAAGGCATCCCCTCGGCGCCTACACTGGCCCGGTTGTTCTTCGAGAATGTCTTTTGTCTTTTTGGGCTTCCCTCGGTTCTCGTCTCGGACAGGGGTTCGCAGTTCACCTCGCGTTTCTGGCGGGCCCTGACTAGGTTGCTCCGGATGGACGTCCGCTTCTCCTCAGCATATCACCCTGAGACGGACAGCCAGACCGAGCGACTGAACCAGACGCTGGAGCAGTACTTACGTTGTTTGACCGTACAGCTGCAGTCTTCTTGGTTGAGCGTGTTGCATCTTGCGGAATTCGCATACAACAATGCTGTCCATTCTTTCACTGGTTTCTCCCCGTTCTCCGTACTTTATGGTCAGCACCCTCGTGTTCTGCCCTTCACGGACTTGCCTACTTCAGCCAATCCGGCTGCCCTTGCATGTGTTAGGGACCTGGCCTCCGTCCACGCTCAGGTCTCGACTCATCTTGTCGAGGCCCAGGTGTCCATGAAGGCGCAGGCGGACAGGAAACGGGTGATGGCCCCGTTGTACACTGTGGGATCCCGCGTTTGGTTATCCACCCGACATCTGCACCCGGTGGGTTGTCGCAAGCTTCTACCTCGTTTTGTGGGTCCCTATACGGTTACTCGTGTTATCAACCCTGTGTCTTATCGACTTGCTCTCCCGGGTTCCTGGCGGCTTCACCCTGTTTTCCACGTTTCTCTGCTCAAGCCCTGTCCCGCTCCCACACGGCTTCGCTCTCCTGTGGCCCCGGTGTCTCTGTCCACTCCGGATGTTTTTGAGGTCTCTGCCATCCTGGGTTCCCGTGTCTCTAGTGGGTGTCTCCAGTACCTTGTGGATTGGTCAGGGTATGGCCCCGAGGAGCAGTCATGGGTCCCGGCTACTGATGTCCAGGCTCCCCGTTTGGTGGCACGGTTCCATAGGGACCATCCTTCGTGCCCACGGGGTCGTAGGCCTTTGGGGGGGGCTCTGTCACGCACTCCACTCGTCCCTCTGGGGGTCCCATTCCTCATTCCCGTGCCCCGAACACCCCTCGCCCTCTTGCCCGGTTTCGGGACTCACAGGTTCTCTCTTCGCCCCAGTTGCCACGGCGCCAATTGCCACAAAGCTTGGGTCGGCATGCTGTTTGCCCGCGGAGACGTCTACCCCTTTGGCGTCTTCCTTGGCGGCTGCTAGACCGGCTTCTTCCGCGTCACATGACCGCCGCCTTCCGCTCACGTGTTTCTCGACTACACTCACGTAATGTGCTCGCAGGTCATGTGACCGGGAGGAAATCGCAGCGCCAGTATTTAAACGACTGTGTTGCGGTGCTTCGGTGCTTCACAGCTGTTTCTTCGGATTCCTGTACGGCGCTACTTACCTTTTGTCTCACCTTTTGGATCTTGACCTTGGATTTGTTTCACGGACTGGCAACGGATAACCATTGGCTTTGGTACTTGCTTTTGGATCATTGTTACGACCACGGACTGCTTCACGGACTCCTACTACGTTCCGTCCTTCATGTGCAGATTCTGGCATCAGGTGGGCCTGGCACTTGCAACGCTGCTGGGCTCGCTACATATTGAGAGAACAGCCTTGCTGGGTCTCGGTACCTTCCCCATAGGTACAACCGCTACTCCACAGACGCCTTTTGGTAAGACCGTTCCACTTGTTGATTGGTTGTTGATTCTGTTTTGGCTTGACACTTAACCAGTGTTTCCTTTACAGTGCTTCAGGGTTCCACGAGTACCGCAGTTCCGGAAGAACATCTCCCACGTGTGGCCTCAAAGGCTGCACAGAGAGTGACTTTGATTCTCTCTGTGCTGCACTTGTGGACAGAGGACTCTTCGGCTACACGACAGTCAAGACACAACACTCAGCAATCCATGCATTAATTTCGCAAAGCAATACCTTAGTGAAAATCTTAGACGAAACGTCAAACATCGCCATCATTCGAAAGTTTACCGGTTTATCCCATGACCGCTTCTTATGTACCGTTAATATGTGGCTAGTTTGCCATGAGGGAGGAATCGCTAACAGCTTCCCAATTTGTTTAAATAATAACAATAGTGCGCCACATCATAAATCTGGTTGTTTTTTAATCACTGAGTTACAGAAACCATCAGACCTGCAGCATGTGAATTCTTCAAATTTTCAATGATCATAATTATATCTAATTCGGAAACTTTACAGTCCCATATTACATCTGGAATTGGAAGGATATTTTCGGGCAAATCAATCTTTCCCGATGTGTCTTTTATGTATTGAGCCCATGGTTCCTCTGTAATACAATTAATTGTTGAGTCCGTTTTTTTATGTTTGCTAAGCAAATGCCATATACCTTGATTGTTATTTGATGATGCCATCAACGCTATTTTTTCCATAATTTAATCTCACATTCCCTTTTATGCAAGTTAAGCCACTGTTTGTAGTTCTTTTTAAGTTTTTTAATGTGGCATGCAACTGCTTGCACTGATAATAAAATATCGTTTTTCCTTACCACACTACGAATTTCATTGCGAAGATTCTTTTTTGCTTCTTTAATCATCTTATCATTGCCATACCTGTGAGGTAACACAATATTGGACCGTTCACCTACAGATTTATAGGTTCTCCATTCATCCACATGTTTTTGAATGTTCTGCATGAGCTGAGAATAGTTTGACAATATTAGGATCTCGGTATTCTTTCCCGAAACACCATCCTTTATGAACTCAGGTAATAAGACGGATACCGCTTGGGTAACATTCTCTATGTTACGCTCATGCCAGACTATTCGATTTATGCCTTCACTGATGTGAACCATCCCATTTTCATTGTGGTCAGAGCTTTCATCACATAAGCCAGGAAGAACAAATAAATTGATCCTCCCATGGACACAATTGAACACAAGGTCAGAAGCATATCTGAGGAGGATGCGAGAGAGGAGCAATCAAGCGTAGAAGATCCCAATAGCAAGCAAAGTGTGATTGAAGTAGTCACATTAGAGGACCATGAACCAATGTACGATATTTGTCAGCCGCAACGGAAACAACGTAGTAAACAAATAACAAAAAAGAAAACGAAGAATCAGTGCAAAACAAAAAATAATAAACAAATGGCAGGTAAAAGAAAATGTTTAAAAGCACTAACTCTACCAGATTGCATAGAAAACATTAAGAAAGAAACATAAAGGAAATCTGATAAATCAACGAGCGCAGATGAGAAGCCAGATGATGAACAGGTATCGGAGGAAGGCCTTTATGTGTAGCCTACTACAGACACATGTTCCCCACCCAAACATGCAGTAGAGATTGTTGACAATGAGTTAATGAATTTGAGTACATACTGATCAATGCCCGAGACTCCAATGGAGAAGGAAGGCACCATTTTATATCTGCAGCACCTAGTGAAACCAGACTTCAAACAGTCGGAGTCAAATTATAATAACACAGCACAAAGGAGGTTGATCTGTAATAGAGAAGAAGAAACGAGATGCAGTGATAATCAAAAACACAAAACAACAGACAACCGGAGGGATAAGAGAGAGAGAAAAGAAGACGAATACGGACAAGAGGAAAAACATCCTAGAGATAAAGATTTACTTAAAAACAACAACATTCAAAATAACAATACCAGATAGAAGAGTGAAAGATCTTTTTCCTAATAGGACGATCTTAGCAGTGTTACATTCTATTGAATCCCTATGAGAAGTTAGATCTAGAGACATAGAAACAGTAAGAATTCTAGGAAGCAGAATGGACACTGCAATTATAAAAATTCCCTCTCTGATAGTGAGAAATATAATATGGGAGGAAAGGCACCACATATGCAGTAAAGGATTTGAAATACAAATACAAAAGGAAAATTCTCATTCAGAATGACAGGAAATGTATAGACCAAAGCCAAAGGAAAAAAGGACCATGAAACAATCATATACCCATTAATAATAAAATGCCAGCGCTCAGTAGGATGCATTAAAAGAAAGGTTTATTAAGAGCAACTGGAGGTTAAGACACCTGTCATTGAACCGATGAAATGGAGCTGGCTGGAAAAGGCAAAAAGAGAAACAAAACATAGAAGCCCCTGATAGACTCCTAATCAAAATGATCTTAAACAAATGCAATTTGCCATCTGGAATACCAGAGGGCATGTGAATTTGAGTCAAGAGAAAAGTGCAGAGATGTTACAAAATTACGATATAATTCTATTGCAGGAGCCATGGGTGATAACATCCCCAATCTGGCCAAATCATCAAATTTGCTGGGTTCCAGCCATAAAAGGCTGTAAGGGTAGACCATCCATGGGTCTAGTTGGTGCATTGAAAATGACATCGTCTGGCAAGTTAATAGAATGGGATAATCCCTATCCCGGATTACAATTGCTGAAGTATGAAGTCGACCGTACAGGACATCCTAAGCCTCCTGCTATCATTAACACCTACTGGAACCCTGCAAACATAACTGAAGAACGGTTTTTGAAATTGGTTGCTAAACTAATGGAAAAAATTGATTCCAATTCAACAATTAGAATGGTAATAATTGCAGGAGATTTAAATATTAAGTGCATTACCACTAGCAAGAAAATAAGAAGTGAAAGAGCTAAGAAATGGCAAATGTTAATGAAGGACAGAAATATGGTAATGCTAAACGGTTACATCAAAGGCAATGTCCCTGCAAAGTCAACTTGGAAGAGCTTAAACTCAGAATCCATAATTGGCTACATATTTGTATCTAAAAAATACATAGAAACAATAAAGCATTTTGAAATAATTCCAACAGAATCCAGCAACCATAATATACTAACCATTACCTGTGATGTGATCCCAAAACCTGAAAAAAAGAGATATAGTCCACCACTTGAAGTGAGCCAAGGCCTCAACAGAATTAAGTGGACTGATAAAAAATTAGATCGTTTATCAGACATTTTAAACCCAAATATTCAGGGACAATATGTTAATGCCCTCCTGCAATTCAAACCAGTTGTTAATGAAAATCAGCAGGTTAGAGAAAAAATGAGCAAATTATTTGACCCTATAATCAAAAGGGAAAAAAGGGAGAAAAGAAGAGCTATCAGAAACATAACTGTTAAAAATCATGATGAGTACAAGAGAGAGAAAGCAAGAATCTTAGCGAAATATAACAACTTTGTTAAAACCCATAAACATAAAAAAATCCAAAATGAAAATGAATTAATGATAAAAGTTCTTGCAGCAAAATCAACTGCACAAATTTGGCACATGCTAAAGGACGGGGCAAATTCTGGAAACATGTCCCATAAGCTCAATAGTATTGGAGAAGAGGGATGTTTGGAGCATTTTACCAACTTATTCCAATGTAAAAGCCCAGAAACAGAACCAAACACTGAAAGCATATTCGACACACGCAGGTTGAAGATAGATCTTACAGATATGAAAATTGCTATACAAAAACTGAGCACATCGAGGGCCCCAGGACACAATGGCATGTCCAATGTCACCTTAAAAAGATCTGATAAATTGGCTTTGATATTGTACAAAATCTATAAACAAATAACCAAGACAGGCAAAATCCCTGAGTCCTAGAAACAATCTGTTATCTTTCCAGTGTTTAAAAAAGTAGAACTGCTTAAACCCGAGAATTATAGACCCCTAGCCTTGCTTGACTAAGCTGGAAAGATTTATGCAAGATTTATACTATCAGCGTTTGATAAATGGCTTAATGAAAATAATCTGAAAGATCATAAGCAAGCAGGCTTCATAGCGGTAGTAGGAACAAGACCAAATCTTCTTATTATGCAAGTGCTTAAACATCAAGCAATTAGCTCCAAAAATACAATATATTCCGTTTTCATTCACTATAAACAGGCTTTCAGCATGGTATCACGCTCGAGATTATGGGAGAAATTACAAGAAGCAAAATGAACCATTTACTTAGTAAATTTAATTAGACAGTTTTACACGGGAACATCTATAAGAGTCAAACTGAGCAGAGAAGGACACCTAACTAGACCCATACCCACAAACACTGGGTTGGAACAAGGGTGTTTGTTAGCATATATGCTCTTTAATTTCTATATTAGTGATGTGCAATGCTATCTGAGCAGAGCAAGAGCTTTCCCCCCTAAAATAAACCAAAGCATTGTAAATCATCTGCTTTATGCAGATGATCTAAAAATAATTGATGAAGCACTGATCGGATTGAGTAGATCCCTCCACGAACTGGAAGAACATACGAAAAGAAATTGCCTAAAGATTAACCCAGATAAATCGAATATAATGATAATGGGTGCATCAAAAACATTAAATAAGAAACAAAGTAAGCAATGCACTGTTGAAGGGAAACAATTCCAGGTCCTAGAACAGATAAAATATCTAGGAATGAATATGAACACAAGTACAGCGGATACAATATACAAACAAGATCTGCAATATAAAACTATATGCCTGTGTTTGCAAGCCAAAATTATCTGAAGAAAATACAGGAAATGTACAGACATACCAACTGTCACATACTATAATCAGAAAGTCATCCCCACCATTACATATGGAGCTGCAAGTAAATTGATCAAAAACCAACTGAAATGGATTGTGTTGGAGGGCAAGTTTTGGAAGACGTTAGCGCTGCCAAAAAGCTTTCAAATGCCGGTTATACGACACAAACTAGGTCTAACATCCATGGAAGCAGTTGTTAGATGTAACATGTTAATGTTGTATGAAAAATGTAAAAAAAATAGAACAATATAAGAGCACTATGAGAGATGTCATAACACAGGCTTTCAAAGACGCGGGTAATGATATGAAGAACATGTAGGAAAGAATTTGTCGAGAGATAATGATCAATGCTGATATTGGTGATGATCTATTAGAACTTAATCCAAATCGTGCAAAATGAATACTCTGTGAGACAAACTGGATCAAAACAAGAGCAGAGTGTGAGAAATACTAAGTGTTCAAAAGTGACCACTTTGAAATAAAGAAAAGAAAAACAATTCCTGAATACTGCAGGAAACACCCAGACTTATTAGAGAACCAAAATAATGACATTTAGATGTGATCTATGGGCCACTAAAGCAAGGAGAGCTAGCTGGGATAAAGATAAAACAACTAATGTAACCTGCAGATACAGTAAAAAGAGCATAGAGACACTCCGGCATGTGGCTATTGATTGTGAAGTACTGGAGAATATAAGAAAATAATACTTCCAGAAACATTTTAAAGAATATTGATTAATGAATAAAAAAAATAGTGTGGATGATGATGCAAAATGCCCAGAGCATATCCCTTAACTTGTCAATCATATGATTTCTGGAGAGAATAAAACTTAACGAGCCACCATAGGAATATAATGGACGTTTAACAACTAGTACTCATTACCTATATTAAGTGGGACTCATTGTTGATCAGTATAAATGTTTTTGCTGAGGTGTGTAGAAAGTAGATGCCTAATTATTTTGTAATATTTTTCTTTCTTTCAACTGCCACTATTTCATTGTAATATTAAGTACGACTCATGTTGACCGGTACAAATGTTTTTGCTGAGGTATGTAGATATATTGGAAAAATCCAACAGTGTGTAAATATTTTTAAGATTTGTATTTGTATTTGGAAATGTGTGTTTGGAAAGTTACCTTGCAACTAAATCAAATGAAAAATAATTAAAAATAAATAAATGAAAATGAAAAAGTACTCAACTTCAATAACCAATCTGCAGGAGTGTCAAGCTTCCCTGTCGTCGCTGCCAAGCTGTGGAACAATCTCCCCTTGTTCTTGAGAATGCAACCCTCCTATTGGTCCTTTAGGAGAAAATGACTTTTAGCCTAAGTTCCGCGGAGCCAAGACACTATATTACCGCTGAAAGTCCCGAACATACGCCTCCTTCTTTCCCAGTATCTTTATCTCTATACCCCTTCCCCTAATGTAACTAGCGTCTAGATACCTGAGGGTTCAGCACACTGCGACAAATGCACATAGAAATAAATAAATAACATCCATGGGTGCTATTCATGGTGCTGTTAAACTATTTTTGAAATGAACGTGCAAGTGATCAACAAATTCACCAGAACATAGGGGAAGCATTCTTACAGAATGCATCAGAGGACACACTAGTAAGCTGTGGATCATTACTTGACAAGTAGGAGTCATGATAAGCTGCCGAGGACAATAATATGCCAAAGGTGTATGGGCTGCAGTGGTAGTCAAGATTACATCCATGGTCACAGAATCTGTCATTTAAATGAGGATGTTGTTGCTCGGCAGTAGGAACATGCACCTGTGGCCTAGGCTCTTCTTCCTCTCACTGTGGAGACCTACGTGCGCAGGCCACCCAGGCACAATTGCTAAAATCAAACTCCGCCGGCCTTTCATCGTCAGTTCCTTTGAGGCAGGCTGAATTTTCAAGCATTTTCTCTTTTTCAATTATTTGTTTTGCATTTTGCAGCTCTGGTTCAGGGATCAACAGCCCAACTAGCCTGGGGGACAATTTCCCCTTTCCCCACTTTCCAATCCGCCCCTGACAGTGTGCCTCTAAAGCACTAGCCATCATGAATTGTGTGCCCTATGATTAAATACATATTAACACTGTTAAGTGTGAAAAGGTCTCCTTGCAGAAGAACGTTATGGTGCTCACAGGATCAGGGCGATTTCCTCCACAGCTGACCTGGACGAAGTACATGGGAGATCCCTGGGACACCACCCCACCAGAGATCCATGTCTGATGACAATCACTTGCACCTGACTTTTACATCCCTTCGCCTTTAAGAAATACTCCCAATGAAGGAAGCACCTGAAACCTAACACAGTCTTACTTTATAGTTCATTTTGGCAGTGGTCTGAAAAGGGGAGAGTTAGGAAGAATCTTACTAGCACCAACAGCAGTGGCTGTGGCCTGACAGTGGGCTCACGTGTGGAGCAGGATGGGGTGATGTAGAAGGGGAAAATGCATTTATGTGATGGCTTGGGTGCCTGGTGATCTGTTAGAGTGGACCATAGATTGATATAGTTGAAAAGGCGGTATGCTCTGTTGGCATCAAATGGATTGTCTATATGAAGTAGTTGATAACATATGGTGTTTGGCTGCGAGATGGGCTCTAGTTGTCCTCCACCTGCCTAGTTAAATCATGATGGGTTTTTGACTCATTACTTTTTACATTCATTCATTCATTTGAATTATTTCGGCACTCGCCATAAAATCTTGGGCACACAAACAACAGGGCAAGATACAAGGTACATTCTCCATACAAACACTTTTATTGTTCATTAATAACGTGCTTAATACCAGAGAGTGGCTTCTAAGCGCAGGATTAGGATTCGAACCTGTGTTGCACCGCGTTGTCTTGCTTACAATGCAATGAAGAACCATAAGATCACACTATCTACTTTTTAAATCTTTCCACTGGGCACACTCCAGAATAGTAATTTAAGACTGTTTACCATGGAGGCCAAAAGTGGCCTTGTTTATTTGTATTTTATTTGTGATTTATAAAGCGCCTTAAACCAAAGCGCTGTACAGAGAACTAAAAGCAGAACAATAAAAATTCATAAACAAAGAAGTCAGAAAGCAATCAGTCAAGAGTGTTGCAGCAAGTGAGACTTCAATGAACCACGAAATAAAGAATAGACAAAAATAGAGCGAAGATAGTAGGGAAGAGCGTTCCAGTGAAGAGGGGCTAGAAGCTTAAAAGGGCAGAAATGGGATTGGGCACAAGAAAGGCGAGGTACAACCAGTCAAAACTGGATAGAAGTACGAAGAGAACGAGAAGGAGTATAGTAAGATATCAGAGCAGAGAGATAGCTCTTAGCAAGACCATAGAGGGATTTAAAATCAAGACAAAGAAAATGAAATTTCCTTTGAGTATGAAAGGATAACCAGCCAAGAGTGGCAAGAGAAGGGGAGATAGAATCTCGGAAAGATAGAAGACCGGTAAGACGAATGGAAGAATTAAATACAGATTTGAGAGGGGCAAGGTGAGAACTGGGAAATCCAACAAGAGTCGTAGAACAGTAGAAGAGCTGAGAAAAGAATAAAGAGGAATGTGACGGGTCGGATCACCTAATCGACGGTCACTGGAACGAATCCTCAAGGAAGTCTGAGGAGGTGGATAAGGAATACCCACAAGGAACTCAGGTATGGAATAGCCTATCCAACTCTCCCTTCACAGGGTCTTTCGACACTTATGACCCCGAGGTCCGCAGATACTGCCCCGTGAGCAAGGAGAAACCACGCAAAGAAAGGTCCTTACCAGGAAGGGTTGCGCATCCTTGAGGACTACCGCGAGTCTGGATCCGGCCGTCAGGAACCACAGTGGCCGGGCGGGTTCCCGGCAATGGATGAGTTGGGGAGACGCGGCCTGTGTTTGGGGGAGCCACCCAGAAGACAGGGGTGATCGGGGGTCAGATCTCCTAACACCCCAGAGATGGGAAGGCAAATCTATGGCAGCCGCATAGGACTGTTCGGTACCAAGGGGGCGGGGCTTACCACAGGGGACCATGCTACAAACCAACTCCTGATTGGATAAAGGAAGGAGCTCAATCAATAAAAGGTGACGCTACAGATACAATGGGCCTCATTACAAGTTTTCCGGTCCGGAATGCGGTGATTCCGCGGCGACGGTAATAAAGTTTCTGCTTCCGCAAGGTTGCGGGAAGATTGGCCGATTATGTGCTGTCGGTCACACGCACCACACAGACGTGGAAACGGTGTCACCGTCGCCACGGAAACACCCACGGAAATGAACATAGCGGCGTAACAAATAGTGTAAAAACCGCGCCCGCCGCCGTCACCACGGACACGGAAGTGGAAATCCCATGATCGTGAAAACCGGAAACAGAGAGGCGGCCATTGTATAAAGCACAATCCATTGCCATCCAGAGTCAGCACAAGCAGAATCCACACAGTGAGAAGCCAAACAGGACAGCCAGCATGTCTGCCAGGATTCCAGCCCAGAGGCAACGCAAACAGCACTTTAGTGAGGCAGAGTTAACTGTTTTGGTCGACCATATAGTGCAGCATGCTGAGATGCTGTTTAGTGCTGATCAACAGCGTGCTACACAGCAGCGCAGGAAAGAAGTGTGGGCGGAAGCTGCATGCAAGTGCACCACTGTGGGCGTGACTGCGAGGAGCGTCAAGGACTGCCACAAGAGGTTGGACGACCTCAGGCTGAGGATGCGGACCCTGATCTCTACACACCGCCAATGCAGCAGTCGGACAGGGGGAGGGCCCCCTTCCCCACTGAGGCTGCAAACATGGGAGGAGCGCTGCAGCAGTGTCCTCCACCTTGAGGGCATCCATGGGATCGGGGATGCTGAGGCAGGGGTGAGCCCACCTGCAGATGCTGGTAAGTGCGCAAATATGAATGTCATATGAGTACATGTTGAGGCCATGAGTGGCCCAAAGGACCCATTAACAACCACCCCCCAGCCAGTGCATGAGTGGCCCAAAGGACCCATTAACAACCCCCCCCTCCAGCCAGTGCATGAGTGGCCCAAAGGACCCATTAACAACCCCCCCCAGCCAGTGCATGAGTGACCCAAAGGACCCATTAACAACCCCCCCAGCCAGTGCATGAGTGGCCCAAAGGACCCATTAACAACCCCCCCAGCCAGTGCATGAGTGGCCCAAAGGACACAATCATGATCCAGATGACGATCCACATCACTACAATACATGACCGTCGACAAGTAACTGATAAACCTGTCTGATGCATGTGATGCACCCATCAGGCACCACCAGACAACTAATTGCATGCCCTCTGTGTCCCCACAGCCATATCAAGTGACAGTGACACCGCACAACAGCCCAGGCAATTGGCTCCTGCACATGTGCAAGCCAGCTCCCCTGCCCAGGAGGATGCTGCCAGCAGTTCTGCAAGTCTGCCCCCAGTAGCATCTGGTACACATCTGCCGGCCCCAGCACCAACATCTCCACCATATTTTTGAAAAAAAACAGATGTTGCAGCCAATGTCGGCTTGAGTTCCTATCTAGAGCGAAGCCTTTGTGCCTCTCTGGTGCCTTTCTCAGATGGCCAAGGGTCTGCACCAGGGGTGCCTGTATTGTGGCTGCAGCAATATATGTACAATTCCGAGAAATAAAGTTGGTACCCTTTAGTGCGCTCCTTGGGAAGAATTACTCAATCACTTGGTTATGTTAATTCCAATTTGTTTATTCAGTATAGGTTCTGGATACTCCATACACTTAAAGTTTCAATAAACAAACTTTGTCTCCCAAATTGTCTCCCAACACGTGTTTCCCCATGACTTTAGCCACGGTTCTACACACAAGGGAAAAAAAGAAAAAAAAGGAAAAAAGAAAAAAAAGGGAAAAAGAACAAAAGGAAGACAAATAGAGAGCCGATGAGAGAGAAAATTGAATACCAATCAATACTGAATCAGAATTATGAGAAACATGACAAGGAATCTCCCCTGAGGAACCGTGGCTAAAGTCATGGGGAAACACGTGTTGGGAGACAATTTGGGAGACAAAGTTTGTTTATTGAAACTTTAAGTGTATGGAGTATCCAGAACCTATACTGAATTAACAAATTGGAATTAACATAACCAAGTGATTGAGTAATTCTTCCCAAGGAGCGCACTAAAGGGTACCAACTTTATTTCTCGGAATTGAACATCTCCACCATCTCCATGCTGCCTGATGCAACACAGGTGCCACGGGCACCCATCATGCCTACCCAACCCACCACAGAAGGTATGTGCACTGCAGAGGAGGCAGCAGGTAGCGACAACAGTGCCCCGGCACTGCAGTCTGATTTAGGGCCACATGGGGGGGCGCCCAACCGTGATGACTTGGCATCGTTCCATGACCTGGAGTTCAGCCCCGCATCACTCCGCAGTCCAATGAGGTCACCTACCCCCTCAAAGGCTGAGCTCAATGCCCGCATGCAGCGGATGGAGGAGCAGCAGGCTACCCTCACCTAGCTGGTGGAAAGGCAGCTTGAGGAATCCAGGCTGAAGAGGGAAAGCTACAGCACATCTGTACGTCACCTCTCAAGGTCGATTGGAAGCTTTGCCACCACAATAGTGACCCTGGCACGCCATGTGCGGGAGGGCAATTACAACACTTCGAGAATGGCTGAGTCCATGATCATTGCCCCCCAGGCATATCTTGCACATTTGCCACCAATGCCAGCTACAGTGCCATCCACTAGTACCACCCTATCCAGCTCCACCTCTGCCAGTCCACGGAGGCGCTCAAGTCGGCTAACAGGGCCCTCGGGCAAGGATGCACAAGCGCCGAAGCGCACACGCAAATGATGGCATGTGTGTTTGGCACTGCAGGAAACATGTGGACTAGAAGGGTGTAAGGGGGTGGGTACATTTGGGTGGTGGGGGAGGACCATTAGGGGGTTAGTGTGTTGGGGCCGGGTTGGGGGGTGGGTACATTTGGGTGGTGGGTGGGCACGGGTGTACAGCTTCCGTAACCATTGCACCTCCTTCCCTGTTGTAATGTTATGAATATATAATTGAAAAAACATTCATGAGTGGACATCCATCATTTCATTTGCAGTACATCAATTTTTTTACTGCCATCGTCATATCCATGCAATGCTGTTCATGTGCAGTTTCTCAGAAGTAAATGCGAATCAGTGCATCCCGTGCTCGTTGTCCATCTAGTGCACCCCCAGGAGGAGGTGGAGCCATCCCATACCAATCCCCATCCCCATCCCCATTTCCATCTCCAGCTCCATCCCCATCTTCATCATCTGTGCCTGGGGGCATTGGAATGTTCCTGCGCAGGCACAGATTGTGCAGCATGGCACAAAGAAGCATAATTTTACCCATCTTCACTGGGTTGTACAGCAGTTCTCTGCCAGATCTGCTCAAACAGCGGAACCGGGCCTTCAGTAGTCCAAATGTCCTCTCAATCATGCCACGTGTGTGGACGTGTAACCTGTTGTACGCGTCTTCATGCCTGTTCCTTGGCCTCCGTACAGGCGTCATCAGCCATGGCATGAGTGCATATCCAGCATCACCTACATGGGATGTAGATGTGGGGGACACGTCAGTGTTTGTTGTATCATGTCTTAATCAGATGCAGTGCAATCTTGTGTCATTGTTCATTCATGCAAATGTGGCATGCAGTGGTTGGACCGGTGGGTGATTACCATTCCTTGGTCATTGTAGTGGACGTTGGCATCTAGACATTGACCAACGCAATGGTGTGCATGTGTACTTTGCCCTGCGGGTGACATTAGTTGGTAAGTATGGCATTGTGCAGTGATGTGCACAGATGGCAGAGTCAATCAGGCAACTGTGATGATGTTGTCGATGCAGGATGTCTCATGTACAGGCATCATGTGCATTGAGAGGGCAGTGCTGCATATTGTGGGTCGAGGTATGCAGTGGCTACAGGTGTATGGGCCAGTGGCAGTATTGGCTGTGTGTGTCATGTGGCAGGGTGTGTACGGGCACACTGTGGCAACCTGTCATGTGTTGCTTTGTGATGTTTGGGTTGTGCTGTCTATTCAGTGAATGGCTGGGGGGGTGATGCATGTGCAGTCGCAGCAGCCCACTCAAATTGTTCATTGCCCTGGACACACACACACCCCTTCCACAGGGCCGGTGCATTGGCAGCTGTACTCACCCAATAGCCATGTGCTTTGTCCAGCATAGCATTCCATGTACCGTGGCAATGTTGAATTCCGCAGTACCATTGAGTCATGTGTTGAGCCCGGGAAATGTGTGCAGCAATGTGTTATCACTTGTGCGGCCTCACATACCATCTGTACATTCAGTGAGTGGTACAGTTTCCTATTGCGGAACACCATCTCGATAGCACGTGGTACTGTGAGCTCTATGTGGGTGCAGTCGACTACACCTATGCAATTTGGCATGCCTGCAATGGCATGGAAGGCCAACTTGGTGGCAATGACCTGGGGAAGGGTATGGGGTAGGGCGATCTTTTCAGACACATGGCGCAACAGGGTACCTGTACCAAGATTTTAGAGAAACAGGGTTGTGATAGGCCGTGTAGTTCACCAACTGTGTGTTGATAGGTTCAGGTGCCAAGAAAAAGCAGTACTGACACAACCTTTAGGAGGGGGGGGATGGCGGTGGGGATGTCAATGTGGCTGCTGATGTCGTCCTCTATCGTGGTGGTGAGGTACAGGATTGTTGGACGGTCCAGCCGGTATAATGTGTGGATCTGTCCTGGGGTAAGGCTCTAGGGTGAGACCCTGATGCGTGGTATTGCTGGCTGCCTGCGGGGTGGTGCCAACTGGTCAATGGGGTTTGCCATGGGTACAGGGTTAGCTAGTTGCCGCCTGCGCCTCTACGCCTCCGCCTTCTCCTCTGCAACATTACTGCCATCCAGTCGGGATACCGCCCAACTCATGATGAGGCCCTTTACCTGTTTCCCCAACCCTTTTGTAAACCAGGACTACCTCCAAATCCAAGTCTGAATAAAATGATTTTTCTTTATTGCATACCAGCTCACGTTCCCATCTGTTACAAGTGGTGGCAGTGGTGGGATTCTGAAACACGTTATTGAGGCCTTAATCAAGACTTTGGACAGCAACAACTCCAACAACTCGTCCAGGTGCAGGGCCATGAAGCCATCCAGATCCATTGGGCCTCATTACGACCCAGGAGGTAAGGGGTTAACGGCGCCGTAAAAAGTTGCGGCGCTGTTAACCCCTTAACGCCTAATTACGAGGTTCCTTTGTGGGTCCCTACCTTAATGGCTGGTTTTTACCAGCCATTAAGAATTGGACCCGTAAAGCGACCTTGGAGGTAATTACGGTACCGCATGGGGGCAAAAATGGGAATGGGGAAGGGCCAATGGTGAATGGGGAATTACCACCCCCAACCTTGGAATGGGGTGGTAATTCCACCATACACCATGGCGCAATCGTTAAAATACCGGCGTCAACCATGGCGCTAATAGCCTGGGTCATAATGACCCCCATAGAGTGGCTCATGAGAAAAATCAGGATGCCCTGAAACAATTAACTGTTTCCTGGGGCCTGTGTGTGGTATCTACCTCCATTCTGCTGAAATATCAACCAGGGGAGGACCCAGGTTTTTTCTTTACCAATTTCGAAAGAGTGGGCTGGAATGCCCAATGGGCCCCTGAGCTATGAGCACATTGCATCGCCCCTCTTCTCACGGGATCGAAGCAAGGTTTACCCGGCAAACAAACACTCTGGAGATACCTCACATGGGGAGATCAAGAGGGCAATCCTGGAGGGACTAGGATTCGATGAAGAGTCATACCGAAGCCACCTGCAAGAGATCAAGTTAATAGCTGGCAAAACTCCTAGTCAGCTGTACTACCGGACCTCACATAGAAGTGGCTGAAGCCTACCACCGCCTCTGTCGCTGACATTATTGAGAAAATTCAGCTAGAACAATTTGTAGAGGCCCTCCTGGGACCGGTTGAGACAATACCACCGGCCTTCGCTGGCAGAGGCCCTAAACATAGCCATGGCTTACCAAATGGGCGGACTGGCTAAACCAATGGGAGGAGGAGGACTCATGGATGGCCAAAAAACCCTGTCCGGACAATGGGCTCCTGGGGAACCCAAACCACCAAGATCGGATTATCGTACTGATACAGGGCCTCCTGGGAAGAGACAACCACAGTTTTTGAGTGTGAGGAGTGGGGGCATATTGCCGATTCTGTCCCCATAGACCAAAACCCGAACCTATGGAAGTGGGAGGTCTCCGATCCCAGGAGTACCGAAGACAAAGACCCCCCTACACCATTGAGGTGACTGTGGATGGGAAGCCCACCCAGGCCTTACTGGATAGTGAAAGTTAACAGTCTGCCATAACACCTGAAGTAAGTGGCGATAAGGAAAACGATAGACACCCCATTGCTATTAAATGTGTACATGCGGATACCAATACTATCCTTCCTGGGTTATAGATTTGGGGATTGATGGTTGATATGTGAATGTTCAAGCTGCCATCATGCCTTTCTTACCCTCCCCGGTGTTGTTGGGATCGGATTTCCCGATGTTCCAGGAATGTGTTACACTGGGCAAATGGCTCCAAACTGCCCCCTTTTCTCGAATAAATCTGCACAAGACTCCTGCCCAGGTTAAACAATGGAAAACACAGGCTCAAGTAGCAAAGACAAGAAACTATGGAATAAAGTCCTGGCTCAGAATTGTGTGATTGATTGGTTACACGAAGGATGGGAAGCCTCCTTTAGAGCGGCAGGACAGAGTGACCCCACCCTCAAAAGGGCCAGAGAACAGGCTCTGGACTCAGGAAGTAACCAGATCAAGAACGGCCCAAGATTTGAAGAAAGGAAGGGGCTATGTTACCGTTTCACTCAGGAAGGAGGGTCCAAGATGATCGAGCAGTTACCAGTGCCCCAAGTCTTTAGGGACTTGTAATACAGCTGGCCCATGATAACCCCACGGGTGGACACTTAGCCACAGAGAAAACCCAACAGAAAACCTGAAGCTGAAGCTGTTCTATTGACCAGGGACTTTTCAAGACATTTCTCAGTATTGTCAGGGATGCACCGCATGCCAAAAGACCAACCCATATGTCCCACCCAAGGCCCTGCTACAGCATATGCCATTAATCAAGGAACCATTTCACTGTGTGGGGATGGACATCATGGGACCCCTCGATCCTACCAGTTGTGGATATCAGTACCTGTTAGTGGTGGTGGATTACATCACTTGATACCCTGAGGCGTTTCCCCTAGGGGGAACGTCAGCAACCCAGGTTTGTGACATACTCATCCCCTACTGTGCCAGAGCGAGAATTCCCCGAGAGATTGTCTCAGACAAAGGACGGAACTTCATGTCTAACATCTTGAAAAGGATCTGTCAGCAACTGAACATTAAACTACAAACCTCTATATACCACCCTCAAATGGATGGGCTTGTTGAAATATCTAACAAAATGCTGAAACAGATGATCAAGCGAGTCACTGCTACGACCGGGAAAAACTGCGATAGGGCCCTTCTATAGATACTGATGGTCCTAAGGGACACCCCTCAGTCCTCCACGGGCTTCTCCCCCTTTGAGCTTCTGTTGGGTCACTGACCTTGAACCCTCCTGGACAATGTCTGAGAAGACTGGGAAGAACAGAGGGCGGAGTCCCTTTCTGAGTATGTGGCAGAACTCAGGACCCATCTGACATCGCTGAGGGAACTAGCCAGCTTCAACTTGGGACAAGCACAAGAGACAAACAAACCATCCTACAATGCCACTGCCAGATGAGATCCTTCCAAGTAGGAGAACGGGTATTGGTCCTATTACCCACAGACAACAATAACATGTTAGCCCAGTGGAGAGGACCCTATGCCATCAAAGCTGTTTTAGGACCTGTGAAGTATCTGGTACACCAACCCGAGCGCCGAGATAAAGTGAAAACTTACCATGTGAACTTATGGAAGAAATGGGCAGAACCTGTGAACCAAATGTCTGTGGCCTATTCAGTTGAAGAAGAACTGGAACTGTTTCCCCGGAATGAGGCCTGCGGCCTGGATAAAGTACAGTGGGGAACAGTAAAGACCTCTCAGGGGGAAGACGAAGTGGTCAAGGTTCTGGGACCTGTGGTTCATTTTTTCTCCAACCTACCAGGTCGGACCACTCTAATTGAACACTCCATTGACACGGTCCCGGGGAAAGTAATACGGATGCGTCCCTACCATACACCAGAAGCAAGCAAAGAGGAAGGAAATCCAAGCAGAGATTGAAGACACGCTACGGCTAGGCATTATTGAACCATCATCTAGCCCTTGGTGTTCCCCGGTCGTTCTGATACCAAAACCATGCAGGTCCACACGTTTTTACATGGACTTCCGGCAGTTGAACGCCACATCCATATATAAAACGAACCCTATGCCACGCATAGAATAACTGTTAGAACGTCTGGGAATGGCTTGTTTACTGAGTTCCATCGACCTGACCAAGGGCAATTGGCAAATACCCCTTCTGAGCCATGACCAGGTCAAAACCACCTTTGCCGTTCCCCAGGGTCTCTACCAGTTCACAGTGTTACCCTTCGGGCTCCATGGGGCACCAGCCACCCTCCAGTTGCTGATGGATAAGTTGTTAATAGCCCATGCCCAATATGCCTCTGCGTACATAGACGAGATCATCGTCTTCCGTAGTTCGTGGAGTGAACACTTAGCACACCTGTTTCAAGTGGTTTCGACATTGAAAGAGGCAGGACTTCACATCAACCAGAGAAAACCGTATTGGCCACCGCCCAAACAAAATATCTGGGTTACCTTGTGGGCAGTGGAGAAATACAACCCCAGCTGGACAAGGTGAAAGCCATCCTTCAATTGCCCTTGCCAACCACGAAGGGTAGTCGGACTTTCCTGGGGGTCGTCGGGTACTATCAGCGGTTTATTCCCGAGTTTTCATTTATCGCTGCCCTCCTTTCGGATGCCCTTCAGGCGGCACATATGGGAGCCTTGCCATCGGATGGGGGGGGGGCAAGGGTGTCATTCCAGTGCCTTAAGAAAATGATCTCCTCACCCCCGTGTTCCATTGCCTGGACTTTGATAAACATTTCTATCTCCAGATGGACACCTCTGGAACTGGATTGGGGGCTGTGTTGTCACAGGACTCTCGAAGACCACCTCTATCCGGTGGCTTTCATTAGCTGAAAACTCCTGGCTCATGAACTGCCGTACTCGACAATTGAGAAAGAGTGACTCACCATCAAGTGGGCTGTGGAGTCCCTGAGGCACTATTTGTGTGGCGATCATTCACAACCTTTACAGACCATGCCCCGTTGCAGTGGTTGGCCGTCCAGAAGGACTCTAATCATACGGTCCTGAGGTGGTTCCAGACCTTGCAGTCTTACATGTTCCGGACTCTACACCACCTGGCTGCTTTCCAGCTGGTGGCTGATTATCTGTTAAGATCGGTGGATCGGTCCGATCGGCTTGATCCCTCAGTGGGGGTTTGTGACGAGTTGGATTGCCTCACCGGCGGTCACTGGGCGAATCCTCAAGGAAGTCAGAGGAGGTGGTTAAGGAATACCCTCATGGAACCCAAGGTACGGAATAGCCTATCCAAATCTCCCTACCTTGGGTCCTTTGACACGTATGACCCCGAGGTTTGCAGATATTGCTCAGGAGCGAGGAAAAGCCACGCAAAGAATGGTCCTTTACCAGGAATGGCTGTGCATCCTTGAAGACTGCCGCAAGTCTAGATCCGGGCATTAGGAGCCACAGTTATCGGATGGGTTCCGGGAACGGATGAGGTGGGGAGACGCAACATGTCCTTGGGGGAGCCACCCAGGAGACAGGGGTGATTGGGGTCAGATCTCACAACACCGTGGAGGTGGAAACGCAAAACGATGGCTGCCGCATAGGACTGTTTGGTACCAATGGGGCGGGGTTTACCACAGGGGACCGGGCTCCAAACTAAATCCAGATTGAATAAAGGAACGAGCTCCATCAATACATGGCGACGGTACTGATATGATGTGCTTTTTGTATCCCGCTTGCTGCAGGAGCACACGTTGGACTTCCGCTGGGCGTATTGAGGATCTGAACAGTCGGAGATGGCAACAGAGAGCTGTTCCTGACCGTCGATGTCCCATTGGCTGACCCAGACCACACAAAGGGCCTCATTACGACCCAGGCGGTAAGTTACCGCCTGGGCCGTGACTTTACCACCATGGCGTAAACTACTACTAAAAGCAGGTGTTAAATCCGCCATGGCGCTAAGGGACCTCGTACTCAGGCGGTAAGGGTCGGCGCTGTTTACGCTGCCGTAAACCCCTTACCGCCTGGGTCGTAATGAGGCCCAAAGACTTTAGCTTTTTGTTTCCCCAACCCTTTTGTAAAACAGGACTACCTCCTAATCCAAGCCTGAATACAAGGATTTTTCTTTACTGCATACTGGCTCACGTTCCCATCTGTTACTAGGAAATTAGAAGTTTAGAAGCTGAAAGGGAAGGAATGGATGGGCTTTATGAAATTGGTGTAGGTGAAAGCAACAGGTGCGCAAGGTTAAAGAAATGTGGTGAGAGAAGGAAAGACTAGAGTCAAAATAGAGACTAAGTTTTCAGGCCCTGAGTGAGATTGGAAGCTGTGATGGAGGAAAAGAGATGAAGGAAGGGGGAGAGGGAGGAGGAAGAGTGTGAGCAGGGAAAAAGAGAACTTCCGTTTTCCCAGCATTAAGTGTAAAATAGTGAGAGGACATCCATGATGTGATGGCCACTAGTCAGGCAGAAAGAGTGTGGTGAATTTCAGAAGAGAGCGAGGAGAAAGAGAGAAAAAGTTGCGTGTCGTCTGCTTAAAAGTGATGTGACAAACCAAAGGAAGAAATAACAGCTGCAAGATGGGAAGTTTAGAGAGAAAATAGAAAAGGGCCCACGATGGACCCTTGAGGCACACCATGGGTAATCCGAAAAGATTTAGATGACTAAAAAAAAAAACAGAAAATGTCCTTTTGAGATAGATATGATTGAAACCAAGAAAGAACACAACCTGTAATACCAAAAGAGGAACGTGACGTGCATAGTAGAGAGTGGTCAACAGTGTCAAATGCAGCAGATTGATCCAGGAGGATGGGAAAAGATGAATGTTTGGAATTTCATGCAGAAAGAAGAAAATCCAGAACTGACAGAAGAGCAGTTTCCGTAGAATGAAGAGGACGAAAAATAGATTGGAATTGTGGGAGAAGAGAAGAGTTGGAGACAAACGTAGAATAAACCAGCCGTTTCAGTAGTTTAGAGAGATAGGGTAATAGAGAAAAAGGTCAAAAATGTTAGACGATTAGTGGATCAGCAGTAGATTTTTTCAGGATTGGAATAATGGAAACATGCTTGAAAGGTGTGGGAAAGGTAGAAGTAGAGAGGCAGATGTTGAAAAAAGAAGTAAGATAAGGCACTAGTAAAGGATAAGCCTTAAGAATAAGTGAAGAAGGGATCGTGTTAGTAGGATACGCTGTAGGGTGAGCTGATTAGAGTAGACTGTATGAAAGGTGAATGTAGCTGCAGAACTAAAGGGATTGGATGGACTGCTATCCATCTGTGGACACATTCTACATTATGCTGCAAGCCTGGCACTTAGAAATATGGAGTGATAGTCTGATAATATACTGTCTGAGTGTGCAGACGCTGTACACCTCAGGCTTCCTGTGCTGTGAGCTGCATATGTTACATAACTGCAATAAAAGGCCATAGCACACTTGGTGTTTGTTTAGTGCTCTATGCCACATAAAGGCCACATCAGAGCATTGAGAAGCAGGGAGGGACTCTTTGAGCAAACAGCGTATGATATGATATGATTGTTTATTTATATAGCGCCTATACACAATGTGTTTCAAAGCGCTTCAAGGCAAGGGAGGGAACAAGGGAAAATACAACCACATTCTTACAGGCCATGAACAGTAAGGATGTGAAATTAACTATCGTACTCGGCCTGACGACATTTCAGATAGTGCAAGAGCTAAGACATAGATAAGGAAGGGAGGGGGAGATTGGGAAGGAAATGGAAACAGACAGGCGACTACCGTACTAGGCCTGACGACATTTCTGGTAGAGCCGGAGAAAAACAAAAGGTGAGGGAGAGGGGTGCAGAAAGGGAGGGGAGGAACAAAACAAGCGACTATCATACTAGACCTGACGACATTTCAGATAGTGCTGGACGGGTGGTGGGGAGGAAATAAACAGCAATGGGAGGGTGGAGGAAACAGACGAGGTTGCTATCATATTAGGTCCAGGGACAATTCTGATAGAGTAAGTGCATGGAAGAAAGTATGGGGAGGAGATAGGAAAAGGGAGAAGGGAAAGGAGGAGAGAAAAGAGAGTAAGCAGTCAAAAAGAGTGGAGAAGCAAGAGTGGAGAGCGAATACAATTGCAGAAGTCAGTAGTAACACATAATGTTGCAAGTCAGGATACAAGATGAAGATGGGAACAGCATGATTCAGAGCCACCATGAGTACAAGATGCAAAGGAAGTCCATCATGAGAGTTGAGAAAGAGTGACGCACCGTGAATGAATGAAGTCATAAAAGTCAAATCCAGCATTGGCCACAAGACAGTGATGGTGAAGGAAGGCACCAGGTGGGCGGGGCTTGCTAATTGGTGAAAAAGAGCAGCAGGCAGGAAGGTACCAGGTGGGCGGGGCTTAGGCCAGGTGACCTAGATCCACTTGCACCTGCTCCCCATCTGCAAAGGAAAAGAAGCTGGAGGGCTCCTTAAGTAGGGAAACAGAGCAGCAAGTAGGAAGGCACTAGGTGGGCGTGGCTTGCTAAGTGGTGAAAAAGAGCGGGAAGCAGGAAGGCACCAGGTGGGCAGGGCTTGCTAAGTGGTGAAAAAGAGCAGCAAGCAGGAAGGCACCAGTTGGGCAGGGCTTGCTAAGTGGTGAAAAAGAGCGGCAGGCCGGAAGGTACCAGGTGGGCGGGGCTTAGGCCAGGTGACCTAGAACCACTTGCACCTGCTCCCCATCTGCAAAGGAAAAGAAGCTGGAGGGCTCCTTAAGTAGGGAAACAGAGTGGCAAGCAGGAAGGCACCAGGTTGGCGTGGCTTGCTAAGTGGTGAAAGAGCGGCAGGCAGGAAGACACCAGGTGGGCAGGGCTTGCTAAGGGGTGAAAAAGAGCGGGAAGCAGGAAGGCACCAGGAGGGCGGGGTTTGCTAAGTGGTGAAAAAGAGTGGGAAGCTGGAAGGCACCAGGTGGGCGGGGCTTGCTAAATGGTGAAAAAGAGCGGCAGACAGGAAGGCACCAGTTGGGTGGGGCTTAGGCTAGGTGACCTAGATCCACTTGCACCTGCTCCCCATCTGCAAAGGAAAAGAAGCTGGAGGGCTCCTTAAGTAGGGAAACAGAGCAGCAAGCAGGAAGGCACTAGGTGGGCGTGGCTTGCTAAGTGGTGAAAAAAAAGAAAAAAAAAGAAAAAAACCCTAAAGACCCACACTCAAGGCCCTTCATGCCCAAAATGGCCATAAATTACCAGTTCTTTTGTAGTGATAAGTGGGTGCCCTGTCAAATTCTCGGCTCAATTCGGGTCTCTGTGGCAATGTTGGCAGCGTTCCCTATTATTCTGTTGTCCTACGACGGGCAGTGTACGCTCTGTCCTTCCTTCACCAAGAGGGTAGCGGTATTCAGACACACCACCAAACTCAAGATGGCGTTTGTCATCAACAGTCATAGGAATTAAAAACCAGACCAGCCGTTGTCAACACCACTACTACTGGTGTATGTAACTGCTCATTCTGAAGCTCATCACATTAAAATGCTTAGGTTAGCTGCTTCTTCTGGGCTGATACTACCTGTCTCCTGTTCTTTTCTTCTCTCACCCGCTTCCTGAATCCTCTTGCTCCTTGTCCTTCCCTGGCTCTGTCTATTCATCCTTCCTTACTCTGCTGCCTAGCTTAGGCCTGCTCGGTCCTAGCTCTATTTGCTCAGCTGGTTCCTAATATTCTGGTCCTTGTTCTGCTGCAGTCTCCAGCCATAGATGTTCTTCAGCTCCACCTTTCTAGTGTACCACCCCAGAAATGTTTTTCTTCCCAGCAAGGGTTTTTCCTTGTTGGTCGCTCCTTGCTGCTGGGGCCTCCTTGTCCACATCCTAGGGCAGGATTGTGTTCCTGGAGAGGCTTTCTTAACCCATCCTGGCATCAAAGACTTAAGGTATGTGATAGGCCCTGAAGACAGATCTGGCGCACCTAGCGACCTGCCCTTTTTACTGCATTTTGTGCTGCATTCTTAATGGGGGGCTAGCCACTTAAACCCCCTCCAATGCCCAAACCTCTCACCGACCCTTATCACCATAGCAATTCATATAAAATGTTCCTTTGTCTGCCTTGGGCTGCTATTTGAGCAGTCATTTGGTCCTGCCAGCAACAATTGTGAATTTCTGGGGTGTTGTGGAGACTGGGCCCCTATTATGCAGTTGCTGTGCTCTTCTGGGAACAATCTGCAAATAAATATAGAAAAGCCCTCACAGGACAAGGCCACAAGGTTGCGCGACGCAGGTGCACAGGAGACGCTGCCCATCGGTACGTAATACCTCGTGTCTATGTCCACTCATCTTAACCTTTAAAAACGGAGAATCGGACCCTCTGCAGCAAAGCCCTCTCAGGACTATGCTGCGGTGTTGTGCGACACAGGTGTTTGGCGATGAAGGGGTCAAAACGTAGAGTGCGAGCATGCAGTGCAGCTGTCGACCAGTGGCGACCGCAAGGTAAGACGTGTGTGGTGGGGGACACAACCATTACTGCATCCTACTAAACCGCCCTACCTTGCACTTAACTCCATTTCAATGCGTATCTCATTCTGCATTGTTTCTACGCATTCATTAGGCTATCCTGCTCCCAGGTAGTCATACCTTTGTTTTCTGCTGTTCTTGCAAGCTGTTTCTCTGTTTTTCTGTTGCATCTGCTGCATTTTCTCCCCATCTAGGTTTTGTTTAGGCCTCAATCACGGTTTCTCTGCATTCAGCTGCTGTCATGCTTTTTCCCTCTAGGTGAATATTTTGTCCTCTATCACTTTACCTTGCATCTCTTATGCTGTGATTTCTACTGTTGCCTTGCAGGCTTTTGCTCTCTTGGTTGAGCTGAGCATGGTTGTCTCCCATCGCATTCTCCATGCACTGCCTGTTGCTGCCCATGCTGCTTGTCTCTGCCTGCAGTCTGCTTTTGCCGGTTGCTCACTCTGTTACCTGCTCACCCCCTTGATCCCGACTCCCCTCCTTGGGCATCCTGTGGTGCATAGCTCTGTGCAGTGTTTTCCTTCTCTTCTCCTCCCCACGCTTCTCCTTTGCCTCCCTCTATCACACCCACTACGGAGCTCTCAATTACCCTCCGAAAAGAGGGTCCACATTCAAGCCTGCATCTCTGCAGCCTCTAACAACACAGTCAAACTTTTCAAAATCTGCAATGAGCTTGCCAATCCTTCTGCAGTATCCTCCTCCGCTACCCCCACCCAGGCGGTAGAAGCACGGCTCTGGCTTCTATTTCACCACTAAAATCTAAGACATCCTGTTTGCACTCTCCACCACTTCTCCTTTCTCTTCCCCCTACCCTCTCAGGCCTGCCTTGGCCACCCCCTCCTCTCCTTCTCTCTGCCTTCTCTTCTGTAACACCTGAAAATGTTTCCAGACAAGTCTGGCCGATGAAGGTTTCATCTAAACAGGTGAGCCCCGGATCCTCCAGATCCATCAAGGACAACATTGGTTCGCTCGCTCCAGTCTTGGCTGATTTCTGTAATCACTCCTTGCCACTGGCACTTTCCTCTCCCTTCTGAAGCACTCCCTTCTGAACCCCCTACTAAAAAAGCCTTCTGCCGACCCCTCCATTCTGACAAACTATCGCCTGAACTCTATCACTCGTTTCTTGGGCAAACTCCTGGAGAAGTTGACTATCTCCCAGCTAACCCTCCACACTGAATCTGTTGGTTGTCTCCATGACCATCGGTCTGGCTTCAGAGCAGCCAGAGGGATGGAAACTGCTCTCTTGAGCACCTATGAAGATCTGCTCTAAAATCTTGACTCCAGCTCTCCCTCTGTCATCATTCTCCTCGACCTTTCCTCTGCTTTTGATATGGTCAACCGCACCATCCTGATTACTCATCTCTGCAAGACCTTTGGCATCACGGGTCAGGTTCTGGTGTGGCTCACCTCCTTCCTCCTGGGCCAACCCTCCCAGGTACAGCTTGGTTTCTTTCTCTCCACCACCTCTCTCTCTATGTGTGGTGTTGCCCAGGACTCTATGCTCTCCCCCTGGTTCTTCAACATCTACGTGGCCTTTTTGGCCCTCCTGATCTCTACTTTCACCTCTAACTTTCAGTGTTGTGCGGATGACACGCAGCTCTCTTTCAGACTACCCTTGGCCTCCTCCTCCTCCTCCTCCTTGCTCATCCACGACTGTCTATCTGCTATCCAGTCATGGTATGCCTCTAACGATCTCTGCCTCAATGCCAGCAAGACTGAGATCCTTCTCATTGGGACCCCTGCTCCTGCTTTCCCTCTCTCCCTCTGGCCGTCCTCCTTGGGCCCTCTGCCCTCACCCTCTGGTGAGGCAAAAAACCTTGGCGTGATCTTCAACTCCACACTCTCCTTCTCTCCATTCATCCCAGACCTTGCCAGGAAGACCCACTTCGAGCTGTACTACCTCAAAGATATTCCCCCTATTCTTACCTTCCCCCAGTGGCTTACTGTCTCCAGAGCTCTGGTTCTCTCTAGGCTGGACTACTGCAACAGTCTCTTTCTCAATCTGCCTACCTCTACTCTTCGCCCTCCTGAACTCCTCCAGAACAGGACTGCAAGACTTATCCTTAGCCTCAAGCGCAGGGACGGCATCTCTCTGGCCCTGGAATACCTCCACTGGCTCCTGCTGAGTGCAAGGATCACGTTTGAGACTCTCTGCATCATCCACAAGGCTTTCTGGGGCAGTTGCCCTCTCTTCCTAAGTACCTTTCTCTTAGAGTCCTTCAGTAGTCTACCTATAACTCTCTGTGGGTGAGTGGCTTCTCCAAGCAGAGATTGGGGTTAGAACTCTCTCCTCTGCAGGTGCCTCCCTCTGGAATGGCCTCCTTGCCTATCTCTGTCTTGTGCCGGTCCTCCTTACGTTTTGGAAACTCCTCACGACCCACCCTTTCTCTGCTTCTTTCCCTCTCCCTCTACCCTGCTAACCTTCTCTTGCTCCTGCTCCATCTGCTGACTGGCTGTCTGCCCATCCTCTGAGCCTTACAGAACACCAGCACCCGCCTGACCAGTCCCCCTGCACTTGCCACCTTTCCCTACTGCACTGCCTCCTGGCTAACCTTGCACTACCGGGCTGGGATTGCCCCTTTGAGTCCCAGCCTCACAGCACTTTACTCAGGGCCCTCCTGCTCTGGGTGCACTTCTCCCTGTACCTTCTCCCCTGCACTTCTTGTTTGCGCACGTGCACAATCTCCATGCACATGCTCTAGTAAGATTGTTGTCTTGTCCTCCCTCTGTTTCCCTTTGCCTTGTTGCGCCTTGAAACATAATAAATAACAAATCAATCAATCAATCAATGAATCAATCAATCAATCAATGGAATCACATCTTTACAACCACTCCCCTAGGCTGCAGTTGCCCAGTTAGGCTTACAGGTGGCTCTAGGGTGAACCAGAAATAAAATCGGTTTACTGGAAAATATGATTTTATGGAGGAAGGAGTGAAGGGAAAGGAAGTGTCAGGAGTAAAGCGAGAGGTGATGGAAGGATTGAAGAGAGAGGCGGAGGAAGGAGTGAAATAGAGGAGTTGGAAGGAGTGAAGAGAAAGGTGGTAGAGGGATTGAAGAGAGTAGAAGCGGAAGGAGTCTACAGAGAGCTGGCTGGAGGGAGAAGGAGCAAGGAGAAAGAAATGATACACCCAAAGGAGGTTGAGAGGTCCCTCAAAACAGTAAGTAGAAGACTTCTTAGGGAGAAGGAGACTGGAGGTGGAGTCATGAGAGAACTGATCAATAAGGAAACAGAGGATATGACTCATGCAAGGCCAAGTCCTGTCCTCAGATGTCTAGAAATGGGGGCTATACAAACAAGTGGTGAACTCGTTGAAGAGTTACAAGTACAGACACAGATGTTCGGGGGTAGAAGTGAGGTACAGTTGTGTACAAGATTGTGGCAACCCATGAGGGCAAAGTTGGTGAGAATTGAGCTAGGGGCCTCAAGCAGGGATGTGGCAAGAATCCTGACCCTAATCCTAGGGACAAGGTAAGCTTACCAGCCAACTAGTGGTGGATCCAGGGTTTTACTAGCTGCTGTCTTACCTCAGCCTACACTTGTTTTAGGAGTTAGCAGAACATATCAGTTGTACATAAGGGGACTTTTTGCACCCTGTTTGAGGGTAACCCCTGTTGATAGGTTTGCGGATAAAACCATTGGCATATGCAGTGT
The DNA here is from genome assembly GCF_040938575.1 of Ambystoma mexicanum. Classification (NCBI taxonomy): domain Eukaryota; kingdom Metazoa; phylum Chordata; class Amphibia; order Caudata; family Ambystomatidae; genus Ambystoma; species Ambystoma mexicanum. The sequence goes on from NC_090933.1 coordinate 757,708,154, forward strand.
AATCACTAGTCAAAGTACAGTTTTGTTTTATTTTAAGTAACTAGAAGTTGTACCCAAGAGAAATAGACAAAGGTATGTTCATATTTCATACTTTTTACATTGTCTAGACCATGGAATCTACCTGCATTCCAAATTTTAGGTTTGTAGTATGTTGGAAAGTATGCTGACCATTTAAAAAACACACACACACACACATACACACACATACACACACACAGAAACACACACGCACACGCACGTTCAGGCACGCACGCATGCACACACATAAACGTTTTACCTACCTTGTGGGGACTATGTGTGGAAACCAGCCTTGTGGGGACTAACCTTTCCCAATGTTCTGGAAATGTGTTAATAGCAGAAATATATTCAGAAAAAATTCATAATACAGGATCCAACTTCAAATTTGCGAAAATACTTATTTTTATTCGCGTGTTTGGTACCATCTTTGCGGGGACTTGAACGTGTGTTACCATCCTTATGGGGACTTACCACATTATTCTTATTTGGGATGGAATGTATAATGAGCAAATGAAAAAATGCTTACTTTATAGTACTTAGTATACAATATATTTTATATACAAGTACATTCCTGATATCTAGGCACCACAACAGATGGATTAGGATGTTTTTGAATGTGCAAGATGTTTAATTTGCATGTGAAACTTAAAGGCAGTTTGTTCTGGCAGTAAACACTATTATAAACACTAAAAAAACTTCCAGGAAAGAGAACTGTGGCACAGGAGATACCATGATTGACCCAGGATTACACTTTGTGATAAAAAAGGAAGCAGGATTTCAAATTCAAGTTTCATTCTTCCACAGGCACCATCTTCCCTATTTACACATCTCCTCTTTAGGAATGATGAGGTGTTGTTATCTACTTTTGGATCATGTTTAATATTAGTGAAGTTACCTTTCCAATAGAGATCATGTTTGATTATGGTCAATTTAAATTCTCCAAAGCAATTCTAAGTGATAATCATGATAAGGTCCCCACAGAGATGGTGTTCAATTATGACAATGGTATGGTCCCCACATAGATGGTGTGTGATTATGATAACACCAAAGTCCCCACAGAGATGGTGTGTGATTACAATGATGTTAATGTCCCCACAAAGATGGTGTGTGATAAGAAAGAATGTTATTAAAGACACACAGAGGCCATGCAGAGGTCAACAAAAGATGGGAACTCAATCATTTCTGTCCAGTGTTAAACTCCCCGTTTGTCCTCATTTCTCATCTCCTATTGCCCACCTAAATGACTTACCTATCCTTTGCCTACTGCTTTACACTACACAAATATATCCATCTCACACATGACAGCCTTATGCATATTAATACCACATGAACCAGATAGAGGCATGCCAAAGTTCTAACCTCTATCCATTTTACTCATCCCCTAATCCAGTGGCTAATTCGGCATACTAGCACACTCATTTAATAGACCTTGGGCCCTCATCTCCATATAAATGAGAAATCCAAGTGCCACTTTCACAAACCATACTGAACCATACCAGCATTGGGCACTGAGGTAGGTACGGCCTCCACTTGTCAACACTGCAGGCTTTTCAGACGACTCCCCATCTAACCCACTAAGACCCCAACACCAGTTTCCTCTAGTAGAACTATGTGCAATAAAACCCCCAAAATGTCGAAGCTTCTCTATTAAAGACGTTTCATTTTATTGGTTGTGTGTGATAATGATGTTGAAGTCCTCAAAGAGATGGTGTTTGAATATAATGATTTCAATGGCCCCACAAAGATGGTGTATGCATATTCAGATTTTTAAGTCCCCACAAAGACGGTGTACGATGATAATAACATTAACATCCTTTACAGAGATGGTATATGATAACAGTGATGATTATGTCCCCATGGAAATGGCATGTTGCTATAATGATTTTAAGTTTGTTACAGAGATGTGTGATAATGGTGATGATTAAGTCCCCAGAGAGATAGTGTGTGCCATAAAGGAGGGTGAAGACCCCACAGAGATGGTGTGTGATAATGGTAATGATTAAATCCCCACAAAGATGGTGTGCGATTAAAAATAGGTTGAAGTCCCCACAGAGATGATGTGTGATTATTGTGATGTTAGAGTTAAAGTCCCCATGGAGATGGTGCGTGATAATGGTAATGATTAAGTCCCCATAGAGATGGTGTGTTTTTTTTAAATTTATTTATAATGTGTGCCAGACCCGAAGGTATCAGGGCACAGAAGAAGCAAGAAGACTTTCAGCTTAGGTTACATAGTGGCATATAAAATACAGGTCAGAATATACAGATGCATAATGTACACGATATAGCAGAAGCATAGATACATACGATACAAGAATAACACTATACAAACGGGACATAAATATATAGAGCACCCTGGTGTGTTATTATAACGATGTTAAAGTCCCCACAGAGATGGTGTATGATTACAATGAGGATGAAGACCCCACAGAGATGGTGTTTGAAGATAATGATGTTAAAGTCCCCACAGAGATGGTGTGTGATAACGATGATGATTATGTCCCCATAGAGATGGTGTGTGATTATAATGATGGAAAAGTCCCCACAGAGATGCTGTGTGATAAAAATGAGGCTGAAGACCCCCACAGAGATGGTGTTTGAATATAATGATGTTAAAATCCTCACACAGATGGTGTTTGATTTTGATGATTAGAATGGCTCCACACAGATGGTGTATGTATATTCAGATTTTTAAGTCCCCACAAAGATGGTGTACGATGATAAAAACATTAATGTCCTTTATAGAGATGGCATATGATAATAGTGATGATTATGTCCCCATGGAGATGGCATGTGGGTATAATGATTTTAAGTTTGTTACAGAGATGTGTGATAACGGTGATGATTAAGTCCCCAGAGAGATAGTGTGTGTCATAAAGGAGGGTGAAGACCCCACAGAGATGGTGTGTAATAATGGTAATGATTAAGTCCCCACAAAGATAGTGTGCGATAAAAATAGGTTGAAGTCCCCACAGAGATGGTGTTTGAATATACTGATCTTAAAGTCCCCACAGACGTGTGTGATTATTTTGATGTTAAAGTCCCCATGGATATGGTGTGTTATTATAATGATGTTAAAGTCCAGACAGAGATGGTGTATGATTAAAATGAGGCTGAATACCCCACAGAGATGGTGTTTGAAGATAACAATGTTAAAGTCCCCACAGAGCTGGTGTGTGATAACAATGATTATGTCCCCATAGAGATGGTGTGTGGTTACAATGATGTAAAAGTCCCCACAGAGATGCTGTGTGATAAAAATGAAGCTGAAGACCCCACAGAGATGGTGTTTGAATATAATGATGTTAATGTCCCCACAGAGATGGTGCATGATGGATGAGTATGTCCCCACAGAGCTGGTGTGTGATAACGATGATTATGTCTCCATAGAGATGGTGTGTGATTATAATGATGTAAAAGTCCCTACAGAGATGCTGTGTGATAAAAATGAAGCTGAAGACCCCACAGAGATGGTGTTTGAATGTAATGATGTTAATGTCCCCACAGAGATGGTGCATGATGGATGAGTATGTCCCCATAGAGATAGTTTATGATTATAATGATGTAAAGGTCCCCACAGAGATACTCTGCCATAAAAATAAGGCTGAAGGCCCTACACAGATTGTGTTTGATAGGGGTGGTGTTAAAGTCTCAGAGATACTGTCATAATGATGATGCTACCTTCCACACAGAGATGTGTGACAATTGTGATGTTAAAGTCAGTGATGATATGCACCAGCATAAATATATATATAATTGAAAATTGTATAACCTGGCTTATGCTATTTTCGTGGCTTCTTGGCATTATGCTCTGCAATAGAAGAAGGTGGGGGTTGGTGGCAGCAGAGTAAAAGGTGAGCTGCAGATTCTTAAGTGTGATTAGTACAGATTTGGATACATCGGTTTACTGTGAGGTTGTGAAGTGAGGTTGTGAAATGGATACATGGGTCTTGCGTAGACATATGCGCCCAGGTGTGTTGTATTATATACTACTAGCAGGTGTACCCGTGCTTCGCACAGTAAATCCTACTTAAGTCCTAGTTTGAAGTTTATTTAATAAACTAAACCAATGCTTCTTTGAAGACAAAATTGCTAGTGTTTCCTGTAGGAGCTAGTGTGAACAATTTGTCTTTGTTTCCAACTCTGAACCAAGCCACATAAAGCTGACCATTAAAACAGCATGAGTCACATAAATCGATTCCAGCTACTTTGAGTTGGAGCATTGAGATTGCACAGCAACATTATTGGTGTCCTGATCTACAGCCGAGGCAGCAGCGACCTCAACATAAGTGCTGTCCCCGTTTAGGGCTGAAGTGTGTAAGATTGAAGTGCTGTACCTGTACGTGTACGACTGAAACATGTACGCTTTGTACTGTTGAGATGGCATACATTCATCAGCTTCCATGCGAAATGAAGTTCCTGTAATTATCATGATAGATTTGCCATGATGTGACTGACAATGTCATTGGGGACACTATAGAAGAGTCATGCACCATTTCCTGTCACCCGCATTACTACAAAAGCACTGTTTTGTGTCAACCGCATGACTTCAAAAGTGAGTGCCGCTAATGTCAGCTAGAATGCTGATAGTGTGGAAAGTTTGGAACAATGAACTGCTGAAGTTTTCATGAACTGCTGAACTTTAGCAACAATGAACGTAGAACTACAGCGGAACTATGGTGCAGAGAGCTATATGATGGGGGAAAGCATTGCACATTGCTTAAAAAAATCTGAAAAAGGTCTATTTTATATGTGTTACATTGTCTACACCATGGAACCCTACCCACATGCCAAATTTCAGGTTGGTAGCATGTTGGGAAGTATGCTGAACATTTCGAACAGACACACATACATATCCACAAACTTCCATTTTATATATATGGGAATATGGGATACATTACTCACCGTAATCGTATTTCTGGTGCTTGTATCTGCTTAGATTCACATGCTCTGCATAGTCCAACATCTAGTGGAAGTTGCAGAGTATCACAAGATTTGTTTTCAAAACTCAAAAATGGACGTTGACAGGCTGTGTTAATAATACTAGCCCTAGTGTGACCTGTACTGTACACATGGTCCTTCACGCGTCGATGTCCCTCAGATTGTTTATTTCTGACATGAGGTTGCATGAAGTGTAGCGTGAGCACAGATGTAATGAAGCAGAAACAGTGATAGCCCAGAAAACATCTGTGTGTCTTCTACTCCAGAAGGGGAGGAAGGGTGGGCACGTTCATCTAAGCAGATAAAAGCACAGAAATACAATTACAGTGATTAATGTATCCCTTCTGGAGCTTGTGGATCTGCTTAGATCACATGTTCTGCATAGATTACCGAGCAGTATCTGGAGAAAGAGGTGGGAAGTGAGAAGGTACAGCAGCAAAGAGATGTTTTCGGACACCTTATCCCACCTGTAAATCTGCTTTAGAGTGTGTGTTAATGCAATAATGCTGTGGGAACGTATGGATGGAACTCAATGTAGCAGCTTTGCAAATGGCGTCTAGAGGGATGTTTGCAATGAAAGCTAGGGTAGCTACTATACCTCTGGTAGATTGAGCCCTTGGTGTGAAAGGTAAGACTTTCCTGGATAGGGAATAGCAGAGCTGTATGCACTTGACAATCCATCTGGAGATGGCGTTCTTTGACATGTGATCACCTTCCCTTCCAGGTGCTATGGAAACAAAGAGTTGGTCTGTTTTCCTTAGAGGTTTAGTTTTGTTCACATAGTACAAGACCACCCTCCGTACATCAAGTGTACGGAGGCTTCTTTCTGCTCAGTTAGATGGATGTGTTCTGAGGACAACCTTGTCCTTGTGTATTATGAAGAAATGGTCTTGTGCGGAAAAATCCTGTAGCTCGCTGACTCATTTTATAGAGATGATGTCTACCAGGAATGCAATCTTGTAAGTCAGATGTTTTAGGCTGGCATTGCGCATAGGCTCAAAGGGTGGACCCATGAGCTTGGAGATCATAGCACTGAGATCCCAACCCTGAGGAGGGTTGGAAATTGAGGTTACAGCCTCTTTATCCCTTCAATGAATGCCTTAATGACTGGAACTTTCCACCAGGACACCTTGTTCTGTGAAGTGGTGTAAGCTGACAGAGCTGCCAGATGCACTTTGATGGAATTAAATACTAGGCCATAATGTAGAATGTTAGCTGGGGAACAATGTTGGGTTTAGTGTTTGTGACATGCACCATTTCACAAATCTCTTCCACTTATTGAAATAGCAGTGTCTGGTGTTGAGTTTTTGTGCCTCCTTTAGGATATCCATACACCTTTCTGGAAGATTCAAGTGGCCAAATTCTATGACTTCAGGAGCCAAGCTGCCAAGTTCATAGATTTAGGGTGCGGGTGGAGGGATGCTCCCTTGTATGTGTTAGCTTGTTGTATGGGCACGGGAGCTTGATTGGGTCGCACATCGCCAGTTTGAGCAGATGTGGAATCTAAGGTTGTCTGGCAAACATGGGAGCAACCACAATTAGAGTTACCTGTTCCTGGTGCATCTTGTGCACTATTTTGCTCAGGAGCGGTGTCAGGGGATGGGGGGGGGGGGGGTGTTGCCCAAGCACATTTCCCTGACCAGTTTATCCACAGGGCGTTCCCCTTGGACCCTGGTTGGGGAAACCTGGACGCGAAGTCTGGGCATTGTGCGTTTAGGCTTGTGGCAAACAAGTCTAATGGGGGGTGACCCCATTGTGAGAATATTCTGTCTCGAAAGGATATCTCTGTCGAGTTGGCACTCGTGTTCTTCTGGTAGAGGGTATCTGCTTAGAATGTCTGCCAGAGAATTGAGTTCCCCTGGAACATGCTCAGATGTTAGGAAAATATTCTGCTTGAGTGCCCACTTCTGTATTCTTGAGGCTAGCTTGGACAGACTTTGTCTCTTTGCTTGTTTAGGTAGAACATGGCAGTTGTGCTGTCTGTGAGGACCTGCACTGTTTGACCTGCCAGATGTTGCTGAAAGGCTTGAAGAGCCTTGAGGACTGACAATAGTTACAGGAAGTAGATATGTTTCTGTGCTGTAGTGCATGTCCATTGGCCATGGGATGTGTGGTGGAAGAAGTGAGCCCCCCCATCCGGCGAGTGATCCATTTGTAGTGAGGATCGCTTGTGGTGGTGGAACGCGAAAGGGTTTTCCTTCGAGTAGGTTGTCCCTGGACCACCAGCAAAGAGCCTGTACCAAGGTTAGCGAAACAACCACTAGATCATCCCCTGACTGCTTGCCTGAGTCCATTGTTTTGCTAACCATTCCTGCATTGGACACATGCGCAAGTGAATGCATGAGGCCCTCATCCCGAGCAAGTACATTGCTTTGCGTACAGTTATTTGGCGACCGACTTTGTAGTGAGGTACTCGCAGCAGCATGTTTTGTACTCTCTCGTTTTAGGGGAAATTCAGTTCCTCTTTTGTCTTTAGAATAGCCCATAGAAATTGTTTTATTTGTCTAGGGACTTAGCTTGATATCTTTTTGTTGATGGAAAAGCCCAGATTGAAAAGAAGGTCTATTGTCTTTTGAGTATTTTGTTGGCAAATTTGAGGAGATTCCCTGTTAATTAGTCATCCACATAAGGGTATACTGGGATGGACTTTCTGCGCAGGTGTGCTTCCACCACCACCAGTACCTTGGTGAATACTCTTGGTGCTGAGGCAATGCCGAAGGGGAGTACCTTGAACTGGTAGTGAACTCCCACTATCTTGAAGCACAGATATTTTCTGTGCGCAGGGAGCATTGAAATATGAAAATATGCATCTTTCATATGCAATGTTGCCATGTAATCCCCATTTGTTTTAGGTGTGGAATCTCCCCCTCAAGCGGGGTCATGCGAAACCTTTGGGGTTTGACATATTTGTTCACAGGCCGCAGATCTAGTACTGGGCGCATGGAAAGGTCATTCTTTGGCACAGTAAGTTGAATAAATACCCTTGTTTACCTGATTTGCTGGAACGATCTACATGCGTCCTTTTCCAGCAGTGCCTTTACTTCTTCCAACAGTATTTGTTTTTCTTCTGTTGTCATTTTCCTTTGTCTCGGCGGGTGGTAGGGTGGTTTTTGTAACAGCTCAATTCCCACCTGTCACGGTGGACAACACCCACTTATCTGACGTTATCCCCTCCCATGCGTGGGAGAAGTGTGAAATTCTGCCTCCTACTGGAGTGGCATGGGAGGGGACCTGAAGCGGGGCATCATTATTTGGGAGAGGTGGAGCCTCTCCCAGGTAAGGTTCTTCCCTTCTATTTCCTCATTTAAAATTGGGAGCAGAACCTTGACCTTGCGATTGGCCCCAAGACAAGGACTGTTCACCTTGAGTGTAGCCCATGGAATGTTGAGCACCCTGAACCCAAAACCTTCTAGAGTTTGAGGAACCCCGTTGAACATAGGGCTTGTTTGTCAATTGGCCAAGGGATTTGAGCGTCGTATTCGTCCTTAGCACTCTTAAGGGCGTCTTCAACGACCTTCCTTTGCACAACACTATTATACTGGCAAGAAAGTAAGGATAACTAGTTGTCTCAGCTCATTACTGTTGCAACAACATGAAGAACCAGACGTTATTATCCAAGCCTTCATGCTCTGTACACTTATCATGCCTCTCCCCAGTACCCACTGCTATTCCATAGGACTGTGCCATGTCTATGTTAATGTGCCCCCTTCCATTTACTGCCTCCCACTTAAACATGCTCATCAATCGGCCTCGGCTTTCTTTCAACCTCTTTAATGGTTCAGACACAAGAATTAAGATTGCTCAAAAGCCTTTAAAAATGTTACATTATGACAGTTTCATAATTGGATACCTTACTTTTATTGTTTCAAAATATTAAGCTATAAGTCAACCAGGACAGCATAGTCAAATACCTGCAAGAGAATAGTCACACCTTTTCTCCAGAGTCACTCCTATTATGAGAGTAAAATATAGGATGTAAGCATAGGAGGGGTCGACCAGTTGAACACTGCCATATGCTGTTCGCTTGGGGAATTTCAATTCTATCACAGAGCTTCACTGTGAAGTAGTAGATGTGATTACACACTGAGCCACAATACGAGTTAGGCAGTAATTCTGCGATAAATTAGTGGAAAATGAATCAGTGTTACCGCCACTTGATCAGGAAGAATTTCAGCCTGATTACAAGTTGTGGTGGTGTAATTCCCCATTCATTGGATGTAATGGGGCTTTCTTTGTGGAATTACCGTGGCAGAATTCTGCCAAATCTGCTGATTTTTTGGCGTTGAGTGGGAAGATTTTGCTCCAGGGTTTTGCTGGAGATAAAACTTCAATTGAAAGCTGAAAGTCATAATTTGGCATAGTAGTAAAATTGGGGATAACTCAGTTACTGACAATTTTATCACTTACCACCCAAATCGTAATGAGGCCCGCTGTCCTGTGATGGACTTAAAACTCCCCAACGATTTACACTGCAGAGACATCATTGTTACACTCGCTATCTCTGTGAGAACGTTCACACACCATTCCTCTGGGGACTTCAGTGTAATCACACATTATTCCTGTGGGGCGGGGACTTCAATTTGATGACATACCATTGCTGTGCGGACCTCAATTTGATGACACACCACTACTGTGGGGACTTCAAAATCATCACACACTATCCCTCCGGGTACTTCATACCATCCCACACCATGCCGGTGGCAGCTTGAGTATAAACTAGCATTAGCCTTCTGTTGAATTTAGTATCATCCCACACAAGCAAGATAAGACATTTCAATATATTCTCAATTTATTTTTCAATGTTGCGAGGATACCTTCAGTATAATCATACACCTTCTGTATCATCACAATCTATTCCTCATCAGACTTTAACATCGTGAACGCTACAAAACATTTTGAAATGTCAATGTAACAGCACACCTCCTCACATACACTGAATAAAGAAGCAGCCCAATTCACAAAGGGCATCGGAATTAACGCATCTTAAATGTGCTCATTCAGATGCTCTTTTTGTACCCCTTTCTGAATTCACATGCTTTGAAATGCCCTGAAACAAAGGCGTTCCCACTGTGCCATTTGAAACAGGTGCAGGTGGAGGCACTAATCATGTAGGGTAATTTCGTACCCTGTCATAATTTTTCTTTAGAAGTGTGACAATCGCGGGTTAAACCGCTGCATTCACACTAGCATTTCAGCCCCTGAAACTGGGATGAACTGCTTTTCTGTGTCTTTTCATTGTGAGAAACCAAAGGGTGTCTCACTTTCTAAACCCTGCGGGTCTCTTGCTCAGGTGGCTGGATCACAGACATCACCTTTGGGTCCAGACCCTGGGGGTGCAGGAGGATCACCTGGGTGAGGGGTCCTCAGGGAGTGGGGGTGAGACATCTGACGGGGATAAGCGGTATCCCACTTTTTCCTTTACCACTACCCAATCCTATGTCATAGGATATGCCCACCTCCCATGTGATAAACCTGATGGTGTCTCACCCTCTAGTCCCCAGAGATCTGTCACCCAGGTGACCAGGACATTGCCATGGCTATTGAATCCAGTGCCTGGGGGTGGACCATTGGGGGAGGATCACCTCGATGAGGGATGTTCATAGAGTGGAAGTGGGACATGTTAAGTATGAACATCCGGACAACCGCAAGTTAAAGGAACTGCTTATTTTAAGTTATATTTATAATGAAAGGGCCTCCAGCTGCATAACACTACAACCAGGCACACAGGAAAGCAGCAACAGATTCACTTGGAATTTCAACAAAAGTAAACAGCAGCATCATAGCCAAATGGAATGTTCTCTTACAGTATGACATACCTCCATTCCAGGCTACATTGAATAGACAGGGCTGTATTCTTTCCATGGCAATACTTGCTTTCCATTGTTATTGAACACAACATTTATCTTGCTTATATTTCTATATCTTGAACCTACATCTTAATTGACATATATATATGCCTCATAAAAGCTACACCATAACACATCTCCCTCCTTTATTTTATTCCAAAAACATCATCCACCCCTTTTCACAAAAGCAACACGATTCAAGTTCCACACTTGTCCTCCCACTACCCGAATCGCTCCACGCAGCACCGCAATTCCCTTTACAGGATCGGAATATAGTGCTTCTCCTTTCTTCTTCAACACCCCTTTCTTTATCCTCACCATGTCTCCACATTCAATTCTCAGTTTTCTTCCCTCTCCTTGCATTCTCACGCGCTCTCCATTCCTTCTTTTTCTTTTTCAAATCTTTGCTCACACCATCTACCACATAATCACTTTCTCTTCTTCTTCCCAACCATGGAGGACTGACCACCGTGTTTGGTTTACGTCCTCACATTAACTTGAAAGGGGTTATTCCCGTAAATGAATGAGGTGACATGCGCAGACCAAAAATCCTGTCCTGGATTGCAACTTTTCTATCACATCCTGTTTCAGTTGCCATCCTAATTCTTTCCATGATACATCTATTCATTCTTTCTACACACCCATTCGTCTCCGGGTGATATAACGCAGTCCTCTTGTGTTTGATTCCAGCCTCTTTGACATATTTTGCAAAACATCCACTAACAAATTGAGGACCATTGTCAGTCAGAATGCTTTCAGGGACACCTTCCATAGCAAATATCTGTTGTAACTCCTTTACTAAGGCCTCTCCGGTGGTCTCCCTTACTATACTAAACTCACACCAGCGCAAAAATAGATCGACTAGAACAAAGATACATTTTCCTCTTCCATACCCTAAATCAACTGGGCCCAGGATATCCACTGCCACATCTCTCCAAACTCCACCTGGTACTTCTACCTCTACCAGGGGTTGTTGTCTAGCCACTTCTCCTTTTCCAATCTTAGTACATATAGAAAGAAGACTGGCTGAGTGTCCTATGTCCCTATCAAATCCAGGCCACCAATACTTGTTACGTAAAACACTTTTTGTTCTGCTAATGCCAATGTGTCCTACATGAGCTAAATCAGTAATTCTGTTTCGTAACATTCTGGGAACCACAGCACGCTCCCATCTGAATAAAATACCACCTACCACACTTAGGTCATTCCTGACCTCCCAAAATGGGACGGTATCTTCTTTCAATTCTGTTTTCTTGGGCCAATCACCCAAATCCACATATGTAATAACCAACTTTAAACACTCGTCCTTGTCCATTTCCTCCAACCATTCTTCCTTGAACACTATGCCCTCAGTATTAATGAAAACCATTTCCATTTCCACATTCTCACCATATGAATCATTTTCATTCTCTTGTTTCCTTAACCTTGACAAACTATCTGCTAGTATGTTTTCTTTACCCAGAATTACTTTAACCACAAAACTGTGACATTGCATACGGGTAATCCATCCGGCAACCCTCCTGGACACCTTATCTAGGCCTTTATTCTCTAAAATTTCTTTAAGTGGTTTATGATCAGTGCACAACATAAAACATGCTCCCCATATAAAATTTCTGAATTTCTCCATGGCCCAATAACAGGCTAAAGCCTCTTTTTCAAGGACAGAATACATAAATTCAGCTCCTCTTAATCCTCGAGATGCATGTGCTATAATCTCTTCCTTTCCCTTATCATCCACTTGAGACAACACTGCACCAATCCACATTTCGGATGCATCAACAGTGACTTTACTCTGGCGGTACGTATCAAACTGTCCTAATGGTTGTGCTAAATCTATTTCCTTCTTCAATCTGACAAATTCACTCTCACATTTGGACGACCAGACAAACTCACTTCCTTTCTTCAGCAGTTTTCTCAAATCAGTCACCTTACTAGCATAGTTGTGTACAAACTTCTGATAAAATTCAGTCATCCCTAGGAATGATCTCAATTGTGCTTTGTCCTCTGGGCTTCTGATATCTTTTATGGCACTTACCAAACTCTCTTTTGGCTTTAAACCATCTGCCGATATTTCATGGCCTAAATATTCAACTTTAGAAACACCAAATTTACATTTTCCTTCCCTTAACACTATGCCATTCTTTTCAAATATCTCCAAAACTCTATGGAGTGTGTTATTGTATTCCTCTTCACTCTTCCCACAAAGCAACACATCATCCTGAAAACAATATACACCTCTGATTTTTCCAACCAAACTGTCCATGACCTTTTGAAAAACTGCAGCAGCAGATACAAGTCCAAAAGGCATGCGTTTGAACTGGAAAACTCCCTCATGAGTGACAAATGCTGTGAGCTTTCTGCATCGTTCTTCCAATTCTACTTGATGGTAAGCGGAAGCCATGTCTAATTTTGAGAATACCTTTCCTTGCCCAATTCTCAAAAGCATCTCTGACAGATTAGGTAGAGGATGGCGATCTACCAACACACACTTATTGAGTTGACGTACGTCCACACACAAGCGGAGCTCACCTGAGCTCTTCTTAACTACCACTAGTGGAGAAGTCCAGTCTACCCCTCCTGTTCTTTCAATAACATATAGTATCAACAATTTCGCCAGCTCCTCTTTAACTCCTTCTCTAATTGCCAAAGGTACTGGCCTCAATTTTGCAACCACAGGGATACTCCCTTTCCTTAACAAGATTTGATGCTGTATACCTTTAATCTTTCCAATGCCCTCTTTAAATACTTTGGGGTGTTTACTGATGATTGATTCATTCACTTGCAACACTTGTTCAGGACTATTGGGATCTAACTTGATCTTCAATTTCTTTTGTTCCCTCCACCACAGTAGAGTAAGACCTCTTTTGGTTACATACATGTTCCCTTCACATTCCCTGTCTTTAAATTGAAAGTGATTCTTACTATACCCCAAGAGATCAATGGGGTCCTGATTGTAGCCACCAGGCCTAATATCAGGTTTAAAAAGTCCTCGTACATCCCCTTTCACTACTCTTTCAAACACTTCCTTGGACAAGAGTGTTATTTTTGATCCTGAATCTGCCATCATCCATACTTCTTTACCATCCACTTTAACATTTGCATAAGGGCGCTCACATTCATCATCTTCATTATCCACATCATCAACTGCATTAATGGTATCAGCGATGGTGTTAACAATAACATTTTCCACTTGAAGTTCATTCTCATCATCAGAAGACTTCTGTCCCTCATCCTCAGTAACATATAGGACTTTTTCTTGAGTGTGTTGATCCAAAATGGAATGTTCTCTTACAGTATGACATACCTCCATTCCAGGCTACATTGAATAGATAGGGCTGTATTCTTTATATCTTGAACCTACATCTTAATATATATATATATATATATATATATATATATATATATATATATATATATATATATATATATATATATATATATATATATATGCCTCATAAAAGCTACACCATAACAGGACACCCAAAGGGTGAGACATGGTATGCCTTCCTTATACCTTTTCCCCATCCTACTACATAGGATACTTAGAAGCTCTACCCCCCTTTACAACACAAACACTTTCTTACACTGTGACAAACAACGGACTAAAACCAGACCCGTTTAACTGACATGTCCCAACACAATGGTCAGGCAGAGTCAGGCCATTGCCACTAATCACACACACCTGACTGCCCCTTCCCTTCCCCACAGGGATAAAAGACAGAGCACAAGAACATACTTTGGAGCAAGGCAGAACGCACAAGGACGCAGCTATTCCCGACTGGCAGTTCAAACGGAGAAGAAAGGCGGCGAGACCTGAAAGGAGGACGAGGAAGGACTTGCCCAGGTCCTTTTCAACTTAGCCATGCAAAACCTCTGAAAGGACAATCATAAGACTGGGAAGTCCAGCTGGAGTGTGGTGACAGGTGTCAATGGCACACAAGACCCTCCCGCGTTGATAGCGAAAGCGGGGAGCAGCGCAGGCTACCGTGGTGCTGTCCTTGACTCCCGAAATCAGAAACTGAAGCAAATTCAGAGAAGCCGGTGAGTCAAACAAAAGTAATAATAAACCAAACTGTGCGGGGCCCAAGCAGCAACACTGTGTGAACAAAGAACTTGTGTTTATGAACTTTAGAGAAAACCCAGTAAAGGTCCAGATACAGAGTGGTCCGGCGCAATGTGGGCGCCCATTCGAAGGACTCTGGCTGGGACCTTTTAAACTACAAATACCAAGAGGCATTGGGAAAGGCTGGCGTGAGGTGTCAAGCTGGTCATACAAGGGTTAAGCAAAACCCCTTGTACACTCGAAAGTCATTGACACGTGGAGAAGGCAAGTGAATTGTGTTAATAGAATTGTGTTCGAATGGGTATGTGAACCCGACGGAGGAGGGATTCCAGGAGAAAACTGAGGGAAGTAAATCCTGCATTGTGATAAAGCAAAGTGAACTGTGATATTGGCAAACGTGAACCCGGCTGAAGGATGCCTGCGAATTGGGGTAAACAGTGCTACCCCGTGAACATTGTGTTGACAAGAGTGAACTTGTCCACAGTGAATGACTGTTTAAAAATACATTGAGATTCTTGAATGTTATGTTTGAATAAAAGGCCGTAGTGAACTCGAAGGAGAGAGGCTAACACAAAGAGGGATCGAAGCATGGTTGAGGGAGATCCAAAGGCGAAGAGTAATCACCCAACGTGAAGATTTACTAAAATAGCTTTTGTTTTTGTTGTTTATGGCTCATCGGGTCCTCTGAGGCAAGAGACTGTGTGAAAGAGACTTGCCCACAGAAGGCTCTAATAATTTGGAAACAAACGTTAAGCTCATGCTGGAGAAGCCCAGCAGTGTGCTGTGCTGAAGAGTCCCGTCTTGTCCAGTGCTAAAAAAGTGGGGAAGGGAGACTCCGGCTATACCATCCTGACTTATCATTTTGAGAACAATTTCTTTTGTTGTGAACACTGTCCCACACTCTTTTGTAGCAGAGCGGTAAGGATTGGAAATAGTTTTTATTTTTTAGCATAGGCCCTTTTTCTTTGATTAAGACACCACTAGGACAGTATTATTATTATTTGATGGTCGTAGCTTGCTCCCATCTTAGATTTAGGTTTAGATTAGGTGTTTATCTTACCCATTTGTACAGTTTAATAAACACCCTTGAACTGTGATCACTTGTGTCTGTCTTATCTTGATACCATGCCTTCCCCCTACACCCAACCCACCCCCCCCCCCCCATTTCCTACATGAACACTGAGCCGAGGTAGAGGAGAGCTAAGAGCAAATATGCCTATACATTGCATTGGACATGTCGCACTAATACTGTTAGGCAATGTCAGCCACTTGACCGTGATTGCCTACACCTGAGGCCTATTAACACTCCCCACACGGTTAAAAAATAGATCTGTAATGGCAAGAATCCCACATTTGCAAATTAGGAAATGCCTCATCATTTGGGTGTGTGGGAAGCTTGGGGACATGAGTCGGGCCTGCTGGCAGGTGCCTCGTCAATGGCGGGTGGGTGGATGGGTGGGGGACATGAGCCGGGGCCTGCTGGCAGGTGCCCGTCACTGGAGTTGGGGGACATGAGTCGTGCCATGTGGGCTGCCTGCAGGGCATGGTGAGGGTTGTAGGGTAGTCCCCTGTGGTGTGGGCTGCCTGCAGGGCATGGTGAGGGTTGTAGGGTAGTCCCCTGTGGTGTGGGCTGCCTGCAGGGCATGGGGAGGGGGTAAGGCCACACCTGGGAGGGGCCAAAATGCAGAATCGCGTGTAAAACTTCCCACGTACCCCCGAAATACACGTACCCCGCTAACACAAGACCTATCACGTGTGAAACTCCCTGTGCACCCCTGAAATACACGTACACCGCTCGCACAAGGCCTATCGCATGTGAAACTTCCCGCGCACCCCTGAAATACACATACCCCACTCGCACAAGGCCTATCGCCTGTGAAACTTCGCGTGCACCCCCTCAATACATGTACCCCGCTCACACAAGGCCTATCGCATGTGAAACTCCCCGCCCACCCCCGAAATACATGTACCCCGCTCGCACAAGGCCTGTCGCGTGTGAAACTTCCTGCGCACCCCCGAAAATACATGCAGGCACCCCAGCCACCCTGGGCATGTCCCACAGGCAGCCCACTCACCCTCCCCATGCCCCGCAGGCAGGCCATCCACCCTGGGCATGCCCCACAGGCAGCCCACACCACAGGGGGTGCTTTTCCTATGCAACTTACGTGGCGCGAGCTGGGTACGTGTATTCGGAGGGTTGCGCAAGTACATTTTCACGCATTTTGTCTGCCGTGAGCGGGGTACGCGTAGTATTTTCACGCGATTACAGTGTAGCGGCCCTGTAAGCTCATGCACGGCCCTTTGCGCTGCATTGGGGATTTCAATGGCTTTTCATTGCGCAATGGGCGTTCTTGGGGGCGTAACTAGCGCTGCGGGATGTTCGCTGCGCCAGCGCTGAAAATGGCTTGGAAATTCCATGAATATGCGGTGTGCCAGAATGCTGTTTAGCGCACACGGCTGGCGCACGCTGGCGCACGCTCCTTATCTGCGCTGCTCGCGTGCGCTGCCTCTGCACTAAAATCTATGAATTACCCCCTTAGTATGTATAGGAATGTATCCCAACCCCCATCTTGACAACACTAATGTTTTTTGAAATACATACTTTGTTCTCACAGGTTTCGCAAGTCTGCCAAAATTGCCATGTAAAAGGAACTATGAAGTTCCTCCTTTACATAACACTTCCAATACATTGCACCATGTCACATGTGGCACTGGCCCTAGTACTCCCCTTTCTCTGTCAGAGTATACTCGGCAAATGTTGCTCATGCACACATTCGGATAGCCCACCGCAAATCATCATCCCATGTGTAGCATAAACAGGTGGGCTGCTCTACTGTGCAGCTGCTACCCTGCAATGTCTTTCCATAATACACAAGTGCACAAACACAATTGCAAACTATGCATCCACACTTAACGGTAATCTGGCCTTGTGTGACGAAAGGTAAATGTATTTTTTGCATGCAGAAAGGAGTTTGCATATGTGCAATTGCATTTGTATTAGTACAAATGACTTTTTACTGCATTTGCACAAGCGCAAATGCAGTTGTGCATGCACAGTCATACTGGTCTAGAAACTTGGCTGTGCATGCGCCTGGATGGACGCAGATGGAAGCACTGACGTCATACCTGCCCCAGACTAGGACACATGAACTGTAAAACCCTATCTGCAGGGAAGAGGCGGAGCCACAGACAGATTGTGTATGCTCTTGGGAATCCTGCATCGGAGACTCGTCACCTCCTATAATCTCAGGGAACAGAGCAAGTAGGACCTTTGCAGACGTGGACTGTCCAGAGTAGTGACACGCACATATCTGCAGTTTTGCCACGTGTAGATTCCAAACTACAGGCAGAGTCAGCTTGAATCCAGAACCCCACAACCCTAACAGCCACAGCACAGGCAGCATTGCAAGATGGTCACTTGTCTTCTTTGTGGAGGGTGTGTCATTTCCAAATGGCGACCACTCTGTCGGTGGCAAAGAGGTGGGAGCATCAGAGGTGCTGCAGCACCCGAGGTAACAGGTCCTGGGGGGACCTGTGCGGTCTGATGAAAATAATGCTGCCACAACACATTACACAGGGGGCAGACAGACTGGTGGCAGCTGTAGCACATACACATTCCTTTTTGAGTTGTCTGGATCTGTAACAGAACAGATGTATGCGGTAGCTGAGCTCACCTGGTCGTCGCAGAAGCACTGGCAGGGGCGGCCTGTGCTTCATCTGTACCTGCAAACCCACTAACCCGCACGGGCAGCATCATGAAGGCAGCGAACCACCCAGGCTGGCTCATGGATGGATGATCATGATGTTCCTTGTTCCCGTTTAAGGTATGTTTCCATCACCAGTTCCCCCAAAAAAGAGGCCCTATGCTCCCCTGAGGTCTACCGGGGAACCAGGGAAAGTCCTGGTGTCCCGGTGGGCCAATCCAGGCCTGTATCTGCCTTAGAGGATAAGCATCGACTAAAGGTCCCTCTTTTATGTATAAACCCAATGTCAGTCAGCAGCTATAACACAGTCAGAAAGGTTAGGTCTTGTGGTTTGTCTAAGTTAAGATCCAGCCTGAAATTAGCAGAGCGCCAACGCTTTACCATATGCACTATTAATCATTTTATTGATAGATGAAGTATAACAATCTCAACGGGTCTACTCATGACATTCAATCATGTAGATGCAGCTCTTCGCAGTAGGCACATTAACCCACTGAGCACCTGCACGTACATGATAGTGAAAAGTATGTGGACACATTATGTGCACTGGAAAATCATCAAACCTATATTCTAAGAGAGGATAGTGACATCCTAAATGTTCTGATGTTCGGATAACAGGCTGCACATGCACATGGGCTGTGTACATGTAACACTGCACATGTTCTCTGCACAGAACCACATGCACATTTTATCAGTTCTCTTATTAAAGTCTCATTCTTTATCCCTTATGCACTCTCGGGTCCTCTCTAGACATGCAATACATTGGTAACA
Source organism: Ambystoma mexicanum (assembly GCF_040938575.1). Lineage (NCBI taxonomy): Eukaryota > Metazoa > Chordata > Amphibia > Caudata > Ambystomatidae > Ambystoma > Ambystoma mexicanum. Next base: position 757,727,497 of record NC_090933.1, read on the forward strand.
AAGTTTCCAGTGCTGGAGACCTGGTGCAGTCCACAGCAACCTTAAATCCTCAAAATACTAGGCTTGGAGGAATTCATATCACATGCCAGATGACATCACAAGAAAGAGCATCACAAAACCTTTTCACACTAAAAATGTCATAGGATGCGATATTGCTTTTATTTTGGCCCCCTTGATGACATCACATTAAGTGCCAGCAGTTATATAAACTAAAACTATAATTTGTGTAATATTCATAAGCTGAGAAAATATGTTATTTTTTTTTACTAACATATAATAATGTGGGTGACGATTTGATAAATTAGTGGCACACCCAGCAGAGCCATCAGGCAGAAATTGCATGCATCAAGCGAAACAATCTGAAAATGTTCTGGGCTCCTTAAAAGAGTAATACTCGGGAGCGCTGCTATCAGTCATGGCAGCACAGTTTTAGATTACATCAAAACTTAGGCGCACCTCAAAAGTGCTTTCTTTCCTGAAATTTGGCAGAACGCTGGCAGGCTTGCAAATGATTGAACTAGGGCTCTGACTGCAGTAAGCTTTCCCCTCCTCCACACCAGTAAAGAATCAACGAAAAGGGTGTGGTAATTAGGTGCTAAATTCCTCTGAGCCCAGAAGCATCTCAATGACAATAGCTCTTCCCCGGCTGGCAGTGACCGCTCCCTAGAAAACACGACATGAATAGCAGGTCAGAGAGTGCATGCAACATGACCTTGGAAATCCAGCACGTTTACAAATGTGAAATACAGAAAGAGTTTGTGTTTAATTTAACAAATGAACATTATTAAAAAGCTGCACTGCATTTTTTAAAGTTAATTCACACTTTTAAAAGAATGGGGGACAGCAGCCGGTTGCTGTATTACCTTTTGCTGTTCGCTCAGGAGTACCAAAGTGTCCAAAGGCGCATATGGTAAAACCTGCTTCTGCAATTGATCTCTAAATGTACATAGTCTTCTGCAGATGAGATTTACGATATTTATTAGCAATGGCAATGCCAGGCCAGCGGCCGTTTTTGTCAAAGCTAATTTTTGTGTGAATTGCTGTGTTCCTATGATTTTATTCCCGGCGCACACTTTCATATTTTTAGTCTTTTTCTGCAACTGAGTGGCTTTTGTTCTCAAATATATGCCCCGTGTCTCTCTCCTGTTGCCCCGACCCCCCGGTCATGCCCCGTGTCTCCCACCTGTTGCCCCCCACCCCCCCGCTCATGCCCCGTGTCTCTCTCCTGTTACCCCCCACCCCCTCTCATGCCCCGTGTCTCTCTCCTGTTACCCCTCACCCTCCTCTCATGCCCCGTGTCTCCCTTATGTTGCCCCCCACACCCCAGTCATGCCCTGTGTCTCCCTGCTGTTGCCCCCCCACCCCCCGCTCATGCCCTGTGTCTCTCTCCTGTTACCCCCCACCACCCTCTCATGCTCCGTGTCTCCCTCGTGTTCCCCTCACCCCTGCTCATGGCCGTGTCTCCCTGCTGTTGCCCCCCACCCCCCGCTCATGCCCTGTGTCTCTCTCATGTTGCCCCCCACCCATGCCCCGTGTCTCTCTCCTGTTGCCCCCCACCCCCCGCTCATGCCCCGTGTCTCTCTCCTGTTACCCCCCACCCCCTCTCATGCCCCGTGTCTCTCTCCTGTTACCCCTCACCCCCCTCTCATGCCCCGTGTCTCCCTTATGTTGCCCCCCACACCCCAGTCATGCCCTGTGTCTCCCTGCTGTTGCCCCCCACCCCCCGCTCATGCCCTGTGTCTCTCTCCTGTTACCCCCCACCACCCTATCATGCTCCGTGTCTCCCTCGTGTTCCCCCCACCCCTGCTCATGCCCCGTGTCTCCCTGCTGTTGCCCCCCACCCCCGCTCATGCCCTGTGTCTCTCTCATGTTGCCCCCCACCCCCGCTCATGCCCCGTGTCTCTCTCCTGTTGCCCCCCACCCCCCGCTCATGCCCCGTGTCTCTCTCCTGTTACCCCCCACCCCCCTCTCATGCCCCGTGTCTCTCTCCTGTTACCCCTCACCCCCCTCTCATGCCCCGTGTCTCCCTTATGTTGCCCCCCACACCCCAGTCATGCCCTGTGTCTCCCTGCTGTTGCCCCCCCACCCCCCACTCATGCCCTGTGTCTCTCTCCTGTTACCCCCCACCACCCTCTCATGCTCTGTGTCTCCCTCGTGTTCCCCCCACCCCTGCTCATGCCCCGTGTCTCCCTGCTGTTGCCCCCCACCACCCGCTCATGCCCTGTGTCTCTCTCATGTTGCCCCCCACCCCCGCTCATGCCCCGTGTCTCTCTCCTGTTACCCCCCACCCCTCTCTCATGCCCCGTGTCTCTCTCCTGTCGCCCCCACCCTCGGTCATGCCCCGTGTCTCCCTCCTGTTGCCCCCCACCCCCCGCTCATGCCCCGTGTCTCTCTCCTGTTACCCCCACCCCCTCTCATGCCCCGTGTCTCTCTCCTGTTACCCCTATCCCCTGCTCATGCCCCGTGTCTCTCTCCTGTTACTCCCCACCCCCTCTCATGCCCCGTGTCTCCCTGCTGTTGCCCCCCATCCCCCGCTCATGCCCTGTGCCTCTCTCATGTTGCCCCCCACCCCCCCGGTCATGCCCCATGTCTCCCTGCTGTTGCCCCCCACCCTCTGCTCATGCCCCGTGTCTCTCTCCTGTTACTCCCCACCCCCCTCTCATGCCCCGTGTCTCTCTCCTGTAGCCCCCACCCCCCGCTCATGCCCCGTGTCTCCCTGCTGTTGCCCCCCACCCTCCGCTCATGCCACATGTCTCCCTGCTGTTGCCCCCCACCCTCTGCTCATGCCCCGTGTCTCTCTCCTGTTAACCCCCACCCCCGCTCATGCCCCGTGTCTCCCTCTTGTTCCCCCCACCCTCCGCTCATGCCACATGTCTCCCTGCTGTTGCCCCCCACCCCCGCTCATGCCCCGTGTCTCTCTCCTGTTGCCCCCCCACCCCCTCTCATGCCCCGTGTCTCTCTCCTGTTGCCCCCCACCCCCTGCTCATGCCCCGTGTCTCTCTCCTGTTAACCCCCACCCCCGCTCATGCCCCGCATCTCCCTCGTGTTCCCCCACCCCGCTCATGCCCCGTGTCTCCCTGCTGTTGCCCCCACCCCCCGCTCATGCCCCGTGTCTCCCTGCTGTTGCCCCCCACCCTCCGCTCATGCCACATGTCTCCCTGCTGTTGCCCCCCACCCCCGCTCATGCCCAGTGTCTCTCTCCTGTTACCCCCCACCCCCCTCTCATGCCCCGTGTCTCTCTCCTGTTACCCCCCTGCTCATGCCCCATGTCTCTCTCCTGTTACCCCCCACCCCCCTCTCTTGCCCCGTGTCTCTCTCCTGTTGACCCCCACCCCCCGGTCAAGCCCTGTGTCTCTCTCCTGTTGCCCCCATCTCCCAGTCATGCCCCGTGTCTCTCTCCTGTTACCCCCCCACCCCCTGCTCATGCCCCGTGTCTCTCTCTTGTTACCCCCTGCTCATGCCCCGTGTCTCTCTCCTGTTGCCCCCCACCCCCTGCTCATGCCCCGTGTCTCTCTCCTGTTAACCCCCACCCCCGCTCATGCCCCGCATCTCCCTCGTGTTCCCCCACCCCGCTCATGCCCCATGTCTCCCTGCTGTTGCCCCCACCCTCTGATCATGCCCCGTATCTCACTGCTGTTGCCCCCAGCCCCCGCTCATGCCCCGTGTCTCCCTGCAGTTTCCACCCACCCCCTCTTATGCCCCGTGTCTCTATCCTGTCACCCCCCACCCTCCGCTCATGCCCCATGTCTCTCTCCTGTTACCCCCACCCCCCTCTCATGCCCCATGTCTCCCTCGTGTTCCCCCCACCCCCGCTCATGCCCCGTGTCTCCCTGCTGTTGCCCCCCACCCCCCGCTCATGCCCCGTGTCTCTCTCATGTTGCCCCCCACCCCCGGCTCATGCCCCGTGTCTCTCTCCTGTTACCCTCACCCCCTCTCATGCCCAGTGTCTCTCTCATGTTGCCCCCCACCCCCGGTCATGCCCCGTCTCTCCCTGCTGTTGCCCCCCACCCCCTGCTCATGCCCGAGTCTCTCTCCTGTTACCCTCAACCCCGCTCATGCCCAGTGTCTCTCTCCTGTTAACCCCCCACCCCCATTTCATTCCCCGTGTCTCTCTCCTGTTACCCCCACCCCCCGCTCATGCCCCGTGTCTCTCTCCTGTTGCCCCCCACCCCCACTCATGCCCCGTGTCTTACTGCTGTTGCCCCCCACCCCCGCTCATGCCCCGTGTCTCTCTCCTGTTAACCCCACCCCCTGCTCATGCCCCGTGTCTCCCTGCTGTTGCCTCCCACCCCCCACTCATGCCCGTGTCTCCCTGCTGTTGCCCCTCCACCCCCCACTCATGCCCCGTGTCTCTCTCTTGTTACCCCCCCGCCCCCCTCTCATGCCCTGTGTCTCTTTCCTTTTACCCCCCACCCCCCAGTCATGCCCCATGTCTCCCTGCTGTTGCCCCCCACCCCCCGTTAATGCCTCGTGTCTCTCGTGTTACCCCCCACCCCCACTCATGCCCTGTGTCTCCCTGCTGTTGCCCCTCCCAACCCGCTCATGCCCCGTGTCTCTCTCCTGTTACCCCCACACCCCTGCTCATGCCCCGTGTCTCCCTTGTGTTCCCCCACCCCCGCTCATGCCCCGTGTCTCCCTGCTGTTGCCCCCGACCCCTGCTCATGCCCCCTGTCTCTCTCCTGTTACCCCCACCCCCCTCTCATGCCCCATGTCTCTCTCCTATTGCCCCCCACCCCAAGGTCAAGCCCTGAGTCCCTCTCCTGTTGCCCCGACCCCCCAGCCATGCCCTGTGTCTCCCTGTTGCCCCCCACCCCCCGTTCATGCCCTGTGTCTCCCTCCTGTTGCCCCCCACCCCCGCTCAGGCCCCGTGTCTCTCTCCTGTTAACCCCCACCCCCTGCTCATGCCCCGTGTCTCCCTGCTGTTGCCTCCAACCCCCCACTCATGCCCGCGTCTCCCTGCTGTTGCCCCCCGCCCCCCACTCATGCCCCGTGTCTCTCTCTTGTTACCCCCCGCCCCCCTCTCATGCCCTGTGTCTCTTTCCTTTTACCCCCCACCCCCCAGTCATGCCCCGTGTCTCCCTGCTGTTGCCCCCCACCCCCCGTTCATGCCTCGTGTCTCTCCTGTTACCCCCCACCCCCACTCATGCCCCGTGTCTCCCTGCTGTTGCCCCTCACAACCCGCTCATGCCCCGTGTCTCTCTCCTGTTACCCCCACACCCCTGCTCATGCCCCGTGTCTCCCTTGTGTTCCCCCACCCCCCGCACATGCCCCGTGTATCCCTGCTGTTGCCCCCATCCCCCGCTCATGCCCCCTGTCTCTCTCCTGTTACCCCCCACCCCCCTCTCATGCCCCGTGTCTCTCTCCTGTTGCCCCCCACCCCAAGGTCAAGCCCTGAGTCCCTCTCCTGTTGCCCCGACCCCCCAGCCATGCCCTGTGTCTCCCTGTTGCCCCCCACCCCCCGGTCATGCCCTGTGTCTCCCTCCTTTTGCCCCCCACCCCCCGCTCATGTCCCGTGTCTCTCTTCTGTTACCCCCCACCCCCCGCTCATGCCCCGTGTCTCCCTCGTTTTCCCCCCACTCATGCCCCGTGTCTCCCTGCTGTTGCCTCCCACCCCCACTCATGCCCCGTGTCTGTCTCCTGTTACCCCCCACCCCTCACTCATGCCCTGTGTCTCTCTCGTGTCGCCCCCACCCCCCGGTCATGCCCCGTGTCTCCCTCCTGTTGCCCCCCAACCCCCGCTCATGCCCCGTGTCTCTCTGCTGTTACCCCCACCCCCCTCTCGTGCCCCGTGTCTCTCTCCTGTTAACCCTCACCCCCCTCTCATGCCCCGTGTCTCTCTCATGTTACCTCCCACCCCCCGGTCATTACCCGTGTCTCCCTTCTGTTGCCCCCCACCCCCAGTCATGCCCCATGTCTCCCTGCTGTTGCTCCCAACCCCCCGCTCATGCCCCGTGTCTGTCTCCTGTTACCTCCCACCCCCCTCTCATGCCCCGTGTCTCTCTCATGTTCCCCCCACCCCCGCTCATGCCCCATGTCTTCCTGCTGTTGCCCCCCACCCCCCGCTCATGCCCCGTGTCTCTCTCCTGTTACCCCCCGCCCCCGCTCATGCCCTGTGTCTCTCTCATGTTGCCCCCCACCCTCGCTCATGCCCCGTGTCTCTCTCCTGTTACCCCCACCCCCCTCTCATGCCCCGTGTCTCTCTCCTGTTGACCCCCACCCCCGGTCATGCTCCGTGTCTCCCTGCTGTTGCCCCCCACCCCCCGCTCATGCCCCGTGTCTCTCTCCTGTTACCCCCCGCCCCCCCTCATGCCCCGTGTCTCTCTCCTGTTGCCCGCCACCCCCTGGTCATGCCCCGTGTCTCCCTGCTGTTGCCCCCCACTGCCCGCTCATGCCCCGTGTCTCTCTCCTGTTTCCCCCTACCCCCCGCTCATGCCCCATGTCTCTCTCCTGTTAACTCCGACCCCCCGCTCATGCCCCGTGTCTCCCTCGTGTTCCCCCCACCCCCGCTCATGCCCCGTGTCTCCCTGCTGTTGCCCCCCACCCCCCGCTCATGCCCCGTGTCTCTCTCATGTTGGCCTCCACCCCCGGCTCATGCCCCGTGTCTCTCTCCTGTTACCCTCACCCCCCTCTCATGCCCAGTGTCTCTCTCATGTTGCCCCCCACCCCCGGTCATGCCCCATCTCTCCCTGCTGTTGCCCCCCACCCCCTGCTCATGCCCGAGTCTCTCTCCTGTTACCCTCAACCCTGCTCATGCCTGTGTCTCTCTCCTGTTAACCCCCCACCCCTGTTTCATTCCCCGTGTCTCTCTCCTGTTACCCCCCACCCCCCGCACATGCCCCGTGTCTCTCCTGTTGCCCCCGACCCCCCGCTCATGCCCCGTGTCTTCCTGCTGTTGCCCCCCAACCCCGCTCATGCCCAGTGTCTCTCTCCTGTTAACCCCCACCCCCTGCTCATGCCCCGTGTCTCCCTGCTGTTGCCTCCCACCCCCCACTCATGCACGCGTCTCCCTGCTATTGCCCCCCACCCATGCCCCGTGTCTCTCTCTTGTTACCCCCCCGCCCCCCTCTCATGCCCTGTGTCTCTTTCCTTTTACCCCCCACCCCCCAGTCATGCCCCGTGTCTCCCTGCTGTTGCCCCCCACCCCCCGTTCATGCCTCGTGTCTCTTCTGTTACCCCCCACCCCCACTCATGCCCCGTGTCTCCCTGCTGTTGCCCCTCACAACCCGCTCATGCCCTGTGTCTCTCTCCTGTTACCCCCACACCCCTGCTCATGCCCCGTGTCTCCCTTGTGTTCGCCACCCCCCGCTCATGCCCCGTGTCTCCCTGCTGTTTCCCCCGACCCCCGCTCATGCACCCTGTCTCTCTCCTGTTACCCCCCACCCCTCTCATGCCCCGTGTCTCTCTCCTGTTGCCCCGACCCCCCAGCCATGCCCTGTGTCTCCCTGTTGCCCCCCACCCCCCAGTCATGCCCTGTGTCTCCCTCCTTTTGCCCCCCGCTCATGTCCCGTGTCTCTCTTCTGTTACCCCCCACCCCCCGCTCATGCCCCGTGTCTCCCTCGTTTTCCCCCACTCATGCCCCGTGTCTCCCTGCTGTTGCCTCCCACCCCCGCTCATGCCCCGTGTCTGTTTCCTGTTACCCCCCACCCCTCACTCATGTCCCGTGTCTCTCTCGTGTCGCCCCCACCCCCCGGTCATGCCCCGTGTCTCCCTCCTGTTGCCCCCCAACCCCCGCTCATGCCCCGTGTCTCTCTGCTGTTACCCCCACCCCCCTCTCGTGCCCCGTGTCTCTCTCCTGTTACCCCTCATCCCCCTCTCATGCCCCGTGTCTCTCTCATGTTACCTCCCACCCCCCGGTCATGCCCCGTGTCTCCCTTCTGTTGCCCCCCACCCCCAGTCATGCCCCATGTCTCCCTGCTGTTGCTCCCAAACCCCCGCTCATGCCCCGTGTCTGTCTCCTGTTACCTCCCACCCCCCTCTCATGCCCCGTGTCTCCCTCGTGTTCCCCCCACCCCGCTCATGCCCCGTGTCTCCCTGCTGTTGCCCCCCAGCCCCGCTCATGCCCTGTGTCTCTCTCATGTTGCCCCCCACCCTCGCTCATGCCCCGTGTCTCTCTCCTGTTACCCCCACCCCCCTCTCATGCCCCGTGTCTCTCTCCTGTTGACCCCCACCCCCGGTCATGCTCCGTGTCTCCCTGCTGTTGCCCCCCACCCCCTGCTCATGCCCCGAGTCTCTCTCTTGTTACCCATAGCCCCGCTCATGCCCCGTGTCTCTCTCCTGTTACCCCCCACACCCTCTCATGCCCTGTGTCTCTCTCCTGTTGCCCCCCACCCCCTGGTCATGCCCCGTGTCTCCCTGCTGTTGCCCCCCACTGCCCGCTCATGCCCCGTGTCTCTCTCCTGTTGCCCCCTACCCCCTGCTCATGCCCCATGTCTCTCTCCTGTTAACTCCGACCCCCCGCTCATGCCCCGTGTCTCCCTGCTGTTCCCCCACCCCCGCTCATGCCCCGTATCTCCCTGCTGTTGCCCCCCACCCTCTGCTCATGCCCCGTGTCTCCCTGCTGTTGCCCCCCACCCCCGCTCATGCCCCGTGTCTCTCTCCTGTTACCCCCCACCCCCCTCTCATGCCCCGTGTCTCTCTCCTGTTGCCCCCCACCACCCTGGTCATGCCCCGTGTCTCCCTGCTGTTACCCCAACACCCCGCTCATGCCCCGTGTCTCTCTCCTGTTCCCCCACCCCTCGCTTATGCCTCATGTCTCTCCTGTTACTCCCCACCCCCCGCTCGTGCCCCGTGTCTCTCTCCTGTTGCCCCACACCCCCCAGTCATGCCCCATGTCTCCCTGCTGTTGCCCCCAACCCCCCGCTCATGCCCCGTGTCTCTCTCCTGTTACCTCCCACCCCCTCTCATGCCCCGTGTCTCCCTCGTGTTCCCCCCACCCCCGCTCGTGCCCCGTGTCTCCCTGCTGTTGCCCCCCACCCCCGCTCATGCCCTGTGTCTCTCTCATGTTGCCCCCACCCTCGCTCATGCCCCTTTTCTCTCTCCTGTTACCCCCACCCCCCTCTCATGCCCCGTGTCTCTCTCCTGTTGACCCCCACCCCCGGTCATGCCCCGTGTCTCCCTGCTGTTGCCCCCCATCCCCCGCTCATGCCCCGAGTCTCTCTCCTCTTACCCCTACCCCCCGCTCATGCCCCGTGTCTCTCTCCTGTTACCCCCCACCCCCTCTCATGCCCCATGTCTCTCTCCTGTTACCCCCAACCCCCGGTCATGCCCCGTGTCTCTCTCCTGTTAACCCCGACCCCCCGCTCATGCCCCGTGTCTCCCTCGTGTTCCCCCCACCCCCCGCTCATGCCCCGTGTCTCCCTGCTGTTGCCCCCCACCCTCTGCTCATGCCCCGTGTCTCCCTGCTGTTGCCCCCCACCCCCGCTCATGCCCTGTGTCTCTCTCCTGTTACCCCACCACCCACCTCTCATGCCCCGTGTCTCTCTCCTGTTACCCCCACCCCCCTCTCATGCCCCGTGTCTCTCTCCTGTTGCCCCCCACCACCCTGGTCATGCCCCGTGTCTCCCTGCTGTTGCCCCCCACCCCCCGTTCATGCCCCGTGTCTCTCTCCTGTTCCCCCACCCCTCGCTTATGCCTCATGTCTCTCCTGTTACCCCCCACCCCCCACTCATGCCCCGTGTCTCTCTGCTCTTGCCCCCCACCCCGCTCATGCCCCGTGTCTCTCTCCTGTTACCCCCCACCCCCCTCTCATGCCCCGTGTCTCCCTCGTGTTCCCCCCATCCTCCGCTCAAGCCCTGTGTCTCCCTGCTGTTGCCCCCCACCCCCCGTTCATGCCCCGTGTCTCTCTGCTCTTGCCACCCCTCAAGCCCTGTGTCTCCCTGCTGTTGCCCCCCACCCCCCACTCATGCCCCGTGTCTCTCTGCTCTTGCCCCCCACCCCGCTCATGCCCCGTGTCTCTCTCCTGTTACCCCCCACCCCCCTCTCATGCCCCGTGTCTCCCTCGTGTTCCCCCCATCCTCCGCTCAAGCCCTGTGTCTCCCTGCTGTTGCCCCCACCCCCCGTTCATGCCCCGTGTCTCTCTCCTGTTCCCCCACCCCTCGCTTATGCCTCATGTCTCTCCTGTTACCCTCACCCCCCACTCATGCCCCGTGTCTCTCTGCTCTTGACCCCCACCCCGCTCATGACCCGTGTCTCTCTCATGTTGCCCCCCACTCCCGCTCATGCCCCGTGCCTCTCTCCTGTTTGCCCCCCACCCCCCTCTCTTGCCCCGTGTCTCTCTCCTGTTGCCCCCCACCCCCCGTCAAGCCCTGCGTCTCCCTCCCGTTGCCCCCCACCCCCACTCATGTCTCGTGTCTCTCTTCTGTTACCCCCACCCCCCTCTCATGCCCCGTGTCTCCCTCGTTTTCCCCCCGCTCATGCCCCGTGTCTCCCTGCTGTTGCCCCCACCCCCACTCATGCCCCGTGTCTGTCTCCTGTTACCCCCGCTCATGCTCCGTGTCTCTCTCCTGTTACCCCCACTCATGCTCCGTGTCTCTCTCCTGTTACCCCCACCCCCTCTCATGCCCTGTGTCTCTCACCTGTTGCCCCTCACACCCCGGTCATGCCCCGTGTCTCCCTGCTGTTGCCCCCAACCCCCGCTCATGCCCCATGTCTCTCCTGTTACCCCCCCAGCCCCCTCTCATGCCCCTTGTCTCTCTCCTGTTGCCCCCCACCCCCGAGTCATGCCCCGTGTCTCCCTTCTGTTGCCCCCCACCCCCCAGTCATGCCCCGTGTCTCCCTGCTGTTGCCCCCAACCCCCGCTCATGCCCTGTGTCTCTCTCCTGTACCCCCACCCCCCTCTCATGCCCCGTGTCTCCCTCGTGTTCCCCCCACCCTCCGCTCATGCCCCGTGTCTCCCTGATTTTGCCCCCCCACCCCCAGCTCATGCCCCATGTCTCTCTCATGTTACCCCCACACCCCGCTCATGCCCCGTGTCTCTCTCCTGTTACCCCCCACACCCCTCTCATGCCCCGTATCTCTCTCCTGTTGCCCCCCACCCCCGGTCATGCCCCGTGTCTCCCTGATGTTACCCCCACCCCCGCTCATGCCACGTGTCTCTCTCCTGTTACCCCCACCCCCCTCTCATGCCCCGCATCTCTCTCCTGTTGCCCCCCATCCCCGGTCATGCCCCGTGTCTCCCTGATGTTACCCCCACCCCCCGCTCATGCCACGTGTCTCTCTCCTGTTATCCCCACCCCCTCTCATGCCCCGTGTCTCTCTCCTGTTGCCCCCCACCCCCCGCTCATGCTCCGTGTCTCTCTCCTGTTACCCCTCACTCCCCTCTCATGCCCCGTGTCTCTCTCCTGTTACCCCCAACCCCCCACTCATGCCCCGTGTCTCTCTCCTGTTACCCCCCCACCCCCTGCTCATGCCCTATGTCTCTCTCCTGTTGCCCCGCACCCCCGGTCATGCCCCGTGTCTCCCTGCTGTTGCCCCCCACCCCTCGCTCATGCCCCGTGTCTCTCTCCTGTTTGCCCCCCACCCCCCTCTTTTGCCCCGTGTCTCTCTCCTGTTGCCCCCCGTCAAGCCCTGCGTCTCCCTCCCGTTGCCCCCCACCCCCCACTCATGTCCCGTGTCTCTCTTCTGTTACCCCCACCCCCCTCTCATGCCCCGTGTCTCCCTCGTTTTCCCCCCGCTCATGCCCCGTGTCTCCCTGCTGTTGCCCCCACCCCCACTCATGCCCCGTGTCTGTCTCCTGTTACCCCCCACCCCCCGCTCATGCTCCGTGTCTCTCTCCTGTTACCCCCCACTCATGCTCCGTGTCTCTCTCCTGTTACCCCCACCCCCTCTCATATCCTGTGTCTCTCACCTGTTGCCCCTCACACCCCGGTCATGCCCCGTGTCTCCCTTCTGTTGCCCCCCACCCCCCAGTCATGCCCCGTGTCTCCCTGCTGTTGCCCCCAACCCCCGCTCATGCCCTGTGTCTCTCTCCTGTACCCCCACCCCCCTCTCATGCCCCGTGTCTCCCTCATGTTCCCCCCACCCCCGCTCATGCCCCGTGTCTCCCTGATTTTGCCCCCCCACCCCCAGCTCATGCCCCATGTCTCTCTCATGTTACCCCCACACCCCGCTCATGCCCCGTGTCTCTCTCCTGTTACCCCCCACACCCCTCTCATGCCCCGTATCTCTCTCCTGTTGCCCCCCACCCCCGGTCATGCCCCGTGTCTCCCTGATGTTACCCCCACCCCCGCTCATGCCACGTGTCTCTCTCCTGTTACCCCCACCCCCCTCTCATGCCCCGTATCTCTCTCCTGTTGCCCCCCATCCCCGGTCATGCCCCGTGTCTCCCTGATGTTACCCCCACCCCCCGCTCATGCCACGTGTCTCTCTCCTGTTATCCCCACCCCCTCTCATGCCCCGTGTCTCTCTCCTGTTGCCCCCCACCCCCCGCTCATGCTCCGTGTCTCTCTCCTGTTACCCCTCACCCCCCTCTCATGCCCCGTGTCTCTCTCCTGTTACCCCCAACCCCCCACTCATGCCCCGTGTCTCTCTCCTGTTACCCCCCCACCCCCTGCTCATGCCCTATGTCTCTCTCCTGTTGCCCCGCACCCCCGGTCATGCCCCGTGTCTCCCTGCTGTTGCCCCCCACCCCTCGCTCATGCCCCGTGTCTCTCTCCTGTTACCCCCAACCCCCTCTCATGCCCTGCGCCCTGCCAAAGTATCCCTGAACTCGCAGGCACCTGCACTAAAGAAGAAAGAATGGAAAACTTAGGATCAGGCAATGGGAAACTCACATTGGACCCCCGGTGAATCCTATGTTAGTTTCATGACAGTCGTGCTCTCCCTGTTTGCAGGATGAAGATCAGCCGGGGCCTCATCTAGGGTTTATTCCTGACCCAGCGATCAACCCTGTACCAAGTCAGGCTCCCTATATTCCAGTGGAGGAATGGGTAAGGGTAACCTGCCACATCCAATTTACCAGGAGCAATGGGATCAGGATTAGTCTCGAAAGAACACTCTCAGAGTCGGGTTCACGTCCTCTTCTCTCACTGCCAGTGTCAGCTCAAACTCATCCTGGACTTGGAGCAGATGGTTCCATTGCAAGGTCTTGATGTTTCTTGGCTGTCCTCATACCCATAGTCAGTAGACAGGCAGCACTACTAATTGATGCTCAATGTTGAATGGTTGAGACTCCCACTTGTTACTCAGCTTGTTCTGTCCACTCTTTTTCCAGGCTGTGGATCAACACACAATCACCAGGTGGAAGACTTGCATCAATGTGCAAGATGCAAGGCAACTGAGGATCTGTGTAGCCCAGAATTGGTTTGAGTATTCGAGGAGCTCAAGTAGTGAGGATCTGCCTCAGCTCCTTGAATGCCTCCTGGCATTAGTCGGTCCACCTATCATCAAAGGGCTCATGTGGATGGTGTAAATGGTCTGCAGAGTAGTCCTGCCGCTCCTTTAGTTAGGCAGGTATCCTTTGATGAGGTCCACAAGCGGTTGCACGATGTTGGCATATCCCACAACAAATCTCCAGTAGCTGTTAAAGAAAGGAAACTCTGTAACTCCTTCAAGTTCTGAGGTCTTGACCAGGGGAGGAAGGCTTCCGTCTTTGCGGGATCTACAGGAATGATGTCTGCAGAGATGATGTTTCCGCTGTATTTGCTGCTTGTCCAGCAAAACTGGCACTTGTTCACACTGACCTTTAGCCCTTGCTCCCTTAGGCAGTAATTCTGCCAAAAATGCCACATAGAGTCCAATGAAAAAAAGGGATCATACTCCGCCACCACCACGTGTAATCCACCTGTAAATCTGCCAAACTAAGCGGTGGCAACGGTACGTCCAGTGGATTTACAGACAGAATACTGCCCAACTCGTAATCACCCCCATTGTCAGGTGAGATTTCGTTCAATTTCTGATTTGGCCATGTACTAAGCAGAGCATGATGTAACATTACCATTACATGAGTTCATGTTAACATAAAACACACTCAGGCCTATAAATACTTTCTTAAATGATTTCAACATCTTCACAAAACCTCTCTTTTACTTCCTTGAAGCATTACATATCTGTAAGGCATTTAATGTCAAAGAGTCCACATACAAAATGTTTAATATCATAATACATCTTCATTAAGGAGACTTCAACATCATCACACACCATCCATGTGAGGACTTCAATATCATCACATATCAACCCTGTGGGGACCTCAACATCAGCACACACCACCCATTTGAGGACTTAAATATCATCACATATCAACCCTGTGGGGACCTCACCATCAGCACACACCATCCACGTGAGGACTTCAATATCACCACATATCAACCCTGTGGGTACCTCAACATCAACACACACCATCCATGTGAGGACTTCAATATCATCACATATCATCCCTGTGGGGACCTCACCATCAGCACACACCATCCATGTGAGGACTTCAATATCATCACATATCAACCCTGTGGGGAACTCAACATCAGCACACACTGTCCATTTGAGGACTTAAATATCATCACATATCATGCCTGTGGGGACCTCACCATCAGCACACACCATCTATGTGAGGACTCCAATATCATCACATATCATCCCTGTGGGGACCTCACCATCAGCACACACCATCCATGTGAGGACTTCAATATCATCACATATCATACCTTTGGGGACCTCACCATCAGCGCACACCATCCATGTGAGGACTTCAATATCATCACATATCAACCCTGTAGGGACCTCAACATCAGCACACACCATTCAGTTGGAGGATTCAATATCATTGCATTCCATTTCTATGGGACCTTGAGCATAAATACACACTATTCTGATATGGCCTTCTATACAATGAAACACCATCCCTGTGAGGACCTCTATGTCATCAAACAACATCCCAACGGAGACCTCAACATGACCACGCACCATCCTTTTGGTGGACTCAGTACCATCATATCAGCTCTATTGGGACTTCAGCATCATTACATACTATTCGTATTCACAAACCCTTGTATGGCCAATTGGGTGCATCTGTGGCTTCATTTGCATCACCTGAATGCATTTTCCTTCACCATTTGGGTATTTTTGGTTGAATTGGCCACTATTTTTGGCAGTGTTTCGTTCGGTATTTTTACCTGAAGATAGGATGGAATTAGCATTTTTATTTCCAGCTCTAATTCCACTGGAGGATTTAGCCCCGGGGGAATCATCACTGGTTTTCATTACTTATTCCCCCAGCGCTCATTTCTTCTGGGTTAATTTCACCAGAGGAATTAGTGTCCATTTTCAATAACCCTTATATCAGCAGATTGATCAAAGTGGCGCTAATTCCATTACTGCCACTTTTTTCCCTTAGAGATCAACTTGTAAGGAAACCAAATGAGTATCAATTAAACATCAACTTTGTGAATATTTTTTGAATAATCAGACAAAATGTGATGCCAACATTCAATTAATTCACATATCAGACTATAGACAAGATGACATCCGTGCACATAATGTGTTGTCTTGACAGTGTAGAATTCAATTTCATCACACACCACCCCTATGGGGACTTCAACAAAATCACAGAAAAATAAGAAAGTAAAGTAAGTCATATTGTGATTCGTTTATTACAAAAGTAGTCAATGCTTGAAATGAATCTGGAAGTGTGTTGTGCAATCAATGAGGGAAGATTTACATTGCATATCAATTATATCCAATTCTGTAAACATACAAAATACACAAAAAACAGCTTAATTTCATTATTTTACATTTAAACGCAGAGTTCAGGCCATTTAAAACACAATTGTATTCGTGTATAAATGGTTCCCATGAATCTGCTGTCTGCTGCCTAAGCATGTAGGGCATCTGATTTATCAAGTGTGTTTAAATTCCTGTCCGTGTGTTGATGACTGCAATACCACACCCACCCTGCGGGGGCAGAGCTGAGTAAAAAATCAACACACCAAAATAAACACAGGTCCCCACAAAGCCATTTTTTAAAAAGTTCTAAAAATTGGCACAGATGTCTTTTAAGTTGTTTTAAGTCATTTGGAAGGCATTACCATGTGGGGACTTGGGTTTAGGTCCCCACAGTGAAATCAAGTCCCCACAGCGTGTGCATGTTTACACACCCAAGTCCCCACAAGGATAGTAACACAAACTCACGCATACACACACACACACACACACACACACTTTTTTTATATATAGAGAGATTACTCTAGGGGTAGGTTTTCACACTGAGTTTTAGCATGGTGGCTAAAATAATATAGCAATGAATCTAGTTATTATTTTTCAAATAAATTAATCATAATAATCTAGAGTAGACCCTGGTGGGTAAAGACCACAACTTCCAAATAAGGGATTTAATGTGTATCACACTGCATGGTGAATTCTAAGTAAGGACTCAATTTAGTCAAACATTTGGTAAATAAGCTGGTGAATTTAAATGGATTCACAACACCATAACATTGTTATCAATGTATCATTTCCAATTAAGAACAACTGTTGAATATGCATGGGGCTGTGTGAGGTTGGCATTATGGAAGGAGGCACAGACAACAGATTCAACGTTTAACAATAATGTTTTATTAAGAAAATGTCTGGATGGAGTAAGGCCTAACTTGCCCTACACTAAGGTGGGATTTCCCTACCTAACAAACTAAGGAAAGTCTGTGTCAGAATGTTCAACTGAAAGGTGTGTGTGTGTCCAAAACCTATGCTTGCCCTCACAACTAATACAAAACAATGTGTAGGGATGTTAACCATAGTCTAATCAGTGATTCAAACGTAAAGCTCTGCAGTGTTTTCCAGCTCTGATTACTCTTCAGCTTCTTGTTCCCCAATGTCAATAGGTTCAGAACAATGTTCAATTTACCTTTGTTTGGACTTGAAGAAAATATAGTTCCATACCTTTGCAAGAATAAGGGTGCCCTTCCCCAAGTTCAATACAGTTCCAGGGTAACACAGTTCCCAGGCACTAATACTTAGGGTTTCCTTCGCCAAATTCAATCTTCAAATATAACTAAAAAAAGAAGTGTCTTGATGCTTTATCTGTAGACTGTTTTTTCGCAAGACTTTACAACTCAGGGCTCCCTTCCCCAAGTGTGATCTTCACCGTCTGTTGCTTTCCTTCTTTCACCACAACAAACTTCCTTGTGGGCTTTTTGGGGTTCCCTGGTCTTGGCACAGTTTTAGACCACACTGTCGACACATTACAGGTCACACAATCAGGAACCTAGTATTTGCTTTCAATAGTTCTTGATTCAGCATAGATTTGTTCTCTGGTCTTGGCGCAGTTTCAGATCACACAGTCCACCTACTACAGGTCACGCATGCAGAAATTTCCAGGTTTCTATCAAAGCTCAATAGTTTGATCAACAGGTAATTTCTTAAAGCACACCTTCATCACTTTATCGCATATGTTGTTTCTTGATCTGGATTCTGCTTTATTTTAAAGTTTCTTGCATTCAGATAAGTAGTTCACTTTGCCAAAGATGTTGCTTTCACTTGCAAGTGTGGCTATCCCTTAATAAAGTATACCTTTGCTTGTTTTCTTTCACTTTGGTATTCAATAAGGGGTATTGCTGCTTAAATAAATGCCTCCTTGCTTGTTTCATTTAATGCAGCAAGATAATTTCACTTATTTTACCCAGTTCCGTATTCAATATAAGTAACAAGGGTTTCTTTCACTTATTTTACTAAGTTCCATATTCAATATAAGTAACATGGGTTTCTTTCACTTGTTTCATTCAGTTCGGTATTCAATAAAAGTAACTTGGGTTACTTTCACTTGTTTCATTCAGTTCGGTATTCAATGGAAGTAACTTTGATTCATTTTGTTATCCATGTACAGTAAGTTCATTTGATTCCATACCCCGCTACTGTGTCCACAGGTTTTCAAAGCTCCCCAGTAAGTAAAGTGTCCCTGACACTTACCCGGGCATTGCCGCGCCTCCACACGGCTTCTACCCTTCTGCAGGAAAGCCTGCTTGCTGGGCGCTCCTCGCAGCACTCTCCAGCGATAGTGTTGAGCCAGGCCAGTGTGGTCTGACAGCTCCAGCTATTCGCCTTTTCTCCAGGGGCTGCTCGGACTTGCACTATTCCTCCAGCAGGTTCCCCAGCGGCTCAGCAGGTATTCAGACATCTTGGCTTCTCCTGCTCATACACTGCTCCTTCTTCCACTGCTCTCCTCTTCCAACGCTCTCCTTGCAGCTTCATGGTTCCACCTTTTATACACCTTCGGTCTAGTAATGGGCAACAGATGTGTTTCATCAATTACTATTGCCTGACTCTCAATAGTAGTACATGCTTGACCTTCATGCATCTTCTTCTTCCCAGTACCAAAAGGGTGAGAGGAGGTAATCTTTACTACTCTCAGTTGAGTCGTCTTCGTCTCAGTACTTGAATGTATTTTAAAGGGGGGATGAAGTGGAGCAGTTTTATAAAGGCCCATAAAGGTCAGGGGTAGGTTACATAGGTTACCAGGGGGATAACATGATTTGTTACAAAGTATCTTATCTCTACTCTTTCTCTTTGTCTGTTTTACATGTCTGGTTTGATAATGTCTTTTACCCTCCTCAGAAACCAGGGAACCAGATGAACAATAGCCTATAACCACTTCTAGGATAGGGGTTTCTTTCTGAAAGGAGGATGGAGAAATCTGCGTCTCACCCATGGGTCTCTCATTTCCAACCCCCAAAGACCCTCCAAGGACCACATTGATATCCTTGCTCCAGCCCTTGCTGTTTTATGCAACCTCTCCTTTGCCTCTGGATCTGTCCCCTCCCCCCTAATGCACTCCATTGTGCACCCTCTGCTCAACAAACCCACAGCCGATCCTTCTTGTCCGGCTAACTATCGCCCAATTTCCATTACTCCCTTTTTGGGTAAACTCCTGGAAAAGCTGGCCATCTCTCAGCTAAACCTTCATTCCAATTCTGTGGCTCTCTCCATGACCACCAATCTGGCTTCAGAGTTGCCAGAAGCACGGAAACTGCTCTCCTGAACATCCGTGAAGATCTGCTCTCCAACTTTGACTCTAACATTCTCTCTATCCTCATCCTACTTGATCTCTCCTCTGCTTTCGACACAGTCAACCGTACCACCCTGCTCAACCATCTCCGTGACAACCTGGGTATCACTGATCAGGCTCTGGCCTGGCTGACCTCTTTCCTCTCTGATCGACCCTCCCAGGTACAACTTGGTTCCTTCCTTTCATCGATCTCCCTCTCTACCTGTGGTGTTCCCCCAGGGGTCTAACCTCTCGCCCTGGCTTTTCAACCAATACCTGGCAGCTCTCGCCATCTGCATTTCCATTTTCTGCTCAAACTTCCAGTGCTATGCTGATGACACTCAACTCATTTTCAGGCTGCCCTCGGCCACCTCCTCTCCCTCCCTCATTTCTGATTGCCTAATTGCCATTCAAAATTGGCATACTGCCAACAATCTTTGTCTATATGCCAACAAGACTGAGATCCTCTTCATCGGTACACCTTCAACATCCTTTCCCCTCACTCTCTGTCTGGCCTCCCTTGGCCCTCCTCCTACCCCCACCTGCAGAGCCAAGAACCTCGGAGTCATCTTTGACTCCACACTTTCCTTCTCCGCATTTCTCACATCTCTAAAAAGTCAAACCTCCTACTTCACCTCCTCAGAGGTACTCTGCCTTTCCTCTCCTCCCCCAGAAGCTCACTGGGCCTCATTACGAGTTGCCCGGTAAAACCTGGTTCATTACCGGCATGCCGGAATGAGCGGGTCCGTGCTCGTATGAACCCGCTAATAGCGGGTGATTACGAGTGCGCGAGCATGCGTGTCCCCCCATGCCGGTAGTGGCAATACCGCCATGCCGCTAAAGGGCCTCCAACTCCCCTATACCGGCACCGCGGGACCCGCCCATAGCGGTGCCGCCTCATACCAACCCCTAAATACCGGCATGGTAATACCGGCATGGTAATACCATGTTCGCAAAAAAACGGACCCGGAAATTACGTCATCGCGCAGGAACGGGAAATGGGCCAGCGGCCATCTTTAAAAACAATCCATTGTCATCCTCCATAACCACCAGCCGATACTCGGAGAGCACAGTGGAAATCCATAGAGGATGTCAAAGGCTACCAGGAAGACCACCCCCTGGCTGCGTAAACAGAGTTACTCAGACGCAGAGCTCACCATATTAGCGGACACTCTAGCTGCACATGCAGACACAATACAATCCCACGACAAGAAGCGGGAGGTGCAGCAACAAAAGAGGCAAATCTGGCAGGAGGTAGCCTGCAAGGTATCAGCCGTAGGTCCCACCCCGCGCAATGTGAGGGACTGCAGGAAGCGGTGGGATGACCTCCGGTTGAGGGTACGCAATATCATGGCCACCAAACGGAGGGAGGCCCTGGCCACAGGCGGGGATGCCCACCCCCCTGCCGAATTGATGCCCTGGGAGGAGACGGCCAGCAGATTCATCAGTCCTGAGTCCATCGAGGGATTATGCGAGATGGAGACGGGTGCGGCTTCAACCGCGGAAGGAGGTGAGTGACCCTGCAGATCCCTGTAGGGGAGACCATGAAGTAGCACAAGTGAAGTGGTAGAGAGTCTAGGCAAGGCAATGCATGTCCCAACACCCACATGACCATACCCAAATACAGATGGTGGGCCAAACGCTGCCACACTGAAATGCATGCTGAGTGCCCATCCCTTAACCAACACAAAGCCAACACACCTGGAGCTTGCCCATGTGATACTTCACACAAACCCAAAATCAACGGCATGTCACCTGCCATGCAGTGAATGCTTACATGCCCCCTCTGAATACCCTGCGTGACACACCTGTAAGACATGAAAGCATGATCAAATGAATAATGAACAGCACCGCCACTGCCATGTCACACCATCACTGATGCCCTGCATCTCTTCTACCACCCCAGGCACTGATGAGGAAGAAGCAACCCAGGAGACAACTGTGAGGGCATCCACCTCACACCGTAAGAAGAGGGCAACCACCACCAACACCTCCGCTGGAGACAAGCAGGCCTCACCCGCACCTTTCCAAGGGGCGTCCCTGGAAGCACCCGCCTCCACTGTGGAAGAACTTGATGCCAGTGTGGACATGCCTGGCCACCCCGAGCCCCGTGCCCACCCCCTCGCCCCAACACCTGAAGTCACCCACCTGTAGTGAAGTTGATCCCTGCCTCCGTGACTGTGACCTACCCACCTCTGAGGAGTCCAGTCCCGAAAATGCCATCCATGTGACTGCACAAACCACCACTCCAGCCCCCTCCAGAACCCTGGAGACACGATTGTCGATGGTGGAGGCCCAAAAGGAGGCCATGTTAGACCTGCTCCGCCAGTACATAGCGGACGGGGAGGAAACCAGGCGGGGTATTGCCACAGCAATTGCAGGGACCACAGCGGCCATCGAAGCAAACACAGCCACTGTCAATGCATCGGCTCGGCTAATGAGGGACTGCCTGGGGCCGGTGACACAGGTGCTGACCTCAATGCTGCTTCATATGCAGTGGCCACGGCTTGCAGGAGGTGTGGAACCTGCCAGTGAATCACCTACTACCTCCACACCAGCTTCATCTGTCCCCACCAGCCCAGTGCGCCACACACGTAAGAGAGCAGGGCACCCTGAAATGCCGCCACTGGACAGGAAGAAGTCCCGGAAGTAGTGTGGGGGGACAATGGTAGTGGGACACAAGGTTGGGGGTGAAGGGGTGCATCTTGTGGAGTCTATTGGGGGTGTTGGTGTTTGTTGGGGGGTCAGGGAGTTTGTTGGGGGGGAATGAGAGTTTGTTGGGTGAGACTGGAAGTTTGTTGGGGGGGTCAGGGAGTTTGTTGGGGGGATCAGGGAGTTTGTTGGGGGAGTCTGGGAGGGGGGAGTGGGCACATTTTTGCTGTTGTAAATGATACACACGTTGTGATAAGAAAAATCCATGGCTGGACATTGTTATTTTTGTGTGCATCCATTTAATGTGGTACGGTGTTCAGTGCCCAACTCCCAACATTCCCTGTGTGCATGTCCACATTGGCCCAGTGTCTGACTGACACAAGTCTTTCATAGTCCCTGTGTTTCAGAAGTATTCGTGAATTAGTGCTTGGCGTACAGCATGGCCATCCCGTGCATCACATACTGGCAGGGGGGCTACTTCACCTCCGTCTCCATCCTCAACATCCTCACCCGGCCCATACATGTCAATGTCCGGTGGCACGGGTACATTTCTCCGGATGCACATGTTGTGCAGCATGACACAGGCCATGGAGATCTTTGCCACCTTCTCAGGCCTATATAGGAGTGCCCCACCAGACCTGCTGAGGCAGCGGAACCGCCCCTTCAACAGGCCAAAGGTCTGCTCAATCACAACACGGGTACGGGTGTGCACACAATTGTACTCCTCCTCATGGCTGTTCTGCGGGTTACACACAGGGGTGAGTAGCCACGGCCTCAAGGGATATCCTCCGTCACCTGCAAGCAGATTCAAATAGGTGTGTGTCCCTCTGAACTGCCACATTCAGGGAGCACAGTCATGGCAGCAGCTATTTGGTGTGGCCATGCACATGTCCCTGTAAGCATGAAAAAATGTTATCTAGGTGCATTCTATACTGTCATGAGGTGTGGTAGTCTGGATGGCGTTCAATAGATGATGCAGGGTGTAATCATGCATGCTGAGGCAGATATGCTGTGGTAGTGCAACAATGTTTTGACTCCAATTCATGCTGTTCATTATTTACTATGCATGGTCACACTGCCCACATTGCCACACTTGCCATCCTGTTCATTCATGCATTGCTTGCCATCACCATGGTGGCCTGGTTGTGCCCCTTACTTCTTCTCATCGATATGCATTATTTGTGATATGTGGCCCAGTGAAGTGTCATGTACCGTTTGACTGGTTCAGGTCAGGAGTGTTTGGCTCTGCATGCATTCTCCAATCACCGGCTATTCCCACCCAGGTGTAGTATTCCCCCCCACCCCTTTCCCACCCAGGTGCAGTATTCACCCCCTTATGCATCCTCACACATCAGTACCCCAAAGCACTGCCATGGGACGGTTGTGAAACTCACCAAGCAGCCAGGCACGTGGTCCGGCATGCCGCTCCATGTGATGGGGTAGCGTGGAATTACCCAGTAACTTGGCATCATGTGTTGATCCAGGAAATCGGGCGCAGCAATGGGTGATGATCTTCCTGGAGTCACATACCATTTGCACATTGATGGAGTGGTATTGCTTGCGATTGTGGTACACCACCTCTATTGCATGGGGGACTACCAATTCCACATTTGTGCAGTCGATGGCACTTTTGGGCATGCCTGCCAGTGCATGGAAGCCTACTTTGGTTTCGGCTATCTCCTGGGCAGTCCGTGGTAGGGATATGTGGGTGCTTG
Organism: Ambystoma mexicanum; assembly: GCF_040938575.1. NCBI lineage: Eukaryota > Metazoa > Chordata > Amphibia > Caudata > Ambystomatidae > Ambystoma > Ambystoma mexicanum. The sequence continues at coordinate 757,750,831 of NC_090933.1, forward strand.
CGTGCTTCAGGAGGGCATCCAGCACTTGGTGCAGCATGCGTGAAAATAGTGGTTGTGAAATGCCATGCAGCTGGCCCACTGTGTGTTGGTAGGTGCCTGTGGCCAGGAAGTGTAGCACAGACACCACCTTTAGTAGAGGGGGGATGGCAGTGCGTATTCCTATGTGGCTGGCAATGTCGTTCTGTATCATGTCCACTATGGTGGTGATGGTGTCACAGTCCAACCGGTACAGGGTGTGGATCTGCTCAGGGGTTAGGTTGAATGGGCTGGGTCTGGTGCGAGGGATTGGTGGCTGCCTACGAGGCACTGGTGGGTGCGCTGGTGGTAATTGCTGGGCCTGTCTCACCCTCCTTCTCCTCCTGCATCTCCTCTGTGCTGCCTGTTGTTGCTGCTGTAGTTGTTGTTGTTGCTGCTGTAGTTGTTGTTGTTGTTGCTGTTGTTGCTGTAGTTGTAGCAGTATAGGCATGTCCTCCAGCGCCATGATTGCAACTGCTAGTGTTAGCATTTTGGTGTAGGAAGGGGTGTGGTGTGTAGGTGTGCTCCTTTTGTACTGGGCCGGTCTACATTGCCTCCACCTGTGGGGGGGGTGTGGTGTGTGGGTGTACTCAGTTTATACTGACACAGCCTCCATTGACTCCACATGTGGGGATTGTGTGCACCTGTGGCAGCTGCCTTGTATCCTGATTGCTGTTTGCGGGTGGTCCGCGATGCCTGTATGGCCGGCATCGTGCAGCCCATGATTAGCGGCTTCGCGATGCCGGTATTTGCATGTCTGCGTAGGTTGTGATTCCCACCTATTACCGGTATGCCGGTATTTGCTCCCTGAAGGGGCGCGTGTACGCGCCTATGCCGCTATTAGCGGCACCCTTGTTTAGGGTGCTGCTAATACTGGGTTTGCGGGTCGGAATGCAACAGGACGGTAAACGATGCCGGTATTACCATACCAGCATCGTTTTTGTCTTACCGGCATACCTCGTAATGAGGCCCACTGTCTCTCAAGCTCTGGTTCTCTCCAGGTTGGACTACTGTAACAGCCTCTTTCTAAATCTACATACCTCCACACTCTGCCCTCTACAACTAAGCCAGAACAGGACTGTGAGACTTTTCCTTGGCCTCAAGCCCAGGAATCATATCTCTCCAGCCCTGAAATCTCTTCATTGGCTCCCAGTGGCTGCAAGGATTAAGTTTAAGACCCTCTGCATTGTCCACAAGGCCCTCTGGGGCCTGGGTCCGCAATACCTTCAACTCTCCCTTCGGAAATACCTTCCTACTCGAGCCCTTTGCTCCTCCAACTCCCTCAGGGTCAGTCTTTTTTCAAAGAAACAAGCTGGGGCAGATCTCTGTCTTCGGCTGAGGCCCCCTTTGGAACAGCCTACCGGCCACCTTGAAACCTGAGGAGAACCATCTACGGTTCCGGAAGCACCTCAAGACCTTCTTCTCCGCTTCCGCCTTTACTCCTCTTCTCCCCTGCAACCTGTTTTCTCTCTTGGCACTGTGCACCTGGACACCCTCTGTCCTTCGGGCCCAGGTACCTGCTCACCCTGCCTCTCTCCTGCACTGCCTTCGGGCCTCCCATTGCACTGCGTTCTGTATCTGTACCCATACAGTCCCCCACTCTTCTTCTGTACTTATAAGATATTCCCTATCTGACTAATCTTGCACTTGCCACTTGCTAGCTCCACTACCACCTTTTCATTGCCTGTATTTATTTATTTAACTTATTCTTTATTCTTTTTGCTCATCTGTTCTGCACTTTCCGCTTCTCCCCCTTCCATGCACTTTCCTCCTTTTCCCTTCTCCATGCACTTGCCCGTTCTTAATGTCACTGGGCCTAGTATGATCGTTGTTTTTATTTTTTGTTCTCCCTTGTTCACCTTCCTTTGACTGGTCACGCTCTGAAACACTTGTGTACGAGCGCGATATAAATAAAATATCATATCATATCACCCATGTGATCCTCCCTTGCTTGTCTGCCCCCCGTGACAGGATACAAAAGCGATGGCCTTTCCAGGCCACATGTATAGACGATCTAAAGGGAATTGAGGAGACCATCCGGTTTCTCATAGTTGGTGAATATATTCCTTTTTAAATTTAGTCATGTAGATATTTGCCAGGCTTGGTGCAAAAAGAGTACCCATGGCGGTGCCTTTAACTTTTAAGCAGTAGTCTTTTTCACAAGGATACAGTTTTACACAAGCAAATCATTTAATCTTTGATGAAGAATTCAGTAGATGCTGTAATGGTTTCTGACCAGTTTTTGAACTACTAGCTTGTATTGCTCCATCTTGGGGGATATTAGTATATAATTCTGTAAAACTGAACGTGACTAAAAATGTGTGTCAGCATTGAATTCTTTGCCCTCTACTTTATGACTGATGTCTTGATTATCTTTGAGATACGAAGGACAGATTGTGGCATGCGGTTGAAGTCATGCATCCAAATATTTTCCAGATGGTTTCAGGATCAAGCCACAGAGGAGCAAGATTGGTCTTCCTGGATGATTCACCAGATCTGTATGCATTTTGTGATGAATGTACAGGCATGGATGTCTGGGCCATATTACAGAAACTTCATACTGGTCAGGTGCAAAGTTGCACCATATTAGCACTAGGGCAAGGTTTTCTGCCTCTCCAGAGGTGGTCAAGTCCTTTCATTTCCAACGCCTCTGCCTTCACTATAGACACACCTGACATGCGTGGTCTCGAAAGACCCGTTTCTGATTCCCTTTTCGTGGGCCTGACTCCAGGTCCCCTGGAGCCTGTCCGAGGCTGAAGACTCTCAGCCAATACCAGCAAGCTTCCTGCAGGGACCGGACAGGGCTGCCATAGAAAATAGCCTCTGATCTGGCTCACTTTAACCATGATATTCATGTAACCTGGCTAATAGTTAAAGTGAGTGTTAAAGTTGCATTCATAGTGCTATGGACTGAGTGTTTATAATTGTAGTTTTCTGGTCACATTTTAGTGCATTTGGTAATTTGTAGTGGTATGCAGTGAGTGTTTATAGTTTTAATTTTATGTTTGCATTTTTAGTGGTATATAGTAATTATAATGGTACGTACTGAGTGATTGCGTTTAATTTTGTTATTCCCACTGTTTACATCGGGAGGGCTGGAAGGATAGCTCTGAGACAGTGCATTTGTCTTGGAAGCAAGACAAAGCAGAGCAGCACTGGTTTGAAACCTGGTTCCATGCTTAGAGGCTGGTCTCTGACATGAAGCGTCCTATAAAAGCTCAAAGCTTTGTAGACTTTAGTTTTTGTATCACTAACCTTAACTCTTTCTTAAAAAGGTCTCTTTAAACAGACAATATCATTTCATTTTTTACATAATACGGTCTGTAGTGTATTATGGTATCAGGGAACCGTGGATGGGGTAAGAGTCTGAGGCTTAAAAGCCCCATACATACAGTGGCAGGTTGGACAAAGGTGTCAGGCACTCGGAAGATATTGTTTAGGTTTTTTCAATGAAAATTAAGAAGACGGCTTAACTTTCCCTATCACTAGATGGAGTACACTGCCTACCTAAAGAATCTAAAGGTGCTTGTCCATTTTCGATGATGCCCAAAAGAAAATGTCCTCCGTCCAAACTTGCCTATCTGGCCCTTGCATTAATTTTAACCAACTTAAAAATAGACTACGGGTATGATTTGTCTTTGCCTGGCCTCTTCTCCAGTTTATTCAATAGCCCCTTGATTTATAACACCTCTCGCTGGCACAGATAGTCTCTGCGATCAATTCTTGTAGCGCCTCAAAAACACTTTTCTCTCTCGTACTTAGTGTGGCCTCCTTTTTAGAATGTTCTCCACTGTAAAATTTCTTGATACTCAAGATTGTTACATGTAGTTTCCTTCCATCCAGAAATACTTGAACTGGGTTTTCTTTCACCGTTTTCTAAAATCTCATTATCATATTATCATAAGTTAACCGTCTTAAAGTGTCTCTTCTTTTACTGATTATATAAAAGCTGTTTGGGTTCAGCCCCCCTCTTCTAAGCTTTTCACTTCTTAGTTGAATTTTGTTGCTTTGATAACTCGACCTGCGTACTGGGATGAGGTTCCAGCTTATTACAATAACTCTCTTCCCACTGTTGATTACTCGTTATTTGCCTACAACTACCATTACAAAATGTTAGCCCTGCTTTCTCATTCTTGTGACTGGGATGTGTTTTCTCTGATTGATAACAATATCCTGCGTGCCTCCCGTTTCTCCCAGTCCCCCATGTACCTCTCTCTTGGTACGGGCCGGTGGTTAGGCTCGGCTCCCTTTTGGGATGTTTTCAATCTCTCTCTCTGCTTCTTGGCTTCACATTCTTGGGTCTGTGTCGGACTCCTGCTTCGTACTGGTGCTGCTGATTGGAAGCGACCTACGCTTCCCATACAGGCAGTATCGGTGTTGCTCCTGGTGCATCCTGCCCAACATGTCCAACTTGTGGTGGTTCCATGTGTTAACATTGCGACATATTGTGGCAAAAAGGCTGTGGTTTTGCTCCACAATCCATTTAAAGGATGCGGGGGACAAACCCGCAACCCCCGGGCCCATTATTCCATTTAAGGGGAGCAGGGACCCCCCCGCAACCTCCGCTCCCCTTAAATGGGGTACACCTTTAACGGGTCAAACCACAGCATTTTTGCCACGATTTTTTGTACAGGTGACATTTTTGACACAGTTTTATCACTGCATACCCTTGTGGTCACACCAGCAGCGGGTTTCTTGTTCCTCTCTGTCGAGCCGAGACTCTGCATATGCCAGTTCTCCAGGCATCTCATACTTGTGTTCTCTGTCCCTGACCAAAATCGCAGGATCTGCCAAAAGCTTGTGCTCCGCCTTCAGGGGGCTTAACCTATGCATCAGACTTCTCACTTCTCTTCCTCCTCATCACAGTTAAATATGTTTCTCGCGTTAAAGAGACATCTTCCTTTTCTTGTGCCACTGGGTTTGGTCTTGCATTGCCTTCAGCCAAAGATAAGGATGTCACATTCTTCAGTTTACCAGGTAGTCCCATGTATGCAACAAAAATTGTTGGTCTAGGGAGTTCCTCACAAGAAACAGGAGTTCTTGTCCCCAAAGGGATAGTCTCTTCCACTGACGTCCCACTTGCCTCGACCCCTAGGGAGGGATTTGTGGACCGGCTCATCTTCCTTGCCTCATGGGGGGGCTTCCTGTTAGGTAGAAGGGGCGAATACCCGTGATCCATCACAATACATTTGTGGAAGGACTAGAGGGTCCAACAGGTGGATTGCTATTATTTTGCTTGTGTTTTTTATCCAGGATTTCACTTGTTTTATCAGAATATTGTCTTTTAGTAGCCATAGGGCTTTTTTTTTTAGAGCTTAGCTATTTGTTTTTAGTGACTAAAGGAGAATCGCATGACTGCGGTCTCAACTTTCCAAGCAGCATTGTGTGTATGTCCTTAGTTTTACTGTGCCATATTTTAGATGTCTATGTACATTGTGCATTGGCTGCAAGCTTTAGATTACTAGAAGTGAATGAGTAGGATGGTTGGACTATATTCATTTTGAATATTTTGGGAATTGTTAAATGTTTTACTATCCTATTTTTAATTCTCATTTATTATCTCTAAAAGAAAAGCAATATACATACATGCTAAATAAATTTCATATTATTCTTAATGTGTTCCTATTTTCTGAATATTTAGGGTCACTACGTTGAAAGTATGAATGCTTGTCTTTATAGTGATAACTTTGTATGGAAGTTTGATGACATATAATGTTCATTATGTATGTTGAAGCAATAAGAATTGGTTCCTGGGCATTCCGGATGTAGGCCCATGTCAATATTGTTGATTAAAAGTAAATGTATAAGGTGATACATGGCAGGGGTTTCTATTGCCATAAAGTGCATATATTGATCTGTGTTTCAAGCACAGCACCATTCTGTGCCACAAAACCTGTCGCAGATGCATGCAGGAATTCAGACTACCTAGGGAGGAGGATAGGATCAAGCAAGTGGTGTGACGAATCCTAGGGTATTGTCACATCTTCCATGGGGAGGCTGGAACGAAAAACCGCAGCGTTTTCCAACACAATAACGTTGTATTTATGCTTCAAAAGCGACCGCAAACATAAATACAACGTTTTTAAAGCTGCGGTTTTATTTCTAAGTTTTCCGGCTCCTCCAGCCTGGAAAACTTAGAAAAAAAACCGCAGCTAGTGCTTATTTTTTGTAAAAAAAATAGCTCTTACCGAGATTCAGCTCCAGCTTTCCTGCTCTGGTCTCCGGTCCGCGTCCTCCGAGTCCTGGCACTAATGAAGGGAAAGCCACCCAGCGCTAGACTTTGTTTACTACAGCTGGCTGGCTTTTCCTTCATTAGTGCCGCAAAAGCAAAAGCCAGCACAGGAGGGCCTCCATTTCACAAAATGGCGGCCCCCCTGTGCTTGCTTTTTCGAATTTTGAGCTTGAATAGCTCAAAACTTTACATAGGAAGTTTTAAAACGGAGGATGCGATTTTTTTTTTTTTTAATGTGGCCTATCTATTTTTGAAATAAAATTTTTTACTAGAGTATCCCTTTAATGCCTGCCCTATCCCTTCTACAAAAAGTGTGTAAAGGGGAATATATATGCAAAGAAAAAGCAGTGTTTTAACAAAAAGAAACAAAATGACTCCCCACTTTGAACAGCACGGAATAAGATCGGCCCCCGTAGACAGGATGACACACTCTGGCTCTGGTTCTTAAAACAAAGGCAGTTCAAAACGTGGATCGAGGCCCACCTGGCCTTCCACGTTAAAGTCTCTAATTCCAGCTTTCAAAAGTTCTTTCGTAGTTCAACAAAAAGTTCACAGTTCAACAAAAATTGCACATAGGTCTCCCTCCATCAGGCCCGGAGCTCTCAATCACAGCACTTGCAGGGGTTCCCTTCCCCAAGCTTAATTCACATTATTTAGGTGTTCCCTTCCCCTAACTTATCACATTTCCGGTCTCCCTCAGAGCTTTTTCTGATGTTGAATACTTTCGAATATGCAAGGTTTTTACTAGAGACCTCCACAGGACCACTTCGACTTTTTCTTCAGCTCAGACTCTTGTGTTATTTGCCCCAGTGTCTCTTGGTCTGGGTGGTTCAGTACCATAAGCATAAAAGTTCAACATTCACCTTTTCACTTCCCATTTTTCGGGGGTTAATCTTGATTATTGAGCATTTTCGAGTTCATTCACTTTGTTGTTTTTATAACAAAACCTTTCAATTTTAACAGAAACTTTCGAGTGGGCTACTTCCCTTTGCCGGACCACTCCTCTACTCTGTATCACTGGCTTCACAGTTATCGGTACCACCGGTCTGCCTTCCTTTGCGTCTCATCCACACACATGCAGCCTTTAATTGTGAGATATACTGTTGCATCTTCAATCTTTCTTTAACACACACCGCCATTTCTGTGCTTGCCAATGCACTGGCTGTGTGCTTACTTTTCTTGTCTTTGTGGTTTTAATTCACAAGTCAAGGTTAATACCACAGGCTTGGGCTCATCTTCCCAACTCTGTCATTCACCCGAGAGGGTCGCTGGCACCCTTGAAACACAATGCAGTCTTCCTGTCTGGAATTTGGCCTTCTCTGCATATCTTGCATGGCTCTTCAGAGGCAATGACCTCCTACAGGGATATCCGGGGTTTCTCTACCCTTTTCTCTCGTCCCTCTGTCGGTCGCTCTGCTCCATTAGGTTCACCTTCGCCCTGGAAGTTTTGCTCCTTCTCGTGTTTCACCTTGCTCTGCGAAAACAGAATCAAAATATCGAGGCCGAGTACCTCAAAGGAAATACACCGAACACGGGTTACAAAGGAACATGCAAAGTACTTTATTTTATACTGGATCCAGTTACTAAGAACAGAGCAAAAATCAGATAGCTATCGGCCCTCAGTGCAACACAACGAACTCCAGCGTGGGTCAGTGTGTTCAGTGAGAAACGCTGTACATTAGAATGCATTGGTTTTTTATACTCTTTGTGAGCACGATGTCCAGCCCGACTTCGGGTTAATATTCCACTAATACATCACCGATCTAGGGTTCATGCCAAGTCTCGCACATCCGCACATAACTGGTTTACTTTTTTAATACATATATCAACAAGCCTATACGGCAACTGTGTATTCTGGGATTTTCCATGTAGGTTTTCTCAAACATTAATACAATGTAGTTAAACAAGTGTTCTACGTTCAGTATTTGAATACATTGTTCTTAACCTTTGCTCGTGGATTAGTTTCATTGCACTAGTAATCCTTTACACACAGGTCAACGAAGGACAAGGTCTCAGTTCACAACCTCAACAAGTGGCCTGGAGGCAAGTTACATACTAGCAACATACAAAGGTCAGGACGGCCATATTGTACTTTGGAATGACATCGTCCACCATTTTAACTCACAGGGTGACTTTACAAAGTGAACCTAAAATGGCGGATTGACATAAAATGGTGGCTTACATTGATTTTAAGGTCAGGACCTTGCAACACGGATTTCTTCGCAAGCGACTTGTGAGCAGCTTGGCGTAGGCCAATATGCATATATTTATTGCGATAGGAGGTATGATATAATTTCTCTTTTGACAAACCCTCCTTTTGACCTATGCCAAGTGCTAAAACTACTTTGGATCTCCTTGCAAATAACTCCATGCATCATCGTCCATGCACCCTGAATCGCTGTCGGAAATATCTATTGCCATTAGGTCATTCGCTAAAATTTCTTTCAACACATATTCTTTGGAAGTTTTATCTGGGGCATACACTTTATGTCCTATCGTACCTATCGCTTGTGCGCAACATCCCCCTAGCATCGAACATATACTAGGTAGACACTGAATACAGCAACAAAGAAACAACAGGATTCCCAAAATAATCAGCAAGACCAAAAGTACCTTCCAACCCCAAGATCGCAAGAAGTCCCAGAACCAAGCGCTAAGATCGATCCCAGTTTCCCTCGGGAACGTGCACTTCTGAACTAAGGACGTGCAGATTCTGTATTGCCTTGAAGATGGTTGGGCAGGAATCTGGCACAAAAACACAGCAAGCGGATCCCACTAATTTACACACTCCACCACCTTCAGCCAGAATGACATCTAATGCCATCCGGTTTTGAAGTGCTACTAGTCTTATCGCCTTTTGTTCTAATGTCATATTATAGAGTATGTCCGTGGTCCGGTTGATGGTTCTCTCCAGTACTCTCGCTAGTTTTCTGATATCTTCTGAATTCGCTATCTGCCCCCAAAATGGCACAACTGATTTTGCTATATCTCCCAAGATTTGTGCTGGGGTGTCACCATTCTCGTCCCGCCGCGGACGAGCCTTTCAAACTTCTTTTGTACCAGCTATAAACACCCCAGGTAACAGCATCCCTAAATAACAGGTTGCCTGCCAATCCCTGGGCAACCATGGGAATGCTACATTACCGCAGACAAAGTAGACAGGTTCGCCTACATACAGAGGTCCGTTTTCCCCAGTCAAATGTGCAACGTTGGCACAACCTAGAAAATCTCCCATTGACTGAGTTCCATTCCTCTGTATGCAAAAAGAAACTGAATCGGGGCTATGATTAACAGTGTAAGAAGGAGGCATGGCATCCTTATTGCCTATCGGAGCCATCTTGAAGGAAATCAAAGATTGAAAAGGACGAGGCAGTCTATCAGTAGGCCTAATGAAAGCAACGTTAGGTTTACACCTGTTTGCGAAAAGCGGGCATCCCAGGGGAGTCAAAACACATTTCTCAAAACTATTCAAATTGGTGCCATCAAAGTTCCCTGAGATGCTATCATTCCAACGGCCAAAGAACAGTGCTCTAAGAGGAGCATAGCAAGCAGTTGTCAGAGGTAAAGGATGAATATACCAACCTAGCCCTTATCCCCGTGTTGCGGTAAATGTGAGCAGACCCAACAGTTAGACTTATTAAAAATGGCATACGTAGCATTCATGATAAGTAGCAGAGTATTATTGTGATACCTTTGTCTATGCTGAGAGTCCCTAGGGGACAGAGTATGCAAATATACAAAGGGAGTAGGAACAGTAGGTAACAAAAATTCTAAAGAATGAGTTTCCTCAAGGTACCACAACCCTAAGGCAGCGACTATTAAAAACCCAAATATCATTATAAAAACACAGCAATATGTTTTTGTGGACGTATGCCCAGGCATATTGTCCATTGTCCCGGTTGGTCACCCCCTCATTTACAAGTCCCATACGAGCGGTAGCGGTAGCAGGCATTGTAGTCTTCACACGGATACCCCCAATGTTCAATGCTGGCGACCTCCCGGTCGCGCGACTTCTTAGCCCTTCCACAACCCTAGTCAACAGAATCCCCTTTCTCAAATTTGGGCAAAAAGAAGCCCTCGATGATCCTTTTCTTCTTTAAATGCACAGCCAAACCGTGCCGTAAGTCTATTTTCTTGGACGCAAATTGTACCTTACTTTTCCCGGTACTGATTGATCCAGAAACAATGTGTCGTCACTTCCCGTTGGAAGCAACGTATCAGAGACAAGTGAAGAGGCCGAATTTGAAACAGCTGTTTCCGGATACAAAACTTTTGGAGACAAAATGGTGGCTTCCCTGACACACTCTTGGTGCTATTTACTGCTTTGGGATCGTTGGTTGCAGCACTAGCGAGGGGTTCTGTTTCTTCTGTAACGTGTGGCACTGGGTGAGGAGGTTTCTTGATGTGGGACGCGTGGATCCAGTTCTTTCTTCCAGAGACCCGCACCGCTGTTTGGGTGACCAACAGGACCTGGAACGGGCCACGCCAGCGAGGCGCAAGGCAGGAAGAGCGCTCAAATCCCTTGATGAGCACCCAACTCCCAGGCCGTCTACTGTGGCCCGGGCCCTCGTATCGCACAGGTAAAGCTTCTCGCACCTGGTGATAAATACAGGTTTTTAGTCAACTGGCTGCAATAATCTGAAAGTAATACATTGTCAACATTTCTCAATGAATTGCATTTAGGAAGGTTCCAGATATTGGCAGGTCTCCCCATTACCACCTCAAATGGAGAGAGCCCAGTCTTAGTTTGAGGGGTTGTACGCATGGATAATAACACGATCGTTAAAGTGTCCCGCCATTTTAGTTTGGTGCCGGCACACGTCTTAGCAAGCTTGTTCTTGATGATACCATTGTGTCTTTCTACTAGTCCGGCGCTCTGAGCATGTCTGGCCGAATGGAACAGTTTGTCAATTTGTAATGCCGCACATATCTGCAGAATTACAGCAGCGACAAAATGTGGACCATTGTCCGACCAGATAACTCTTGGTAGCCCGAACCGTGGGAAGTAATCCCTTAACATGGTTTTTGCAGTAGTCATGGCTGTAGCATCTTTAACGGGGAAAGCCTCAACCCATTTACTAAAAGCACAGATGACCACCAGCACATATTTTTTATTGTCACATCGTTCCATTTCAATAAAGTCAAAGTGGATAACTTCAAAGGGGACAGAGGGTGGCCCAAAACTTCCCCTTGGAGTTACTGTCCCCTTTCCCACATTGTGTTGTAGGCAAATCATGCAATCCTGGAAGTAGCGCTGGGTAATTTTCGAAATTTTGTCATTTGCCCAAACTTTCTCTAACATTTTTGTCATCTTCTGGGCACATACATGCGTAGGACCATGGGCCATGATGACCATCATCATTATATACGTGTCTGGGAGTAGCCATTTCCCTTCTGCTATGTCCACCCAACACCCGTCATCATCAAGTTTCCCCAACCCTTCAGCCCACCTCTTGGATTCTTCTAACGTGGCATCAGCTTGCATATACCATACAGACCCAACACCCTCATCCATTGCATAAGCATTTACAGTCTCCCTTGAAACATACATCTCCTTAAGGGGATCGGTAGCAGTTTGTCTAAGTATCTGATCAGCGAAAGCATTCCCTTTCTCTATGTGATCTGTAATCTTTCGATGTGCTGCACATTTCATAACTGCTAACTGAGTAGGGAGCGCAAGCGCTGAGAGTAGTCGTATTATTAGGGAGCCATGTTGGATTTTAGCGCCATGTGAAGTTAGGAACCCTCTCTCTGACCAAAGTCTCCCAAAGTTGTGAACCACCCCACAGGCCTACTGACTATCAGTATATATGTTTACTGCAAGCCCTTCGGAAAGTTCACAAGCTCGGGTCAATGCTATAATCTCGGCGGCTTGCGCAGAGTTATGCGTGATTCTCTTGGTTTCCACGACCATGCTTAATGTGGTGATTGCATAAGCAGCTGTGGATGTACCATCCGGAAGTTTGAAGCAGGAGCCATCGCAGAACAGCTCTCCTTGCGGATTATCCAAAGGAGTGTCTATCAAATCAATTCTACCCTTTGTTTCTTGTTCGGTAGTATACAGACAGTCATGTGAATCTTCATCAACCGCAATGAGTATCTTGCAGGAAAGGTAGGAGTTCAGCTGGATTAAGAACACAACACCTCTTAATTTGAATGTGAGGAGCAAACAAGATCAATTCATATTTTGTCAACCGTGCAGAAGTGAGGTGTTGCGTTTGGGTTCGGTTCAGTAGAACATCTACAGAGTGAGGCACCATCAGGGTTAGATCATGGCCTAGGACCATTCCCTCACTCTGTTTTACAGACGCAGCAGCAGCAGCGACAGCTCGCAAACATCTTGGCAAAGCGCATGCTACAGGATCAAGGGCGGAAGAAAAGTAACTGCACGGCCTCTTCTTCCCTCCATGTTCCTGCGTTAATACAGCCAAAGCACATCCATCACATTCATGCACAAACAACACAAAGGCCTTTTCATAGTTTGGTGTGCCCAAAACTGGTGTAGAGCATAATGCAGTCTTAAGCAAGTCAAACGATTGCTGGTGTTCCGCATTCCACGGCAATGGCGAAGAAATGCCCTTCTTCGTCAAAGCCAACATCGGTTTGAGCACTAGTGAAAAATTTTGGATCCACAACCTACAGTAAGAAGCCATACCTATCAAGGCTCTAACTTCCTTCTGTGTATTTGGGACAGACATGCCAGAAATGTGGTTTATTCTTTCAGGTGTCAATCTTCTTCCCTCCTTTGACACGAGATAGCCTAAATAGGTGACCTCCTGGCAACAATATTGAAACTTTTTAAGTGAAGCTTTGTGACCATGCTTAGCTAGATAGATAAGCAATAACACAGTGCCCTCCTTACAGGCGCTCTCAGAGTCAGCAGCTAAAAGCAAGTCATCAACATACTGAAGCAATGTACAAGTAGAGGGCAATTCAAGGGTATCAAGCTGTTCTTTCAAAGCCCTACTATAGATGCTAGGACTCTCTGTGTACCCTTGAGGTGCACGAGTAAATCTGAGCAAGCATCCCCCTAAGGTGAACGCGAACAAGTATCTACTATCCTTGTGTATAGGAATACTAAAGAAAGCATTCTTTAGATCCACCACACTAAAGTAAAGAGCTGTAGCTGGGATCATGGTTAGGATTGTCGTTACATCAGGCACAATTGGAAATTGTGGAGCAACGACTTTATTAATGGCACGTAAATCAATTATGAAACAGAATGGAATTGCATTATCGCCTTTTTTGTACATGGGCAAAATCGGACTACTGCACAAACTTCCTGAAATTTCTTCAATCACCCCGCAATGCACAAAATCGGAAACAATACATTTCAAAGCTTGCTCGGCCTCAACTGAAATCTTATACTGGGGAATGCGATGCAGCTCAATTCCATGTTTCAAAACTATCTTAACAGGCTCAATCTGTAAAACACCAACATCATTGTCATCAACAGCCCATGAGCTCTCGGGTACATCAATGAATTCTGGCGGCAAAGGTCTAGTCAAGAAATGCGAGACAGATAATTGCTGTGGTGAAATCGTCAAGTGCACTCCATCAGAAGAACCATAAATCACTGCATTTAATTCTTTTAACAGGTTCAACCCCAGCAAGTTTTCTCCACAATTCGAAGTCAACAGAAATGAACAGTGGTCCGTAAAGGGACCCAAAAAAATAGGTACCGGCGAAGAAACCAGACAAACAACTGGTGTGCCAGAAAACCCTACAGAAACATTGGCTTGCCCTGACAGTGGAATGTTTGGAACCCGTGAATGATCAATGGAACACTTCTGTGCTCCAGTATCTATCAAAAACGATGTTTCCTATTTCCCACCACCATTTCAACGTAGGGACCTTTCTGATTGATGGGAATAGGTGTAGGTTCCAAACCCTGCTTCGGGCAATCCTAACGAAACAGAATGTCATCAAAAGGAAGCTCTTCAGATAAATATGCAGCGGAAGGATGATCAAATATGTTCCTGGTGTCCACACTCGAAATCTGATTATCCTGTGAAAAAGGATGCTGAGGATCCTGTGTAAACGGACCTCTTCCAGGGCCCCCTACCCCGGGCGACCTCTGGATCGTCTACCCATATTCCCGAATGTGTTATACAACCTTTGTCGAAGGATGGGGCACTGTGCATGCCAATGACCCTCTTGACGACAATAGGCGCACTGGTTAATGTTCACAGGTCCCAATTAAAGAACTCGGTAGCACCCTCAGACTTTCCTTGGACACAGGCCGTAAGTTTGTCCCAAATAATTCTTTTCTCTGGAATTAAAGTTTTCAATTTTGCAATAATTCTATCAGGCAAAGTCGATATCACCTGAAGCGGTCTTTTACCAGCTGGCCTTTCTCCATCGATTCTAGTTATATTCACCCAGGTATCTCCCAACCCTGGTACGTCGTCTATAGTTCTAACTTGTTTCCACAAATCTACGGGCAGGAGTACAGGGAATAGCAAATCAATATCACCTAAGGTGAACACTGAGGATTGCAAGACAGACTCTATTTCTTTATAGAATCCTGTTGGATTTTTCCTAATATCAGGAATGGATTGCCTAATAGTATTCACTTCCTGTCTTGAGAACGGGACGTGGACAAAACTGTGATACATAATGTGCAGGAATGTCCACAGCGACTATATTTGCTGCAGGATCAGCCGCAATCTCAACCTTTGTGACGAATGTCAGAGGAACCTCTCTCAAATGCAACTGAGAAGTAGGTAACTCCGAACGCTTACTAAGCAACAGAGCCAAGTGAAAAAGCTCTCTTATAAATACTCAATAACTCTGTGGGACAACTAATCTTCCTTTTTACACAATCATCCTGTAGGTACTCTATCATTACCTGTATCACTTTCCTCTGCATTTCTGGCGTATACTGACTATATGTGTCATATACTTCAACTAGAGTTATCGACATATCCGAAATCCATCTAAGCGCATCCTTCGTACAAATTCGTGCTTCCTCAGATATCGATTTACGACAAGGAAGGAACCGTTTCTGTACATACATACTTTCCTCCTCGACATCCTCATTCTGCAACTTTTCTAACTCCTTTCTATACCCAAATAACCTCTCGACATGCTCATTTGCTTTCTCCACATTGTCTCTAGAAAACGCTAAAGTATTTAGATCCCTTTACCCTTGTGGGAGATCTCTATTATTTAATTTTCCCCACATTACACATAAATGAATCCCTAAACCTTCAATAAAAACATTTATCTTAGGAAAATTATCCATATTACAAAGTGTGGCAAAAACATTAGCTTGATCATCCCTCTCCATACAATGCTTAGACCATGCAATCAAATCACGTTTCTTCTCTGGTGGTACAGTATTGCGAGTGACAACCTTTGACCCTGCACCTCGATCGCCTACAAGCGGCTCAGGACCACTTGGAAGAGAGGGAGCAGGCAAATTCAATGGAGGTAATGTAACTGGTGCGATAAGAAGAGGTGGAGGAGCTGGAGGAAGGGGAACATTAGGAGGAGCAGGAACAACGGGAACAACAGAAGGTAGAGCAGGAATAGCAGGAGGAAGAGGCAAAGCAGCAGGAAGAGGAACATACGGAGGTGGCGCAGAGGCACCAGGCCTTCGTTCATTTAACAATTTGTCTATGAATTCATCGGAAGCATGGAGGTCTTTGGAAGGATACATTTTCTGAATTCCAAGTGAGAAAGCCCTATCCATATTCCTAGTTGATTCAGAATGTTTATCTTGGTCATACAATAATGCCTTTTCAGCGTTCGTCTTATGAAGGCGTGCATGTTTTTCTCTTTTTTTGAGTTGCTGAAACGCTTCTTTTTTCCAATTCTGCAAAACATCAAATGCTGCAGGTCTAGCCTTTATCTTTAATAGAATTGACTCTAAATACACAATACAAGGGATTTCAAAACTACCATTGATTGGCCACTGAAGTTCGGAGGCATGTCTGGTTTGTCTGTGCCAAATGTCATTAAATACTATACTTCCAATGCCATGCTTACAGTACATAGTACATGCCGGCGACCCCTCCTGTGGTGCGGGACGGCTAAATTCCAAAGATTGTCTATCGCTGCGGAACAACGCCCTGAAGCAGGTAGACAATTTCCCAGGCATATCAAATTATTGGTGTTACCTGGTCAATAGTTGTGTCTGCAGATACAATGCGCCAAATTCAAATTATCAGGGTTGAATTAAGAGTCGGGTCATGACTCACCTGAACAAACCTAAGGAGGTCGATCGTATTTCAAAGAATCTTACCTAACTAATCTTACCTCTTGTATGGTGATTTTGGCAAATCTGCCCGCCTTGATAAGTGGACCCTCGTCAAGATGCCATCTCGGACCACAAGCTAATCGTCCAGGGATTGGGTCATGCAGCGCTGCTGAGGTGTCGCGTCTCGTTCAGTGGGGCCCCTTTTTGTCACACCGTCTGATCCCGGTCCGATAGCCTGCGTCAACTTTCAACAATCCGGCATCAATCTTGAGGGTCCCTATTCGGGCACCAACTGTGAAAACAGATTCAAAACATCGAGGCTGAGTACCCCCAAAGGAAATACACCGAACACAGGTTACAAAGGAACATACAAAGTACTTTATTTTATACTGGATCCAGTTACTAAGAACAGAGCAAAAATCAGATAGCTATCGGCCCTCAGTGCAACACAACGAACTCCAGCGTGGTTCAGTGTGTTCAGTGAGAGACACTGTACATTAGAATGCATTGGTTTTTTATACTCTTTGTGAGCACGATGTCTAGCCCCACTTCGGGTTAATATTCCACTAATACATCACCGATCTAGGGATCATGCCAAGTCTCGCACATCCGCATATAACTGGTCTGCTTTTTAAATACATATATCAACAAGCCTATACGGCAACTGTGTATTCTGGGATTTTCCATGTAGATCTTCTCAAACATTAACCCCTTAAGTGCCAGCGACAAGCCGGCTCGTCAGTGGAAACCCCTCCAGGCACTGGGGGGGAAACCCATGGCGGCTAAGGGGTTAATACAATGTAATTAAACAAGTGTTCTACGTTCAGTATTTGAATACATTGTTCTTAACGTATGCTCATGGATTAGTTTCATTGCACGAGTAATCCTTTACACACAGGTCAACGAAGGACAAGGTCTCAGTTCACGACCTCAACCAGTGGCCTGGAAGCAAGTTACATATTAGCTACATACAGAGGTCAGGACGGCCATATTGTTTTTTGGAATGACATCGTCCACCATTTTAACTCAAAGGGTGACTTTACAAAGCAAACCTAAAATGGCGGATTGACCTAAAATGGCAGTTTACATTGATTTTAAGGTCAGGACCTTCCAACACGGATTTCTTCGCAAGCGACTTGTGAGCAGCTTGACGTAGGCCAATATACATATATTTATTGCGATAGGAGGTACGATATAATTTCTCTTTTGACAGCTCAGAGTGTGTCTCTATGTTCCTCCTTTTATCCATGTGGGGAGAGCTAATAGGTATCAGCTGTAAATGGGTAAAGTCAAGTGCCTGGCTTTGCCTGACCCAATTAGCGGGACATGTCCAATGAGATTTGTAAGGGTTAGCCTCTTTACTCTCAGTCAACCTTTTCCTCAGCACAGTGATTGTGCAGAAGGTGGGGAGCAGAAACATTGGAGAATCCTAGAAAATCGGATGGGTCATGGGTACGGGAAAGGGGGAAATACTGCGTCTCACCATCGGTTGTCTCATCCCCACCCCCTGAAGACCCTCACCCAGGTGATCCTCCCGCACTGGTCCACCCCCAGTGTCTGGATCCAAAGGCGATGGCCGTGCCCTGGGCACCTGAGAGAGAGATTCCCGGGGACTAGTAGGCGAGACACCCTTTGGTTTCTCACAGCACTTATGACTAAGTGAAAAGCAAGTGAGAAGTGCTAATGAACAAAATGAAACAAGGTGGTGAAAAGGAATAAAGACCACAAAGTGAGTTGTGTGAAAGTCACATTGTGGCATGGTCAAGAGACTTCCAAGGAAAAACAGAATTGAATGTGGACTAAT
Source organism: Ambystoma mexicanum (assembly GCF_040938575.1). NCBI lineage: Eukaryota > Metazoa > Chordata > Amphibia > Caudata > Ambystomatidae > Ambystoma > Ambystoma mexicanum. The sequence continues at coordinate 757,769,086 of NC_090933.1, forward strand.
GACACAGGTTCAGAGAGAAACCCTCTGTTGGCAAGGAAGTCCAAAGGAAAACCAAGAGTATAACAAAGTGCCAACGGTTATCGGTTGCATGACCTGTCATGGGGTCTGACAACTGTGCCTAGACCATGAAACCCCTACTTTGGAAACACCAAAGAAAGTCAAGATACAGAAGCTTTTTGTTTAATAAGTGTTGAAGTGGAATCATTATTTAAGGCTGAGATAATTGAATTGATTGTGGTTTTGAAACAGGAAGAGCTGCCTTTTTGGGGAAGGACACCCCAAGGCCTTGTGGAATTGTTTCAAAATTGCGGAAGAGAACCCTGAGACAATTTGGATTTGTTTTGAACTTGGGGAAGGGAACCCAGAGCCTGTTTGGAACTGATTGAACTTGAGGAAGAGCTAAAAAGCTAGCTAGGAGCTTGAAGAAGCTCAGAATGTTATGTTAAACACTGTTTGTTTTATTGTTGACATCCGTACACATTGTACATCTTTAGTTGTGAGGGCAAGTGTAGGTTTTGGATACAGACAGACTTTTGAGTTGAATTTAATTACACAGACTATCCTTAGTGTCTTTAGGTAGGGAAATCCCACCTTAGCATAAGGCAAGTTAGGTCCTACTCCATCCTGAGATAAAATGAAATGTTTTTGAGAAGAGTGAACCTGTTGTCTGTGTCTTACTTCATGATGCCTTCACAATTTACAGGAACGATTAGAAAGCAACTCCTACCCAAGCCACGCCAAACGCCTACTCCTTCGCAAACCTGCTGCTGGTCTTTCACTTATGATCTCACACACACACAGACACACACACACACCCACACACACACACATAGTGGGTCATACAGATTTGGAAGGTATTAAAGTTAGGCGATGGTTTGAGAAGATGTGGAGAGGCTAGCAGATGGAGAGGTTATGGAAAGGTTAGGCAGAAATGGGACTGGAGTGAGGGAGAGAGAGTAGAGAAGAGGAGAGATGAAGAGGGAAGGGAGAGGTCAGAGTGAAGGAACAGGAGAGAGGAGGGAGTAAAAGAGGATGTGATGCACCAGGAGAGAATGAATGGAGCAGAGGAGGCAAAAGATACAACTTAGTGAAGATGGTAGTATCAAGAACAGCCTCCAGAATGTGTAAAAGTACTCTATTTAATCCCTGGTAATCCAGACATGGGAGCAGCTCAGAGCAGTCCTTCTTTGGAAGAAAATAGACAGAAGCTCTCATAGGGGACTTTGAGGGAGCTATAAGATCATTGTGCAGATTTGACTGTAGATGATTTTTCTGGTTCTGCAAGAATGTATTTTCATCCGAAGAATACTTGTGACTCAGGCAACAAGTTAAAAGCTCATCCCTCCACATCATGAGAAGGCAGTTTTAGGTAATTAAATTCTGAAAATACATATTGAAATTCGTGGTACAGTTCTGGAATGGTCTGAAAATTATTTATAACTGACAGAGGGTTTCCAGAATTCCACAAGATGCTGCTATTTCTGTGGATAGTTTGTTAGAAAAACAATGACTAACCCAATACTCTTATAATATCGACAAAGTACCTGACGGCTAATTCATATATGGATTGTGTACCCTGAGTTACAGTAATCTGAGAATAATGGGGAAATTAGCTGCCTTTTTAAGGTTAAAACAGATTGTCTCAAGATGATTCCCAATTCACAGCAAAATTGGCTTGGTTTCTTCTATGATGGGATCAGAAACCGACGGCTGACCATCAACACCCTCGACAGGCTGCTTTCCTTCTGAATGCAAGGGACAGATTTATTTCTGACCCAAGAATCATTCATAAAAATACCACTAGCTCCACAATTCACCAGCATGCGTAGTTTTAGGATCGATGATTCCATTTCACAAATGGATGTAATGAGAACTTCTAGGTGTACTGTGATGTTACTAGTATGAGACAGGAGAGTAGGGATGATCCTGGTTAGACACCCTGGTCAGATGTCGTTGTTATTAGTGGGAGCTGGCATTTCCTGAGCGCTTCAGGGTTTGGGGGTGATGATCGGGTGGTGCCTAACAATGTGTTCTTTCGGGGCGCAAAACATACAGAGAATTGAGTACTCCATTTATATTCTGTGAGTGGTTCTCCTTCAGCTCTGATCTGCATTGGTCAGGCTTGATCCCTTTATTTAAGTGTGGTTTGGGTTTCGAAGATCTTTGTATCGAGTCACAGTTTCTTTGCTTCTTAGAGTGTCTCTCTTGTTGACGATAATCCAGTAGTAAAACCAGAGTAATTCAGTCTGAAAAGTATCTTGGTCTTGGGACCCGAGCCATTTTGTCCTTCAGATTCTCATTTAAACCCCTATGAAATAAGGTTATCTGTGCTTCTTGAGGCAGGCTGTTTCGAAGGCAAGCTGTTTCAAATGGTCAACATAAGTTAGAATATCCTGGATGCCTTGTTTGAAAACCAATAGAAATCCTTGAGTCAAGTAGGTCAACTCCAGACCCCCAAACATAGCTCTTACACAGTTCTGAAAACTTGGATAGTCATCCAGAATAGGATTTCCTATAGTAACTAGAAGTGTATCCCAGGCCAGTGCACTACCAGCCATATTTGAAATCATGTATCTGACCTTCGAGCAGTCTGATGGAAATTAATGGGCTTTGATAGTGTATTGTATTTAACAAGTAGCTAAGAATTTCTGGAGCTTCTTTGGGTCTCCTTCAAACTTACCACAGGGTAAGCTGCCCAACAGCACTTCCGTTAATGGACTTCTTCACAAGACTGTTTGATTTAAAGTGGCATTCTGCACTTGTAGGGCCTGAACTTCTGGGGTAAGGTCCTGAACAGCTATGACTAGCTGTTGCAGATGATTTATCTTTTTTGATATTGCAGGCATCGTAAACTATTACAAGTGTACCATAGACATACCTTGGAGTTTGTCTCTGGATGCGCCCACTGAAAAGGTGGGTGGGTTCCAAATAATTTTTTATAGTATTACCCAAATGTTCACTTTTGCCAAAACCGGGGAAAGGGGTGGGGTGTCTGGATGTCATGTAGCCAGTAATGTCCGGAGGGTCCTAACATGTGATGGTGCAAAATTTGGTGCAGATTGGTGAAACTATGTGGAATTGTATAGGGAACATACGATTCATTTTTATATATAGATTATGGTATTCATCGGCATGGACCTAGCTTTAGGAAGCAATGGAGTGCTTTATAATCATAGGGTCAAGAACATAGTGAAGGAAGGAGATAAAAATGGAGCGGGCAGCTAACAACAGGGGTGGGTGGGCAATAGGCAGCAAGGGATCTACAAGCAACCGGGGAGGAAATAGTGAGGAGAAGATCACTGAGTATTAGCTAGAGTGGGGAATGGAGGATGTGTGCACCTAGGTGTTAGGCAGGTGCCATTCCTTGAAGAGGAAGGTCTTGAACTCTTTCCTGAACTATAGAAGCAATGGGGCGAGTCTGATGTTGATGGGTAGGAGGTTCCAGAGTATTGTGGCATAGTCAGAGAATGCCTGTTTTATGGTTCTTTTTTCCATCACTAGCAGACATAAAGTCTGCACATGTCCTTTCTTCTGGTGGATTGCAGGCCACCACAGATGCAGAGTTTCTCAATGAGGTAGCTTGGGGACTTCAGGGTGACAGCCTTATAGATGTCATGCCTAGAAGCACTTGTGTACAAGCGTGTTATAAATGCCATATCATATCATATCATAAAAGGATTTGAAGATATGGGCTTGCAATGGGAGTCAGTGCAATTTGATGAGAGTCGGGTTATGTGGTGAATTTTCAGAGTCCATTGATGCTGTTGCACACAGGACACATCTCAGGGGTGCCAGGGTTGTTGCTGGAAGGCCTTCCAAAGGGGCACTGTCACAATTCAGGTGGAAGAGGACCATGGCTTGGACAGCAGGGCTTGCATATCCGCAAGAGATAAGGTTGGTATTGAGCCGTTTGTGTCTTCCTTGCTTCGTGCTGTTTGAAGTAGAGGTGTCTGTCGATATTGAACCCAATGGACTTGGTGAAGGTGGCCAGCTGTGGTGTGAAGCCCTCAAGATTGATGCAGAGAGCCAGGTCTGGATGTTAGGGTGTTCAGTGTTGTTGGTCAGCAGTAGGAATTCAGTCTTGGTGGGGTTGAGCGTCAGATAAGCACTGGACATCCATGGCTCGATCAACGTGAGGCAGGCCTTGAGCCTGTGGATGTTTTTTGATCGATGATGTCTTGAAGCGTTGGATGCGACTGACTGTTTACTCAATGACAATCAGTATGACTTGGCACTTGATCTGTGCTTTCAGGTCCTTTCCTCTAGCATGGATCAGTGCCGGTTGGAGTGGTTCTGTGCTCTTCTGAAGTGGAGCACTGGTTACAGCTGCATGCGGTTAGGATGGTAAAGGCATGCAGTGGTGAGACCCAGGCTTTCTCCTGGTGGTATGTTTTGGTAGCATTATTTCCGCCTACTCCCCTCAGGGGTAAGTGTAGGAGTGCCCCTCCAAGCGTCACTATGTGGTAGCAGTTGTACCTGCATGAGTTGTTGTGTCTGATCCGTGATACATTTGTGCAAAGTAAGGTGGCCATGGACCTGGGGAGTGACAGCAGGGCTGACTGCCCTTAGAGCTCCTTTGTGTTCCCCTGGGGTTGAGTTGTAGTACCGACCCTCCACTTGATTACATTCTAGTAAAGTGTAGTCTGCTATTGCATCAGTCAAACTACCTGCAGAGATTGGCGTTGAGAGTGTTCTCCTGTGGTGCTGTGCAAGCAGGGGAATGGTGGCCAGACGGTGCTCTTTCAGCATTGCAGCAGTTCCACTTGGAGTTCATCAGGTGCTTCTCAGCAGGAACCTCACCGATTTACTAGCTACGCTATTACAAGGGAGTTACTATGCAGCGTCCCAGCACCCCCAGCAACAGAATTTGGAAACATCAAGTTCAACTGACTCAGATCACAACCTTATAGTAAGATCAATTTGAACTATGAGTAAATAAAAGTACTTATTAAGGAGTCAAGCCATATCAATTACATCTGACTCTGTGATGGAAGAACTGGTAATTGACTCTGACCCAATTCTTGTAATTTGTGAGGAGGTGGGAGTGGTGAAATCTGCATCTATGGAGGCAGACACGTCTTGAAACCGGGAGCTAGATGAGCCAGAAAAGGGGTGTGTGCAGAAGAAGAGCTAGTCAATGTGATAAGGGTCGGACTGGGGGGATACCTCGCATGACTGTTCATTGCCAGTAAAAAGGAGAAGAGTCAACACCTAGAACACATGACGACAACTGCCGGTTGAAAAATCATCGACTTCTTCCTCAAATCTGGAGCTAGTACAGACATTTGACGCATTCCAACCATTTCAACGGCCACCATAGAAGAAGGTTTGAATGATTAAAGTTTACTGGATGCAACCGAGGGGTTATTGTCACACATGGTCTAGGGTGATTTGAATGTGGCCTTAACCCATCCAAATCACTTGCTGGATGGCTCATTATCTGCCACCCAAGGCGACCTACAGACATACACCCCAACCCTGCATACATAGTTACCATGTAGTGACAGCATCACATCCAAATCCCCGTGGAATGAGTGGAGCAGACCTGGAATGTACCATACTCTAAGAGAGATGGACGAAAAAATCAAGTTAACATCACCTTCTATTTCAGCTCTGAACTCTGTTTTGATCGCTTTTGTAGACCTCTATGAACACATCAAGGATGAATTGCAGGCTCACACTTTGATGTCGAGAGAAGTATGCATAAAAATTGAGGAGCTACACAATCGATGCTTGAACAGTGGAGACAAGGCTGTGAGTCAACCCGATTGGCCAAGGAATGCTCTGGAAACTGTGATCTCAATCCCTAAAGGGAAACACCAGCAGAGCACCCGTAAATTCCTGCAACATGTGCACATTACAGAAGAAGAGGTGGTTAAGGTGCCAATATGAACTATTTTCCACCAATAAAATGCCTTCTCCTATCTTTGACGGCCATAAAAAAAAAAAAGTTTTGATCAGATTGTAAGCAATGGGATTGTTCCAATTTTAGTGGTGGATGTTGTTACTCCGCCCTTATCGTTGAAATAATGTATTGTGACCAAAAGTGATCGGTCGCAAACAGAAGACACTGTAAACAAATTGGGGGAGGTAAGTTTTAAATCAGTGACAGAGAACAGTAAAATGTATAACACAGGCCACATTTCTATTGAAACTCATACTTGTAATGATGGCACTATAACAGAAAGTGGGTTGCCTCATTGGGTGGCGTCAAAATCTGTAAATGGATTCTTGCAATGTGTAGAACTACCCGGACCCCATCCTGTGACTCTCCCAATAGATCATAGCAGAGAAAAGGTTTTTGTGTCCCGCAACCAGCCTAATGAGTTCTCTGATCACGAGACGTGTGAAAGTGGTGTCTCCAATAAAGAGAGCCAATGTGATTTGGGCAAGATTACTGAGATTTTTAACCTAGGACCTATCTCTTCCTCATTTAACCCTGCGGGTAAAGCCACACAGACCATGGGTAAAGTTGGTGAGCGGAGGGTAATACTTAGTATGATTTAAAAGACTTGTGAAAGAGTTGTGCAAACACAATATGTTTGGGACCAGTTAATCCCTCTCATGTGTCTACGAAGGGATAGTGATTTAATGGTTTCTGTGACAGCAGTACCCCAAACCCAAAATCAAGCTCCTTTATCCTTACTAGGAGAAGAGAGTCCCAGAAAACATTCCAAAACGGGAGTGTTTGGGAACCCTTCACAACATCTAGGTGGGAGAGTACATTGATGCGAAAATGCAAAGATGATCGTTGTGAATAAGATTGTCAATCGATTTGTATCCATGTTTAACCTTGGAGTGTCTATTCGACCTGACATACAGTGGGGAGCTCACATTGAACAGATCAAACATTCGGGCACTGTTCAGTAAGATCCCGAGGCTTAGATTGGTATCCACGAAGGATATTGAACTAGTCTCATGATAAAATAAATGACGTTGTTGTAATTCAAATTCATTCTCGTGCTGTGGAGGAGGGGTTGGGGCTCAGGCTACTGGGCTTAGATTTGCGCTTATGCAACTGTAAATGTGGTCCTGGAAATGCTAATAATGGTCAAAAAAGTAGCAACCTTAAAAGTAAGCAAATGTGTGTCAATATGGACAGTGATTTGAGAATTACGTGGGACAAGGGTGACCATTTTCTCGAAATAATTTTTACTAACACACAGGTGGCAATTTTAAAAGTAGATGAAGAATGGAACTGGCTCGCCGGATTCCTCTCTAAACAGAATTCCAGGACGTCTACTCACAGGAGAATTGATGCTCTAAATTGGGCCAAACTCCGGATCATGTTCTAAAACAAAAATTCTACTTGTCAATATCATCAAGGAACATCAGAGGTTACATTAAATTATGGAAAGATACTACGATTACTCGCACCCTCAGCTCAAGCACTATGATTCTATTACAAGAGACTTGTGCTTTGGAGTTCTTAATATGGGATGGCTATTTGGCATTTACCCAAACAGCTACACACATCTTGGAGGGGGGGGAGGGGGGGTCAGCCCTCTGGGGGTCTATTGACACCAATCAGTAATACCTCGGTCACAGGGGACATGTTGCCTTTAAGTAATAGAGGACTGTTAGCAGTCGAAATCAAATAAATAAAAGGCACCAGTGTGACCCAGATTCTAATCATTAATATTTATTGGCACCCTTCCCACTCTGCGCTCGCTGATCTTTTTGAAGCAGTTAGTGAGACCTTAGAATCATTTATACACAGGGCCCCAGAGGGGGGCATTAGTGTAGCTGGAGATTGGAATGCTAACTGCTTGTCAAAGAAAATGTGAGCTGAGTTGGAGGTGGCTAAAGATAGAGGCTCTTTTGGGACACAACGGGCATATGGTGCCTTGTTGAGAAATCTTTGCTTGACTTGGGATTTACACATCCTCACTGGCCAGGTAAAAGGTGATACCCTGGCCACATATACGTGGCAACGGGACGACTCCAAATCATGGTTAGACTATGTTGCGCTATCCTACAACTTGTTTATTCTGTGCACGAGTTTTGTAGTCTGCGAGGATAGTGCAAGTGATCACTCAATCCTGAAAGTTGATGCACTGGCCGGTCTTAGCACCAGTCGGGTGGAATTTTCGATATTTTACACCAGCAAAGCAGGATAAGTAAAAGGATATTTAATGGCCTTCATCTGAGCACTTTAAGGCGGTGGCCATTTCCTAGTCGTGCAGCCAGCTCTTTCTACACTTCAATGGTTACCTTATCACTCTCATCTGTTTTTAAGTGTACCACAAACTTACCCCCTTATCTGTCTTCTCTGCTTTAATTCTACTCATCTGCTCAATCTCTTTGTTCTGAGTGCCAATATTTTTCTGTCCGTCACTCGTCCCCCTTGTGTTCAGTCCCGCTTTCATTCTTTTTGTCTCCTGGCTCCTCTTCACTGGAATGTTCTTCTCCTCTCGTTTTGCTCATTTTCTTCTTATTCTGATTGTATTATCTTGTGTTAAGCACTTTGGCGTAAAGTGCTATATCAATCTAAATAAAATAAAAACAAAACAAACAAAACAAACAAATAGCTAAAGAGGGGGCACCAATGCCCATGGGAGATAAGTGAGATAGACATTGGGGCAGAGCAAACCAAGGAAGATAGAGGGGCCCAATAAGATGAGTGAGGAACAAATTCAAGGGGAACCAAGAAAGAAGCAAGAAGTGAAACTAGTGGGGAGAAATCCACGTAAGTGGTGGAAAGGGATTAAGGAGGTACTCCTTCACCTACAACAACTAGGACAGTTGATCTTTTTTGGAATTTGAGACTTCACTTTGTAAACAACTGTTAGATCAGGGAGAACTGTTTTCTGACAAGCATTGGACTTGGAACCAGGAGGGAGTCCTGAAAACCGGGACAGAGGTCAGGGTGAACAACACAGAAAACATGTAAAAGAAAGTTGGGCAGTATATCTTGCCTTCAAAGTGGTAGGGCTAGTTTAGAGATTAAGATTTGGATGGTGGCCCATTTTTGTTATATTGACTATTGAATAGCACCTTAGTATAGTTTTTTAGGGAGGGAACTCCAATTTTAGTAATAGGGTTGGAAAGGCGTTTTCTTTAAGTTAAATAAAAATCCTTTAGGAGCATGTCCTCTGGTCCAAACCATTCTATTGCTTGCCACAATTGGAAAAAGGGCTAAAAGTCTACTCAGTGATTTATTTGAATATTCTTTAGAGTCTTCGAGCACGATGTTTAAAGCTCTTCCCTGGATCAAATCGGGGATGTCCATGAGCATCTCAGTTGTAAACCTGCTCCCTTATAACGCATTCTCAAAGCTGAAAACTAGGGAAAATCAAGCAAGTCTTGGAGGCATCATTAAGATACTCATATGCAAGTGCGAATCACAGGTATTTGCTCAAGAACAGCTCAGCGATACGCTAGTCATAGTCTGGTTTCGTCATGTTTTTAGCTTTGTCAATAAGGTATAAGATAGTTGCAAATCTGAAATGTCCACAGGCATCTCCAGAATTGCGCAAGTGCAAATCTTTCAGAATAAATCCTTAAGTCTGTATATAATAAACAGCATATTTATTTACTTGATTATAGCAATACTTAACCCCCTGATATTATACAATACATTGAGGGAACTATGGGGGTCAGAACAATAACACAGACTCTGGGCCTCATTACAACTTTGCTGGTCTGGACACAACGGTGCTGGTAAACTTACCAGCACCGTTGTTTCCGGACCGGCAAAGTACAAGTCTAGTGGGTGGGTGCCCTCCCTGGGTGGGTGCCCTCCCGCCTGGCAGGTCTGACTTGCCAGGTGGAGCGGCACACACCCACAGACTTTCAAAGAAGCACAGGCACCGTTATTAATGGAGCCGGTGCTTCCGTGGTCCCCATTCCTATAGGACTCTATGGGAATTGGGAACAACATGTTACCGGCGCCTGACTTTTCGGCCGCCGGGGTTGTAATACTCGGTCTTATCGGCAAGCCAGGCGCTGGTAACTGATTACGGGTCCGGCGGCAGCCTGACAGTTTTACCGGCACAGTTACCGATGGACTCGTAATGAGGCCTGACTTTTCATCTCCCTGTTATTGTTTATTAACTGAAAGGTGAGATCTCCTATTATTCCCTATACTAATGGTGTTCCCTACCTCACCAAGCTAACTAAGGTGCTCGTTAGTTGTCAGTGAGAGTCCAAATCAAGATCAGTTCACTGTCCAAACTAACCTATACTAACCCTATCACTATTAGAACAACCAAAATTGCAGATGAAAGACTCCCCTCTCATGTAAGGTGATTTCCACCAAGTTCAGTTCAATAAAGTGTCCATGGGTAGTTCTTGGTAACTACTTTTATCAAATCATACAGTTCTGATACTGGGTTCTTCAAGGTTTCAACCGTCTCTTCCAGTTGATTGTTCCTTCTGTCCTTCTTATTCTTTTCTTGTTCTATTCTAGCTAATTCTGCCCCTCTCCTCTCATGGGACATGTTGGTTCCCTTCTCTTCAAAGTTAACAACTTCCTTAATATTTTTATCTTGACTGGGACAGATTTGAGGGTTCCAGTATTGATTCTCACTCTCTTCAGATTTTCATGACATTTTATCTTGACTGGGACGAGTATGAACGTTGCAGTAATTATTTTCTCTCTTCTCATTGTAAGGGTGCAGAAGGAGAAGACTGGCACACAGGTAGCATGGTTGTTGGCATAAACTTTTATTATATCAGAAATAAAGAGAAAACCTACCTATCCCTACTCTAAGAGGGGTTTCCCTACCTCAATTAAAATCCCAAGGATTCGGTCAGGATATCCGTGTCCACTGTCCTGTGTCAAAAACCTACTTCAGTCCCTTACAATTGTAACTTAACTAAAGAGGTAATGGATCTTCTTGGTCCAGGAGAATGACTCCCTTCTTCTGGACAGTGGATCACAGTTCTAATTGTTAGGTAGGAATTTATCTGATGGAATGACGTCCTTCCCCAGGTCTCAATCCCTTTCCAAAGCACAAAACAAAGTTCCAGGGTGTAATGCTAAAAAGCAATAAAGTTCCCAGTTCAAACTCAAAAGGTAAAAGTCCAGTATCTTGCTATATGTGCTTTCACAATGCCAGGGGAATGACTCCCTTCCCCTGGCCTTCCTTGGCTTTGTTCTCACACTCTCTTGGCTTTTACTTTCACAGTTCACAACACCAGGTGGAATGACTCTCTTCCCTTGGCCTTTCTTGGTTTACTTCATAGTTCACAGAACCAGGCGGTATGTCCCCTTTCCCCAGGACCTTTCTCAGGCTTACTTTACAGTTCACAACACCAGGGGGAATGTCTACCTTCCTATGGCCTCTTTACAGTTTTGGCACAGCTGACAATACCAGGGGAATGACTCTCTTCCCCTGGCCTCTTCTATGATTTGTACACTTCTCCCCAACGTAGACTTAGCATCCAGTCTTGTGAGTGTGGGTCTCAGACCCATAGAATCCTCTGCTGGTAGTGTGGCAAACCTGGTTCACTAACCTGCGCTGCATGTCCAGGTTTCCATCAGCATACCTCATCCAACTCATTTAAACTTCTGGGTTCTCTCATTCTCAAAGTCTCCACCTCCAAAATTGATGACGCTGCCATAGGACTTCTCTGCCGTACTGTCAAAGTCCTTCCTCTCTGTCTGATTCATTCTCTGTATTCCTCCATTGGTTTTCCTTATCCCAGTACTGCATACGTTTTTCTTTCAGCTTATGTGTCCTCGATCAAAGTTTTGCATGTTCTGTTTCCTTATTAAGGCTTCAGTGTGCCTCAGTCCAAAGTTCAAATTTCGGCAGGCTATGTTGTCAATTATAAATGCAATATTTTTTTTTCTTCTGCAACTAGGATGCACAGAGTGTCAGTTTTTATGTCCTTATCTTCCTTTTTGCTCAGAGGAATGTCCTAAGTAAAACCACGACTTTTGCACAAAAATTTGTTGGACCTCATTACGAGTCCGGCGGTAACCGAGCCGGACAAACTGGCAGGTTACCGCCGGACTCGTATTACCATTCCGCCTCCTTGATTCCCAGAATTACTGGGGTATTACGACCCCGGTGACCCGGGAATTCCAGAGGTGGAATCGTGTAAGTCCCCATTCCCATGGAGTCCCATATAACTCCATGGGGATGGGGACAATGGAAACACCGGTTCAGTCTATGACGGAGCCGGTGTTTCCATTTCCGCCTATAGGTGCCAGGTCAGACCTGGTGGGAGTGACACCCCCCATCTGCAGGACTTGGAATCAGCTGGTCCGGAAAAACTGTGGTGGTGGTTTTACCTTTGTCTTTGGTTTGCTGCTGCTCATGCGTCCTTCTCCTCGTCATGGATCTCGTCTGCACGTGCTGTGGTTCTTCCCCGTTGTCTGTAGTCTCCTCATGCTGGGGTGCAGGCAGGGGGCCTTCTCCGATGTATGGCTTGATGTCGCCCAAAAAGATCCAACCTCTTCTTCCTTGTAGTTTTCCTGCAGAGGGAGTGTAGTCTTCCACTGTAAAGGAACCGTTAAACCTTGACTCGTCCTACCTTTTCCTCATATTAATCAGTCTGTCTAACAAGGCTGCATGCTGTACTGGTGTGCCGTCCGCTCGGAGGTAGCCCCTCCTTTTCCAGCGCGCTAAGCCTGCATGCACTGTTGATGTCACATAGGCGGAGTCACTGTACTCTGTTACTTCCTGTTCCGCGCGATTCTCAATCGCGAGTATCAATGCCAATAATTCTGCAGCTTGTGCTGAATAATGAGATGGTATCCATGCACTGAGAAGCACTCAGAACTCTCTGTTTGCTGCGTGCTTCATTACAGAAACGCCTGTATATCTTTGTCTATCGTTTTGATCGATTCTCGAAGAACCGTCAATGAAAATAATGTCTCCTCCTGCCAGTGCATTATCTTTCATTCTGGGAATTTCATCATAGAATTCTTCATAATTCGCACAGTCATGTATTGGCTCTCCTTCAGTGACTGGCTCTGCTATGAACATAGCTGGGTTCACGATTTTGCATCAAACTATCTTGATTGAGGGATTCGATATGATCACTTCATAAGCAGAAGCTCTTTGAGATGTCAATGTGCCTTTCGGCTTCTCTAGGATAGCAAATAGGGAGTGCTCAATCAACAACTTCATGGAGCATCCCATTACAATGGTAGTAGCTTTCTCTATGGCGAAGGCTGCGGCAGCTAAACTTTGTTCGCACGGGAAATGGCCTCTCATCACTGGGTCCAAATTTCTACTATACTATGCTGGGGGCTTGTACCCCAATGTGGCTCTCTGCGTGAGTACTGCCGTCATAACACTGCATTCGTGTGTGAGAACAGGAAAAATTCTGCTGCATAATTGGGGATCCCTAAAACTGGTGCCGTGCAAATGGCTCTTTTGAGCTCAGCAAATCCTTCCTTCATGGTCTCAGACCATTCATTCTTTTCTTTTGTCACTTGTGCCTTCTTTAGGGCCTGAAGCAATGGCTTGGCGGAGGAGATGTAGTCGAAGACCCATGCACTGACATCATTGCAACGGCCTAAGAAGCTCTGCATCTGCTTTACCTTGTGTGGTTTAGCTGTGTTTAGTATGGCTTCAGCTCTTTCTGGGGTAACTCTTTTCCCTTTGTGAGAGATCAGCTTACCCATGTAGAGTACTTCTTGTTGACAATACTGTAACTTCTCTTTGTCAACCTTATATCCTTTCTCAGCCAATGTAGTCAATAGCTGGACAGAATTGTGTCTGCATTGCTCCTCTGTCGTGCTACAAATGAATACGTCGTCCACATATTGCAAGACAACACTCTCTAATGTAATATTGTTTAGGCCCATCTGCAGGAATCTGTTAATGATAGAAGGAGACTCACAGTACCCCTGGAGTAGCCTTGTGCTTTTGAGACGCATCTGTCTGAACGTGAATGATGTCAGATCTTGTGAGTCTCGGTGCAACGGGATTGAGAAAAATGCATTTTTCAAATCAATCACCATGAAATATTTTGCCTCAACAGGTATATTACATAGAATTGTAGCCGGGTTCAGGACTAAAGGGAACTCGGACTCAACAATATCATTTATCTGCCTTAGATCTTGAATTAGCCTCCAAGACCCCCCTTTTGATTTTTTGATAGGGTAAAATGCGGTATTGCACGACGACTCAATTCATCTGGGGTCCTCATAGTTTTTTCAGCAAGGCCTGGCAGCCCTGCCATTAGCATGCGCATTCCATATGCGAATATTTCTGGCTCTAATGGAATGGCTCTCATGGCTGTGTGTCCTGCGTATGCTCTAATCATTTCACATACGTTTGAATAGTGCAATCCTGGAGTTGAGCATACGATGCCCTCCTCCGTGAATGAGATTGTCATATTTGATTTTGTCATTAGATCTTCACCCAAAATATTTACTGGGGTTTGTTGTGAATATAATAGAGGCACATTCATCTCACATTCTCCTATAGAGACTGGAAGTGTGTTTGTAAAGGGAACTCGACTTGTAGCTCCTGTGAAACTCTGAGTATTTATAGCATCGCCGGACAAGGAAAACTTGCCTTCACGTTTACAAGAACGTGTTGTACTTGTGTCAACTAAGAAAGAATATTCTTTATCCCCTATAACAACATCCACCCTTGGTTCCTGGTGAGGGTCTGGTGTCACTGATAGGATAGAACACATCAGGGTTTCCAGTGAGCTGTCCTAGTCCATATATCATTTTTTCCTACCTTGGGTGAATGGACTTCCCCCATCGCCGGTGTTACTCCTCATACCAGGGTACACGGTCTACCCTGTGCTCACTGTCTGTGACAGTTGCATCAGTGGCTGTTGGGACTGTCCTTGTGGAAAACTCACCGAATTCTGAGGCTGTAAGCCTTGTTGTGCTCCTGACATCTGTTGTTGCACTCTGTGATTTTGTGCAACTCCCTGCTGTAAGAATGCAGGTGGATGTGCCGTACCTGCTCCTATCCCTTGGCTGTTCTGCATCATGCCTTGATTCTTGCATGTGTGCGCTAAATGCCCTGTCATCCCACACAACCAACATACTGGTGGTGGTCTGATCACTTGCCCATTAGACATATCTTGATTGCCATTTTGCATATTTTGAAAACCCCCTTGATTATTCTGGAAACCTCCCCGATTGCTCTGCCATCCTCTCCCTCGAAATCCTCTTCCCCTGGGGTAAAACCCAGTATTGCCCTGATTATTGGGCTGTGGATTATTAACTTGTGGCATGCTCGACTCAGCTGTGTTAGTTATCGTGGCTCCTTAGAGATTATATTTTGACAATTTCTTCTGCACTCATTTTGCCTCTTCACCCTTTCGTGCAGCTTCCTTTTTGCGATTCCTTTCCTGCAGCAGTCTGCAACAGTGTGCGATGGTCAACTGTATTTCTGACCATGGCTTGGCCTCAATTCCCACCAATTTCTTGAGCTGTTTCTGTGCTGGTTCTGGCAGCCCTTGGCACAATATATGGTAGAGGAAGAAAAAGGAAGAGTCATAGGCTACCCCTAGTCTGACCATATAGAAAAGTAGGCTGAGAGGAATCAGATAGCCAGTGTATAAATGCTGGCGAAAGAGTAGAGAGGCTGAGGAGATTACAGCAAAAACAACAATTTATTTACACATTTTTTAAAAAACAATGGGTCTAAACACAAAACCTATTTAAGGGTTTCTTGAGCCAAAACCTCAACACAACATTAGTATTGTTTTTAAACGTCACAGTTTGGAATGGGTGGAGGTTAGTAACATATTAAGTGGAAAAAAAGGTTTGCATTACTACTTTGAACATATAGTAGTATTGGTTGCCGACACATAAATATGTTTCCAGTCCGGGATGGAAATATGACTTCACTTGAGCGTTGTGGTGTAGTTTAGTGAAGGGTCCGGACTTTCATCAGGACGTGGTTCAAGGGGGTGGGTATCTACAGAAGGATAGGAAAGGTTAAAAAAGTGTTTAGAAAAAAGGGGGGGGGGAAAGGAGCCTCAAAAACTGCGAGGTCGGAGCCTACCTTGTGCAACATGAACGGTCAGAATGGGTAATCTTTTGAAGAAGGCCTGCGTAATGAGCTAGGCGGAACGCTGTAGCCGGAGTCTACAGGGAAAATGGATAACGGTAAGTTATCTGAGTGCAGAGAAATCTACAGGATGGCGAACATATCATATAATTTAAAGGGTTACCTTAGTCAAAAGAGGAAATGCGAGGCTGTAAAGCGGAGGCAGTTGAATGCCGTGTCCAAACGTTGATGGTACTGAAAAAATGGTGGTGACAAAGTTACTTAAGGGAAAAGTGTCCTAAAGTGCACAACCGAACACATATTGGTCAAAATAAAATAGAAATAGAAATTGATAAATGAATAAATAAACAGTGCACGATTAAGTCACTGCAGTGGGATGTTGTAAAGACTAACATATAAAGGGCGGTGTAGTAAGGCCGTCCCTGGTGAATGAATAAAAATGGCGCTAGTTGATGGAAACTAGAGCCTATGTCCGAGTAAAAAAGGGCCAGGACGCACGGTTGGTGAAGCTAGGGCTGTAAGCACTTACCAACTGAGGCTGAGTATCAGATGAAAGTAGCGCTTCTGGTCGTGAGACGAGAGCGGTGCACGAAGAATGAGCTGTCTCCGACTGGGGGAGCTAGGAGGTGCTATAAACTGCGCATGCGCGTAATCGGACCGCAAGGAAGATGGTCGCGCGCATGTGCGGTGGATGATACTAGTCAGCGGGGCATGCGCGATGGAAAGAGTCGCAAACAGGGGAGTAAGTGTTATTGAGTTAAAGGTATGTCAGGTATTGTGGTTGATTCTCACACATAGATATCAATAGAATGGTGAGATGAGTAGCTGCAGCATTGGATCGTGTCGGTGCAGTGTAAGACAATTATAAAGGAAACAAGTTCAATTTTGTTTTCCATGGATGTCGGTAAAAAGGGGGGTTGGATGGGCAGCTACAGCATAGAATCGTGTAGGTGCGAATTAATTAAATTAATAAACAACAATAAGGACTTTTAATTCTTTGACAAGAAATATGTTGCATAAAGGCATAGGTCATGTCGTTGCACAAAAGGGCAGGTGCAAGGTCAACAAACTGTTGTAAGGAAAAGCTGTTATTGAGAAAAGTTGTAGCAATCAGTCATGTGGGTACAATTCAAAGCATTTATAAATTAATTCGATTGATAGACAACAGTGAAGAGACATTATAGAAACTCTTAATGTGTTGGCAAACAATATGTTGCATAAAGGCACAGGGCATGTCATCGTACAAAAGGAAAAGATGCAATAAATGCATAGTCTAGAAGTTATTGATGAGGATAAAGACAGCTGAAGCATTGTTTGCAATTATAGTACTGACTTGTTTATAGTAACACATGATCGAGTAATCCGACCTAACGGACAATAGGACAGGGGACAGGGAGAAATGGTAGATTATTTGAAGAATAGGTTCCATTCGATGGCCACATTTAGGCCTTGCTTAACTGAATTAAGGCGATATATCCACTGTTGTTCCAATTTACGTAGGGCCAAGTCTCTGTCTCCTCCTCTGAAAGGGTTCTTGGCTGTTTGCAGAATGAACCAGAAGATATCATTGTGTGTGTGTTTCTTTTCTTGGAAATGGGATACCATTGGTTTATCTTGAATACCATTCCTGATACATGAACGATGCTTAATTCAGTTAAGCAAGGCCTAAACGTGGCCATCGAATGGAACCTATTCTTCAAATAATCTACCATTTCTCCCTGTCCCCTGTCCTATTGTCCGTTAGGTCGGATTACTCGATCATGTGTTACTATAAACAAGTCAGTACTATAATTGCAAACAATGCTTCAGCTGTCTTTATCCTCATCAATAACTTCTAGACTATGCATTTATTGCATCTTTTCCTTTTGGACGATGACATGCCCTG
The DNA here is from genome assembly GCF_040938575.1 of Ambystoma mexicanum. Taxonomy (NCBI): domain Eukaryota; kingdom Metazoa; phylum Chordata; class Amphibia; order Caudata; family Ambystomatidae; genus Ambystoma; species Ambystoma mexicanum. Next base: position 757,786,915 of record NC_090933.1, read on the forward strand.
TGCCTTTATGCAACATATTGTTTGCCAACACATTAAGAGTTTCTATAATGTCTCTTCACTGTTGTCTATCAATCGAATTAATTTATAAATGCTTTGAATTGTACCCACATGACTGATTGCTACAACTTTTCTCAATAACAGCTTTTCCTTACAACAGTTTGTTGACCTTGCACTTGCCCTTTTGTGCAACGACATGACCTATGCCTTTATGCAACATATTTCTTGTCAAAGAATTAAAAGTCCTTATTGTTGTTTATTAATTTAATTAATTCGCACCTACACAATTCTATGCTGTAGCTGCCCATCCAACCCCCCTTTTTACCGACATCCATGGAAAACAAAATTGAACTTGTTTCCTTTATAATTGTCTTACACTGCACCAACACGATCCAATGCTGCAGCTACTCATCTCACCATTCTATTGATATCTATGTGTGAGAATCAACCACAATACCTGACATACCTTTAACTCAATAACACTTACTCCCCTGTTTGCGACTCTTTCCATCGCGCATGCCCCGCTGACTAGTATCATCCACCGCACATGCGCGCGACCAGCTTCCTTGCGGTCCGATTACGTGCATGCGCAGTTTATAGCACCTCCTAGCTCCCCCAGTCGGAGACAGCTCATTCTTCGTGCACCGCTCTCGTCTCACGACCAGAAGCGCTACTTTCATCTGATACTCAGCCTCAGTTGGTAAGTGCTTACAGCCCTAGCTTCACCAACCGTGCGTCCTGGCCCTTTTTTACTCGGACATAGGCTCTAGTTTCCATCAACTAGCGCCATTTTTATTCATTCACCAGGGACGGCCTTACTACACCGCCCTTTATATGTTAGTCTTTACAACATCCCACTGCAGTGACTTAATCGTGCACTGTTTATTTATTCATTTATCAATTTCTATTTCTATTTTATTTTGACCAATATGTGTTCGGTTGTGCACTTTAGGACACTTTTCCCTTAAGTAACTTTGTCACCACCATTTTTTCAGTACCATCAACGTTTGGACACGGCATTCAACTGCCTCCGCTTTACAGCCTCGCATTTCCTCTTTTGACTAAGGTAACCCTTTAAATTATATGATATGTTCGCCATCCTGTAGATTTCTCTGCACTCAGATAACTTACCGTTATCCATTTTCCCTGTAGACTCCGGCTACAGCGTTCCGCCTAGCTCATTACGCAGGCCTTCTTCAAAAGATTACCCATTCTGACCGTTCATGTTGCACAAGGTAGGCTCCGACCTCGCAGTTTTTGAGGCTCCTTCCCCCCCCCTTTTTTCTAAACACTATTTTAACCTTTCCTATCCTTCTGTAGATACCCACCCCCTTGAACCACGTCCTGATGAAAGTCCGGACCCTTCACTAAACTACACCACAACGCTCAAGTGAAGTCATATTTCCATCCCGGACTGGAAACATATTTATGTGTCGGCAACCAATACTACTATATGTTCAAAGTAGTAATGCAAACCTTTTTTTCCACTTAATATGTTACTAACCTCCACCCATTCCAAACTGTGACGTTTAAAAACAATACTAATGTTGTGTTGAGGTTTTGGCTCAAGAAACCCTTAAATAGGTTTTGTGTTTAGACCCATTGTTTTTTAAAAAATGTGTAAATAAATTGTTGTTTTTGCTGTAATCTCCTCAGCCTCTCTACTCTTTCGCCAGCATTTATACACTGGCTATCTGCTTCCTCTCAGCCTACCTTTCTATATGGTCAGACTAGGGGTAGCCTATGACTCTTCCTTTTTCTTCCTATACTATTAGCCTTTTTGAGTCAGGCCCCCCTTCAACAAAAAAGAAGGCTCTAAGCCCCCCCTGTTTCTACCTACAATATATGGTAGAACACGGGTATAGATTTCCCCCAAGAATTCAGAGTCTCGAGTACCCAGGCGTCTTGAAAATTCTGTATGTAAATTAATGGGTCTTCCGACTCCTTCATTTTACGTGTCATGATAGCTCCCATATCCGAAGTATCTGGGTATAGCACTCATAGTGCTTTCCATACCGCGCCCCTGCAATTGTAAAATGGAGCTCCGTCATGCGCAGTATTAACTGTGGTCACACCAGGATAACCGGCCCATGTCCACACATCGTCTGCTCTAGCATCAAGTATGGCGATTAAGATACCTTTGATATCCCGATAGCTAACGTGTTCCCTCCCGTCATTTTTTCAAGCTTGTGTATCCATTTCCCGGCTCCCGATGTTAACATTGGAAGCTTGTTTTTCAGGTTTTCCCAAACCATGTGTGACCATGGAATATATTGTGGCCTTGCTCCACCTTTCTCAAGCAATGGAAATTGGGACACATAGTCCTCTCCCTCCTCTCTCATTGCTCTTCTGTCTATTGCAGGCGTAATATTCCTGCATCGCCGTATACCAGGCAATGACCTTAGTCGGCTCATGTAGGGTGGTGGCGATACCCCCTTCTGACCGTGAGATACTTCTTTGTGCCGATCTGACTGTGTGGCAAATTCGGATACCCTCGGTGTAGATCCCCTAGAGTCTGACCATCTTATCCCTTTCCCTCCTGAGACTCTCTTTTCACGTCTTCTCTCCTCTGTTTCTTTGCACTCCTCTCTTTCGGTGTCAGACATTGTCTGCTCCAACTTGTGCAACTTCTTGCATCCTCTTTGCTCCTGCTTATTTCTAATCTATCTAGGGAAAGTTCTCTATTCCCAATGCTTCGGGAGACATCCTCAGTGTCATAAAGCTGAGTGTTCTCCAGGCGCTCGCTTTCCTCCTCCCCTTTGGGTACTTGTTCTAGCCCCATTTCATCATATATCCTATTGATCGTTTCTCCGATGCTTCTGGTGTCGAAGTCATCCTCGATATTTGTTCTAGATGTGCCTGGTACTGAATCTTACTCAGGAAAGAATTATTCTATGTGTTCCCAGTCTACTACTGGCTCAGGTTTTTTAATCTCTCTTTCCAGATATTCAAGATCGCGTGCTCTATGTCTTTGCTTACGTTCTATATGGTCATCGAACTCTCTGCTCTTCCTCACTTCCTCTCTGACCCTATCTTCCTCCTTTTTCTTTTCATCCCTACGTTCGGCTGCCCTTCGGATCTCCTCATCCCTTGTTGAGTGGCTGCTTTCGGTTTGCGATCGCGTTGCCTTTCTTGCGCTTCGCGATATAACTGTTCTTGTCTCTGTCTATGTCTTTTCTTTATTCTTTCGTCTCTCAATCCTTTTTCTTTTCCCCTCTCTTTCCTCTGTACATCGTCTAACTTCTCCTTTTGTTTTGCATCATCAATGCCCTTGCCGTCAAGTTTCAATAAAATCTGCCCTCCTATCCATTCGTTCTGTGTGAGTGCTATCTCATGATTTCTATCCTTGCTTCCTTTCCATCTTTTGCCATCTCTCTCTGTATCGCAAGATGTTCCTGCTTGTGCCTGTACTTTCCTCTCGTCATCGCGTATCTCCTTGTCCCTCAGGACTTTGGAGGTGATATCTCTATCTCCATCTTTATCTGGAATTTCGTCACTACTTTGCGTAGGTGACTCATATGCTGAGTTGCTATACCCCTTGGCTGCTTTCAATTCTCTCCGCCGGTATAACCCGTCATCCTTACCGTTCTCATTCTATGTTTCAGACAGGGCAAGTGGTACTGTAGGCATCTCACCCCCCTCTGTGCATACATTAAGTATCCAGTCTGATGGTGGTTCCTCTTCCTTGTCTTGTTGATACATCTTCCCCAACTCTAGACTAGCTAGGCGTTTGTCTAACATTTTGCCCGTGTATGTGGCGTGCAAGTATGTCGTCATATGTTGCAAAACTGCTTTAGATAATGACACGCCCTGTGGCCAAGGCATAAACATTTTGTGGGCGGTTCCTTTAACCCATTCTGCATTGTACTTTTTCAGCTTAGATGCATTTTTCGGCAACAGTTTGCACATGTGTGCTAATGGAGTAATGTCTTTCATGCTTAAATCTGTTCCCTTTCCCTTATATATATAACTGGTCAATGCTTTACGTGTCTTAAACAATTTCCAACACCCATCACCGCAAGCTCCAATCCCGATTTTTCCACAAAATGTTATATCTTCTATTTTACTCAATAAACATCAGGTTACCTTCTACCACATGCCAAATATCCAATTGCGCAGTTTTTATGCTAGTTCTTGGAAGGAAAACCTTCCGTCCTATGACGTCCCAATAATCAACACATAAGACAGACGTTAACAGACTAGACGAACTCCAGCTGGTCACATATACCTCTTCCTCTAAAATTGCCCCGACATGGAGTTTAAACGTATCCCTTTCACTGCGCCTTTAATCGCTGTGGTGGCTTATTCGTTCCCCTTTTATTTGGGACTCTGGATACAAGTTTCTTCTAGCTGCTTGTATTAAAAGCATAGGAATTAGGCGAATCCTCTCACTTCTCGGGTGTCCTCCCCGGTAACCTCTCTCTTCTCGGGTGTCCTGCCTGGTATCTTCTCTCTGTTTACTTAATTATTCTTGAGGCATTGAGCCTCATTACAAATCCGCCGCCACCGTTGTTTCGGCCCGGCTGATTCCGAGTCCTGCAGGCGGGAGGTGTCACTCCCTGACCTGGCGGGAGAAACACCACCCGCCTGCAGGCGCACATGGAAACACTGGATCTGTCATAGACAGAACCAGTGTTTCCATGGTCCCCATCCCCATGGAGTCCTATAGGACTCCATGGGGAATGGTAAATGGATTTACAGAATTCCGCCTCCAGCCTGCCAGTTTTTCCAGCACGGCTACCGCCGAACTCGTAATGAGGCCCATTATTTCCTTCCCCATAAATATATACATTCTTCTCTACTTCTAACTATATTTTGTTGTTCCCGCCTCCATCCATTACCTTTTCCCTCACTTGTTCTAAGGCATGCACTTTTGCCAAAGCATTAGTCTTTTTCACTCACCGTTCGCATGTTTCCTCTCTGGATCCTCGGGATCACCGCCTTCGTCACCGCCTTCTCCGGCCATTCTCCCGCCATTCTCCCGCTCAGCTGTCCGTAGTAGTGGGAAGGGGTTATGTGGGGAACATGGGCCCCTTCAGACCTCGTTCTGCAGATTTTATTTTTACTCTACCACTGTCTATGGGGAGCTTCACAGTCTACTCAGCCGAATGGCAAAGGACTCGTGATATTGCAGAGGACCTAGAGTTACTTTATGTCGACAGTAAATGGGTGTCTTTGTCTAATTAATAATCGATAACCATCCTCTGCTACCAAGTGTGCTCCGAGACCCCTGACCAGCCCATACAGTCGGAGTTATAGCAGAACCCGAGAGATGGATGGGGGTGCAGATATATACTTCAACACCAATCAATAAGGACAACTCAACCGTTTGGCAAAGGGAGTCCTTTTAATGACAAGTACAAAAAAACGGGGAGTCATGAATATCAGCAATGGTGCAATCTTCCTTCTCGCTTCAACTCCAATGAACTTTATAAAAATCCTAACATTTATACTGAAAACTCATCATTGACGTGTAACACTCAAAAGTTGACATGCAATTCTATTGGTTCGGAAAAGGTAACTTTACTATAGGTACTATATTTGTATATGGTAACGGAGTGAGGGGATTGGGTAAACAATGACAGGTGTGCATCTAAGCCCTTCCTTCAAAAATGACTACTGCAGACGTCACTAAAAGTATGACGTCCCATTGGTTCTACTAACAATAGGACCCTAGATTACTTGGTCCACTGTGATTGGGTTGGCACCAACCCCATGCATATTTTCTCACTTTGCTTAGCAGCACGCAGAATGGTCGGCCAGGTCCAGTGTGCCACTCGACTCACCAGGCCTTCCTCCAATCAATCATCACTTTAGTGGCTATGTGTCAATTATTTTGCTGTGGTTGGCCTCAAGACTGCATCTTCTAACTAGATATCTTCTCCTGGCTCACAGCCATGCGTTGGTATGGGGTCTTGCTCTGTTCGTTCGGCTGGTCACGTGATTCAGACACTGTGGATTTGCCTTTTCTTCAACACTTCGTGTATTTGATTTTATTTTCACCCACCACCTGCCTTCACCTTCTTATCTTGCCCCTTCAAAGCAGCATATTCTAGTTCTTGCTTCAGTTAATTGTAGCTACTGCTCGTTCATTTTGATGGATACAACCTTGGTTCCCTAGGCACGAGTTGCCTCTGATGAGTTTTGTTTCTGCCGCTCTGCTCCTGATTTCGTTGAATGTGAAACCTTTCTCAAATGGTCTTAGTAATTTTTGTTGATTCTGCTTTTTGTGCAAAGTGGAAGTATACTTCATATAAAGTGCTTTATTTGAGGTAGATATGTATATGGCGCTTGCCGCACTATCCCTCTACTAATCATAGCAAGCCGCACGATTCTCTTAGCTTTTTTTGCGGTTCCATGCATATGTACACGTGTAAACTGGTCAAATATCTTTGCCATGCTTACAGTTTAGCTTCTTACATTTGACATAGCCTTCAAACTCTAAGTTCACGATATCCTTGTTCATGGCGTTTCGTCTCTTTGTGTCATTCTCTGGTCGTCATTTCTATAGTTGAGTCAGTCCAGGTTCTCGTGACGTCACCATTCGTCTTCCATTAGAACCTTTTTCTTTTCTTCAGGGACTGTAATCAGGGGATCTTCGGTTTGTCTCATTTGTTGATATGGCTTTCTCAATGGGTACCTTAATGTCCGTGGTTTCCTTGGTACTGGTACTTCGATAAGCATTGTCCTTCTGATAGGTACTGGACAGTGCCCCACTGCAGCTCTCTCCTGGTTTATTTGCTGATCATATGTCACATATCTCGGTGTGAACGTTCCTGGTACTTCGAAATGGACGGTTGGAGTGCGGCCGGTATTTGGAACCTCCTCTACACCACTATTTTCAGACCCGCATACTTGTAATGAGGCCCAGTGACTGTGGCATGATATCCATGGCCTCCGGATTAGTCATGAGACATTAATCATGAATGAGGCTATCAGGGTTCTCTCGGATGTGCAGACAAAAAGTCCCCAAAATGCATTTTTATATAGTGGATGTTTGAGGCTTTGAGGCAGCAATGTGGATGACAGTTTAGAAAACATTAAACCTTATATGAATGTTGCCAAGTCATTGGGAATCTCAGCCCTCTCTAACTGTTCTACTATATCTGCCACGAGAGGGCAATTTTGACTTCATTTTTAGGACACAAGGGACTATGACCCTTATTCAGGGGATATAGTGCCTGACATAGATGTCTTTTTCAACACCCCCAGGACAAGAGATCAGGTTGAGTAAAGCAGTAGGTAATGGTACTCTCTGCCACCAAAACACCCCAGACTCCTTTGGGTTGGCCACATTCACTCACTCTTCTCTCTCTTGGAGGATGCACAATCCCAGTTTCACCATGAGTGGAAGAGAATAATCCAGACTGTTGAATGATTTCTATAATTTCCCACGGATACTGTCTCACTTTCCAGCATAACCTCTTCAAACATCTGCCCCATTTACTCAAGCTACCTCTTTAACCTCACTTACTAGATGAGATCATCTAGCTTTTGCTCAAGGGAGTGGAGGAACTTGTTCTGGCATTAGCGGTTGAGAAAGGTCAGTACTTCAGATAATTACTTGGACCCATGAAGTATGGGAATCTTGGCCGAACCCGGTGTTCAAAATGTACACCATGGCTAAACTCCTTCCGGTTTTGAAGCAGAATGACAGGGTAGTTTCTTTTAGATCTGTTGAATGCCAACTTCCACATTCCTAACCATCAGAAACATCAGAAGCATGTGCATTTTGTAGCCAAGCAGACCCATTTCTAATTTTCAGTACTGCCATTTGGTCTGACCATAGCTCACAGAGCCTTCACAAAAGTGATGGGTATGGTGGAAGTTAATCCCCACGGAGAGTGGGTCCATGTCTTTCCCTACCTTGATGACTAACAGTAAAACCAGAGGTCACGTCTGTCGAATGATGGTGGATAACATTGCTGAACCGGAAAAAGTGATTTTATTACCCCACCCACATTCCTCGATTCCATCTGGACCATTCTGGACCTGAAGGCAGGTATAACTTTCCCTATTCCATGGAGGGCACTCAGCATTCAAAACACTATTACACATTTCTTTGCAAATGAATAAGGTCTGCCTGGAACCCTGCTTGGTTGTTAGAAATGCCGGTCTTCTGCATATTATTAATTCTGCAAGCCATGTTGCAGATGCAGTCTCTACAGTGGTCTTTGCCAGGATCTCCACTGGTAGATTTCATTGGCCAACCTCCTTTAAGGATAACTGTTCTGTCAGTTATCACTTGTGATCTTGCTTGTTGTGGTTGGGTGTTTGAAGGTACAGGTCATTAACATTCAAGACCTGTCAGAGAGCAGTGTGAGGGAGGGTCAGGAGAGATGTTTCCAAATCAGTGACCTAGAACTCGGGGTGATCCATCTGGCTTTAATGATCTTTCGGTCGTGCATCAGGCATTGACGTGTGGCACCACATTGATACATTATATCAAAACGAGAGGCAGTGAAGGAATGCCATGCTCTTCTGGTTTTCGGATGATTGAACATTGGGTATCAGTCTCTGCAGCTCGTCTGACCATGAAACAGAATTTCAGAGCACAGCCTTCACTTGCATCTCAGGGTATCTCACAAATTATGTTGAGAAAAGTAGTTGTTGAGCATATCTTCTCTGTTTGCCTGTTTGATGTCAGAAACCAAAGTAACATTGCTTAAAATAAAGTTTTGAGGCGGTTCTTCCAACTCTAGGATTGTTCTTAGCTCTCTTCGTCAAGTTCAAACAGTTCCAACAGAAATGGTCTTGGGGTTCCTTTCCCCAAGTTCAACAGAGTTCTACCTGCTTCAAATTCACAGTCAAATCCACTTGCTTGACTTGTCTTTTATTTCTGTCACTTGCACAACTTTTAGGCCGACCAGCGTCAGCTTCTTGATTCCTTTTGGTTCACTCCAAGAAAGGGCTCCTCGGTCTAGGCACAGTTGTCAAACCGCACCGTCCACCCACCACAGGTCACACAACCGATAACCCTTGCCACTTAACAACAGTTCATACGTTCTCATAGGACTTGCTTAACAACACAGGTTTCCTTTCTGCATCTGTGCTATAAGTCCACTTGTTCTTCTGATGCACTATAATGGCCTCTTGCCTTTATCAACATGTGTCTCTCACACACAGTCCTTTGTGGTATTTCTTCTGGTTACCGCGTTGCTTCCACACTATCTAGTGTTTTGCTTTGTGCATTTTTCCACTTGGTTTGCAAATGCTGTTTCTTTAACTTTGTCTCATTCACAAATGCTCTTCACGTTCTGTTTCAATCATACAATATATTCTCATGTCTCTTCAATAATTCAGCATTCAAACTTATACCTGCTTGGCACCTTGTTTGGCATTCAATAATTCATTTTTGGTCTTCTTACCCATTTATGAATAGGTTACCAGACATTTGGTCGAATTTTTTTGTTTTTTTTATTTTCCCCATTTTTTTTTTTTTTTTGGGAGGTCCCCCCCAACCACCTTTTTTTTTCTAAAAACCCATTTTTGTAAAAAACGAAAACCTGAAAAATAAATATATAATTAAAAAAAAAAATTCGACCATTTGGTTTTTGACCAAATTGCGTCGACCAAATGTCATTCGACCAGTTTTAGGTCGACCAAATGTCTGGACACCTTCATCATAAATGTATCTCGTGCTTGGCAAATTGTTCTGTATTCAATAATTTACTTTTTCGGTCACCAGACCCATTTGTCTTACATTTCAGATTGATCGGCCTCTGCCGTCACCCACACCATGCCCCTAGAGCGCCTAGGCCTAAGTGAACCCTCCCCATCACTCACTGGTGCGTGGCTGCTCGTTTGGGTGCACTGCTTTCGTTTTCAGGTTCTCTTTTGCTCCTCTTTCACTCTGAAGGGGCTACGGCGAGCAGCACTCGCTCTCTCCGTTCTTTACTGCAGTGGTTGGCATCTTCTCAGTGTTCCCCACTCCCAACTGGGAACACATGGCAATGGGCTACGCTCAGCTTCAGACCCTCTTGTGGTTCACGGTGGCCTCAGCGTCTTCCTGGCTTACCTTCTCTCTGCTTCCTTTTCACCGGCCCATATGTTGCCTGCTCTGACTTGGATGGCTGTGCTCTCCAGCCAAGCCGCTCTCCACCTGTGCTATCTCTGCCTGCCTTTATACTCCTGCAACCAATTAACAGGTTGCAGGTGTGAACACTTTATGTCACTTGCCTGATGATAATTATTGGGACATGCCTGACTCTCACAATACTTATCAGGTCTCTTCAGTGGCGTAACACAAAATGTGGGGGCCCCCCTGCGAGCCATGCTGAGGGGGCCCCCCAACTCGGCAACAAATCACGGGTTGCGCCACACTCTGGGCCGGCCTAGACTGTCACGCTTGCACAATACGCATGAACGTGCTGCTGAAGGGGTATGCCGCACACTGCACTAGGAAAAAGATATAAATATGTGTTTTAATGCAATATACAGCACACTTTCTGAGATAAATTGGCTATAAAGCCAGAGTGTTTGCAATTGTTTTGTAGGGTAACACAATCCAATACATGCAAGTCACCAACAGTGCACAGGAACATTAATGCTTCCAACTGGCTGCACAATGTAGACCAGTGTAAACACGTAATAACATTATAGTACAGAATGCCAGGCCACATTTAGACAAACCTAGACTGTTTTCAGCAAAATGCCAGTCAAAGCAATAACACTTATCAAGAAGAGAGCACACAATAAAGCATGTGTCTCCATGGCCTCGAACAACATGGCCAAACTCTTTAAAATCTGCAAGGAACTGGTCAATCCTGTTGTGGTCTATACCTCTTCTGTTCCCTCCCATGCCCTCTGTACAGCTCTGGCCTCTCATTTCTCTGCTAAATCTCAGGACATCCTGTCCTCTATGTCCTCTTCCTCTCTCTGCCCATTTTGGCCATCTCTTCTCTCCTCCTCCTTTTTCCTCTTTCTCTCTGACAACACCTGACAAGGTTTCTAGACAAGTCCGATCTATGAAAGTGTCGTCCAAACAGGTGCTCCGCTGCTCCTCCAGAACCATCAAAGCCCATATTGACACCCTCGCTCCAGCCTTGGCCGATTTCTGTAATCACTCTTTCGCCACTGCAATGTTCCCCTCTCCCTTTGAGCACTCCCTTGTGCACCCACTCCTCAAGAAGCAGTCTGCTGATCCTACCTGCTGGAAAACTATCGCTCAATCTCCACCTTTCCTGAGCAAACTCTTGGAAAAGCTTGCCATCTCCCAGCTTACTCTCCACACTGAATCTGTTGGTTGTCTCCATGACCATCAGTCTGGCTTCAGAGCTGCCAGAGGCATGGAAACTGCTCTCCTTAACACCTGTGCTGCTCTCTAACCTTGATTCCAGCATTCCTTCTATTCTCATCCTTCATCTTTCCTCTGCTTTCGACAGGGTCAACATCGCCATCCTGATCAATCGACTCTGTGAGAACCTGGGCATCACAGATCAGACCCTAGAGTGACTGACCTACTTCCACTTGGACCGCCACTCCGCTCCCAGGTCGATCGTGGTCCCATTCTCTCCGCCACCTCTCTCTACCTGTGGCATTCCCCAGGGCTCTATCCTCTCACGGTGGTTTTTCAACCTCTACTTGGCCACTTTGGCCTCCCTGATCTCTACCTTATCCTCTAACTTTCAGTGTTGTGCAGATGACTCAGCTTTCCTTCAGGCTCCCCTCATCCTCCTCTCCTCTCTTGCTAATTCCTGACTGTCTATCCACGATTCAGGATTGGTGCGCCTCCAACAATCTCTGCCTTAATGCCAGTAAGACAGAGATCCTTCTCATTGGGACCCTTGCCACTGTGTTTCCTCTCTCACTATAGCAGACCACCTTGGGCCCTCTTCCTTTGCCTTCCTGCGAGGCAGAAAACCTTGGTGTCATCTTCAACGCCACACTCTCTTTCTCTCCTAACATCTCGGACATCACCAAGAAGTCCCACTACCAGCTGCTCCTCCTCAAAGGGACTCTTCCCTTTCTCACTCTCCACCAGAAGCTCACTGTCTCTAAGCTGGACTACTGCAACAGCCACTTTCTCAATCTGTCTTCCTCTAGTCTCCTTCATCTGCAAATAATCCAGAACAGGACTGCAAGACTTAGCCTTGGCCTCAAGCCCTGGGATTGTACTTCTCCAGCCCTGAAATCTCTCCACTGGCTGCAAGGATCAAGTTCAAGAACCTTTGCATTGCCCACAAGGCTTTCTGGGGCCAGTGCCAACACTAAATCCAATGCTCTCTTCCAAAATACCTTCTTTCTCTAACCCTTCACTCAGCTACCTCCAACTCTCTAAGGCTTAGACATTTCTCCAGGCAGAGAGTGGGGGTAGACCTCTCTCCTCTGCTGGTGCCTCCAACTGGAATGGCCTCCCTGCCCCTCTCAAACTTGAGGCGGACAACCTGAAGTTTCGGAAGCAGCTAAAAGCTTTCCTCTTCTCTGCTGCTTTCGCTCTCTCTCCCCCCCTGCTGACCTACCTGACCTACATGTCTGCTGTACTGACTGGCTGCTTGGCTACCCTCAGAGTCTCTCTGAGTCCAGGCTCTTTCTTGATTGGTCACCCTTGCACTGCCTCCGGGCCTACCATGCACTTAGGGGCTGTAACTGTAACCCTGCAGTCCATTGTTCTCCTTGCACAACCAATAGCTGCTCTGCCCTGGCTGCACTTACTGAGAGCATTGCTGCCCTGTTTTCCCCTCCCCTCTCACTTGCACTTCCCTGCTCCCTTTTCCCTTGCACTTCTCGTTCTCACAATGACACAAGGCCTAGTGAGATTGTTTGTCTTCTCCTCCCTCTATCATCCCTCCCTTGTGTACACTTGTGTACAGGCGCATTATAAATGACTTGAATCACATCATATCATTTTATCACAGATGCCCAGAAAAATATACAATGCCGCAGTAAGAAATGGCTAGACTGGCAGCACCCAAATGCCAATCTAGCCAGGTAATTAAAGTTAGCAGGACTACTTTATCAGAAATGTCCAGTTAAAAGAAAGTCATACCAAACTGAGGAATGACTAGACTGGCTAAATCAAAATGCCTCTCTAGCCACTAATACCACATATAATGCCTGCTTAGCCTGGACATGGACAACCATTATGATTTATCACACAATCCTGCCCCCCCACACATCCACTCTCCCTCCCACCCACCACCCCAACCTCCACAATCAGCTCCTTGGCCCAGAATTACCTCTGCGTCCCTCTTCCTTGTCCCAGAGCTTTCGTATGACGCTCCTTGCCTCATAGGTAAGTACTGGGATGAGGAACTGCGGGACTAGGAGTGATGAAGATTACAGTTAGCTAAATCAGGCATTACCTCCATGTACCTCTACCTCTTCCCAGTACTTTTGTATGAGGCAGAGTGCCTCAAACACACGTACTGCCTCGTATATAAGTACTGGGACGAGGAAGAATAGGGCTAGGAGTAAGCAAGGCATTAAACACAAGTAGTAGCGCAACACCATTGAGTTGACTGGGCTTCAGCACTACCCCCCCTAACATTTTGGGCTATATTGACTCAACTTGGCTAACCTTTAGAGCAGTTGCCAGACCGAACAGGACACAGATTTTAAACGGCACCTGGTTTTTGCTGTTAACAAGAACCCAGCAATTACCAACGTAAAGCATTTCACTTTTAGTAGCTGCATTCAAATGCCACATTGTTTAGGCGATTGAAATCGTGATGTGGGTTTAGTACTTGCATGCCAGGGGAGTGATTGGAAGGGTAGAGAGGGAACAGGAGACTAATAGGAGAGAGTTAACTGCTTGTAACATTGAATCTGCACTAGAATAGTCTCATTAAAATGCGTAAATAATTTGGATGCGCCCACACAAATAAGTTTCCCCCTCCCCACCGCATGTGAAGTTAGTGCCTCTCCCAACATTTGAAGGGTTAGCCCCCCCGAAATGAAGGTTTTCTTGTGCCCCTGTACACAAGCACACACACCATTCACCTTATACACACCCAGTCATCCACACATTTAAGTGTGCACCCTTTCACCATACACTCACACAGGTAGCCACCTATACATTTATGTGTGCACCCTTTCACCATGCAGGCACACCCCCACAACCACCCATACATTTAAGTGTGCACCCTTTCACCATACACACACAGGCAGCCGGCTATACATTTGAGTGTGCACCCTTTCACCATAGACTCATACACACACACCTCATGGAGTTGAGGGGGGGCCCTATTACTTAAAAAAGAAATTGGGGCTCATTACGGGTCCAGCGGTAACCGTGCCGGTGCTACCGGCGGGTTGCCGCCAGACCCATAAAAAATTACTATGGCCTGACTTCCCGGTGCCACCGTGCTATTTCAAGTCCGGCGGCTGGGAAATCAGGTGCCGGTAATTTCGTTAAACCCCAGACTCCACGGGAATGGGGACACAGAAGCACCTGCACCATTGTTAACGGTGCCGGTGCTTCCGTGACAGGTCTGCCTACCGTGGCTGCTGTGCCTGGCAGGGTCAGACCTGTCGGGCACGGCAGCCCCACCAGGCAGACCTGTAATATGCCGGTCCGGAAACAACAGTGCCTGTAAGCTTACCAGCACCGTTGTTTCCAGACCGGCATGGTCAGAATGAGCCCCATTGTTTCTTTTTTAAGTCACTATAACTTCATTAAGAAATTATTTCAGTTAAGGACCGAACCATAATCAAAATAATTTCTTTATGATGGCTGAGTGGCTTCAAAAACAAACAATTTCTTTTTGAAGGCATAGGAATCCCCCCCCCTCCCCCCCCCCACCCCATGGAGGCCTCCAGCCTAGGGTCTTCCATGTCATGGGGTACGGGGGCCCTCAGACTTCAAAAAGAAAGTTTCTTTTTGTAGTCACTCTGCCTTCATAAAGAAATTATTTCTGTTACAGAAATGTTCTTTATGAATGCAGAGTGAATTTCAAAAGAATTTTTTTTTTTTTACTGGGGCCCCCTCCCAGCCATGTGCTGGTGGGGCCCCCCACACCGCGGGCCCCCCCGCACCGCGGGGGCTGCGGGGGCCCCTGTTACGCCAGTGGGTCTCTTCCTTGTTTCAAATACCAGAGTGGTGAAGTGAGATCTTAGTGTTCACAACTCTCAGTCACCTCTTTATTGTCCCAGTACTTTGGTGGTATGAATGTGAAAAATTAGGGGAGATGACTCATGACAGCCTGTAAATGCAGAGGGAGGGAAGGGTGGTTCTTATTAGAAAAGGGGGGATACCATGTCTCACCTCTGCATATCCTTTCCCCGAGCCCCAAGGCCCTAGCACCCAGGTAATCCTCCCTCGCATCTCCACCCCCATGGTCAGCATCCAAAAGCGATGGCCTTTCCCTGGCCACCTTAGCAGAGGATCCAAGGGGAGTAGGTGCGAGGATATCCTCAGGTTTCTCACATCCCCTATAGCTAAATAATACAGGGTGATTTTGTTAAAGTTTGAAATTAATAAAACCGCTCCCACTGTGAATAAGAAATATAGTAATTTAAATTGAGCGGGTATTCCTAATTTAATTCCCTACCCCAAAAACTGCCTCAAGGGAAGGGGTGGCCTTGTCTAAAAACGAAATTCCTAATTGTTCACTATTCCTCACACCTGGTCTTAAAGCAGAAGGGTGATAAATGTATACTGAATGTCGGGGATTTTGGCGCTGGGGCAGAGAAGTGTCTTTCGAAAATGAAATAAAGTGGAATCCCTAATTGAAAGGCTCACTCTCTCCAGAGAGTGTGAGTGACTCCTGATAGAGAGAGATCCTGCATGGCATAGGGGCAAAGGAGGAAAAGTTCAAATTTTGATAAATCTGTTGTGTTGTCACATTGCTAGTTTTAACATGCACGCAGGGAGATCATAAATAAAGAGCGCTGTGTATGGGAAATTGTTTTACATGTGGAAAAGTGCTGCATTTTAGTAAATTAAATTCCCTAAGCTGTAGAGTGTCATGCTTATGATCTTGTCATGTTTTAATATGGCATATGTTATTAAAAGTGAACCCCAGACAAAGGCCCTCATTACATGTGAGGCGGTCCAGAAATAAAGTGGCGATAACAAAATTACTGGCACCTTTTCTGGACTGGCTCACTCCGAGTCTGCCGGTTTAACCAGGTGTCTATCGGCAACCGCGTAATGAGGGCAAAGTGTTTTGACTGTACATGTTGTGGAGTTAAAAACTCTTCGATCTGTGTATACCGAGCCAGAATTGTTAGGAAACAAATGCATTTGGGACACGTATTGAGGTGCCATGATTTGTAATTTTGTTCAGAGAATGATTGGAAATACTATTTTATAAATATATATTCTTTCTGTACACCGGCCTGGTTCTTTGCTTATTTGTGGCACAGGGGGAGGGATCTATGCAGCTCTATATGAGTCATAGGCATGGCTTGATATACATTTAAAGGTGTATTATGTGGCGCTTTTGATTGAGGGGATAATTAACTCCCCATGCTAAGGGCAGTCCCTACATATAATATTGCAGCTTAACATTTTATTGAGCAATAGACCTCCATTTTGAGTTTGGCGAAGACACATTTAATTTGCCAAGATTCCTCTCAACACAATCCAATTCAGAAATCAGTCTAGAGTGCTTATTATGCAAAACTGTATGCCAGCAAAAATAACATGGGTAACTCGGTTCCTTATGTTCAGAATAGCTTATATTGGGATATACATTTTACATTGGATGATATTACCATGCTGATTCAGAAGTTACAAAGCACGCATGCAGCAGGTCCGGAAGGATTACCTAGTGTGGTTTTAAAGACTAATTAATCCAACCAGTTGGGTCTCCACAATGTATGCCCTATTTTCTATTGTGCTACGAACAAAACTATACCTAGATCCTGGCAAATGGGGCATTTAGTTCCGATATATAAAAAGGTGGAGCATCTCAACCCTAGCAAATATCCCATAACCCTGCTGCACACTAGTGCTAAAATCTCCTGCTGGTGTCAGGAAAGGGGTAGGCGCCAGACTCAATGGTTTTTTTAATTTCCCTGTTAATTCAACAATCTACTACAAGTCATTTGTTGACCTATCAAATGCGTTTGACAAAGTTAATAGATCCAAATTATGGATCAAATGTGCTAGCTGGGAAATGCCTGCATCCTTGTTAGATGTGGTGGTTATCTTACACGAGCATTCTTCCCTGAAAATTAGGATGAATATACTGGGTTCAATATCTGGTGCTATTCTCACCTTTGATGGTCTTTGACAGGGGTGTGACGTAGTGCCAGAACTATTGAATCTTTATATCTCAGATTTAAGTTTCCATATCCAGAAAAACAACTCCTTTCCTCCTAAACTAGGTTTAATTACTGTACAATGTCTGGCCTATGCAAATCGTTCAGTCCTTTATGATATAACGCTGATTGAACTCCAACGATCCATCAACGCATTTGAGGACTTTTGCAGTAATAACGATATGCATATTATACAAGCCAAAACTAACATTTGGGCATCAACTACATGAAAGCCCTCATTTATTTTTGGGCATCTTGGTTACACTAGGTTAGATCTTGTGGAAATGTTTATATAGCTGGGTTTTCAGACTTTGTCTAGGCAAAATTTGGAAAGCATATATAACAAACTGAGATTGAAGGTTCCGATTTTTTCAGCCCAGTTGATGATGCTCAACCGTGAGTATGTCTGTTTTTCTGCTTTGCAATGAATTTGTTACTATAAAACCAGGGTGGCGCCGTCTTTGCTTTATGGCGCTGAATTTTTAAATCTGAAGGACCTCCACTGGAAACAGTTGGAAGGTTTCCTCTGGAGGCGGGTGCTGAGTTTGCCGGGCTCTATGCCGGGTGTGGGAATTAGATTTGAGCTGGGATTAACTTCTCTAGTAGCAAAAATGAAATGGCAAAAGATTTGATAATTTTAGAAAATCTGTGGATTTGATGTTTTTCGTTATTGGAAACCTTGATTCTTAATTCCAATTCTGAGGTTCTATCAGCTTGGGCTATTGCTTGCGCTCAAAGCTTATCGCACCTGGCACCACTAGCAATGATTTAATTGAAAAACATATAAAGATGTGGAGTCTTTTGTGGGATGCTGATTGGAGCCGGACAGTTGTCTTAGTTTCGAGATTTAGGTTATTTTCTGATCTGACCTTAAGAGAGAAGAAGAGGAATTCCATCCCGCTGTACCTAATTAATTGTCTCTCTCGACTTGTTCCTGAACATTTCATGAGAATAAGATTGAATCTGCACAAAAAGTATGAAATAATTGTGTCAAGAAGTAAATTAATTTATGAATTGCATATGTGCAGTCTTTGTCGATGTCCGAATAGCATGAAAACATTGGAACATTGGTAGATTGGATGCGTAAAGCTGCATGACTTAAGAGTCAATACCTTGGAGCACTTTGCACACTTTGTAGCTGATCTCGCATGCTTATATTCCAAAAACGTCCGGCACCTTGTAAGTGGTCAACAGATGTCTTTGATGATTGCGACAACTAACGTTGTTACTAATGTCTTGAATCTGTTTAATGATAAATGTTAGGTTTCGGTTTAGTGTGAATCATAAATTGATTGTATGATGTTTTAATGATCCGTTTGTATAGTGATTAATGTTAGTATATTTGCATTTTTATATTTGATCATTGAACTGTGTGAAACGTTTAAACTTGTTTTATCCATAACACACAATAAAAAATTGAAATGATCCATTTCAACTGCATTGCAACTTAAAACAGCACAGAAGCGAGTGATTCGTTGATTCGTTAACTATTCTGATTTCAAAGGTGATGTACCTTACGTTTTCTAAAGCATGTTAAAAAAGCAAATACAGTTTTTATATGTAATGTTGAGAAGTCTTTTCCTGAATAAATGTTCACCCACTGAAAGAAGGTTGTGTTTTTGTTTTGAATGATTATTGTAAATATAATGGCATTGCAATTGTTCAAAGGAAGAAATAATTAGAGTGTATTCATTTTGACACTGTGGTGTATACTGCTCGCTTCTGGCAACAGTATTTCGGGCGTATTTCGCGTGTTTTAAGAGTGGGGAGCGACCTGCAATTTTTTGGGGGTCTAGTTAAAATACAAGAAACACATTGTTCCAACAAAGCTTGCTGCTTGTCTGAAAAGGTGGGCGTGAGCTTCTGGCGTGTAAGAACATCAGACTAGAGGTTACCCGTGTCCATAAAAAAACACCTGAAATCATTATTTGTCTGACTGCTGTTTGGGTGTGGAGTTTTAAGCATTCTTCAGTGAGATCCTGTGCAATTGAATTGCTCTAACAGGAATGACTCAGGAGAAAGAGAAATGACAGCAAAGATGCATATTTGTACCAGTCTCATTTTATACTGTAGAATTTTTTAGCCAAACACCTTTTCATATAAAGGCATTCATAGGCATTTTTGGTGCATCCATTCGTTCACTGCAGCCTATATTTTCTCTCGAGAAATAGATGTCTTGGAGAAGGCTCCACTGTGTTGGTCGTGCTGCTGATGGCAGTAACTTGAACCCATAGATGGAGCAATGAATATGGCACCAAAGAGCAAATACAAATGATTGAGATTAGAAATGAACTTTATTTTTATTTATTTATTGCGCATTTGTAAGGTGCTTATACAGCAAGAAATTGTATTTCAAAGCACCCGACCTTGATGTTAAGAGGTAGAACAGTTAGACACTCTGCTTACGTGGAGGTTTCAACACAAAAATGGTACCACTGTTTTAATAATCGTACGTAGGGAAACTATTAACAACAAACATGAAACTTTGCTACAGTTGGGGACATGCCATTAGATTGGACACGAGTGTATACTTCTGTTAGGTGCATTTTCTGATTTCCGCATTTCCATGCACATTTGTTTTTTTAATATTGTCACGTGAGATACCCATTCTCCACTAAACAGTTTTAACGCAGTTTAGCGGCGGAATTGTAAGATAGTGCTGAAATTGCCAGCGGTAGAGCACATCAACATGTGTCTTTTTAGATGGAGCAAAGGGATTATTTAAATAACGTTGGCTCATTACGTCTAGTGCATAGGAAACGCAGATTGCGGCGACCAGCACATGCCCCCGAACACGAATCATGATGAAAGTGAGCGGCTCTGCCTGATTGGAACCTTCAACCTCAGAGACATTCAGGTCAAGCCGAGTCCCTGCCCTCGCCCTGAAGCCTGGCTTCAATGAGTGGAGAGACTCATGCCTTTAACAGCTCGTCGGGCGCTTCTTCCGCGCCTCCGTGCGCTTTCTATTCGCCGTTTGATCAGCTTTTTATATTTTCCCTCACACCCTAATTAAATACCTCTTTTTTTAATCTCATTTCATCAAGTTACAGCTCATTATACAATGACAATGACACTACGTCTTATATACAGCAAAGTGATACAAAGGAAGCGTCGGCTGTCAAAACGGCAAACAAGATGCTTTATTAAAAATGTAGAACTCTTGTCAAAATGATGAAAGATAATAAGACTTGTGTCATTTCACATAAAAGGGGTTTTATCTTCAGTATCAAGAAAAGCAGATTTGCTTTTTTGTTGGAACCTTTCCTTTGATGTTCAGATGTGTTTCCATGTGCGAATAACCTGATGAACTATGTGTGTTTCATGCAGATAGAACTATAGCTAATAGGCTACATAATGAATTGTCAGGAAGGCATGCGGGACCCTGATATTCGCAGCATATGGCGAGAGTGACGCTGAACTGAAGAGCCATTATTGTTTGGTGGAGGAGCGTTACAGAACAGGATGTTCGCTGCTTTCTTCGCTCGCGTTCGTTTCGAGTGCCTGGCATTTTTTACTTGCTGTTACTGCTTTACTTTGCTATGTGCTAAGTGCGAACACTTTTCCCCCCCTCGAGGAGGGTGGGAGTGCAAGCACTTCTCGGCAAGCAGGTTGACTGTTTGCCTGGCTGATAGATATCCAATTCACTGTTACTCTGATGCAGTTAATACCAGCTCCCACGTTCTGTTGTAAGCGCTGATGTAACTTATAGGTTGGAATAGGTAGTATGTATAAAAAGTGCATTTTGCACACCACAAGCATTCTTTAAGTATACACCAGCATAGATGGGTATGAATGCACACATAAGTGTATTACTGTGAGTACAGCAGATGGAGAGGCGATCGGCGCCTTTGGACATTGGCAGTGTTTGATTTGCCTCATTAGGTCACGTGATGTTCATAAGAGCCCTTTAATATGCCTTGGAGAGGGGTTTTAGCATCCAGCTTGTTTTTGGCAGAGTCTGGGCCCTCTCTCCGGCTCTTGCCCCCAACGCCCCCCTCCAACATCCTCACAGAACACAAAGGCCTCTGCTGAGGTTTTTAAATGTGCTTTTTTTAACCCCTTAACTGCTAGGGACGAGTATGTTCGTCCTTTTTGCATAGACTTGCTTAAAGCTCAGCAGTTGTAAGTGCAGTTGGTCCTTTCTGCATAGACTTAAAGCTCAGCAGTTTTGAGTGTGATTGGATACTGGAGGAATGGAAATGGATGGTATTCGTAAATAAACATGTTCTCCTTCACTACATATGTGTGTTGACTGATCACATGACTTGCAACAACCACTGTGTTTGGGGGAAGTGCCTGATTATAGCATGGCTCCCAGTTCAATTAACGGCCAGTAGGATGCCTTCTGCGATGTGGCAAAGGGATACATCACTCTAGTACAGATTCACGTGTGTACCTTCTTTTGTTTGCTGCCCCCAGGGAATGAAGAGACCTTGAAGTCTCTGATCAGCACATTTAAAGTAAGACTACAAGTGTTAGTAAGCATTTGTTCATGTTTCGGATGATATGCAATGTGTGCATTTTGAATGTGTGTGTGCCAGAGTTTGAACGCATGTGTGTGAGTCTTTGCAACTGTGTGTATTGTGACACAGTGCTCAATAAGTCACAAGACAAATCAAATTGTTTCAGTTTTTGTTACAAAAATAGGCAATTGGGGGTTGCAGTTTACGTGGGGGTCCTGTATACATTTCCCTCAACCTTTGTGGGGGCTCACACCTCTGTAGCCCAGTCTCCCTTCTCCAACAGGTCTTATTGCAATGCGAATTCACTAGAGCCAGGGTACCCCTACTGTCTGGTCTGGCCCTATCCTTGGAATGGCCTAATGGCTGTGCCCTTATCTCTCTGAATCCCTCGGGGACTTCCTAGGTGATCGAGTGGGGTAGTCTGATTGTTCTGGTGACCCCTTGCCTCCAGATAACAATCTCTCAACCTTTCCCTAACTCTCCTCTCCCTACTCCTGTCTCCTCTATTCTCCACACCCTCTCTCTCTCTCTCTCTCTGTCTCTCTCTCTCTATCTCTCTCTCTGTGTCTCCTACTCTTATCCCTCTCCTCCCACCCCTTCTCCTGTCACCACACTCCAGCTCCCTCTCAAACTCTTCCCCTCTCTCTAGAGTCCATCTCCTGGTATTATCACACTCTTCCTGCTTCTCCTGTCTCCATGTCCAGCTCCCTCCTGTTTTTATCCACTTCCCTTCCAATCTCACACCCCCAGCACAAGCCCTGCATCTACTTTCCTCTACCCTCCTGCCTCTCAATATCCTCTTTCTCTCCCACACTCTCAAAAAACTCTTGCTCTCCCTTTAAAGCTACTTTCAATCACTCAGACAAACTGCCAAATTGGTAGAACTCCCTCAGTCCCAACACCTTTCCTTAGCACTCTCCCAATACCTCATAGCCTCCTTCAAGTCCTTTGAAACCTGCTACACGCTCATCTCTGGTCTCTTAGTCACCCTTCGAGCTCTGCTGACCTCTCCCAAACACCACTCACTCTCAGCTGACTCTGCTCTTTTTTTTATAGCCCCCCATTTCCAGCCTAGACGATTCTCTCTACTCCCATTGGTTACCTGAGTTAACTACACCTCTGAACCAATTTCTGCCTGACGTCCAGGCCAAGACTTCATCTAGAAGTCTTCATAAAGACATCTAGCCATAGCCACTTTTTTGCCATCATCCTTTCCATGCAGTCCATGTAATCACTGTACACCTTTGTTTTCTGTGTGTCCCATTTACTTGGAAAAACATCAGACCAACATTGTTTGGGGAGTGTTCCTAGGTCTCCCCTATTCTTGGGCAGTCCTTTGTTGCTAGTCCCTTTTGTTCCATAGCCCGATCCCCATTTATTCTGTGTATCCAGACTTGGACTTGTGGGATAGTTGTTGGTTCTTCCATTCTGCTCCTGAGATGTGGAAGCCCATCTATTCCCATTTGAGTAACCAGTCCTTTCCTCCGGTTGCAGATCTTGTCCTTTGTTCCCAGGTGTATTATGGTACTTGAAGTTTTTCCCTAAATGATGCGTCTTCCCAGGAACTATTATCCATCCCAGATTTCTGAGGAGTCAGATGCACTCTGGTCACTGGAGTCTCTTGAAATCACCTTGCAGAGAAAAGAAAGAGACCTGACCAGGACAGAGACTTATATGCATAAGGTCACAGAAAAGGGCACCCATGTGCATACCCTGCTTACTAGGGATATAGAGACAGAGGTCCCCTCACCTCCCACCTCTCCCATCACATTGTCATAACCATGACCCTGTCACAGTGTTTATATGAATGTTTCTGTGGGTGTGACTGACTGCCTGAGTCAGTGTGTGCAAGTGTAATGAGTATATGTGTATTATTGGTGGGGAAGTTGGGACCATCAGCATCTTTAAAGTGAGATACAGAAACAATGCCAGCATATATATTGGTGCGGCTTCATCAAAGTGAATTAGAACATGATTTCTTTTTTTTTTATCAAAGATTTTATTGGTTTTGAAACATAAAAGCAACATTACATTCATCTCTCTGCATTACAGGGCGGGGAAAAAAGGGGCGCATTTGTGAAATCATCATATCCAGGAGGAAATAAAGGAAGAGAGAGAGAGAGAAGCAAACAACATAAACATCAAAGAACTCAACATCAGGCACCATAGTCCAACGGACCGTCAATCTTTGACAAAGGAAGAACTCATGACATAGTTTGTTCATATCAGGCTTGTTCCGCCCGGTGTCTCGGGGAATCTCTCAGACTCGGTAACTGCGGCGCCGCATCTGGCACTTAGCTGGCCTCCTCCCACCATCTCCATATTTTGTTCGCTTTTTGCGGGCAGCCCCTCGCCGCGTACACCTGATGC
This sequence comes from Ambystoma mexicanum, assembly GCF_040938575.1. Lineage (NCBI taxonomy): Eukaryota > Metazoa > Chordata > Amphibia > Caudata > Ambystomatidae > Ambystoma > Ambystoma mexicanum. The sequence goes on from NC_090933.1 coordinate 757,810,953, forward strand.
TCCATTACAGCGCAAATGTCCACATCCGTGAGCCACTGGTCATAGCTAGGTGTGCGTTCCGAACCCCACAGTTGCGCAATGTTCCGCCTGAGAACCACCACTGCGGTTGACCAGAGCAGTTTCTCATAGCGGGATAGGTCGGTTTCACTGGAAATCCCTAGGAGAAGGTGTTTTGGGCACCTTTGTATCGTCTTGCCTATAACGTTGGACAGTTTATCACAACATTTCCGCCAGAGCTGCTGAATGTCACTACATTCCCATAAGATATGGAAGAAGGTACCTTCCTCGCGCTTGCAGCGTAGGCATCGTGCGTCCAACGTCTTACCCCAGCGGAAGAGAGACACTCCCGGATAGTAGATGCGATGTAGGATCTTCAATTGAAACAGTCTGAGCCTTGAGGAGATGGTTGCCTCCCGCGGGTACATCAGGGCCTCAACCCAATCTTCTGGTTGAAGCAGTCCCACATCTCGTTCCCACTTGGTTTTCAGACTAGTTAGTTCTGGTGTCGCAAAGGATGTTATCACAATGTACATGGTGGAGGTGACCTTCCGTTCCACTTGGTCCAGTACTATATTTCGCTCTAGCGGAGAGCTTTCTGGCATGTCTTGTGTGTTCTGTCGGTAGGCAGTCCAAGCATGTTTCAGTTGCATGTAGTGGTACCTTTCTGTAGTTGGGAGGGAGAACTCCGAGTGTAATGTCTCGAATGGTACCAAGTTGTCCTCACGTATCACATCTCCAATGCTAGTGATTCCTCGCTGGACTCATTTGGGCCATCTAGGCAATTTTTGTATTTCAGGAAGGCAGCAGTTATTCCATAGAGGTTGGGCCAGTGCCAGTTTCCCATCCCACCCTAAGTATTGATGTGCTTCTTTCCAGATTCTGACTATGTGTGTTGCCATGTCCGATTTTGGTGTGCGACTCAGACCACCGTATAGGTGCTCTAATGGTGTTGTTGTGCTGTTTGGAGTTGAACCCTTTGATGTGTGGGAGGCTCCCTTCCCCATGGAGCATATCATTCACCACCACCATCTGGCTGGCCCAGTAGTATGACTGCAGTCTGGGCAACCCGATCCCCCCTTCCCAGATGGACCTCTGGAGAGTGGCGAGAGCAATCCGCGGGTGTTCTCCTCCCCATAGCAGTTTCCGAAGGATGCAGTCGAGTTTGTGGAATTCTTGATATGAAATATATAATGGAGGATTTTGCAGGATGTACAAGAATTTAGGGAGAGCAATCATTTTGAACAGGGCAACTCTGCCCATCAGCGTCAGTGGCAAAGAGATCCAGTTGAGGGTATCTTCTGCAAATCTTGTTACAAGCGGGGAGAGGTTCGAAGATGTGTTTTCAGCGAGGTGCTTCGTGATGCGTATCCCCAGGTATTTGAACTGTTCCATTTCAATCTGGTAAGGGCCGGCTGCTAGGCTTGCCACCGTAACGTCTCCTATGGGGAATAGGATGGATTTGGTCCAGTTCACAGGTAAACCGCTGAATGCCCCATATCCCTCTAACATATGCGTGACTCTGGGGCAGGAGTTGCTTGGGTCTTTTAGGTAGATTAGCAGGTCATCAGCATAGAGCGATACTCTGTCTTCCCAGGTTTCAGACCAGCAGAAGCCTTCCCAGGTTGATGCGCTTCGCAGGAGGATTGCCAGTGGTTCAATTGCGATTGCGAAGATCAAAGCCGATAATGGGCAGCCCTGCCTCGTGCCTCTCCCCAGACTAAAAGGGTCCGATCGCCAGCCGTTGACCCTGGTCCTGGGTAGTTCCAAGAACCATGGCATTGCTGGCCAAATCAGGATGATACAGAGGTGCTGGGACTCCCTTATCTTGCAGATTACCCTGTGTACCAGGGGAGTGGGTCGGAAAGGCATATGCATTCATGTTGTTCCACTGCATCTGCATTGCATCGCCCAGAGAGACCCGGTCCTGCCCTTGACAGGAGGCAAACTGGGGGCACCTACTGTTGTCCCAGGTGGTGAAGAGCTCCACCTGAGGATGAACCCATATGCTGGAGATCCCCTGCAGGACCAGTTCCTCCAACTGCCATTCGCAGTTGTCCACACCCAACCTGCTGAGCATGTCCGTCTCTAGGTTGGACCCCCTAACCCCTCAGAGAGGTTGATCGCTGTCAAGTGCATTTTTTGCAACACTTTGTGCACCAATAAAGAAAGCAGTTCTGATTGTTAATGATAGAAAGACAATGATGATCACCAAACATACACATGATAGATTTGTAAGAGACTCCCAAATGCTGACTGCTAGAGTGCAGAGGGAAGGAGACCTGGTCCCACCCTGCTTGTTGATATAATACATGCTGGTGGAGTTGTCTGTTTGAATGTGGACCGTCTTGCCACTGACCATCGCGGGGAAGGCTTTTAGAGCGAACTGGATGGCCATCAACTCGAGCCAGTTGATGTTGGCCTCCTGCTCCTGACGGGACCATACCCCATGGACACTGTGGCTGTCCAAGGTAGCTTCCCAACCCCCTAGGGATCAGAGTCTGTGGTGATGGTAACCTGAGGTGCTGGATAACGGAAGGGCTTGCGCATCCGCAAGTTGTTGTCTGTGCTCCACCAGACTTAGTCCTGGTGGAGATGAAGTGAGATGCTCACCTGCTCTGCCTGGGAACCCTTCTCCTTAGTGAGATGCTCACCAGCTCTGCCTGGGAACCCTTCTCCTGACTCCAGGAGGGTGCAAAATGCAACTGTAAGTGCCTAATTTTGAGCCTTGTATACGTCATTGCCAGGAGACATGCTGCCATGATACCCAAGAGGTGTTGGTACCACCAAGCCGAGGTCGCTGCTCTGCTGAGAAAACCAGCATGGGTGCGGCTATGGCCCCCTGCTACGCCAATATATTCATGTTCTTTTTAGAGCATGAACATGTGCTAACATCTCCGATATGGTCACGCCACTTGGCAATGTACACAAGGTACATTGATGACATCTTTGGCATTTGGACATTTGTCATCACTTGGACAGCAATCTTTCGACATGATGAATAACATGAACCCACAAATTAAATTCACAACATCCACAAGCGAATCTAAAATACACTTTTTAGATGTCGATATCTATGTGAAAAATGGACAATTGGAAACACAGATTTTCTAAAAAAAACTGATAGAAACAGCCTGCTTTTGGCAACAAGTTTTCACCCGCAAAGAACACTTGACAGTGTACCATTGAGCCAGTTTTTAAGGTATAAAAGGAACATCTCAGAGACTACTGAATATTCAAGACAATCATCTACCTTAGAAACCAAGTTCACAGAAAGGGGATATAATAGAGCTTTGATCTCTGAAGTCAAGGAAAAAGTGAGTCTAATCCATAGGGAAACCTTGCTGACACCCAAACCCTTGAAGGATCAAGAGAAACTAGTGTACGTAACAACACACTCAACGCAGAGCAAAAGGATTAAAAGAATTATTCAAAAACACTGGCACATGTTACGAATGGATCCAAAAATTCAACAGCTTTTTCCGATACCCCGACATTTGCCTATAGGAACAACAAATCTCTACGGAGCAGTCTGGTGAGAGCAGACATCTGCACTACAAGAACCACAACACCAACTTACAAAGGAACAGTCCCATGCTTAAATTGTCAGCACTGCAGTAATGTCATAAAAGGCAACACCATCAAACATCCACACACAGGAAAAAACATTTTCTAGACTGTCCCAGCCCTAGGGGGATGAACGTGGATTTTGATTTTATGTGTTATGTCTAAAATGTACTAAAATGTTATTTGAATATGATATCTGATGTAAATCAAGATGGTGCCTGAATCTGAGGCATGGGGTACAAGCCCTATCAGGAGGACTTAACACCATTTGGCCTTAAGTAACTATGGGCCTCATTACGAGTCCGGTGGTAACCGCGGCGGTAAAACCGCCTGGTTACCGCCGGACTCGTATTACCATTCCGTCTCCGTGATTCCCGGAATTACCGGGGCATTACAAGCTCGGTTTTCCACGAATCACGGAGGCGGAATGGTGTTAATCCCCATTCCCATTGAGTCTTATGGGACTCGATGGGAATGGGGATCATGGAAACACCGGCAGCATCTCGTAATGCTGCTAGTGTTTCCTCGTCCACCTGCAGGCGGACGGTGTTAAACCCGCCAGGTCAGACCTGGCGGGAACATCACCTCCCGCCTGCAGGAGTCAGGATCAGGCGGTCCGGAAACAACGGTGGCGGCAGGTTTACCGCCACCGTTATTTCCAGACCGCCTGACCTGTAATGAACCCCTCTGTCTCAGAATGTGAACGTCTACTGGGATTTTGTAATACTTTTTTATTTTTATTTTTATTTTTATTTTTATTTATTTTTATTTTTCCAATCCACATGACGGCAGGAAGGTACATGACATCAATTACATGGATGCGTGGGTTTATTGCCCACGCCATCAGAAACACGCATGCGCAGGAGAGCAGTTGCCAGCGTGACACGTTGGCCCTGCTCACCTCGCGCACACATCATTTAGATTTTTTCTCTGTATTTATAATTTAAACAGAGCTGACCACCCTTTGTACTTGTGCGTAGGCTGTTCACTGGGGTGTTCACCTGCACGCAAGCGAAGTTGCAGTCAATAGGTGACTTAATGTCCCGAAGACATAGACGCGGAGGTACATTGCACGCACGACCAGTTATACGCATGCACTGGAGAGTAGTAGCAGGCTCTACACGTCAGCACTACTCACCTTGCGCATGATCATTAAGGCTTCACTTCAGTACAAAAAGCTTCGAGTCTAGGGAGGTGACATTCACTCCCACGCCGGACGCTAGGAGCAGCATCAGACCTAACGTTAACGAAGGGGTAATAATTGATCCTTATGCTGAGAACCTCGACCGTTGCGTAATCACGGGTGGACATCCATAAATAGCTAAGAGTGGCAGGGTTTTATTTACCCAGTAAATTTAGAGTGATCGATGAAGATGTATGTCCATTTTACTTTTTTGGTGCATTGACTGAACACCTCACCTATTCCAGTGTAGGAGATGAGATTTATCATTACATATTGGGTAGACAAACAGATTCCTCCTCAACAGAATTAGTAAGTGGGGATGGCACATTCATTGAAATACAGAAAGTAAATGCGGTGAAACTCCTAGGTTTATTATGTTAAACTATAAGTAGTTAATATAATTAAACTAATTGATATTAAATTCGCTTAATGTCCACCTTTTCTTTAGAACCCACTGCTCCTGAATGGACCAGAGTTAGGCGTGAGATCACGGCACCCCCCTGGACACGGATGCTGTGACACCGTTGAACAGCAGGGTCTGCTATTAAGTTTGGGATTATAGATCCCACCAGTAGAATTCACGAGGTGGGTGATAAGTACTTTGACAGTTTTCTAATGAAAGTAATAGTATTAACTACAACCCTAATGGTGGTCCCTCTTTATATTCCGCCTTTGGTTTTGAAAGTACGAATGAACACATGTTCTGGAACCAATGGTATCATCTGCCCTGAAGATGGACTGATTGATAGTCCGAAACGCGTTGGCAACTAATTAAATACATAGACTTGGTACTATTTGGGATTGACAAACCTCAATCAGTAGAATTTTTGTACTGATACTGAAGGACAGATACACAATGTCCTGTGGACAACAGGACTCTACACCAATAATCAGCCAAAGAAAAGCGAGTTGCACTGTCATTCATGCGATACTCGAAGGAAGAATTGTCATTTTGAATTTTGACAGTGTACTGTTTTCGGTAACAAGAATGGTGTAATTGTTTTGTTACATAAACCCTAAGTTATTTTGATTGTGCTAGTATATCTACAAAGATGATTGTCTAATGTTTTTCTGAAATCCAAATATACCAGTAAAAGGTTGTTTTTCCTTTTTCAAACTAATGCTTTTTTGAATTTCTTTGAATTGCTGTGTTGATAATATTGAAAGTATACATTGAATGCTGCAATTGGAATCATGTAATATTAGACAACCTACGCTAACTACTTGCTAAACAAATAGACCGGGGGGTTTCTTCTCCCATTGGAGTGCACTGTGGACAGACAGGTAGCAATACATGTCTTTTTCTCTCTCCTGGCCAATGGGGATTCATACAGCAGACGCACCCGACTCATGAAATTCTTGCCAAAGCCCATGCGGCGCATTATGATCCAGATAGCCTCCCATCTCACTGAATCGAAGGCCTTTTCAAAGTGAATTGCTAGTAGGGCTAGTGGGCTTTGTATGCTGCAGGCTCTTCCCAAGGTTGAGTATAGTCTGTGAAGGTTTATGCGTGTTGATCTCTGTGGCATAAAGCTGCACTGGTCCGGGTATCAGGGAGGGGATAACCTGCTGTAGACGATCCACTAGTAGTTTTGCAGTATTTTAGTTTCGCTATTGATGAGTGAAATAGGCCTGTATGAACTGCAGCTTTCAGGGGGTTTGTCTGGTTTGGGTATCACTATTACTGTTGCTTCTCGCAGATCTGGTGGAAGAATGCCCTTTTCTCACGCGTGTTGGTACATCCGCAGTAGATGGGGGCTATCACATTGGTTCCCACCTTCCGCCATAGCTCAACCGGGAAGCCGTTAGGCCCTGTGGACATGCTGGTTTGGAGGCCGGATATGGCACTTAGGACCTCATCCTCTGTGATATCCCTCTCCAGTAGCTCCAGTTGCACCTCATTTAAGGTGGGGATGTCAATTTCCTCCATAATCGTTATGTCCATCTAAGTTGTGGGTTCCCTATAAAGCTCAGCATAGTATTCCGCAAAGCCTTGGGTTATGTCCTGGTCTGTCACTCGTGTATTTGACCCTCCTGTTTCTAGCTGCCGGACATGGCTGCGTCCCTGCTCCTTCCTTTCCAGCCATGCCATCATCTTGCCAGCTTTATCACCTGTTTCATAGATTCTTGCTCGCATTGCGGTATGCGCTTGTCTTGCATTGTCCATTGTTATATTTTGAAGCCTTTTCTGTGCTAGGAGCAGCATGCGATTTGTCTCCGGTGTATCTTCGCTTATATGTCTCTCCTCTACCTGCTTCACTTGTTGTTCCGCTTCAAGTGTCTTACTCAGGTGCTTTTTCTTTTTTGCAGTTGTCCAAGATATTAGTTCACCCCTTAGTACTGTCTTGTAGGCCTCCCACAGTGTCTCGGGGTTTGATGCAGTCTGCGTATTTAGCTCGAAATATGTGTTGGTGGCCTCTTGAAGTCTATCCACTAGCTCGGGGTCACCCAGGTAGTAATTATTCAAGCGCCAGCTCGGCGGTGGAAGCGGCCTGGTTGTTGTGAATTTTAGCTCCAACGGGGAGTGGTCAGTAATGCCTCTGGGGAGCATGTTATTTCCTGTGCCCTGTGTAGATCAGTTGCTGGGGTAAAAAAATAGTCTAGCCTGGCGAGTGAGGCATGTGCCCCTCAGTGGAAGGAGTATTCTCTAGTGTCAGAGTGGAGTTCTCTCCATACATCGCATAGGCCAAGTGCGTTGGTGAATGTAGCAAGCCTAGTAGGTACGTTGGGATTTCTGTTACGTAAGTGTGATCTGTCCAAGGTTGAGTTCATGACTTCATTGAAGTCTCCTCCCAGTACCATGAGGTTAGTAGTGTCATTTGTGATTAGCGGGGCAATATCTGTGAGTAGTGGCTCTAATGGGGTTGGCGGTGCATAAGTGGCTATCAATGCAATAGAGTGATCCCATAACGTGCCTGTCACAAATACATATCTGCCACCGGTGTCGTGGGTCGCTGTGTTGAGGTGGAAGGGAAGGTTTTTGTGTACTAGGATCATGACGCCCCTTGAGCCCATCGTGAAGCCTGAATGGAGTGCCAGCTTGTAGTTTGTACGTCTGAACAGAGTACATTCTGTGCCCCCAAGATGGGTCTCAGACAGAAACACTATATATGCTCCCCGTCTGTTTAGAAATTGCCGTACCAACCGGCGCTTGACTGCGTTGCCTAGGCCATTGACATTCCATGTCAAGAGCCTAAGTGTTCTGAAAGCGATAGTGGTAGTGCTATGTGATGCCATGTGTGCCTGTGGTGGTACTGGCGTGTGCTACTGTTGACGGCGTTATGCGCCGGCCGAGTTTATGCCCATGAGTTATTACCATCTTATCTAGCCATGGTGTGCTATGTGCTTGACTGGTCCCGTCTGTAACTAAACGTAACAAATCCTCAACCCCCCACCCCATACTCCTCCCAACTAGAAGCATCAGTCGCCTGAACATAAGAACCTATGGTGTCAACTGGACACCTTACATGCAGTCAACTTAATTTCAGGTACAGGCGGCTCCCCTGACGTTACACAAACCAGGGTTGGCACCACTAGTACTGTTCTGTGGTGTTTCTCTGGGGGGGGGGTGCTTTGACATGAGGTTGCTGGTCTTCCCCGTGACCGCAACTTGGAAAGGTGTGTTACCTTGTGTTAGGTATTAGGTATTACGGTGTGTGGCATATGGTTGGGAAGTTCAGTATGTACTCACTGGTGTGTTACGAAGCGTTAGCAGAAATGGTGGCAGGGGGCATCCGTCGTTGTCTTCTGGTGGGCCTTGTTCTGGTGGCTATCGGGGTGCACGTTGTTGGTCAGGAGGTGGTCTGTTGTTTCTTTCCCTTTTTCCATGACCAGTTGACCAGTCTCCCTCTATGTGCTGTTCTGCCCAGCGCCATGCTTCTTTAGGATCATTAAAGTGGACTGTTGTAGCTTTATGGTAGATCTTAAGTTGTGCCGGGAAAAGCAGTCCATATTTGACCCCCAGTGATTGCAGGTGTTTTTTGAGTTGTTGGAAGGATTGCCTCGCTTTCTGCACCTCTCTCGTGTAATCAGGGAAGAAAGCAATTTTTGAGCCATTAAAGGTGATCGGGCCGTTGGTCCGTGGGTGCTGTAATAGAGCATCTCAGTCCCTGTAATTTAGGAATTTTGCAATCACTGTGCGTGGCGGTGCCCCCGGTGCCGGTCTACCTGTGGGCATTCTGTGTGCAGGATCTATAGAGAAAAACTTGGAAAAAGAGCTCAGATCAAATGTATCCGTTAGCCACTGTGCAAGGAAGAGCTCCATACAGACACCTTCGGCTTTCTCGGGTATGCCAAATATGCATACATTATTATGCCTCGAGCATCTTTCCCCTTCTTCTATTCTGTTTTCCAGGACTTTAAGTTTCGATGTGACGCTTCTCAGTTGTAGTTGCATGTCCCGTACTCCATCCTTTGTGTTCAAAATACGATGTTCGGCTTCACCGGTGCGTGCCATTAGTTTTTGGAGGTCATGCCTGAGGAGGGAGACGTCCATACTTATCCAGTCCATTTTTTGCTCCATTGACATGCGGGAGTCGGCTACAGCGGCCATGACGTCCCTCAGGGAGATTGCGTGGTCGGGCTGCTCTTCCTCTAGGGTAGCCGAGTGGAGGTCGGGAGCCTGCGTTGGAGGGATGGTATATTGGTCCATTCTGCTCTGTGTGAAGAGCCTCTTGGTCTTGTCTTTCCCCATTTTCCCCCTTGTGTCTTGAGGTCACTGTTACCACTCAATGATCACTCTGTGTCAGTTCAGTCGCGTCTATCATATCTCCCGGGGTGTCTCGGCCGACTCACAGAGTGCCCTCACCGTGGGTCGTTGCTGGTCACCGCTCGTGTTCAGCTCAGTATGTGTTGATTGTGGGCACACAGTTTGCCTGTCTTTACTGCCCAAGGGCCCACCAAACAGTCACATATGTGCCCCGCTCAATCGACTCATCCACTGCTGGCGAGGCGCAGGGTTATGCCGGCCAGGGCGCCTTGGGGCTCTGGTCCCCCTTCTCCAGCGGCTTGGCCTCCGTGTGCATAGGCCCAGTGCCTCCATCGGTCCTCTCTCAGCAGGGCTGGCGCAGTGTGGTCCGGGCCCACATCAAGACATCTGCGCCATGGGTAAGTGAGACCTCCAGTGTCCCCTCAGTGGCCGCTCGCCAGCAATTGCACGCGTAGTACGCAGCTGGCTCCGTGTGGGTTTCGAGCGGTGTCCTCCCTCTGGGCGGGCTCCAGCCACCTCACGCTCGGGGCTCTGTCCTTCCTCTCAGGGCCGCTGCTCCGCCCAAGTTCCCACATGGCTCGGGGGACCGCCAGAGCCCTCCAAGGGCAGAACCCTCACACCGCTGTGTCCCGCACTTTCACGACGGCCTCCGGGCGTGTGCTCCATCACACGGTGGCGGCCATCTTTGGAGCGGGCAGCTCGTCAGGTGCGCAGAGTTCTCCGTGCCTCAGGCATCAGCGGGAAGGCACGTTTTGCACCGTTTTCTCGATCCTCTTCTGCACCAGGGTGTCCCACACCCGTCAGGGTTATTTAGACAGTTTTGGTTTCCAAAAACCTGGATTTAAGGCAGGATGATTGTTGCGGCCGCTGGAGCTAGCGCTCCTCACGTCTTCCCCATGTCGCTGCTGGCAACGCCCCATAGAACATGATTTCTTGATTATATTGTTTGAATATCTGCATGAAAGTGATTTATTCTAGCGATTCCGGTATACATTTTGGGCACACCATAATGAAAATGATTTACAGTGGCGATGGTGGCCTACACTGTGAGCATAGCTTCATGAACATGATTTACAGTGGCAATGGTGGCCCATATTATGAGCACAGCTTCATGAAAGTGATTTACAGTGGCAATGATGCAATATGTTGTGGGTACAGCTTCTAGGAAGAGATTTACAGCGGCAATGCAGGCATGTATTGGCAGTACAGCATCATGAAAGTGATTTACAATGGGGAATGGTTGCCTATGTTCTGATGGCAACTTCATGACATTAATTTACAGTGGCAATCCTAGCATATGCTGTGGGTTCTACATCATCAAAATGAATTACCTTGTGAATGCTGGCAAATATTGTGGGTGCAGGATCATGAAAATGAGTTACTGAAGTAATGCTGGCATTTATTGTGGGTGGATTATCAAGAAAGTGATTTTCAATGTCAACCATTGCATATTGTGTTAACAAAGACATTGTGAAAATGTTGAAAGAATGCTTCTGTGTTCTGACGGCATGTATTGCATTTTTTCATGTGTTACCACATTGTAAATTCGATGCCTTTTTACCCCAAATTGCGCGTTAACCTGTACCAATTCAACCCATTATTTTGGGCTCCCTTGCTAGGCTTGGTTGCTTGCACTAACTCAACGAAATACTGATGCTTCTTAATCAGTTAATCATTTGGAATGGCAATGGCTCCTCAGAAGACTGATGCCCTCATGTACCAAAAACTCTCTACACAACTGTATTTCTCTCCAGCACAACCACTGCTCTTCAGATTGGTGTGTCCTTTCTGTTGTTAGCCTGGGTCGATGGGACACTCTGTACGTCTGCAACTGTAGAGTGTCATAGTGTGGACAAGGTCCTGCCTCTCTTTGGCAACTTCCTTCCTAGAGGGGACAGAGGCCTGCTCTCTTTTCACAGAGAGAGAAGTTTACAAGGTTGATCTCCACCTCCATGACTTGAGAATCATTGCTGTCTGTAAAGATATGTAGCCTTGGTTTATTTTTACTTCATTTGCAATGCGTGAGCATATAGGTGTCGTAGCCACAGTTCTAATGCATTTCAAATATTCTAAAATCACGATGACTGACATATGAACTGTTCGAAAAAATGTTGCTAAAGTGAACTTTCCAAATGTTAAATATCGTATTTATTTGGCAGCCTGAGGTGAAGTGTTTCAATTGTCAGCTCATTGCCAAGAACTTTAGAAGGGTCCCATGCTCACTTTTGCAAAACTTACAACTGTTAATGTCAAAGAAATTCCATCTTTGCATGCTGTACAGCCTGCTATGGATCTTGGAAATAATCCTGGACTGCACTTTTAAAAATAAATAAAAGCATAACACGGAGTTCTTTGATATTCTACAGACACTTATACAAAGGAAGTAAGATTACAGCTTAATGCAGTGCCTTAAAAGTTTGTGACATTTACGCAATTACAAGTGTGTTTGGTTAAGAATATATACACATTGGAATTGATATGAGTTACGTTTGCATATAAATGAAATATGTTTCAGAATATTTGTTACCATACCACAGTGGTTTTGCCAACTAATCTAACAAAATCAGCAAATTAATTTTTTTAATGACTGAATGGATGGCATAGTACAGAAAATACCCTTGCAGAATAAAACACAATGGGCCAGATTCACACAATGCTATGTCCACCGGCATTGTTGAGCGATTGACAGAAATGTATCTTTGCTTTATCACAGTTATGTGCAAGCTGATTCCCTTCCGTGAAGGAGCACATCCTCAGAATTCGGATGGAGGGCCGGCCAGATGTTGGAGGAACTGCTGCAGCTGAAAACAAATCCCTGATTCACAGAGGTTTGCACTTTCAATAGTGACAGTCCCTTCATTCATTCCCCCGTTCTACCCTAGCAGAACTTCAAACATAACCAAACCCTGTCCACCGTAATATGGTCCTTGCAGAGAGTTTCCTAAATCATACAACTCATTGTGCAGCAGCAATGGGCCTCATTATGGGTCTGGCAGTAACCCTCCCGATGCTACTGGTGGGTTGCCGCCGGACCCGTAACATTTTTCCGGGGCCTGACTTCCCAACGCCACTGTCTCAATACGAGTCCGGCGCCCGGGAAATCAGGCACCAGTAATTGTATTAATCCCCATGGGAGTGGGGACATGGAAGCACCGGCACCATTGTTAATGGTGCTGGTGCTGCCGTGACAGGTTTGCTTACTGTGTCCGCTGCGCCCAGCAGGGTCAGACCTGTCAGGCACAGCGGCTCCGGCAGGCAAAGCCATAGATTGCCGGTCCGGAAATAAGGGTGCCAGTGAGCTGAACAGCACCCTCATTTCTAGACCGGCAACCTTGTCATGGAGCCCAATGTTTAATACTGCCAAACTGGTCTCACCTTGCTTCTTGGTTTGTGGAATGGAGAGAAACAGCCAATCTACTCTAGACACCACCCTGCCAGCAGGTGACAGACAATTGTGGAGCAAGTGACTGTGACAAAATGACTTCTGCTCTACAGGACGTCCAGGCTTAGTAGTGGCTAAACCCCCTACTCTGCCTGCACGCTTCTCGAAACCAACAGTGAGCCCAATCATAAAGGAAGTATGTGCAAAAGGCACTCAAGCAGTCTCTGGGTCACCAGAATGTGAGGGACAGTGTCACTTGAAAGTACCTGGTTCCAATGTTGATAGTGTAAAACCAGACTTCAAACTGTTCTGCTTGTAGGTCAAACCTAGTTTTTATCTGTCAAGTTTCATTGGTCTCAGATGGCGAGTCAGATTCAAGTGGGTGCTAAGTGTGGTACGTCGGTGGCAGTGAGCGATGCAGGTCGAGGGATCATCAGGAGTGGTACCATGCTTAAGCATTGTTCGAAATGATGAGTACCGCTGTTTTGGGTCAATGAATGAAGCAATGGTACAACGGTTCAAGACAAGGCGCAATGCGAAGTCCTGGTGATTGTATGTATAGTTTGATGAAGTGGTTCAAAGTCTTCTGCATGGTGCCCTGGAGCTCGAGCCATATGAATGATGAAGCCCTGCTGGGACAAAGCGGCATAAAGCCAGTTTTATGATGCAAACAGTTGTAGTTCAGAGTTGGAGTGAGTGCCAAATGCAGCACCGGCAGTCACATTGGTCCGAATGTGTTTAATGTGGTTTGAAGGTGGCTCAAATTGGTTTGAATGGAAAAAAACGGATCCTGGCTGGTCTGACTCTCAGGATGCCATGAGACTCACTGCAGGGAGGTCCAGGACAAGATAAACACTTTTTAGCCTCTTCTTTCCCAGCCTCAGGGGGTTTGCTATCAGAGTAATAGTCCTTGGTCCTCAGGGTGGGTAGGGAGCAGAGCTAGCCTGGGCCTTGGAGAACGTCTTCTTTACCTCAATGGTTGAGGGCTTTGGAAAGGTCAACCCTCCCCAAAAGAGGTTCAAATTCATTCTTCCTGTTGTTCTTGAGAGTCCAAAAGTGAATCA